>NC_061502.1:5791987-6478654 GCF_022539355.2 Hippoglossus stenolepis
CCCAGGTGTTGTTTTTATTATTTTTTATTTTGTTTTATTTTATTTTTTCAGTAAATGTTCAATTCTCTCCTTATTGTGCAATCATATTGCCAAAGAATGATTTCAAGACCTATTTCATCACTACATGTAAATATCAACGTTGTCCAATACCGTGGCAAAAAATATATAAATGTTGTTTTATTTTGTTTTCCATTTTCTGAAAAACTACAATGATGTTTATGTGATGTATTGTCTTCCAGTTGGTTGCAATAATAAAAAAATACAAGTTGCAGAAGATTAGTTTGGCTGTTCTGTTCTGAAGATCAAAGAAAGATCAGAGGAGAAAAATTGAAATTAGGATTAGTGGTATGTATTTAATATATTATTGTATTATACATTAAATACAGCGAAGCCCCCTCTGCCTTTCAGCACTTCAACATGCAGCACTAACACACTAACTGCCAGCGTTGTGAGACTGGAGACTGTGATTTGCTCTCGAGACTGACCCCAATAATTAACCTCACACATTCCCATCAACATGGGTCTTATCATACCCATGCCTCTTCCGCCAGTTAATTATTCATTTACTTCCTCTAATCATTTAAGTTCAATACTTCTGATTAAAGTCAAACTCTACACCCCTCCCCCTTCAGGGGAAGTGGTAAAAGAGTTAAGTGCACCAAAGAGTTCCTCAATGTCTTATCAATCCGAGCTGTGCCATTTTGGAGCCGTGTGGCAGTGGAAGCCCATTCATAATTGAAGCTGAGACAGGCTTAATCTCGAGCCAGTGCCTCCCTGTGCAGCGCGCTCCCACCACCAACACAACTGGAGCCGTGGCAGCTCCTCTGTTGCTATGCAACTACAGCAAAGAAAGAAGGGGGGTGAGAAAAAAGTGTGCCTTCTCTAGATCTTTAGAGGGCATCACACTACTCAGTAACACAGAGACAGACTCAAAGGTAAAAGGCAACATGCCGGGGATAACACTGCTGCACGTTTCCTCACATCTCATGGTTTGACAGACACAATCATCTTCTTCACTTTTTCACACATATCGATTAAGAGGAAAAAACAAAAGCACATTCCCTTCAGTCTCAGGTACAGGCCTTTAACTTCACCTCAGTCGAATAAATGTATTGAAATCAATGGTTGTGACATTCCAGTGTAAAGGAGCCACACCAAGGTGCTAAGTGGATTGATGCACACCGGGCTGTGTGTCCCCCGGTCTATATCATCCATATCCACAGAATGACCAGCGAGGCAAGTTTCCATGGAGACAGAAGTGGAGGTAACATCCTCTTGTCAGTTCTCATTTATTGCAAAGCTTTATTGTTTTTTAGGAAACATTTCCCCTGGCAGTCGGGGCAGGTGTGTTTCTGATGAGGCAGGCAAGACCTCTAGATACAGCTTGTCCAAAGATTCACTCCAATCCTCCCCTATTGAATAGCATGTAGAATAGTTGCATGCTGCACAAAGTGAATGGTGTGTGTGTGTGTGTGTGTGTGTGTGTGTGTGTGTGTGTGTGTGTGTGTGTGTGTGTGCGCTCACTCCTGCCTGCAGCTCTGGAATGTAGTGTGATCACACTCTAGTGGCAGCATGATGGTGCTACATCAATAAAGTCAATAAAAATCAAAGGTACCTGATTTATTGGAGAAAGTTCCTATAAATAGGACTAAAATAATTGTCATAAAAATCAACTCCTCCACTTTGGATCCTCTTTGTTGCTCCATTGGTCCCATCAGGCCATTGATCCATCCGTTATCCATACTTATCCTTTGAGGGTCGCGGGAGCCCAGCCTGACATGAGGTGAAAGGCAGAGTTCACCCTACACAGGTCGTCAGAGTATCACATACAGAGACAAACAACGCTCTCTGATCCTTCCTCCCACAGAGGTCCAGAGGTCCAGATTGAAGCATAAAGGAGACCAGGCCTTTGCTGTAGTTTGCTAAACTGTGGAACAGTCAAGTTACAATTTGATTCAAAACTTTCCTGTTACCCTATTTGTATTCTCTGGATTTTAAATCACATTGAGACTTCTATTTGTGCCTTTTATTTGACTCTGTTGTTCTTTATTTATTCAATGTCTTATTGTCGGTGTCTTGGTTGTTTGTTTTTATGTTTTTATTTATCCTCCCATTTACATTTACAATGCCTTGCTTTTAAAAATGCTTGACAAAGGAATTGACTGGACTTTTTCATTCAATGTCTGATCAACCTAACTCCAATCTGCGTGTCTTTGAACTGTAGGAGGAAGCTGGAGTCGCTGGAGCGATCCCACTCAGACATGGGGGGTAACATGCAAACTCTACACAGAAAGACCCTGGCTGAATTGGGATTTGAAACCAAGGGCAGACAGTGTGAACCACTGCACCACCACAAATGTGAAACAAGTTGCTCAAAGCATTGTACAGATCCTTGTTGTATCAAGCAGCTCCATTTGGGAAACAATTGTTCAGACGCTTTACTTGATTAATTATATTGCTCGTAAATATTCAGCATCAAAAAACTTGAGTAAAGTGGAAAAAAATCTGCGAATGACTACTGTCAATATTATTTATTATATACTTGAATTATTAGTATTGCTGCCTAAATGTACACTCACTGAGCCCTTCATTAGGAACACCATCCTCATACTGGGTAGTTATTTCCCTGTGATTGATGGTTTGGACACCAGATTCTGACCCAACCATCTGCAGCCTCAGCAGGAATCAAGACTCATCAGGCCATGCTGCATATCTCCACTCTTTAACTGTCCAGTTCCTGTGAGTCTGTTCATGGCTGACAGGGAGGAAACAGGACGTTGTCTTCTGCTGTTGTAGAATCCTCCTCCTCGAGGTTTGACTTGTTCATTGTGAGAGGCTTTCCTGCTCAGCACAGTTGTAAAGAGGGGTTATCTGAGTAACACTAACCTTTCTACCACGCGTCAACCAGACTGGCCACTGTCCTCTGACATCTATCTTCAACGAGGTGTTTCCATCCACAGAACCATCCTGAGTAAACACCTTATCAAGGGCATTTCATTTTTTAGAACATCGTTTCATCATTCAATCATTCAATCATTGAACCAGTGGCAGGGGCCATAAAAGGGCCACAATTTAAACAGAGGGGCCAATCATATGTCCAACATCCTTGCACAGTTCCTGATTCAGTAAGCAGCACAGACTTATTCCCTGTTTACTGTTAGCTCTATAGATTTGAGTTATAGTCACTCATCATTTAACATATTTTTGAAATTCGTTCCTTATTCAAGCACATTGTATTCTTCAAAAAAGCTTAACAATTTTAGAAATGTACGTATTTATTGATGATATTGTAAGAATTGTTATTAAGTGAGTTATTAGATTAGCCAATTAGATTTCAGATTGCCCCCCCTGGCCCCATCCATGGATCCTCCCCTGTATTGAACAGATATAACACAATAACCTCTCTAATTTAATGGAACTGCTTCACTTCGTCGAGGTGTCTGATGTCAGGAGTTGTTGATGAGGCCCACAGCTGGTTTTTGAGAAAGAAACTCAAACAAATCCTCACCTTTGGTAGTGCCTCACATAATTTTAATAATCCCACACACGGAAAAAGTCGAGTTGGGTGGTATTTTGCTATGTCTGTTGTTTCAATGCACGCCAGATTGAAAACCTGGAAATTTCTAGTGGTTTTTCTTCTAGTGTGTTTTCAGTATCTTGTGTCATATTACTAATCTGCTCCGCGATGGTTCTTTAAAACAAAACTGACACTTTGGAACAATTTGACGTTGTCTGGTTCCAGTAGCTCCGCTCTGCCAACAAGGCTCCTTCACTAATTCTCCTTCTGAATTAGATTTTAACTTCTTAGCCATTAGCTCGCTCACCACAAAACTCGCCTGTGTAACATTTTGTCTGTCCGAATGTGGTTTTATGAAAACTGCTTGTTGGGCACACACACTCTGTTGGAGAACGTTTACTTTAATCATGACCTCTTGTCCTTGCAATTCATCCAGCTGATATGGAGGTTTCCAGCTGGGATAACGTCTGACAATGCTCTTTGTCATCACAGTGAGGACCTACCTAAGAACCATAGGTACGCTGGGTCGTCGTTAACATTTTTAAATGTTTATCTGTTTCTCTTGGAAAGTACAACATCCAGCATCTGCTTGTCAGCGACGACCCGTATGAGCTACACGTGTGTTTTCTTCACCATGACTGTGACCTCTCAGGAAGACATTCAGAAGGGACCACCTTGAAGGACTGTCTGTGTATTTTGGTGTTGCTTTTTGGATCTATGAATTGTCTCCTGGGCTCTCATGCCCCTGTCAAAGTCCCTGGGATCATATTTTCCCATTTTGATGTTTGGTGTTACCTGATGCTCCTGACCTGTATATACATGCTGCTGTGCATTGCACTGCAGACACGGGACTGGGTGACTGGATATCTGTGTGAATATGATACACAGGGAAGGGCTGGAGCATGTTATTACTATTTAAATGTGGTATTGTTTATTTGAACTACTTATTAAACTGAAGTTCAATCTATAAAAATGTAACCAATTTTCCTTGCACTGGTCAGGCCTCTGGAGTAACAATACCCTTTAATGATCATTTTAATACATTACTATTGTTTTTCATGCATTCATTTTATTTAATATCAAACATGTGAATTAAGAAATTATTTACGAACAAAAAAATCGAACTTAATGATTTAATCTACATATTCGAAAAGGAGTGAGAGGAAGTACACAGTTATTTAATCTCACCCCTTTTCCATAAGACATTAATTAATAATGATATTATACTGAACCAGCTTCCTATATATCTTTACATATGTTGTTTACCTGTGCTCTAAATTGTATAACATGTACAAAAAATGTAAAGAAAACTATTTCGGTATAATAAGTAAAAAATAATAATAACACAACAATAATAATAATGTGCTCTTATTATTGTTATTTATATAAATAAATATTACAAATTAATTTGAATAATTAATTGCTAATAACTAACTCATATGTGCATCGCTATTTGCGGCTTTCCGGATTTAAACGCCATTACCCAGCCTGCCTCGCGCTGCTCAGTCCCCGCTCGCGCAGGAAGCCTCGCGGTACTTGCGGTGTGACCCTGCCCTATGTCTCGCGCACTCGCAGCTCCATCGCTCAGTATATAAAGCGGGACCTCGACGGAAGGAGGACGGCTGGGGAGTCGCAGCCCGGGACTGTAAATAAGACCGAGAAAACTGTGTGTTATTTACAAAAGTGATGCCGGCTGTTTGAAAACTCCGCTCCCAGTTGTTTTAACTCGTTTTTGATCATTTTTGGCTCTAAATCTCGCCAAGCTCCGTGTGGTCTTTACACTACGCGTATAATGGCGAGCTCGGCTAACTCGAACCCAGTGGTAAGGATCAATCTCTCAGGATTGTCAGCGGGGGGAAAAACGGGGTAAAGTTAACGGAGCAGCCGTCCACCAACTGCTGTTTATGTATAAAACTGAAATCTGCTTTAACCAAACACTTCACCGTGGCGCCAAATAAAACCAAAGACTTAACGTGCAGTCATTCGGCCATTTTAATCAGTTTTTAGAGACAGCTTTTCAGATTAAAACAAGCTAGTAGAGGCTAGTAACGCAAAAAAAAAAAAAAGAAGAGATATAGCGTTTCTTTTCTGTAAAACAGAACGTGGGGGGAAATGGTGGATTATAAGTCATATTTTATTTTTTAAGTTCCGTTAGTGCTGTTTGTCAGGCTCGATTACTCAGGAGTTGTTTGAATTAGCGTTCAGAGTAAACATGGGGCTTCAGGTTATTTACTGTTTGTGCTGTTACTTCACTTGGTCGGGACTCGTGTCGACGAGGAGCACGGGTGGCGACAGGACGGCTTGTAGATGTGAGCTAGGCTGGTTAAACTGTGCATAATTCTTTTAAAATACAACATGTACGCAAAGCACCTTGTCATCATCCACCGCGAATGAATGAATGAAGCTTGTGTTTGGGAGACCAAAAAAAAATTAAAAAAAATGTCCTTTAGTCGAAAGTCGTCAGTTCATTGTCCACCATTCCACGCCCAGAAGGCAGAGGCTAGCCGCCCAAAACCTCCACTTTTACCCGTCTCATGTCCGATATTATCCCGCTCCTGGCGACAAGGCCACCCTGCTTTAACCAGAGCCGAGCACCATGAGATAAAACCCCGAGGATCTCCTCCACATGACTCGGTCACAGAACGAGCGCGCTGCCTCGCCGCTCCGTAAAATGGCTTCCTCGTCTCCCGTTCTCTCCGGCTCTGGCCCTCCTCCTTTCCGCCGCCTGGTTTTATACGGCCATCTTGGCTCTCTAATATAGACTGCCCGGGATGGGAAGGCGCTCCGCGACGCTACGTCACCGGCTTCCACATATAAACACCAGACCGGGCCTTAAATAGTGGAGAACAGCCGGGGCCGAGGGAGAGGGAGGGAGGCAGAGACCGAGGGCCGTGCTGCGGACACCGGGACACACACACACTGCGGTGCGGGGAACGCAGCGTGGTGGCCCGCTTAGCTTTTTACACTGTGCCGCTTTGTGCTGGTGCTGAACCAAGACTGACGTGGGCCTTTTAAATGTTGTATATTTGTGGTTGTAGGCCCCCTCGTATCTCGCTGTATCCCCACATACATCTGGTTCATATGGATTACTACAGGAACACACCTCGGGCTGAAGATAAATCCCAGGGATTGTATTACAGTGGACAAGTTTTAGAGTTGCACCATTTATTCAAAATATTATTGTGGATGTATTGTGACAGCTGTCATGTGCTGGCATGGTTTTTTTGGGGGGTGAAATGTTTCAATTTTGTTTTACATCAGACACCATAATATCCACGTTAAAGATGCTCCCTATTGTTAAACATGGCTCACACATGCATTGACAATGTGGTAACGACTGTTTTCTCTCCTGTTCCTCTAAGCCTAAATTATACAAGTCTGTGATTGAGGATGTGATCAACGAGGTGCGAGAGCTGTTCCTGGACGAGGGAGTGGACGAGCAAGTTCTTCTGGAGCTGAAAACGGTAACTGTCACTCATCACTCATCACGCGTCATTGTTCCTGCGTACAACCACTACAGAAGAAATGTCGCTCGTGCAGAGGTGTGTCAAAATCAGAGTGTGGTGTCGAGCTTCGCCACGACGTAAATAGCTACAGGGCCGTTCAGATCTGGTATAAACAAGTGTTCAGAGCCAAGCACAGGCCTGAACGTACCCAAATGCGTCCTGAGATCCGATCACTCAAACCACATTCACATGTGGTCTAGACGCATGTGGCCACATTCTCCTCACTGTGCGGAAGTCAATTGGTCTTGGGCCTCATGTGAAGCACTGCTCACTCTGTGGACGTCCCCTGTCCCTCTAAAGCTTTATATTAAATCATATCTAGTTGTATGCTTGTCAGTGACCATACATTGATTTGTTTGTGGTCACCGCCGCTATATCACCACACAGTGATTTATAATTTTCTTAAATGGCTAAAATTGTTCCTTTTATTCATTCATCCCATCCTGATTCCGCTCTCTCTGGCTCATTCTCGTCCACAGACACTCAAACACTATTACATCGGACACATCTGTGAACTCATACTGGATAAAATCCACATTTGGTTTTAGCAAACACAAATGATGTGAAAGTGCTCTATAGATTAAGTTATTATTATGTGTATTTAGGAGTAACCTTGATGTTTTGTTTTTATTTTTACTTGGCATCGCAAAGTTATTTACAGTTGGGAAGATTGGGTTTGATGAATGATATTCAACCAGTTCAGAAAAATCTACAGCAACAACTTACTGCTCATTTTCACAAAATTCATTACCTTGTTTTCACAACACTGGGTTAAAAGACAGCTTCTTGACAAGTGATGACCTTCTGCTCCATGCTTCAGCTATGGGAGAACAAACTGTTGCAGTCCAAGGCAGTGGAGGGCTTCCATACCGAGGAGCAGGCAGCCTTACAGGCCGCGCAGCTGCAGCTGCAGCAGCAGCAACAGCAGCAGCAGCAGCAACAGCAGCATCATCAGGTTCAGCACGTCCAACAGGTGCAGCACGTCCAGCATGTGACGCAGACTGCACAGACCCAGCAAGTCATCCTGCCGCCCCAGCAGCAGCAAGGTGGGTCCGCACCGGCACCACCACTCATGTTTAAATACAAACAACCTCTGCCCGTGTCATTTCTGCACATTGTAAACACAGCAATGTGAAGGTCATATACAGCTTTACATTATTTATCCACCTTTCACAAGTAAACCCCTTTGACAGAATTTGATACTTCATAACTGAACTTATCATGAATACCTTAGATTTTAAGAGACAGTAGGGGTTCAACCAAATATTTACAGATTTTGTTAATATCTCTTGCTTTTTAAAATGCATTTGTTCTGTAGATATTATTATACATTTTTGGATGTGTGTTATGGTTTAAGTGAAATGTGTTTGTCTTCACAGCTCCCCAGCAGCAAGTCATTGTTCAGGATCCCAAGATTCTGCAGCATATGAGTGCAACAGGGATGGTAAGTAGATAATGCTAGATAAAGTAGATAAATAATAAATGACAGCTTTGGGCTTAACACACACAAGAAAAACTGTGAGAGTAATTACTGTACATCCCAACAAAGTGTGACAGAGTAGTGTAAAAACTAATGTAACAGGAGAAGTAAACCAAAGACCATACTATAGACAAGTTGGAGGTAGCTGTTTTTGATCAGCAGTGAGCAAACGTGCAGCATTTGGAACAAGTCTAGCTGATCCACCTGCACACAAACTTGCTTTGTTGCTGTAAAAAGGCACCAAATTACAGTCTTATGTTGTCTTCTAAAAAAAAAAACTACTAACACCGTAATTCAAAATTATGAAAAACATTCTCACTCAGTTACTGAATAGCCTACCAAGAAGAAGAAGAAGTTAAAGGATCTCAATGCGTCTTTTCTTCAGAGCAGAATGACTGGTGTAGTAACAGAGAAGTCAAAAGCAGTGGAAGGACCTTTAGAGTTGCTAAGTACCTGGGATTACAGTTGAGATAAAGCCAACAGTAATACATCCTCTTACACACTCCTGTTGTGTCTGTGACAAACAAACCTTTAAACACAATGGTATGTCAACCCTTTCCTTCCATGATGGTTAACAGATGGTTCAGCAAACCATCTGTTAATGTCAAGTCTACCATCTGTGCTCTTACTCATTTTGTTCTCTCTCAATTCTGAAACAAACACTTTCAGCTCTTTTTTCATAATTTTAAACGCTCACTATCAAACCATGAAGATAAAATGAATGAACATAAAAATGTAAATGTTGCTTTTATCACATCAGCCAAGGCAACATGAATAGTGGAATTGTGAAGTGGTTGCGCTGTATTTAATTGATGTTTACAGTTCTTTAGAGAAGCGTTAAGGTAAATACCTCCTGTGTGTTTTTCATACATCTATAGAGCATTTACACCTCGACAACCATACAACTTAAACAGTCTTAATTGCCACATTGATGAATCCAAACCTGTAGGCCATAGTTATGTATATTATTTAGCCTCAGGACCAAATGCTGCGTGAATCTGTATCTCTGCGTGTGTGTTCGTGTATGTACGTGTGTCTACGTGTTCCTCACTGCCTGCATGCGTATTCTCTTATTCTCCACTAGAGTGCAGCAGCTACCGCAGCAACGCTTGCTTTGCCTACAGGGGTCACCCCATACCAACAGCTCATCACCAGCCAAGGTAAAACGCTCACACTGGCATTTCTGCTCATCATGTTGTGTGTCAGGGTTTTCCCCATAACAAAACGCTCCCATCTCTTTCTGTCCCACACACATGGTAAACACACACACAAAACATACCAATTACCTTGCTAAGCTAGCTAAGTTATCAAGTCTAGTATCTCTAGGGCTCCAGTAGCAGCACACACAGTTTTGCGACAGAAATAAGATATGAAGTCGAGGCTTCTTGCCCCTGGGGTTTCTGAAGACCAAGACCACGGTCGCCCCGAGCCATTTGAACTGCCAGCATAGGCAGTCGACGCAGAGACAGCTGGGGCTAAACCGTGTGCGTGGGGCGAAGTGGTGCTGCTGTGGGCAGAGGCCGCTTTCTCAGCCAGCGTTTCAAATGGTGTGTGTTTGTGAGAGAGACAGCTGAGGGGCAGGAGAGGATGTGGGATGTCTCTGATTTGTAGATAATGTGGTGGGTTAGTTTCAACGTTGATCTTCACTGAGCGCCACTTTTCAGATTCCCACTCATTCCTGTCGGGGGGGGTATTAAAGGGTATTTTTCAAATATACGTGAATGTCATGATGTAGAGACATCCCAAATAGTTGAAGCTATGTGAACATTGGCCACGCAAGGTCCAAGATGGTTTGAAAGACTAGTTATGAGCCATGTTTAATCCATCCGTGTTTCGATGTCTCTTAGGTCAGATCCTGCAGGTTGTCCGTGCTCCCAATGGGGCTCAGTACCTCATCCAGCAACCCCAGCAGCAGATCCTCCTGCAGCAGCAGATGCAGCCTGGTGGTGTGCAGGCACCGGTCATACAACAGGTAGTCCTATCACACAAGGATGGACATCTAGCTGTGGTAAAAGGAGTGAAAGCCTTAAAACTGAACTTTAAGTTTACTTTGCTTGCTGGAAGTGCCACACAACTGCATGTACCACGTTTGTCTGTGGTTTTCAGATAGCTACTGTCAACTTAAAGTATACTTAGATCAGCCACAGCATTACGAGCGACTGGTTTTGAAAGTTGTGGCTGATCCATGTATGTCTGTGGCCTGTTTTGAAAGAGTTTATTCTGATGTGATTTTGTAGTCTCGGTCATTTTCCATGGCTTCATGGCTCATCTTAGTCCAAAAAAATACACCATCCGCCACAACATTAAAAGAAGTTACATCTTTTAATGCTGATCAGTGTATAATAATTGTCATTCTGCGTCTAATCAGTCCATAACTCTGTCCATGACACATGAGGTTAGATGAAGCCAGCAGTTGCATAGCTGTGGCTCCTCTGGCAATCAAGCAGTAGGAGAAATGTGGAAATATGGTCAAAGAAATGCCAAGAAAAATATGAAATAATTCTGGGAAATCAGTCGGCTCACGTCTTTTCTCTGAAGTACCCTATTGTACGTTACTCCATTACACCAGAAATGGCTCAATTAAGTTGAATACATCAATTACTACTGTGCTTTTCTTCAACTAGTGCTACTAATTGAAAATTGTGCCAAACACACCAATTGGAATTGGGCATTGCTTGCATTTTATTTATGAATGTCGATGTAAAAGCTTCTATAAAATGTGGACTCCTCTCATGAACTTTGAATCCAGGTCCTGGCTCCTCTGCAGGGAGGAATGCCCCAGCAAACAGGAGTCATCATCCAGCCTCAGCAGATTGTGTTGGCTTCAAACAAAGTCCAAGGCAACACACAGGTAAGCACCTCTCCTTTTCCTTTTACTGCTCTTATCTGGAGTATTGAGTATCATTTGTTTCTCTCTAATACACTAGGTCTGTGTATTGGCAAGCGAGCTCACAATACAATATGTATCACAATACATGGTGACGAGATATATATATATATTGTGATACGATACAAAATAATGCATATTGTTAAAATACAACTTAATAGTCTAATATGTACTTCATGTTTTAGCAAAACTCAGAACAAATTGTGCAAAACCCCCCGCTCAGCCATACAAGGCGCTATTTCAAGCTGACGAACTCTCCAACCTCCCCACACACAGCGCAGAGTGTCATTTCGGAAACATTTAGCCCGTCTTAAGGGAAAATCATGGTCGAGGCGTTCTTTTTATAGCATTACAGTTTCAAATTTTATAGAAAATAAGGACAAAACCTCATCTACGGACAAGTTTTCTTTTTTTTAGTGCTTTAGGGAAAATATTTGCGTTGCGTAGTGTAACTGAACAAACTGAAATATAATGTACTTGCCATAAACCTCACAGTGCATATTGTGCCCCTTCACTGCTATCCACCACTTTCATGGAAAATATTATTGTGAAAATCATTTGTATCTATATGTTTGCACAGCCCTGTAATACACTGTGCCGCTTTTTCACCATGTTTTTCAGCGTTGTAAACTTTTAATCTTGTCATTTTATTGATGGAAATATAGAAGTGTATTCTAATTCTAAAGTATGATTAAGCTTGTTAAAAAACGCACAGGAAACCTGCTGTAAATTTGTGTTTTTTTACAGAATATACGACAATCATATTGACAGTTTTCTTTCTCCATCCCCTCTTTCCCGTCAGGTGATGCAGGCAACACCTATGGTACAGCAGCCCGGTCAGGCAGCAGTTCAGGTTCAGCAGGTCCAGGGTGCAGCTGCACCACAGGCCCAACCCCAGCAGCAGGCCCAGCAGCAGGCCCAGGCTCAGCCCCAGGCACAGCCTCCCATGATGCTGCAGGTGGACGGAGCCGGAGACACCTCATCAGAGGAGGATGAAGACGAGGAGGAGGAGTATGATGAAGATGAAGAGGAGGAGAAGGAAAAGGATGGAGGAGAGGACGGACAGGTTGAGGAGGTGGGCACAAGAGGAAATCTTTATAAAAAAACAAGTCATATTTTATACTATTTTTTTTTAATGGCTGCTTAAATCTTTAGTGGTGAGGTTTTGCTGAAATAGTTAAAAGTATTTTGTATTTTGACTGTGGCAGCTCGCTATTGTTTAATTTATCCCTCCAGTTTTACAATGATTAACACATTTTAAAAACCTAAATAATGTAACACATCCCTGACTTGGTGTTTTGCGTTGCTTTATAGTGGAGATGTGTGCACAACGTCTGTCTGTTTTCTCTTTCTCACACAAACACATTGACGCGTCTGTCATAGTTGGACTGGGCATCAGCAGAACTGGGAGAAACCCTGCGGTGTCAATGGGACTGTCAAAAAAAATCCATAAAGTTTTACCATACTTAGCAGGAAGGCAGCACTCTCCATTACATCGGTAGTTTCAGTTTTAGCTTTTCATTATCCCGCAACATGCATGCAGTTTGACAAAAGGTAAACTGGTCAATATTACATTTTGTGCTCATTTGTTAAATAAGGTCATTTCATGATATTATCATTTTATCAGATTAGAATAAATATGGATCTTTCACTTTTACTTTCAAAAGAGTCATTGTTTTGATGTGCAAAGGACCAGATGCCCTTTTAAAGTCGTGTCCACCTTCTGTAGGACAAAAAACATTGTTCAACTTGTTGGTTTTGTTTATTTGTCAGGAGCCACTGAACAGTGAGGATGATGTCAGTGATGAGGAGGACCAGGAATTGTTTGATACAGAGAATGTAGTTGTGTGCCAATATGACAAGGTAAGAAATGATCTATTCTATTGTATAACGACACTATATAACCCCGCCAGCCTGTGTGTGTATAGATTTACAGAGATGCATTGTTTCTAAATGCCTTCTCATGGTATATCCGTGTATTGTGTCCTAACGACATGAAGATAGAAATTCTTTGTTTTAATATTTTTCTACTTGATGACAGCTTGGGAAACAACTGAAAATATAAAATAAAAGTTATGATCAGTGTAGGTTTATGGCACAAAAAACACTTAAATCATCAATTTAAGCTTAATAAAACATTGTCAGATAGGGTTGTAAGAGAAGTTAGGATGTGTTGCCTATATTATAATGTCTTCAAAAAGGCTGTGTCAACCTTTTTTCTGCCTTATTTACTGTCCTGAGTCCCTAAAACACAGTCCGTACGATTTTAGGTGAAAGGGATCTATTGGCAAAAAATTGTATATGAAAAATCCTGGTCATGTTTTCACCAGTGTGTAATCATCTAAATTGTACGAATTGTTGTTTTCTTTACCCCAGAATGAGCCCTTTATATCTAAATACTTTATATTTACATCAGGAGCACGTCCTCTCTACGGACGCCGCCATGTTTTTTTCAGTAGTCTAAACTGGACAAACTAAACACTTTTTGAATTTTTATGACAACTGAAGGCTACCACAGGTTCTCTCTCATGTTTGGAGGGTGAGGTGAGGGGTATTCAACTGCAACATGCAACTTCACCACTAGATGTCCCTACATTCTACACACTGAACCTTTAATTAAGTCAGTCTGCTGTTTGAAATGCGATCTTTTCTTTGCGCGTTGCACTTGTCACCCGCTGTGCCCATGGGCTAAAGACATTACAGCCTGTGTCCACTTTAAACTGAAACAGTGTCCATCTGTCCTCGACGCCCACGACATTAATGCCTTTAACCTCTGCTCCCCAGATTCACAGAAGTAAGAACAAATGGAAATTCCACCTGAAGGATGGGATCATGAATCTGAACGGGAAAGACTATGTCTTCTCCAAAGCCATTGGGGATGCTGAATGGTGAAGTAGAAAAACAAAGCTACAGGAGCAGGAACTCTGTAACTCCTGCTATCCAGTTAACAGACACAGTATCCTTCCATATCCTGTGACTGGATTCATTTCAGGAAACTTCGTCTGAGTCTTTGAGAACTCTGACAAACCCAAAGGACTGTGAGGGTACTGTAAAAAAGAATGGGTGTTGTCAAAAAACACTCGACAAGCTTCGCCGTATGAGAAACCTACAGGGGAAGGAAAAGCCTGTGAGCAGAGCGTGGTTTCTCCATTTTTTTCTTCCTCTTCCAGGCTTCTCTACCTTTTTGCTGAGAGAATTCACATAACTTTGGAAAGCAAGCATTTCACAACGTACAGGTGTAGTGGACCAGGGTGACGTGGCCTGCCCTGTCGCAGAAGGTCAGAGGTCATTCATTATCACCCCGTAGATGAGAATCACCTTCATAATGCACTGTAGTCGGTTGACTGGATTGACTCGTGTCTACTTTTAAGTCCAAACTTAGTGCCACCAGTCAAGATCGCTGCCTTTAGAACGGCCAGAATCAACCTTTTGGCTTCGAAAATCTTTTGTTCTTTCAATTCTGTCACAATTCATGTTATGAAAATGGTGCTCCAGAGTGTTTTTATGTACTTTAACCACATGTTATTGTTTTAAACATTTTTTTTAAAACTATGTTCAATGAAGTGTTCAGACAATGAAATATCATTAATCTCCAAGTAACTTAATAGTTGCGTGAAGGCATTTTTAAAAATCTTAGGGAGCGCAGAATCCCCCAAAAGTTTTTTTTTCTTTGTCTGCCTCTCTGGAGCTTCATTCCATCTTTATCTCAAAACGTAAAACAAAGAAAAGATCAGGCACCAAGTTCATTTAAGAATTGTACAAAAAGAGTTTGTCCCCTTGGTGTATCTTCTCTGCTCTTATTTTAGTTATCTGCAGCCGTCTGAAGATTTGCACTGTCAGTTTATCAATGTGTAGTGAAATCAGTCGAGTTAATCAATAACCACAGCGTGCTCTGTTCTGTCCAGTTGTCCGTGTGAGAGCGTGAGAGATGGTGAGCATCAGCACAGGCATGTGTTGAGTGTTCATGTGTGTATGAAGATTTGTGTGCGTTGTCACCGCTTTTCTCTGGAAATGTGTTTTTTCTTGCACACCCCATAATCCCAATTCTTTTGCCTACCTGTTGTTTCTGGTGGGGCAGGGGGTGGTCCTGTTGTGTTTTTCTCTATTTATTCCTGAAGGTTCATGAAATGTTCTATTTTTTGAAAAAGGTTGGAAAGCCGCACCAAACTGTGCTCTTATAATCTAATAAGTGTTCCTTTTTTTTTTCTGTTACGCGACGCTGTGTTCCAAATTTCTTCGTCCACCATATGTTCTCCTGTGCTTTCATTTTATTCATGATTTTTAAAATGAGAATATTTTCTATCAAAGTCAGTTTAACGCGGGGCCTGTGTGTTTCTCTGCAGTTTGTTTTTAGTGCCCCTGTTGCAGCAATTTGAAATAAAGTATGTGTTTTTTGATTATTGTGTGGATTTGGTCGTTGGATTCTAAAGAAACCACATTGTTACGAAGGAAACACTGAAGAGGTAAATGATGTAGAACTGAAATTTGAATATAATGAGATTTTTGTACATTTTTGACAAATTGGGCTTAATTGGAGTAGACTTTCTTTTATTTTTTCCCACTGACAAACCTAATTGCATCTATTTTGTTTTGTGGACCATAAATAAGTGGCCAAAAAAAGACTCAAACCGACTTTAATAGCCCATTACCATCTGCAAATAACAAATAAGAATGTGGCAGAGGTTTCCCACACATTTCAAGTAGAGCGCTGTTTGAAGAAACATCATCCCAAGAGATCCTGAGTTTCCAGAGCACAGCATCCAGCAGCTCTCCTCGCTTCTTATTAATTAAAAAAAAAAGTCAGAGTAGCTCATAATTATTCATTTGATGTTAATCGCCATATTGTTGGATGTTGTGTCTGCTGACTGAACTTTATTTCACTTCAGGTATTCATAAATGATAGATGAGTTTATGAAACGAATGTCTTATTAAAAGTAAATCAGCTGCCATTTTGTGATTATTAAGGAAATGTATTGTTAATATTATCCGTTAAATTTTTTTAATCTCAGATGGTTTTGCTTTGAATTCATAAAGTTGTGTTTGGCAAAGGAAAGTAAGTGTCTCTCCTGCATATTTCAACCCTAAGTTTAATCAGGTCAGTGAATCAGAGTTGGCCTCTTTTATTCAAAGCTAAGGCCACGATGTTGGTGAACTACAGTGCTTGTTTTTTAGCATTTGTCTGTCAGCTTTAGTTACTATTCAGACGACAGTATCTCCAGATGTGTTGATGTTGAATGTAATTAACTCAATGCGTTGATAACATTCTATATCAACTATTTAAAAGCCTCTTGCATTAGCTGGAAAATGTATCATCACAAATATGAAAAACAGCCGTTTTCCTGAGCTTAAGAAAAGTTTTCAGAGGTCAAGTGCATAGTTCTCACAGGCTATGATCTTATAATGCACTGCCGTAGATTAAAGTGCCCAACAATGTGTTAAGTAGTTTAAATGAGCTCAACCTCAAACATCTACAGCAGTAAAATGCATCATACACATTAAAGATTCGATGTCAAGAATTTAGTGACATCTAGTGGTCAAGTTGCATATTGCAGCTGAGAACCTTTCACTTCGCCCTCCCCTTACGGACACTTGGATGACACCACAGGAGCAGTATGGTGTTATTTTTGTTTGTTTTCTGTCGTTCTTGTCACCATTTACTTCAATTGTATTGGATTTGGCTGCAACACTGTTTACCCCTGAAACTCCAACAATGTTTTGTGGACTCAAACACTTCACCCTCCCCTCCATCGGCATAGTGGTGAGTAGATAATGAATGAACTTTCATTTTTGGGTGAACTATGCCTTTAAGGTATCGCAGACACTCAAAAGGCCGTCTCCCGAGTCTGTGTTTGGTTTGGCCCTTTTGGGCCACTGTAGAAACATGGCAGCCTTCGTATAGAAGAGGACCAGCTCCTGATGTAAATATGGGGCTCATTCTTGGGTAACGTAAACACAACACTTTGTAATGCAGGTGATTATTCATGAATGAAAAAAAACATTATAGGATTATTTTAGATTCCATGTCTGTTAATGGACCACTTTAACCTAAATCTTACATTGGACCTTTAATGCAGTCAAAACATCATAGTAAAACATTTTACTATAAGAACTTTTACTTTTCATATTTTAAGTACATTTTGTTGATAAAACATACTTTTACTTAAGTAAGGTTTTGAATGCAGGACTTTTACTTATAGATGGGTATTTTTAGTCTGAAATTAGTACTTAAACTTAAGGTCTTGATACAATACTTCTTCCACTACCAAGTGGTACGTGCCACTGTACCCATAGCTCTATCAGAGGAGCTAGTCCCCATTCATCACCATTACTCATGTTCCAAATCTGTTCTCTTGAACTGATTTTAATCAGGGAGTTATTTAACACTTGGTGTTGGCAGTCAGTGGATATTGTAACAACATTTTTTTCACACAATTAACTATTTGGGTCGGTTTGCTCAAATTAACAATTTCTACCATTATAAATCATCTTAAGCTTTTACAACTAATCCTTTTTGTAATTTACATTTACCAAACAATTTCAACTACTCTTTGCTAACTGTTTTAACCCCTATCCATTACTTTTATCTATTTGAACCATTTCTGTATCTCCTGTGTTTACTATTCACTTCTCTGCTTACTTGCAGCGTGGCACGGTGATTCAGGGGTTTGCACTGATCCCGGTTTGAATCTTGGCCTGGCTGGGGCCTTTCTGTGTGGAGTTTGCATCGCCTCCCTGAGTCTGTGTGGGTTTTCTCCGGGTATGTCAGCTTCCACCCAAAGTCCAAAGAAATGTGGTTAATTGGAGACTCTAAATTGTCTGTAGGTGTGAGTGTGATTGGTTGTTTGTCCCTGTATGTTGGCCCTGTGATATACTGGTGACACATCTCGCCCAATATTACCTGGGATTGTCTCCAGGCTTACTTGAGCTCATCACGTGCTTACATCTTCTGACTTGATATGTGAGTGAAACCCAGAAATTCACCCCAGCCCCAGTCATCAGCTCCACTTGTCTAGCTGCGTCATCCAGCACCTGAATGGCGGTCAGTGTTTACACAGTAGGGGCGTTTTCCCTGCCGTTCCTCTAATTCCTACCCAAACTGATAAAATCCCTCTGTATTTCCTTGAGAGTAATTATGAGATAAAAGTTCTGTCTGGGATTAGAGCCGAATCCGTAAAATACATGGAGATTTCTGCCCTTGATTGTAAATGGATTTGAGGCAGGCTGTCACTTCTACAGTGTATCACACTTCACAAAGACTTATTCAGCCCTGAACAGACCTAGTGGAGAAAGAATGCATCCCTGGCTGCCTCTGATGAAGTGGGCCCTCATGCTTCTCTTGGGCACTCAGACATGAGAGTCTGAGCTGCTGGGGAATGAGACTTCTAATGAGGCCCAGGAGATGTCTAGCTTAAACCCTCTAGCTTTCTCTGATTTACCAGCTAACTGACGATGACTGCCAATCAGCCGCATGGTGAAATAGAGTTTGTTGGCTTTAGTGCGATGTAGTAGCCGGCCCTGTGGGCCGTGGCATGTTGAGTTTACTGCTGTCTCAGAAAATCTGAAGCTCTCTGAGACAAAAAGCCTCTATCCATTTCTAATGGAGATTCCTCCTTTGCTGCTTTTTCTCCACTGCCTCATGTCTTTTATAGTGTCCCATAGTGAATCTAGTGTTTCCAAAAGGCAGAGCTGGGGTGGGACACGGTCCTTTAATTCAAGTCTTGGTCCTGGAGTCTCTTATATAGAGAGGTTTTTATTAGACACCTTTTGTTCCAGCTCCTGAAACATGACAAGACTTTGTCAGAAGAAATATTTTATCATAATACAGCAGGTAAAGCATAGGTGTAAATAATGACTCTTATTATAACTATCGCGTTATAATATTATTTACGGAGAAAGTCAAAATGTCTGCTATAAAAAAAACAATAAGCTTCTGATTATCCCTTGTCAAGAAAAATGCGATTCGATGTTCAGATTCTAAATTATCCGTAAAGGTGTGAATGGTTCTTTGTTCTGTATGTTGGCCCTGTGATACACTGGCGACCTGTCCAGGGGGAACCCCGCCTCTCGCCTAATGTAAGTTAGGATTGGCTACACCCCCCAATGCACCCCTCAGAGGATAATAGGTTTAGATATTGTATAGATTGATGGATTTGTTCACGGTCTTATGAGAATGTTGTCTTTAGGTGATTTCAAGTCACAGGTCAAAAAGTCCAAGTGATGCTGCATGTTGTATTAAAGTCAAGTTGGGACTCAGTATACTTAAACCAAAGCACCCAAGGTCAAACTGCATTTGAAACCTCCTTCCACTGCTTTTTCTTGCATCAATGTCTCTGCCCAGTGAGCGACTGAGCAGGTGAGAAAGTAAGTAGGGTTTGAACTTTTAGCTCCGAGCAGTAACAGCTGTTTTCTTTTCAATCTCGTAGTTTAACGCTGCAACTTCAGCATCAAAATTCATCCCTTTATTCGCCGAGATCTGTCTCCAGCAGTGGAAATCAACATGCATGGTAAGTCTTGCTTTGCTTCTATTTCGATCACTATAATTTGCTTGCTAACCAGCTAACCCAGGACAAAGCGGCCCCGTCTCATTAGTAACTATAGTGTCCAGTCCGCCCGAAAGAAACAGCGCTGCACAGTGGGGGCGTTCTAACCTGTGATCTCGTAAAAGCAACATTGACAGACTTTTTGGCAAGCAAACATCAGCACCACTTGCTACCGGCAAGAAACCAAATTCAACGGCAGAGAGAACTTAAATACCAACTTAAGTGTGATCTGAAAAGACATCAGTCTAAAGACGCACCTATCAACAAACCCACTAACACACGCAAATATCTGGCTTTGTCTGCAAAGGGATTGGATACAATCTGCTTTCACTCACAGGTCAGGGGCTCTGAAAGGCAGTGATGGAAAGGTGACACCCGAATGAACGCGCTAATTTCTGCTGCTTCGTCTTTATTTTGGCAGTCTAGACGCTGAGGCTGCACTTTTAACAATATGCAACAACGCTATTTTCTTTGTGTCATGCAAGATGCAACACTGGCAAGATAGCGAGGTGAGAGAGCTCCTCAGTTTCCGGCACGTTTGTGACATTGAACATTACTCTCCGAGAAAGTAAAACAGACACTCCTCTGCTGGCAATGGGAAAGGAGTCAATAGTCTTTATTTACCTGCTTATAAAAATCCTGCATATACCCACTAATTTTGTAGAAGAGGTAAGTAATACATACGCCTTAAAGTCTCAGGACTCAGAATAGCTCTGATGATACGTAACAGGCTCGTCAGGAAAACAGAAAGCTGGATATGAACTTGACCAATCGTCTTTGACATCAGCGAAAAATTCAAATATTATGTTTCAAAGTGTGGGCCCTAGTCTTTTGGTATTTGAGAGTCTTAATATTTTGTGGTGAGTGAAACTGCTTGCAAAACAACGCGGAGACAAATGTTTTCACTCACTCCAACTTCATGATTCACTTCAGTTGTCATTCAAGGGTTTTCTGTGATTATTCAAGTGGACGTCCACGTCTACTGGGCCATGGAATGACGTGAGGAATGACATCATGAAAGCATGGATTTGATGTTCCCAGGAGCAAGAGCTGGACGGATACTTGAGGACTTTTACCCGCTCCGTGTGACTGAGGCTATTCTAACTCTCCTGACTGCAACCTGGAGTTCTTTGTGCACCTCTTCTCAGGACTCTGTTCCCACTGTATTTGACTTTAGCAACCTAATCTGGTGTTAGTGAGCCGCATCGTCGGGTCCTGCCCGGCTCAGGAGAGAGATGAGTTTATTTGAAATACCGGGAGAGGAATGATCAGGCAGGCCTGAGAACCAGCTAGCAGAAGAATGTCAAAATAAATTCAGTCCACGTCTCGATCGCTTCGTTCGACCTTCCCTGTCTGCCGGCTGGGCTGTAAACCGACTCACAAATCTCAGTGAGAAAACACTTAATAACGGTGCAGAAAGTGGAGGTGCAGATTTGAAGAGTTCTACGGGTACACATTACCCAGACACCCACACGATTCCTGCAGCGACTTTGATTTTTATCAACCTCGACGTGCACACAAAAAACAAGTATGAACTGTGAGTTAACGCTAACTGGCAGTGGAAGGGAGGAGGCCCTCACAAACTCAGCCAGGCACATCAAGCTTCAGCTTAGCGTTTGAAGAGTCCACACTGGATTGTTGTTAATGGGTGACTGGAAGAGATGGACACAGAGCTGTGGAAAACATTCATCTGAAATTGATGTCCTGTTAGTCCTGTAGGAATTTGCAGCGTGAGTCGAGTCTGGAACACAGTGAGCAGATGCCACTCTTAATTTTTTCAACTTAAAAAGTAGAAATCCTTCCAGTTTTGAGGTTACGGCCGATTCAAACTCACGGATGCTTCGAGAATACAGTGGGGTTGTATAGATTTGGTAGCGCTGTGCTATATTTTCCATACTGAAACAAACTGTCCAGCAGTCTGGTCAAATATCGTCAAGACTTTGAAGGCAAACCTTTAAAAAAAAGTCTGAAATTATCCCTTTTTCCTGAAATCCCCCTGTTCATCTGTATATTTCCTTTAAAAAATGTCACCCAGCAGATGAAATGCTAACCAGATGTTAAGCTGCCATTGTCAAAGGGTGTCCTTTAACTCATAATAGCTCAATATCTCACAAGTCACAGCGCGGCAGCTCACATATGTCTCAGCTGTATTTGCTTTAGGCTCTCCCGGCAAAGGCAAAGCTATCTCCACTGATTGTATAAGTCAGTTGTTTCCGCAGGAGGATGGAAAAATATCACGTTCATGCTAGAAAAACAACCAGGACATTCCGAAGGAGAGACACGGCTTTAACAGTATATATTTGTGATTATCATACCTGTGTGTAATTTGCAGAAAATGGCTAATAATTAAAATGGGTCTCGTGTTTTCTTTCGTAATTGGATCACCTGCTCTTGGGAGATGAAGAGGTACCTGTGCAAATAGTGGTTAGAGCAATGAGTGAAACTGACAATATTTTATAACATGAAGAAATCATAATAACATAGAGAAACAACAGTAGGCAAATATTCATGAATCTCAAAATAGGGATATATCAATTTGATACAGGTATAAGCCACATTAAAGTACAAGTTAAGAGTCCACTTTCACTGTTTAAACACTCATGTCCGGTGTCCAACATTACAGTCGAGCACAATTCCTTTCAGTTTAAGGTAAACACCCTTAAGAAATGCATAGAAATTACAGACACTGTCATATTTTCATCTATAAATCACCAAACACCACATTGTATTTAGATTATATACAGAGGTACAGGTATTGATGAAATGATAACAAATGCTGTGTTTTTGTATTTTCATCAACCGTATGCACATTCCACTGTGAATGGCCGTGTGTCCTTGAACCAAGTATAAATACGACACAAATAGTTCCTCTTATCACTGGAAACTGAAATGCTTGAGACAACTTGACGTACGGTATATTCTTGTGCCTCAATGCCACACTGCGAGCAGATAAGGAACTTGAATTAAACTCAAGACAATAATAAAATGCTGGAAAAATAAAACATATTCATCAATGTATGTTTGAGTTTTATATCTATTCTCCTTACGATGAACTCTGTTCTATCCAGTCCATCAGAATAGAAAGGACTATAAATGAGATGAAGTCGAGCTCATATTTCACTGACACTTGATATTTTCCATCAACTGGAACCATAAAATCATCACAGCTGTAATTGTGAAAACAGCTGAACTTGGCCTGAAAGTTGAAGCAGATACAGAATACTGGAGCTTTCTGTGAAATATCCAAACGGATCTGTCGACAAACACTTCAAGGCCTCTCCTGTCCCACCTGAACCTGTCTAACTTCTCTTTTTACATCTTCAAGCTGGTGTTTGGCTCACGTGTTCAGGCTCTGGCTCTCCTCAGGGCCTGCCTGCTGGCTGACTGCTTGATGGTAGGTATGTCCAGAGCATTTCCTCAGGTGTATGGGCACCTCATCCTGCCCTCCACTTTCTCCTTTCCTGACCTTACACTTGTCTCTACGGACCTGAGATGTCCCGCTGCTGCCTTTCGATGACACCGTCTGGCCTCTGAACAGCTGTGCCTGCTGCTGACATAGCCCCACCTTACTGAGGAGGATGAACACATCCCCCCTGAACGCTTTGGTGAAGATGGCGTAGAGGAACGGGTTGGCACAAGAATTGAGCGGGTAGAATAGCACCAATAAAATCTTGGAGTTGGAAACAGTGATGAGTGGCCGGTCCAGCACGGCTGACATGGCATAGAAGGAAATGGGCGCCATGCACAAGAAGTCAGTAAAAATGAGGACAGCCATTCGCTTGGCGATGTTTGTGTCCTTGGATCCAGAATGATAGTGAGGGTTGTGCACTGCGCAGTAGATCTTGAAGTAGCAAGCGCAGATGGCAAGAAAGGCCAGAATATTGAGGACCAGCACTGACAAGATGTAGACCAGAGCCACTGTGGACTGGGTGTCCATCGGGAGACAGATGCTGACCTTCTGATAACTACTCACCCCAACGAGAGGAAGCAGCGCGAGGACAAGGCAGAAAAACCAGCCACCTAGCATCACAGCTGCTGCATGGTGCAGACGCAGCTTGCGATCCAGCCTCATGGCAAAGGTGATGGCGTACCACCTCTCCAGAGTGATCACTGTCAAGGTGTAGACAGACAGTTCACTGGCAAAGACCGTAAAAAAACCTGCAAGTCCACAACCAGGACCCGTCTGCCAGTCTATGGCATGGTTGAAGTACTCAGCCCGTGTGTGGAGGTCTACTGAGGCAATGAGCAGGAGATAAATCCCCATGCACAGATCTGCAAAGGCCAGGTGACACATGAGGAAGCGGGAGACAGAGAGCTTGTAATGGCTGGTGAGCAGCACCAGGAGCACTATCACGTTTCCCAGAATGGCCAGCAGACTTACAAACCACACAGACACTCGCAGGAAGCCAAAACCCATTATGTCCTCACAAGGATTGAACTCATCGGGTACTGGCGAACACGCCACCTCCTCTCCCTCCTCACACACCACATAATCATAACGACTGTCAAAATCTTGGCTGGTATCCTCTTGGGGGTTCTTTAGGGTCTCTCCAAAACCCACATCCTCATCTGGCTGGCCCCCAAAATAGGCGTGGTAGTGGAGGCTGCCATGGAAGTCACCTCTCCACCAGTCTTGCTGGGAGTCTGTCTGACCTCCGTCACTTGGCTCTAGGTCGGGGACTGTTTCGACCACGCTGTCCCCTTGGAGGGAAGGCATGCGGAGGGGCCCCACGGAGCGCTTGTGATGCTGGTCTTGGAGAACAGTCAGGTTACAGATGATGTACTCCAAAAAGCTGAAAAACACATGCACACAAATAGGCATAAGACGAACACTTAACACAGCCCTGGACGGAGTCCTTGCTAGCACTTAATGTACCATCAAATCATTTATATATCAAGTTGAAGAAAAGGGAATTCTGTTTTGAGAGTCATTATTGGTCTGGGTCAACCTTCTTCCTACAATAACAGTAATGAGTGACACTAATTATGGCAGCACTGTAAAAGTTATAGGTAAACACATCATAGAGTTGCTTCAATCCCTGCCAAGATCCACACTATGCAAGTGCAGCTGCCTGACTCACTGTGGTAGACCATTCGAATACACGAAATGCACTACAAGAGTATTCCATTGGATACAGTTTGTCTTTTTTAGCTGTGGACACACTTCCTCCACTTCTGACTGTCATATTTAGTATGTGCGACGAATACAAAATGAAGAATTAAGATGATAGCTCACCCTCGTTTCTTTTTGAGGTTTTTAAACCCACAGCAGTGGCTGGGGTACGTGAGGTTTGCGATGGTGAGGTGCTTGAAGGTTTTGATAGGCGGAAGTTTCTTGAGGGCCCAGGCGTTGCGCGCCTTCAGCTCTCTGAGCGAATCCATACCTGTGGTCGGCAGCGCGCTGATCCCTGTCAGGGACACATCTCTTTAAGACAGAAAGAGAATGAAAGAATATACATTATAAATACATGTTTAACCCTCAACAGTGATGATGAGAGTGGTGGGGAAACTGGAGCTATCTCCAATGTAAAGACCCAATAACTCTTAGCCCTGATTCAACCCAATGCACATTAGAACGTACGCTCATCTGGGAGTTGGTCCCATACCCAAAACACCACGGAAACATTTTCCAACATTTTCACAATACTCTTCTTCACTCAAACATACATTACGTCCATGGTAATTGAATCCAAACATTTGTTTTGCCATATAAATTACTTTATTGGGAGAAAGAAGACAAGAGGGGTCATGAGAACACCTTTGGGGATAAAACATGCTGCTGAAAAAAAAATATTTAGAATTTTCCACAAAGGATTAAGTATGGAAAGCTATGTCACGGAATCATGGATTAACGCACGTGTTGAGGTCACTGATGCTAAGCTACGCCCCGATACGGTTGATAATATAGAATTTTCTGCATACCCCAATTTTCTGCATACGGCAATCCCATTATATAAATAACACTGAGCGCTATACTTTCATGTGACAAAGTGAAATAACAGCACGCAGTCACCACTCAGTACCTTTCAGCCATAGTATCAGCAGATCATCAGAGATCTGATGAGGCCGAAGCGTTCACAGATGGATTAAACAACATCCTCCATCTGTTTCCTTGAGTGAGCTCCTCACTACTTCATCTTTAAGCAATTACATTTGGTATTGCTTGCGCTCGGTTGTCATGCCAAAGCCAGCTCAACTTCATCGCGACAAAGACATTCAAGGGATTGACAATCTCACCAACATCCTGTGTGATCCCATTATCAAGACATTCCACTGTACAGCGCTGTCCGCTCCCCCCTTCTAGGGGCCAAGTAGAGGCCAAGTTCTCCTTTGCTTTCTTTAGTTTCCTCACCCATTATACCACTAAGTCAATGAATAATTTCATTAAATAAAATAAACACAATCCGAGCAATTTTATATCGGCTAAGAGCTCAATTGTTCTTTTTTAGTCCCATTTGCACTCCCCACTTCTCTGTCCTCTTCTCTCTTTTCCTCTCATGGGACACATTGTGTAACACTATACAAAAGAAAAAAAAAATCTGCACAGACCCAACGAGTGTCATGTCTGATTTTGCCATTCCCAGATGTTTAGCTCATGACCTCAAGGAGGTGACCTCACTCAGGCCATTTTCCTCAGTGGAACAGAGAAAGACCTGCGCACGAACCCCATTTACCTTCTCAGACACTTAATGGCAAGATCAGAACCACAACAGCAACTCGATAGCCGTGGTTAAGGGGTTTGGTATCGAACACCTTTAAAAACAGGGTCTCGGATTTAAAATACCTTAAAAATGGCAGAAAGACAACAGTATCAGACAGACAATGGACGTTTCTCACTCACACTCTTGCATGCGTATCAAATTTCCAGGTCAAAAACACAGTTATGGAGCAATGATTTTTTACCCTTTGTCTGCACATTGTGATTATTGAAAGTATTAGTTATTGATACATACACTTAAAAATGGGTTTTAATACTGTATGTGAATTTAAAATATATACCAGTGAAGTGGTACTTTACAGGGAATTGAATTCGGAGATTAATGCCACTTTCAGGTCCATCACAAAACATTGACGGCTCATCTTTTTGGATTGTGTGTAATTATAAGATAAGAGAGGCTCAGAGTTCTCAAGTAGTTCAGATACTCACAGAAGCATGGGGCCGCTAATGGTGCCAGCAAAAGCCCTTTCATCCATCTTGGTCAAATACTTGTTCCTGTGCAGGTCGCTGAGATAGGAAAGCACAAATTTAAGTTCATAAAGAGAAAAGTAATCCTTCACATTTCAATCAGACCGACAGATGCGAGGTATGGCATAATATTTCCCCAAGCCTCATCACTGTACATTTCTGTGTTTATTTTCTCACATTTCAGGGGTGAAATATGACATAAAGAAGGTCTCAATCAAAATGTTGTGATGGCATACTCCTTAAACATACTGCACCCTCACTACACCTCCCTGACTCCTAAATCTAATAAGCATAATAGAGTTGTGAGGGATGTGTTTGTCTTGGTCAGGCTGCGCTGGGATCAGTTCCCCCCTCAGAGCAGATCATGCGCCAACACAAACATCAATGTGGTAAGTCTCACCATAGTCACAGACCAATGGCTTAATTAGGCTCTTAGAAGGACCTCGACTTTATGTAGGTGTTGTAAAAGGCGAAAGACGCTTTAAATTAATATCACATATACCTCATATCCTCAATATGCAGGGTTCTGGACCAGGGGGTGACTAGAAATAAAAACTTGTTGAGACCAATGAGTAAAAAGGAGGCAATTCTTACTTAGTCTCTTCTCACTGACTCATTATTTTTCCAAGTGTGAAATGATTCTCTTACTAGTCTGTCACAAAATCTTAGACTCCAGTGTCACCGAGCGTACGGGAGGGGGGGGACTCTTAATGCAGACTTCCTGAACCCCACTTTTGGAAACATATTTTCCCATGAGAACTCCAGCTCACTAATCAAGAGCTGGGCTTAAGCCCTTCTTCGGTACATATGAGAAGGCCCATAGAGACACAGCTGTGGTCCTGCTGCTTTTGTAGTTTAATTCTGGGTAAGGAAATACACCTGCCAGATGTCAGCAATGGTTTAATCCAGGCAAAACACTGAGCCACCTAATTTTTTTGAGAACTGCAAGGCTTCTTACTCGACAGATACAGCACCACATAGAAAAATCATACCGTATAAAAATGAAACTGTGAACACTCATGATGGAAATAATAGAAAACTCGTACAGTTAATACAATACACATGTTTAAGGACTAATCAAAAATTTTGGGAATTTGCTATTCTGCCAAGATTTTCCAGATTGATACCACTCTCATGTTGCAAATACAGCGAAACTGTAATCTCAGAGCTGATCGGCCAACTTCGTCGATTTAGCCTCTGAACTAAGACGGATTAGCCTCTAGGGGCAACAATCAATATTTTGGGGCTACCAGTGTAGACAGCCGATACCCGGACATTATCCAGTCTAAGTAGTTTATTTTATCACACAAGTCGAGTGTCTCTCAACACAGAACACAAACACCGATATGATTTTTTGGTGTTTTAGGTCCAGACGATATTCTGGTGAATCGTTATCATGTGAATACATATAAATTAAAAAGCCAATAACCAATAAATTTCAGTCAAAATTTCAGTCCTCTTTTGCTCTCCACACTGATGGTTTACCTGCCGGCAACCAAAAGCTGCTCAAATGTGATTGGTCAAACTAGAAACAGAAACCATAAAACTTCCAGCCCCCAAATCTTGTCAGTTGCCTATAGATTCATTATATTCACTTTCAGAATCCATTTTTACGAGATTAGCCAAACAGCAGCCATTTAGCTTAGCCCAGCAAAACTGGAAACAGGTGGAAAGAGCGAAGACATAGTCCCGAACAAAACCTTTACAAAGCAACCACCAGTCGTTTTTTAAAAACACTGCAGATTTTCTTTGGATTAAACAAACAAGCTATGACATGTTAGTGAGCTTTAGTTATGTTTGGAAAGAACCACACTGGTTGTGTCCCAGTTTTCACTCTTTAAGCGGGGCTAGCTAACCAGCTGCAGGCTGTATATTTATGAGTGGTATCAGTGTTCTCGTCTGACTCGCTGAAAGAAAGCAGCATTTCCCAAAACGTGAAACTGTGAAAATAAGGTTTCACATAACAGAAATACCATTTAACCTACACTTGATCCAGCTTGGTCCCATTGAAGGCATGATGCTGGATTTCTCTGAAGCCATTTCCATACAGCATCCTGGAGCAAAAAGACAAGAAAATAGCACTGATTAGAATTTCCTTCTTGAAGTCAAACAAGTGCAGTGTGCGTTCTAGATCTGCCTGTTTGGAATGGGCTGTTCTCTCAGAATTATTCCTTAGTGAGTCCTCCTCAACCAGGCCTACAATATACTGTCACTTGTGTATTGTTTGTGTGCTAGACATTGTGTGCAGAAAGTGATTCTGTGAGTACCCATGACAGGGGGCAGCACCCGCTACGTCCATGTTTGTGTTAGTCTATATATATGGTCTGTATATGGTTGGCTCATGTGTTACTGCCTGTTCTCTGTGCGTCTCTGTGTGTACTTGCTTTTACTATCCTGGTGAGATTCAAGTTAGTTCAGAGTGAGAACATGTTTCCAAAGTGAGGTCATTTTGCCGATTCCTGCGTCTCCAAGAAGCTACTTTAGGGATTTTGTTGGATTTAGGGATAAACTATACTATTGTTAGTCCACACTTTATATTCATTCTACATATTTATGGTTTTTGTCTTATCTTACACTGTCAGCACCTCGCTGGTGATGCCACGGAATGAGTTGGCTGGGATCTCAGTGATGTAGGGATGATCAACAATTTCCCTGCAATCAAAGGGACAGATGAGACAGGAAATGAAGAGGTGTTGTGATTATATACCTTTCATTGGAAAATGGCAGGGAGAGAAATGTAGTGTTGATGAATGTATTCTCAAATATGTATATAATTAGACATAGCATCTGTCGGAGAAGGTGATGACAAAGAGGTGACTACAGATGTACCTCATTTCATAGAAACACGCAGAAGCAGACATGGTGCGCACACACACACACACACACACACACACACACACACACACACACACACACACACACACACACACACACACACACACACACACACACACACACTTTTTGCTGCTGTAGCATTTTTTACAGTAATAACACCCTGGTTAATGGTACCATTTCCCAAAATTGAGACCACACATCCCATAATCTGATGCGTTGTGTTCCAAACAAAATGTTGCTACTTGCCCGTCTTTCTTCCAGGGAATACAAAGGAGAATGACGTGATTTTTCTTTCATTTACTGTTCATTCCCTTTCCTTTATCACGCTGTCAAAATCATGAAAACTTAACCACTAAGTGAAACAACACAACCATCTTCCTGTTTCCTACAGTGAAGCACAGGAGAGGGGTGTTAATGGCTGATTATTTTCCTAAAACTGTCATTTCTGTTTGTTTTATTATATCATTGACAGCTAACATTAAAAAGCAGGAAATACCAGTGTTAGCTAACATACATGTTGAACCGTGTGCCTGATTCAACAACTATGAGGATGCTGTAACTTACAATATGAAGTTCATGTCATTAGAGTGGATGTTGGTCAAGTCAGGGAAGAAAGTGAGGCCAGTGTTGAAAATCCCCCTGAGAAGAACAGGAATACAAACAGTCAGGAGAGGCAACTGAGACCCACAGGTATTAATCCTTAATCACACAACAAGTGAAATGCAAAATTACAATGAGCTTTGCTACTATCAATACATTCCGAAGATCTGATGTGGACATCCCACCTCAAACCTTTACTGTATAGTAAACTGCATCAATTAATATTAGCCCAGCCCAACTCATTTTATGTGTAAATTGAAGAATCACCGTCAGTTGACAGAGTTCAGCTTTGTTTTTTGAAATGCTTACATCACACTAAACTGAACTCTCACGCTACATCGATGAACTTTAGTTCTCTGGACGGAAACAGAAACCGCCAATTGTCTGCCAGACTCAAAAATTCACATTTTAACCAAGTGGTCGCCGAGATTGACATCTTTCTTTCTCATTCCAAGTGGTTTGATTCCATCTATTTTTAGTTTGTGCAGTAATTTTTCTAAACACAGCCTGTACCACTACATTAGATTCAAACGAAGCATGACTCAGTCTTGCCCACACTGACACACACAATTCTATGAATAGATCACAATGTCTAAATTATTGCCAGACTCAAGTATTTTAAATCTACACCGCTCATCTTTTTCGGGTTGCCACAGTGTTGTTAGTGTTTGGTTATGCAATTCCAAAACCGGTATGATTTAAAAACAAAAAAAAACTCACAGATATTTGAGGTTTGGGAGGTTCTTAAAGGCTTCTGGGTCAACATAGGTCAGACTCTTTGCGTTACGTATCTCTCTGGAAGAATAAACAGACAAGAAAGAGACTTACTGAAAATGTTTTACACATAAATACAAACCAATTCACAGCATAAGTTAAGGAGAAAAAATGTTATTCACAAACACATTCAGAAACTAGGACAGCGTAATTAGGGCTATGTTGACGAAATGACGTTAAAGTTTTAGTTTTTAAGTAACTAAATAACTAAAGTAACTAGCTAAAGTAACTAAATGAGCCGTTCAACCGAATTTCAATCCCTCTGCATCCAAAATCTTGATCCAATCTCATTGTGAAACTATGAAACCTCTTTGAATGTCACACGGATGTAACCAAAGATAAACTCACATCCAGTTGAACAATTCCAAACATTTCCTCCTTCCCTGAAGAGTCACTTTCCTTCTGTGTGGTTCTTTCTTCCGAATAAAGCTTTCTTATGCAATCTTTTGAAAGTCCTGACACTTATGATAATGTGGTGCTGTGCAGTATAACTTCACAAGGCGCTCCACATTCCTCATTTTAATTTAGGCAACCGGCTGATCTTCTGATATTCCCCGCACTAAAATGACACACAGCCTAAAATTACAACTTTATTCTCCTATTATTACACATTTATTCCCCGAAATCTCCGATTATTTTTTTTTTCAACCTGGCTCTAATACGACATTGTAGGAAACACACACTGTGTAGTCTTCAAACTTGCTGACAGAACATAGCAAGGTGCACGCCAGTGTGCAGGAGACAGGAGGCTCAGTGCAGACAGCCACGGCCGGAAGTGGAGTCCAATTAGTGTTTCATTAGCGTGTTTATTCTGGTGCGCCCCGTGCTGGACTGAACACCTCTCTCTGCAGCCTGAAGCCATGTGGTGATCCTGAACATGTGTCCTGGCTCCTTCTTCACACACCAGGCAAACCACACTGATCTCAGCAGAAAGACGTGGTCAGGGCAGTGGAGGTCCCTGAGTGTGAGGGGTTCATCTTCCCGCTGCTGCTGTTTAAGAACTAGGGCTTCAACCAAAGGTCAATTATGTAGTATTAATGATAATTTGATATTCTTTTTACTTGGATTTTCTGTTGACAAAATGTTTTTAGTGTGTGTGGTCCTCGTTTCTTTGCCATGGTGACTTTGGCTTGTCATATAAACTAAACAATATGAAAAGGTTCGCAAAGATGAATCCAATCTCAATAAAAGGTAGAATCCGGTTAGTGTGGCAGAGGTAAAATGTATCACTGGCACATAGGAGAAACCATTGGCTAAGTCCTTCTGCCACTTGGTGCCGGGTAGGTAGAGCACAATATGTTTATTGTTTCAGTGGCTGGAAAGTTGATTGATGAGAAGTTAAAAACCAAAACAGCGAGCTTAAAGATGCTAAAACACTTAATGGGGAGCTGTGGGGAATTGCAGACTTGGATGAAAGGCTACTTCTAGGTGGGTTTGTCACTCTGTCTCTGCAATTAGTTTGATTTAAATATATATTTATTAATGCAGCTTTTATGCAAGTTATTTCCTCTACGTGATTCAAACAAACTGCCGTTGCCGCTGTTATGAAGATAAAACACTTTCCTTTGTGCCAGAGTTTTTTCCCCCCAGAGTTTTTTCCAAGAATGTAGAGGTTTTCATGATCTGTGTGCGTGTGCGTGTGTGTGTGTGTGTGTGTGTGTGTGTGTGTGTGTGTGTGTGTGTGTGTTGTGCATTTAAATCAGTGTTGCAATGTATCATTTGCCAATAGAGATTTATTTGCACTACACAATATTACAATATTTAATATGTGAATTTTTAGCTTCTGTATAAACCTAACAATTGGTTGAAATAGGTGGTTTCATTGATGGTGGCTCAACACAAACTTTACCCAGCCCCCTCTGAGTTTTCAGCCCCGACTGCACTCCTCCATCCACAGCTGCTGTCGGCCTCAAGCAGCCAACAGGAAGCGGAGCATTAATTTGTGTCTGACCCTGAAGGAAACCTGAGAGAGATGCCATTATCTGATGTATGGCACGACACCACACCAATCAGCGGCAAATAGGCCCCAGAGATCCAAAATACAACCCCAGAACACAGATTCAACCCTGAGCTAGTGGTTTGAATTATCGTTCTTGTCTGTATTTTGATACCTGGGATCAGGGAGCCAATGAGGGAAGACAAAAAGGAGGGATAATTAAGACGAAAATGACAGCCAAATATGCATCAAGCCGGGCCATTGGAGCCTGTCTGTAGCTGTTAATCATAGTTACTCTTTCAAACAGCCCACATTTTATACAGCAATTGAGGATCGGGAACAAATTGCGCACAGCAAACTGCTGTGTTACAAGATGCTATAACTTGGAACAAATCTTTCACGCGGGCAGGAAGTCTCGCAGTAATATATGAAGTGCTAGGAGGTGTTCTGCTGGAAAGTATGTGGTCCACCCAGAGACTCGGCCATAAATCTCTATCCTATAATCGAGAATGGAGTGCACCTTGCTCGACTTTTTTCCCCGGAGCTGCATCAACAGGAGCTGGAGCATGAAGAAGATGAAGTGCGGGAAGCCACATAGTGGATGCTGTTTAGCGTCTCGGCTCTAACGTGCCTATTAGGCACCAAATGCATCCAGATAATGGGTTCCGTCATTGAATTGAATAGATTCTTATCTAAACTGCATTTGGTAAACCCCATACAACAGGGTTCTTTTTTAAACCCCTGCAAAACTGCTCCGTACGTACCACCCTGATGAGGAGAAGTAAATGATGAGCGGGACAGAAATAAGCTCATAATCAGTTTCCTCCACACTTCCATTTGCTGCCGGCAAGATTCAGAATTAAGCATTTTTCTCTCCGCAGAGCAAATGGAACAGCTTAATCGATGACGATCAATAAAGAGCGTGCCCTTTTCCTTTAGTTACTCACATGTGGGTGATTTTCCTCAGGCCGTAGAATGAGTGCCTCTCCAGCCTCTGCAGCTTCACGTCCACTGATATATATCTGACGGGAATAAGCAAAGGTTACACCAAATCTAATGAGCAAATCATCTTTGTAATGTCAAAATAATTCGTTTTCTTAACCGTCTGTCTGATTTTTTGAGAATGAAGGTTCTGTGCAAGGGCGAAATGTGAGACCTGCTTTCATAAAAGACTTTAAACGTGCGGTTCTAAAAATGATCCTGAAGCCTGCAACTCTTTCCTGGATTTATGAGCCCACCTTGTCTCCCGAGCCCCCCAAGTCAGGAGCAATTTTAAAGGAATGCACCTCATATATACATTACCCAGTCGTCAGTCACTCTGCTCTCATTTGTTGTTACTTATCAACATGTTTGCTCTTGGAATAAACCCTGAATCTTAGCACTGGATTAAAAAAAATCACTTCACACACACACATATTCTATTTAATTAGTTTAGTAAGAGGCATTTAATAAAACAAAACGTATTAACAAACTAAATACTACACATTTTATTGGTTTTCTGTCATTTTTATGTAGATAGTGAACAAAGAGTTAATAGAAACACTAGCCAATCATCTCTTACACCTCTGTCTCCCTTCATGCATGACTTGGACGCAGATGTTGAACTCGGCTGCTGAGGATCAAGGCTCAAGTGTATTTTACCTCCACACAGAGAGTGCCCCTCTACAGGGAGTCTAAACACTCGCATCGCTCTGCTGGAAAACCTATAGCCAGTGTTCAAGCCTATAACTGCGGTCGAAGGACCAACATTCCTGATGAAGGAACGCATTAGCGTTTCCAGCTGCGATTAGGAGCCATGCAGCGGTGATACTAAACAGAGAGCACATCATCTGCTTGTGTGGCAGGCAGAAGGAAAAGGCCGGATAGTTTGGAACCGGGAAATATTCCCACTTTTAGGGGAAATAAAACAGGTGGATGAGAATAACTTTGAAAAGTGTTTGTTGACAAACCTTGAGTAGAATAATTATATTAGATCGCCACTTACATCCATGAGATGTTGACCAAGTTGGAAAAGACATCCGCTGGCATGGATGACAGTTGGGTCTCGAAAAACCATCTGGTTAAAATAAAAAAAATGGACATTTTAGTTGACATATATTCAACTTTTCTGTTAACATCCTCTGTTTGTTGGACAAAAATATTTTTTTATCACAGTGTTCTTGACTTCTTTTGGAGAAATAGTTTATTCAGAAACACCTAATATAACTCTCAGCAACAAAGAAGAAACATATTTCCTAAAATGCTAAAACATTTTGGAGAAACTCAAAATCACTTGGAGATATTGACTATAATTACCTTCAATTACAGAAATGCAGAAAAAATGCTCAAGATGTAATTAAACTGATTAAATTATCAATCATTTATGTCTTTACATTTTGTCAAATAATTCCAGACAACGAGGGCACTAAAGAGAAAGAGATAGAGTGTGTCTGGCGTGCAGGATAGAGGAAAGAGAAGGGGAATCACAGATAAAGGCACAATGCTGTTGAATTAGCATCAGATTACAGGTTTCTTTGAAGTCACTGGTAAAACAGACCCCCCCTTCTTCTAGGAACATGGGAAAAAACAAAGACTTGGAACTGAATGGACTTGATATGGCAGCCAAGTCAAACAATGTCTGGGTCGGTTTAGGACACTGTTTCAGAAAGTAAGGTTAAGACCTAAGTATGTGATACACACCTCCATGTTGATCTAATAAATTAGAACCCAATGTTTCTGTTTCACTGTGAAACCGAGGAATATTATGAGACATAAAAATATTTAGAATATGATCTATATTTCTGTAGCTAAATCAAACTGTTAAGCTTGCTGAAAAATGTTGCTCGAAAAGAAAATTAATCACCACACATTTTTGGGGGGATTTGCTTTCTTGCTGAGAGTTCAAAGAGAGCATCAATATCATGTCTTTAAATATGAATATATGGCCATGATTAGCTTAGCATAGCAAAAAGGCTTGGATGTAGATAGACAGTGATGTCTGGCTCTTTTCAAGGGTAAGATAAAATACATCAAACAGCACATCGAAAGCTCAGAAAAGTACCTGATATATCTCATGTTTAATCCAAATAAAAACTGGAGTGTAAAAATGATATGTTGGAGTTATTATGTGCCAAATATTTATTGGCAGGAGTCTCTGCTGGCTGCCTGGCAAGAATCATATTTTCACTGCAGCTTTTGTATGCATTTACCAAACATTATATAAATGGGTTAATTTATGTGCTATAGGTGGAACTTGTCTCCTTCGATCAGTACCTGTTGCAATTCTTTATGCCAGTTAAGTTAACCTGCTCCTATTGGACAGTATAGACATGAGATTGTTTCTTCTCATGTTTTTACCCCACAAAACAGGAAATTAACGTATTTTTCCAGAATGTCAAAAAGTACATTGCGAGCACTTCACATGTGAAAACGTGTTGTTTCCTCCCTGTGATCTTGTGGCATATTTTGTTGTGGTAGATTTGTGAATCACAACATGACAATAGAAGAAAGAGATTAAGATGGTCTCCACATGTGTACTTGTCATGTTGTATTCCCGGCCCTCTCAGTAGTGAAGGATGCACATTCAGAGTTTGTTCCAACGCATCCTGTCTCAACCAACAACAACAAAGCCACCATCTTCATTCACCTTTGCTCCATCAGCAGAACAATAGACTAATTCACAAGTTGCAGATCTGGCCCCCGGAGCCTGAATCACGCTCACATGCATGGGGGGGGGGGAAGGGGGTTGAGTCACTAAGTAGACACAGCACCCTGCGCACACTCTGACAAACTCAAACAAACAGCGGGACACAGAGCAGACCCTGACACCAAACACCCCCGTCAGAACCACGCTGTATCGCCGCCGCGCTCAAACCCAAATACCATCGTGCGCTTTCCCTCAGGAGTTCGAGGAGAAGACCAACGAGCCCATCACGGAGGCTTAAGGAGAAAATGACTCCCTCAATTTGTAATTCTGGATAGAAACCCGAGAAAACAAACAGGCTGGGAATTGAGTTTGAAGTGGGGAGAAGCCACATAATTTATAATAGTGTCAACATTGGATTGACAACATGGCTGTGTTTACAGGCTCTGTCTCATATTGATGTGTAGTAGTCTGTGGTGACTATTGTGTATAGAGCGGGTAGGTTACTTATTCAACCTGCACTTTCTCCAGTGTGATTCACGTAAAATATGGTGTCGCTACAAAGATCCTTAATTTCCTCTGATGCACATTTTATGAGTTAAAAGAATAAGTCGCCTAGTAATGGCTTGTATTTAAAGTGATACACAAAATGTCACTCCTGTTTGTTTTCTCATAAACACACTGGGATATTATGGCCGAATGTGAAATACTAGTAACCATTTCCATGACATGACCCATCGGCACAAATTAATAGCTGCGAGGCCGTCAGTGTTTCCAGTAATCGCAGCTACGGCTCATCATGTTCAATGTCCCTGCACTTCTTATTTTACAATTAAGAGCCCGGAGCTCATCTGTAACCATTCAGGAAACAGCATTAGATTTTTATTCTCCAGTCAGTTTAGATGAGGGGTTTGAGGGACAATGAGTTATCACGTTTAAACTCCAATCCAAAGATTTCTGAGTGGAACTGCTGCGTTCCCTTTTCTTTCCCTTGAAGTCTTTTTCACTCTTAATTATTCTCAAATGGAACTCTCTGGGTGTTTGAGAAATGTGCTGTAAAAAGTAAATATTGTATTTGAATGCATCGTCCAGACGCGGCCGGGAGTCACGCTACGCAGACTTTTTAAGCATGTCTTTGCTTTCCTTTCCACCTCTCTGACTCCCAGCGGCACATAGAGTAACTTCCACCACAAGTACACACACACACACAAAGGCTCCAAACAAAGTATCCACATACGCACACTCTCACACAGACGCCTGCTTTGCGTTCACCTTTTGTCTTGGGAATAGAATTATTACACATTTTCCTCCACAACATAAATTTGAACCGAACGCCTACCTTAAAACCAGAATTAGCGCAGACAGTTACAAACTTCTTGCCCAAAATTGGACATATTCAAAATTATTGTACCGATGAAGAAGGGCAACTTGAGAGCACAACTCTCCGTCCATGTTGAAAAAGAAAGGTTTAAAAGAAATAGTTTTTAGAAACACACATATTTGCTTTCGAGAAGAGGTTCAGAGAAAAAGACTGAGGCCACTCTCAAATCTGTGCGTTAAACATAGTTTATGCAAACGGAAGCCAGCTCCATTAAACTAGCTTATCACAAAGACGGGCTGCAACGGGCTCTAAATAAAAATAGCTAACCTGGCTTTGTGGAAATGTAGTCTACTAGTGAATCTAAAGCTCACTTATTAATATCTATAATCATTTAATCTCTACTAAAACAAAAAGTGTAAAAAAAACAATCTTGTCCTTGCTTCCACACTTTGTGCGAGGCTACGTGACCCTGACACTAGCTTAAAGTTTAACTGAGATTCTAGATGCAATTTACCAAAAACGTTACTTACGAGTCACTCTTGCAGTGTAAATTTGAAGTTGAATTCAAACAGTGCCGACACAAAGTATCTACCTTTGTAAGCAAAGTGTCCCGATTAGATTCGTCCACTATAAGCATGTAATGTGATCTCTCTTTGGTCCAATTCATGGAACTTAATGAATGAGGATTTTGAGTTTGGTGTTTGGTGAAAGACAAACTAATAGACCAAGTCCCTGACAGAGCAAATAAGTTGCAAGACAAAAGGCCAATAGAAAAAAGGAACTGACAGTCGGGCTTGTCCAGAATCAGTAGATCTGGACCCCATTGGCCTGACCAGGGCAGCAGGGTCATTCATTCCTCTGTGAGTGTGTGAGACAAAATCAAACTTCCTTACGCCTCATCTGCTAGAACATCCCCTTCCACACACCGTCTATTTTGGGCTTATTTGGCAGATCTTTTTTTCATCAGGGTGGCGACAGGGCAGCGCTTGGTGCCATGCTTTCATGTCTTTCTATCCTCCTGGAGGGCCCTGGGTAAACTCTGGGCAGGAATGTGAGGAAATCGTGGGGGACATCGGGGCACTTGCACACGTGAATTGGAGCAGTGATCGGGAGATAATTTCTTGTGATGGCTGCTGTTGGAGTGATGTTCCAATAAACTGTAGGAGAGGAATGAGGATTATCACAACACGGCGCAGAACCTTCTCCTTGAGTTAGCGAGGCCTACATCAGTGCTCCTGAGGAATTTTGTAACAGGGTAACAAGTGTTACTTAAAAGGACAATGGTAATGTGCTGATCTGTTGCAGGAATAATGTTTATCCTGTTCAACATCATCACTTTTGCCCTAAACCAACGAATCAGACAACAACCCAGAAAAATGCAGTATTTCACCCTTCTTCTCCCTTCTCTATTCATACAGAATTTTTAAAATAATGTTTGAAATATTTGGGAATGTATCGACTTGGTTACTTCCACAACATCGTTGCAGGTTGGATAATGCAATACTGTCTGAGGGCATTGCTCAAGAATGCTGATTTAAATGGAAATACCACTTTTCACTCTTCCATGTTTCCACATCTGCCATGGAGTCCCTCAGAAGGGCATGTGTTTCCATCACTCCGCAGGGCTGTGGCAAACTATGGTCGCTCTCTATTGCGTAATTTTTCGCCCTGCACTTAAGCAATTTAGGAAGTGTAAAAGTCCTGCCATATTTTTTCAGCAGCGACCCTGACATATTACGTCAGGTCGACTCACAGGATTCTTCACAGAGTCCTTGGGGTCTCCGATAACAAGACAACAGATGGAACGTAGATCATTTGTTGGCTAGTTTTGTTTTTTTTAAAGAAATCAAAAGTTGTTTTAATTGCCCACTAAATACACAGCCATACAGGAAATAGCCCTTTCTTTTCTCCACTCTAATGGTATTGACAATGCTTTTAATTCCCTTTCTTGGATTTTGAGTGGAAGAAGAATTAATGCCTTAGGTATAACTTTGCTTTTCTGCTTTTATCTCCTTTATGTCTAACTTTAAATGGAATATTTTAGGGGATTTGGGGCATTTTGTCTGACAAAGTGAACAATCTGAAGATATCACCCTGGGCTCTCTGAAATTATAATGAACACATGTCACCATTTTCTTACCTTATATTAAACCAAACAGTTATTTGAAAAGAATAGGCGAGTCAACAGAAAATTACTAATAGAATTAGTAGCAGAAGCTGTAATTTGCTGACAGTAATACTGTATAATTATATAGTTATATTGCTGGAAGCAAAATACTTTGTTTTTTGAAAAGGAGAAGTTGGTGTATTATTTGAGACCATCACCTTAATAATTCAGTCCGACTTTTGCTGTTAATTAATTGCAAGCAGAGAATGTCTGTATTCAAAGGTCAAAGTTGAAACTGAACTCCAGAAGTAATAACATTTAGTAGTTAAAAGTTTCCCCACTCACAAAATGCATCACTCAAACTGACTCAAAGGACAAACCATGTTGACAGGAGCAGTTTGAAGTGCCGTGGGATAGTGTTGTGAATTTGTAAAGCTAAATTATAGATGATTTAACAATAGTCATGATAATGATCAAAATATCAAACAAATCAACCATAAATGATGGTGTTTCTATATTTTTAAGCTGTTCAGTCATATCAGTGCTTTGCAATATGATACTTTCAGGTTAATATTGGGGTTTAAATTAATCTTTTTATGACCATAAAATAAATTAATTTCTTACAGTCATTGCACTCACATTCAACATTCAACTGCTTGTAAGTTCATCTCCATGGCAATTATTGTAAAACCTCTCGTATTCTTCCAGGACCTTTTAAGATTGGACACATAAAACCGAATCAAGAATAAAAGTCCAACTGACAACTTGAACATAGCTTGTTAGCGACCCTATAATAGGCATAAAAATATATATAATACCTCAAAATGGAAGAGCTGCTTAACATCACAGACAGCCTCAAAGTGCCCGTGGGAACACTTTGGAGGAATATTCATGATATTATAATGATTTTTCCTCGGGGTTAAGAGCACTTTAAATTCAGAAGGCACGGGGGACAGGGGGAAACAGCAGAAATCACTTTTACAGATGCGTCTTGAACGCCTACTTACAGCGCCTCGGTGCTCGCCGGGAACCTGGGGAGAATATCAATGTCAACGCAGGAGATGGTGCGCGTCCTCCACTCGGAGCAGTCGCACTCTGCAGGGCAGGAGTCAGCAGCCTCCATCACGGCGCTCACACACACAGCAGCCCCACACAGCAGCGTCAGCACGGCGCATGTCACCACCTGCAGCCCGTCACACGGCATGTCTGGGTCCTGCAGGGTGCCCGCTGCGTTGTCCTCCACCTGGAAGTGCCCCTGATGTCCGCCACAGAGCCAATGTGTGCACCAAGACTGTGTGGCGTGTGTTGCTGCTGCTGCTGCTGCTGCGGGCTGAAGTAAATCCTCAGATAAAGCTGTGGGGAGAAAGTGCAGTTTGCTTTACAGGGGCCACAGCAGCTCGTGTGAGGTGGAGAAGGTGGAGATGCTGCAGCTCAGTGCTGGGTTGGGAGGTGGTCTCCCAACATGAGGGGTGGGAGGACTTCTGAGGCACTCTTGTGTTGGACTTGAGAAGTAATGCTTTTGGGAGTTGTGTCAAAGCTATTTTGCGAAAACAAAAATCATGATACAACAAATATTAAGTAAAATCAAGTTAATCTTCAAGTTATATATTTTTCTTATTTTTCTTTAATTATTCTTACTTTTTGAATTTTGAAAACCTTGTGCATTTAGGTATATGCTTGTTTGATGTATAAGGTTTTGCGTAGATGTCTTTGCCCCCCCTCCTTTATACAGTTTTATTTTAAATCGAGAGCCACTAGGGTCACAAGGGGACAGTATGGTTCCATTTAGGTTTACCACACTAATTTGGTTGTATGCTTCTAGTTAATCTTCAAGTGGTATATAAGCTCAGTATTTTTTCTCAAATTATTCTTCATATATTGAATTTTTAAAAACTTCATGCATTTTAAGTATGCTTGTTTTATGTTTAGGTTAAAGTTACTTTAATTGTTTTTGGATACAGGTAAATGCTGCCTCAACACAAAACACACACAATAACAACATTAAACAGGACACATGTGCAAAACATTAGGTTGTGTAAATACAATTTCCTGGGTTATCCCTGAGAGTCTGCTCCATCCAGCTGCCAGAGCCATGTTTCTGTCTTTCCTCCATATTTACATTGATGAGTTTAACTGACAGAGGGATGAATGAGTGTTTGTAGCGGTTGTGTTTGCACAGAAGGATTCTCTACCTCTATATAAGTACAAGGTATTGTGTGGACTGCCTGAAAAGATTACACTGGCAACAATACTAGGGCCACTTCTAAAGGGGACTAAACCAGAGCTGTGAACACTTTTAATTGGGTTTAAGGGTGTTTTGTCTCTTTTTCTATTCTTGTATATTGGTCTGTATTTGTTGTTTGCTGTGTATCAGTCTCACATTCTTTATTATAATTTTTTATACTAATGTTCATTCGTCCCAATCAAATAAACAAAGATATTATTATTTTATTTTCAGTTCTTGAGCCTTGTGTTTTACCTTCATCCCATTATTCTTCATATTAAAATACACATACATATTACAAATACATTGATTGTCCAGTTCACTATATCTTTATTTTCTTTGTCTTTGCTCACTATGACTTTATTTTCTTTTATATATTTAGTTCTTCTTTATTATTCTGACCATTAAAATACAGACTATTAGTATAATATAAAGTGAACAGTCACAAGACCTAACTTTTTCTTTTATTTATTTTTAGTATGACTTTTCTTTTCTTTACTTTACTCTTCTCTTCTCTTCTCTTCTCTTCTCTTCTCTTCTCTTCTCCTCTCCTCTCCTCTCCTCTCCTCCTCCTCTTCTCTTCTCTTCTCTTCTCCTCTCCTCTCTCTCTCCTCTCCTCTCCTCTCTCCTCTCCTCTTCTCTTCTCTTCTCTTCTCTTCTCTTCTCCTCTCCTCTCCTCCTTCCTCTCCTCTCCTCTCCTCTCCTCTTCGTCTCCTCTCCTCTCTTCTCTTCTCTTCTCTTCCTCTTCTCTCCTCCAGCAGAAGAAGCGGCAGCAGTGGCGCAAACGCACAACTTTGGACAATGTAGTTCTGGGGCAATAAATTCCTCCACTGCTCCGCTGTGAGCGTCCTACAGTTCCCGGCGTCCTTCGCGGCCTCCGGGCTGTGTTGTGTTCCTGCTCAGACGCGGCTAGTTCAAGTTGCCATAGCACAGTGGAGCTGTTCTTCTGTTAGCTCACAGTCTAACACGCGACACAAACACGCGTCTTCTCTGGGAATTATTCACAACAACAGCAAGTACTTCCTCTGTTTCTTTAAGCAGTGGACACGAGCAGTGTCCTGTAGCTTCTCTGTTTTATTCCAGAGCTAAATGAGTGAGCTAACGGTGGGTAAGCTAGCTAGGGCTCAGTAGTAGAGATGCCACTTGTTGCTAACCGGGAGGCGCGTCAGTCACAACAATGGCTGTGATTGATTGGGAGGGGACCAGTGGGAGCTGCAGGGCTGTTGTGGTCTGATAGTTTTATTCTCGTCTTCCCCTGGTTGTTAAGTCGACGATGACTGAGCTCCCGTGTCTGTTTGCTGTGATAAAGACACACATCTCACAGAAAGTTCCAAACCGTCCCACCGTGGTCGTTAATCTGATTAACGTCACTGTGAACAGTCCGCGTTTTGCGCTGACGAAGCGAGTGGTCGATCACTAGTCGACACATTATCCCAGTCAGGCGTTTTAGTTTAGTCGCGAAAACCCAAACTATGGACACATCCAGCGGGTCGGATTCGTACGACCGGGCGCGGGGCCACAGGCCTCGGGGGCGTGAAGCCCACCGCAGAGCCGGCCGGGACAGGGGCAGCGCCGGTGGGGACCGAGCCACAGACATATGCGAGAAGATCGACACCCTGGCCAACACGTTACAGGTGCTGCACCTGCATGTCCACGTTTCATTCATCCACACAAACTCACACAGAGCATGGGTCTGTGATTTCAAGTCAAGTGGTTTTGCTAAAACTTACAGTAACTTGTTCACCAGCTTCCCTGTGCACTTATAACACATGTAAATACAAGCTTGAGTATGAGTTCATTAATGTTTATCAATGAATACTAATGAATAGCTGCTCGTCTCTGGCAGGGCACCAGTAGAAACCTGACCAAAGTAGACCGGATGCTGGGCCAGTACAGGGACCATACAGACGACCATGCTGAAGCCATGGCACTGGTGAGACACCTGTTCTATCATCTATGTATTTACACATGTTCTAGTATCACAGGTTTGATCCTGGTCTTTCCATGGCACACACAGCCATGTCTCAATATCAGATGCATCTTGCCGAACCACGAGAAGACTTATATTAATACTAGTTTAACATATTTTGAACAGAATTAACTAAGCTTCAGGAAACTTGAGGGAAAATGTCACTTTCTCCAGCAGTTGTTGGAGTACTCTGGCGGCAATGCTGGAAAACAGATAGATGTGTCAGTGTGATGTGTTTGGCAGTTTCATAAATCCACATCTTCAGTGCACAGCAATAACACTTCTGGGATCATTCTATTCCAAGTAGTAAGTGTTTTTCCTGGCTCAAAATCTGTGTGTGTATACACGTGTACGCGCCTTCAACCGACTCAACACTGAATCAAACGCTGTTTTTTTTACAAGCAATGTATTTGCCAAGATACAATCAGAACTAGGAGGCTGAAATATTGTGTCTCTAAAGGTGTCGATAAAGTCACACTCATATTTTACGGGTATTTAAATGTGTAAACGAAGCAAAGGCTTTTATGTTATATTTATCTTCACCCACCCAGCAATGGGGTCCCTGTGAACAAAATATAACATTTTGCTGTTAGAAAGTGGCATTATCATCACTCTAACGTTTGCTTCTTGTTAATACACTCCTAATGACTTGGTAACTGAAACCTTGGCCTGTCTTGAACTTTGTGATCCTCTCCATCACCAGTACCTGAATACCTGATAAATTTACAGCAACTCATCAACTTGCTTGTAGTAAATGCTGATCGTATGTGCTATTTCTGCTGTTGTTGAAAGCATTTCATTCGTGGGATGCAACGCCACTTTAGAAAGAAAACAATTAAGAAATTAAGTGTGAAACAACAATATTCAAATGTCACAAAATATCAGGGCAACTGACACATTCCTACTGTTGGGCATAAAACTTCCTTCTTTGGTAGTTTTGGCAGAGCCTTTGCTAGTGTACTGTATTGCTACATCGCCACCACATCAACATAATGCTGCATGTTACAAACGGAAAATCCACCAAGTGCAACGTTTGTAAGAAAATGATGTTTTCCATGAAGGCACCCGTCAAAGGGTTTTGCCAAGAGCTGGAGGTGGCATGAAATTTGTTGGAGGAGGCTGCCTCGGGATTCTTTGCAGGAAAAACCCTGCTTGTTATATTATTGAGATTATATCTGTCAGTTATCAAATGGTGCATTTAGTTCTCACTATTCACTTTTACATTTCTTTGCCATGCTCTCCTCTACCTCTCCTCCTCTGCCATCTGCAGGGCTGTGATCTTATTTAGGAGCTGTTCTCTCTGTCTTCTTGGTTTGTTAATTATGTCTCCCTGTTTTTCATGCACAAGCTCAGGGAAAACCTGGAGGACTCGATCAGTCAGCTGCAGACACAGAGGCTGAGTAGAACCAATGGTGCTCGGAGTGCTTCAGCTTCGGCCTCTACGCTGCATACCAGTGACCTGGAGGCTTGTTCAGGGTCAGGTACGGAGCAATGGAAAGACTTTTGCTGACTGCCCCGGAGTTTGTGGGGTTTTGTTTGGTTAACAAGTTTTATCACATTGTTCCCAAAAACAAATGCTTTATAACACCTGTTTGTCTGTGATATCAGAAGGCCCGCGCTTCTACCCTACCTCTCCACTGAGGGACTACACAGGCTCCACGGCAAGGAGGAAGAGGTCTCAGTCGGCCGGTGTTCGCTTCAAGAAGGATGCCACTCGGACAGGAGACGGTGTAAGCAGCGCCGACAGACCAACCACCAATCAGTGCTGCTTGTTACCTCATGTCATTTAAGAAAGTTGACACAAGAGGAAAAGCTGAAAATATTAGCTATACTAATCTTCACAAGGAAAAGGGAGCTTAATAAGACTTCAAATCAGACGTTGTTAATTTAGTTATAAACGTGTATCTCTGTAAATGCAGTCATATCGACTTCTGCTCTGCTTTGCTCGTGTTTTGAGTTGTGTATTCAATGTGTATGTGTCTCTCACACAGATTCATTCTATGAACCAATCCTTGAGGGATCTACAAAGTGACCAGCTGAGACTGTCTGATGAACTGGATAGAGAAATCCTCAGGAGGAACAGGTATCTGTGATGAAGGACAAAGTCTGAACATTAAAAACCTCAAAAAGTTTAGTTTTGTCTCCACACAGCAGAGCGGGTAATACACAAGTGAATTCACCAGTTTTTGTTTGATCAGACTAGGTGGTTAGGGCTGAATAAAACATCAAAAAAGTGGTTTCAAGGAGAATAAACAGTGTAGATGTTAGCCACAGGAAAAATCAATGTACCAATTTGTCACAATAATATTTCAAAAGCTTCAACATAGACATCTGAAATGGTGATAATGCACTGTAAAATGTTTTTTCTTGACTTTTTTTGTTTAAATACTTCACAATGAAATCTCAAAAGAGGAAATGGATAAATCAGTCTAAAGGCTACGTGTCTCTTATAGTTTAGTTTTTTTTTGGTTTGTTTAGTTTATTTCCTCTCAGTGTATTCCAAAAACAAAACAATACACTTATACACTGACACATTCCATCAACAAAGAAGGAGGAAGAAAAATCTTACATTACCTGCCCTTTCATATACATTACATACCATGAATACAGATGACCATCCTTTTTTGATTTCACAAATCACCTTATAAATCAATAGCCATCATCATACATTCATTCAACACCATTTGAGTTTATAAAATAAAATAATGCAACATCATTGTTCCTTCAGACTTTCATTGACAATACCAGTTTTGTTTTTTGGATAAAACTACTCATTTAATACACGCTGATTTTATTCTAACACACAAAGTGTAAGTGGACTGTTACGCAGTCTCTTCTTTACACCTGCTCACCGTTTTTCTACAATATTTTGTTCGCTGACTCGTGGTTTTGCTTCCGTCTGCACCAGTGCAGGTTATTGATCTTATACTTTTCTTATCCACTGTACATGAATAGTTTTCACTTGAGATTTTAAAAGAAATAGATTGACCTCAGGTCTTTGAAATCTCCTTCATGGGAAAAATGATGAAAGGCTCATGAGAAACTTCAGATACAACTGCAAAGTCAATGGGCGGCAGATCTTTCTTTGAACATGTATTAATATTTAACATTTTTTAATTATCAAAAAACCCTTCGCCGGGCTGTTGACGAGACCTAATCGATCCACCACTATATTTCAACATCTGAAGCTACATATCTACTTTTAGTCACGTCACATGTTGCATTCACATGTTGATTAATGATGTTCTGGAATAGGATTTTTCAAAACGGCTGAGAACTCTGTTGTGTAAATACCTTCAGTCTGCTCTATTGTTAGTTTTTTGTTTTTTCCGAGGTCTGATATTGACACCAGGCGGGCGATGGAGAGCCTCACAGGGCACTTGACTACATCCCAGAGACAAGACTCAGTGAGTTGTGGCTGTTTCTTTCATTACCAGTACTTCAAGTTTGTCTACCAGCTCTGACGAGATAAGTGGATGCATCATGAATTTAAAGAGAGTTCATCACAGGTATTGATGGATGAAAGCTGCCATACAAGCGTGAAGTCTGCACATGTTCTTTCCTTTTCTGAATACAAGACAGCTACGGACATATGGCTCTCTTTATTTAACTGCAACTTCATAAATCTTTAGCAAATGTATCAGTTTAATATCCAGTCACATGGCTCCTCACCGCACCATCACAAATCTGCTGCCTCCAATGACAGCCAGCATGCTTCATATTTTTTTATCTTGTGTATGTGGATGTGACAAGATAAAGTTATTAACTGTTATACAGGTGGATGTGATGCTTCCTGATTAGACAGCACATATTTGCATGCCAAGTATAATACTTTTTATCAGTTCTAAAAGATGTTTTTGCCACCCACACTTTTAATTTCCTGTTGTCTCATTTATCACATCCTGCTGCCATTCCCTGATGTTTCTGTGACCCGAGGCGTCCTCCCTCTGACTGTCTGCAGGTGTCGTCTCACGTGGAGCGCCGGCTGCAGGAGCTGGAGAGAGAGATGCACAGCGAGGAGACAAGCGCGGAAAGAGAAAGGCGGCCCGAGCAGCGGGTGGGCATATCCGATGAGCTGCAGGAGGTGACACTCTTCGCCTCCACTCATCTGCTGCGATTCCTCCATCCCACACCTCCCTGTTGACACTCTCGTGTTCTTTCACTCCAAGAAATGAAGACAAAAATAATAAAATAAAGATCATAACAGACATTAAAAGTAACAAAGAAGCGCATAGGACAGCAAGAAGTTTACAACAAATTAGGCTGAACATCACTAAGTAGTGCAAAGCTATAGTTTGATAAGAACACTCCAATTCCTAATATATAAATCCCAAATATCCCAGATACGAACGCTGCCATCTGGCGCCGAATAATTTGGAGTCAGAGTCTGCGAAATAGCGAGCACGGACGGAGCGCCGGCATTGAGGTCCCACCATTGCATGTGCTGGACCAATCGCGAATCATCCCAGCTGTCAATTATGACGCTTTACCCCGATTTTAATACATCAAATAATGAATTGAATTACTGGAAAATGAGCACTTGAGATAAGAAAACCTAAAATTACAGAAATCATCTTTTAGAAGAATGTAACATGTATTTTCACTTTCACTTTTGTCTATGTGCTATACGCTAACATGCAGTTCCCCAGAGGACACAACATGCTGATTTGAGATGATCTTCAGATTTTTAGTTTCATACCATCACATGTAACTCGGTGAGATTATTAATCTTCCACACAATTAAGTACTGTGGATTATTATTATTATTGTGTTGTTGCCCATAGAATATGCTCAATCACAGTCACAGAACATGAAAACAAATCTTTATTTCCCTTGTATAATAGAAGTATAATGCACTGTCTTACTGACAGGTTTCCTCGCTTAATGTTCCTCCATCTTCTCTTTGTTCCCGCTGTGTCACCGAGCCCTCCTGCTCCTATAATGCTCACCGAGGGAATTATTTTGATGCAGTTGCAAATGGTCGCTAAGTAAGCAATTGCAACTTTCCCGTATTTCATGCGAGTCTGTGTTTTTTTTGGGGTGACGTATTAGTCTAAAAGCACTAATAGCTGAGAGAGCTCTGTCATTAGGTGCACTTTAGTGGAGTAGACTCACAGCTAGGTGCATTCACTGGGTGTGTAAAGAACACAATATCTGGTGTTATTTCTTTTTTATATTTCTACTTTTGATTCAGCCCCACAAGTAATTCATATCATACATCATCAACGTGATGTTATTTCACTAACATAATGAAACCATCCATTTCTTGCTTACTGGTGTGGACCACGTTTTTATATAAACTGACCCGTGTCTTGGCATCACTCTTTTAATTTCTCATGTCTGCTGCAGTTCATTATTCGACCACAGAGGGGCACTGTGTAGCTTCAGCCAGACTGATAGCCTTGTTGAGCAAGACTTTTTTCTTCCACACACACACTGTGTAATGATAGTAGCTACCAATTCATTTGCATCCCTCTCCTCTGTAGTGCCCTAATGGGACACCAGCAGGGCCCGGGGCGATGGGAAATAATGCATTTGTCCAAAAATTAAGGGTAAATAAACAAGCATGAGGAAATGAAGAGGAAAATAATCTCTTTTACTACTAAGGAGCAGGAGAGGAGGGAGAGCAGAGGGCACATTTATTCCCCACCGATGGGCCCCGCTGTGATGTGAATCAAATAGATGATGAGTCACTTGGGTAGCTGTTATTGCTAGCAGCCGGCAATTCATCACCACAGCCTGCTCAGAAAGAGCTGGATTGAGCGGGAGCTAAGCTCTTGTACACATCCACCATGATGCCAGTGTCTTGTTCCAAGAAGACGAAATGGGGGGATACTATGACGCAACAGTACCGCTCATGTTTTTTTTTTTTTTACAGTACTCATAGATGTGTGCCTTTATAATAACTCACTGTGTCCTGGTTGTGATGCTGCTTGTGTTTTGTAGACGGTAGGGAGACGACAAGTTCAAGCCCACGAGAGAGACGAGGCCATGACAGCCAGGTTATTGAAAGCAGAGAAGGAGAAGGTGAATGAATGAATTTGGTCTTTAAGGAATGTTTGTATATTAAAGTAGAAATCCTTTGTGATTTATAAACAACTGAATGTATATAGAGACACCACACCTCCTGCTGATTCCACATGAGTTTAACTCTTGTTATTTGTGTATTGCTCTGACACGCTTGTTGTTCTCCTTAGATGGAGCAGGATCTGGAGAGAGCTAGAAGACGGTTAGAACAGTCCGAGGACAGCAGAGAGTCACTCGTTCAACAGGTTTGTTTGTTGATACTATATGTAGATGTACAGTGAACCCCTGTAAGACAATTCAATTAGCTGCAAAGAGGCTTCTAAGACACTGTCTGTGTTGTGGTTCCAGTCCAATGGGTTTTTCTATGTGGTTTCCAGGTGGAGGACATGCGAGATGAGCTGCTGAGGATAAGTAAGGAGAAGACTGAGCTTCAGAGGACGCGGCTGGATACTTCTCAGCCCACTGCTCAAACACATGGCAACCACACTGACAGGGCGGAGGGAAGAGGTGGACAGCGAGGGCCAGGTACTGAAAATATGTCTGCAATCTGGAGTTTAGCAAAGAAGCATAAACAGGACAGAGAGGATTGGGATATGTAGGTGAAATCGACAATTGAAAATATTGTTATGGCACCTCTGTAACCGATAGAATTTCTTTTATCAATTTCCCCTTGAAAATGTACAGACAGTGCACACACACGTTGCCAAAAGCTGGATCAATACACCTTTAAGAGTGGATGATTGACAGTCGGAAGGGAGAGACCTGAGATCAGATACAGGGCCAGCAAGGGTAAAGACAGTGGAAGGAAATGTGGAGTGTTGGTAAGAGGACAGAAAATGGATTGAAATATGGCAGAAAAAGATAAGAGAAAAATACTGTCAATCTTGAGATAGTATTTGAGAAAAATATTGAAATCTTTTTGTATCCTATGTGTTTTTGCAATGATATGATTTTAGGGCATTAGATGACCTGAAAAGACATTGAAAAGAAAGAAATGTAACTGAGGCTTGATATTTTCTTTTACAGTTTAACTATAAACTTAATTATAATGAACTACAAATGAAAATATAACACAACCAAATTAATAGAACTTGAATTCAGAAAATACTTAATTTAAAAAAAAAAAAGTAATATAAATGCACATAATTTCTGCATTGTCTATTCTGTAACAAAATGTTTTCATATGTGCAAACATTAATGCTGATATGTCTGTCATCAGCCGGATTTCATCGACAAACAGATAAATTGGTCGGGCTCTAATCAGCATTTGAGCTTGTTATCGCTTCATTAATTTATTCTGTTTACATCTATCAACTCTTGGTCTGCCCTTGGTGAAGTGACCATGCATATAAATCCGTTAGTAAATGGTTCAAAATTACAATCTAAAATCTTGATCTTACTCCAAAAACTGTGCTTTGGCTTAATTTCTTTCAAAAGGATACCGTATATTTCGTCCTCTTGCTCCCTTATCTATCACTTTCCTCCAGGTTGTTATACTTATCTATTCTACTTTTTTTCTCTCAACCTGCAGTAATCAGTTTGATTATGTGTCTGTGTTTGTGTGTGTGTGTGTGTGTGTCTGTGTTGTATGCACGTATGCATGTGTTACATCATTTAGACTTAGAAAAAGAAGTGGCAGACTTGCGGGTTCAGCTGTGCAAGGCCTCTGTTCTCCGTGAGGTGGAGGAACTCAAGAGGGCTTTGGACCATAAGGAGAAGGAGAGGGTCCAACTCAGCTTACAGGTGGAGGTGTGTGTGTCAGAGAAATTGTGTAGTAATCATGAAACGACAAGAGCTCGCCACACCAGTGGTTCAGAGAAGGCTTTGCACCTCTTTCCTCACTCATTCATTTGGCTGTTGTTCCACTGTACTCCAAAGAATAAAGGGAAACATTTAGGATCAGCTGGGGTGCGAATGAACGCAAAACGAGCATGCGTTCGACTTTTGCCATGGCGGTGGCCCCACCCTGAGCAGGGTTGTTTCAGTTTGTAGGGTGCCTCTCATCCGTGGCTGTATCCTCCGCCAACTCCACGCCACTTGATCCTCTTAAAATCGTCAGATGAAGTGACAGTTGGAATAGGAGATCAGAAGTCAACCAGCAGTCATTTATCCTCCTCAAACTGGTACAATGTGTCACTTCCATCACTGTAACAAGACAAAGAAAAAAATCTAGAAAATCACATCCCCCTTGCTTAGCAGGGCTATTCGAGGCCATGGCGGGTATCAATTAAATGTTAATGGGAATCGCTGCACTTTAAGCTCTGGCACATTCCTCTAATCTCTGACGTTTTCTTCTCTGAAAATGTGTTTTAACTCCCACGCTTCCCCTATTGCAGAGTAGGTGTTGAAAGATGAGGTGGGTGTTTGCGTGTATCACCTGGGGCGTCTCTTATGGTTTTTATGTTGAGATCAAAATAGGTGTCTGAAACCTCATTTTAAATGGTAAATGATCAAAATTGAAGTATAATGAGGAGAATGGGCTGGAAGATTCAATTTCTCAGTGACTGAATTTATATACAGTTTAATAGGTCTATGACTAATCAGGCTATGACTAATTATTCCTAACAGACAGACCTGTTCAGTATAGACACTATACTGGGGTAACCTTATCCGCCCTCGCTCTCGACTGCAATCAAACTGGAAACTTCAAAGTGATTGTGACTTTCTTGTGGATATGAAGGTAATCCAGTGCAGCTCTCGTCTCAGGCTACTTTTCAGACCAGCGTGGCAGATAATCCAATTGTAAGAATGTAAACACAGTCTCAACCTTCTTTTGCCCTCGCTCTCTTTTTCTGCTGTCCTCCTCTTCGCCCTGCCACATCCACCTTTTTAACAGATTTTTCCTAAAATCAAAAAAATGTTTTCTTGCTTCCTTTCTTACACATCAGCTGCCTTTTTTGTCATTTTTCTAACTTCCTTTCCCCTAAACCCACTCATCCACATTGTCTCCCTTTCTTTTGCTTTTTTGTCTTTTAACTTCCATTAGCTGCAGCACTATTACAAGGACACGCACACATCCTTGACCTTTCTCTTTTCTCTATTCCAGGAATTGTCATCAGACCTGGCGCGGCGGGAGCAGCAGCAGCTACGAATATTGGAACAGTTGAAGCAGTTACAGGTATTTAGTTTGGTTACTGTTTCACCTTGCAATTCATCAGCCGCTGGTAATTTTTATGTAGGACTCCAAACAAGTCGCGCTTTTTCTAGTGGTAATTTAAATTAGAAACATGCTGCGTTAAGTGGCTTTCTTAGGTCACATCTTCACAAAATTACACTTTAAAGAATCGAAAAACTAAAGTCGCAATTAATGAGATCCCACAGAGTTAGGCCTATGAGACATTTTAGGATCCACAGCATGGTTCGAAACTCTGATTCATATTATAAAGAATGAATATACACTTTATTCATAAATTCATCTCTTTCAGAGCCGAGAGCAGGCTGAGAGGAGGGAGATGGAGGCATTACTCCAGGAGAGCACGAGGAGCAGGGATGAATTGAAGACCAGGGCCCAGGAGGCTGTGCGCCAGTGGAGGGCAAAGTGCAAGAGATTGCAGAAGGAGCAGGAGGAGACAAAGGTCCAGGCGCAATTCCATACTGACAAGGCCTCGCAGGTTGGTTGGGATGCATTCATTACCCACATTCTGACACCACAGCCTGCTGTAGCAGCTGTGACGAAGTCACTGCTGATCTTTATGATGTTAGCTGTCTGTCCACAGTGGAAAAAATCCATTCTGGGATAAATATACTAGTATCGTCTCGTGAGTCTCTCTGATTCTCATCTGTTCAGTAGGAAACAGGAAGCCTGCGTTATAGACCAGAGGTATGACGTTTGATCGCAGTCAGGATGTAATAATATGTTATGCTACTGAGTTGCATTATTGGAAAATGTAGGAGCCAGTGAGCTTGAGAGCTTGACCTATACAAGACACTAAAAGTCAGGATGTCTCAGTTTCTGCTGCTGCTTCTTCTTTTTTACTCTTTCTCTATCTAGTCTCCTAGATTTTTGTGCCTCTTTAAAGCAATATTTAGCCTCTAACTATGTGAATGTCCCTCTGGTATTTATTTCAAATGTAGTCTATTAAATCTAAATCCACTGTTTGATTGTGATTTTTCTTTAGCTACAGTTGAACTACATTACCAGTCCTTCCCATTAACTATCTAGAATGTGGCAGCCCACAGTTTCATAATGAACCAAAACATAACATGACACACTTTAAAAATACCATAAGAAAATTCAACTTGGTAAAAAGCAGCGGTATTTGCAATGCTATTATCAATGCTGTTTGCCACCTGCTTGCTCTACCACGAGCTGCCGCACTCTCGCTATGGTCGATGCATTTCTTTCTCTCACACAAACTCATCTTTCACTCTTTAGTCGATTAAATAAATTCTGTGGGAAATGCTGTATTATTGTGTCTGTTTCTACTGTAGTATAACCATTCTCTTAGCAGTCAGCTCTCCGTTTGTCAGAATACAGTCAAAGATATTGAGTTGACACTGTTGAGTCACCGCAGCACAAATACTGGGTCATCCCTACTCATCATCATCAGGCAGCTCTGTCTCAAACACTCGGGCTGCTGCTGCCACTGGCTGGACCTGCAGCGAACCTTCTGGCTGCACTGTGAGCAACAACTGTAGCTCTGACTCCCTGTGTTGCATTTTCTTAGCAGCGGACTGGCTCATTCATGCTTGACTGCTTTGACTTTGACAGCACGTTCTGAGAAGTGAGGTGATCAATATTGTCTGTACTGAAATGCATTTCTCAACTCCAGTAGTAGACTGATGTCTAGTGCCACCTCGGGCGGTGAAGAGAAAAGTAAAATTTATCTTAGCCAAACTCACCCTGTAGTTCTGTACCACACTGATGTCAGAATACATTGGTGGATGGTGAAGGTCACTACAACTGGATAAGTGATGGACAGAGTTTTGAGAAATTATAGACACCACCTCTGTTGCTCAGCTGTCACATTTCCTTACAATATGGAGATACCATACAATACCATACAAGACTATTATGGCTCTCTAGTCAGGGGTGTTATAAAAACACATCCTTTGCAGTCTATATTGAACGTCACATACAGCCTTCTAATGATGAAGAGAAAGTAAAAGCTTTTAAGGAAATAATGGCAATTATAGCTACTGAACACTCTTTAATACCCTTTTAGTAACATTTTATGTATTAATTATGTGAGATAGGGTTATAGAGGTTTGTATTAAAGTTTCTATTCACCCTAAACAAAGCCAACAGGCTGGATATTTGTGCATGCCTTTCTCTGTTCATTTTAATTCAGACTTTGTTTTGTTTAGTCTTTATAGCGCAGAGGGCTTTGTATCAAAGTCAGATTAAAACTCTTGAATAATGTATTTGTACAAACATGAAGCCGAGTAGTCGGAGTACCTTCGCCTGCTATGTTACAGCAGTTGTGCACGGTTAAATAATTAATAGCTGACTATTATTGTTAGCGTGAAAGTCACCTCCCAGTGATTTCCATCCCATTTGAACTGAGTGAGTCACCTCCAAACTCGTAGTCAGCAGCCTCGCGCCTCGCAGACAGACAGACAGACAGACAGAATCCCACCTGGCACACTCGACGTGACATGAATTCATTACAAAATCATTTCTGCCCCCTTAATGAATTAGGGGAGAGAATCAAGTGCTCAATTAAATGATTAGGTTCTGAGCTACAGCAAAGTCTTTGCAAATTCCAGTCAAAGCCAGAGTATTAGAAGCAATCTGCTTTGAACAGACCTGACCATTGTCCCTTATCAGGGAGCTGAGTGCGAGCGTTTTCCTATCAGTGCAAGAGCTGGTACTGCATATGTTTCGCTCCTTCTCTCTCCCTCTGTCACTCTTTCTCTTGCTCTCATCATTATTGTTAGAGCTCCTCTTTGTACACCATCTTCCTCCTCCTCTTCATTTGTCATTTTTCATTTCCCTTCTATCCCTCTCACACACCCCCTCTCCCCCGCTCTTGTGCTCACTCCCTCCAGGCAGCCAGGGAAAAGGAGAGCTCTCAGGCCCAGCTAAAGGCGCTGAGCCAGCACACTGAGGCAGCCCGCAGGGAGCTCGCTGAAATCCTAGGCCGCTTGGCCCAGCGCGAGGAAGAACTCCACCGCAAGGACGTGGAGCTGTCCGAGACCCGCCAGCGGCAGTTGTCACTGGAGCAGGAAATGCGGGAGGTGTGGGGTTGAATATCCAGAAATAGAATTTCTCTTGCAGATCACCAGGGACACACTCCTAGGTTCATAGACAGTTGGTCGGGTTTTAACTGCATAATATGTTTCTACTTATTCTTACATTTGAATCCATCAGCGTATATGCAAGGCCAGTTCAAACAGGATCACACTACCGCCATGAAGTTATCTGAATGCTATGTAATGGTGACACCTATTTGAGTATAATCAGCAAGCACTGAAGTTGAATTTTGACAAGATTTATTAACTCCGAAATGCTTGTTTTTTTAGCTACAAGCACATTAGCATTCTTGTACAAATCCCAGTCTAAACATGGGAATATAATTTGTAGATTAATTTGTCTTATTCAGATTGAGGGGCTGAAATTAATTGTGTAACATAAACCTCAGGAAAAGAGTAATTCAAAAATATTTGATACAATCCTAAAAGAGTTTGTAATCCTAGGTAAGGGAGGCCTCAGCTGCCCTGGAAGAAGAGACTCAGCGTCAGTCTGCCATCCAAACAAGACTAATGGAAGAGAACCAGAGGCTGGTGGAACGAGCCAACAGCCAAGCCCGCCGTTTTCAAAGAGACCAGGACAAGCAGGAAGAGCTCCAGGCCGCCCTCAAGCACATGACCTCGGCTCATTCCCATCAAGCTCAGCGGTTAGCTGAGGAGGAAAGAACCAGGAAGGAGCTCCAGAAGGGAGCGTCAGAACAACAGGCTCAGCTGACAACGATGCAGGAGGAGCGGGAGGCACTGGCTCAACAGCTGCAGCTCGAGAGGGAGGTGCATCAGAAGGAAGTGGACAACTTGAAGGCAATGATGGAAGACGTCAGGATAAAGAAGCATCGGGAAATGCAGGCACACCTGAAGGAGTTTAAGGTCAGTCCCTTTTTTTTTTCTTCAATGAAATGTACAGCTGAACAAACAGTTATGCTCATTTGTTTTTTGACCTATAATACAAGTCTCTTGTTCTGTACAGTAAATTTGTAGCTTTAGCCAGCAGCTGGTTAGCTTAGCATAGCATACAGACTGGAAACATCAAGATAAAATAGTGGCTCATAATAACTTAAACTTAAAATATAATATCTTGTGAACTTAACAGATGCTGGTAAGTAGGTATTGTTACCATTGGATGATGCCATTCAAGCATTTTCCCTGGATACCAGTTTTATGTTAAGCTTACTGGCTGCAGACTGTACATATTTAGCATACAGATGCAAGACTGCTATCAATCTTTTCATCAAACTCCTGCCAAAAAATTCTAAAATTGTATATTCAAACACATTGATCAATTCTTTTACACTTCTAAAAAGTAGTGCTGATCTTTGGATATTGTATCAGATGCATTATAAATTCTTAAGTTTTTTAAAAAATCTTTCGAGATGTAAAGGTCATAAACCAACCAGAGATTAATTTTCTTCACACCTAGGCATGGATCACAGAGTGTCACACTCAAATTGACATTTAGAGGATATTACCAACACGTGCCTCAAATTCAGCACAGGGTTACATGCCTCAGCCACTAAACATCTGGCCTATTTCCGACTCAGTGAGACAGACAAAATTCTCATTTAGAGCAATTTTCCTCATTGGCCAGGGCTCTGTCCTCTGAGTGCGGGTGAATCGAGGATAGCTGAGCTCTTAATAGTGTGTGGTGCCCCATGGATCCTCGCGGCCGTTCCAAAGCTCCAAGCGTGAATATTTAAAAATTCCTGATATCAGACCTCAGACGTCTCATCGAGGCAGCGCTGGAGATCAGGGAGTCCTCTTGATTTACTCCCACACCACCCTACCCCCATGATGAGTCCTCATGGGTACATTGTTTCGTAAGGGGCATGGTCTTCTCTGATATGGTTGAGTTTAGCCCATTAGCTGCGCTGAATGGCATTAATATCTGACATAGCTCAGTGTAATTGTGTCATATGCGAGTGCAATGAGGACAAGGGCGTTTGCGAGAGTGTTTTTAAGTAGTAGCCCACAGGTGCAGCAGATGTCTCTAAGCAGCCCGCCTGGTATTCATTGCGCACAGCCAGAAGCTTATATTACAATTTTGATACAGTTGACTGTCAGAAAAAGCTTAAAATAGTCTTATTTTCTCGTCCTTTTCCTCTCACTCTTGATTTCTCCTCCACTTTATCTTCCCTCTCTCTGTCTTAATCCCTCTCTTACTTCCTCCTTCCAGTTCTAATTTTGCATTTTCCATCAGTTTCTCTTTCCTCACTCCAAACAGTTCTGATTTTACTTTTCTTTTCTTTGTATATTTCAACAATTTTGGAGCAGATAGGCCACATGTCCTTATTATATAAAGTTATTGCCTGTGTATCGTGGCCTTTGACACATCTGCTCTCTTCCAGGCAGATGCAGCGTCAGACAAGGAGCTGTGTGGGGCGCTCCGCATCAAGTTGGACAGGATGAAGAATGAGTGTGATAAGCTGGCAGCGCAGCTTTGCACAAAAGACGGGGCACACGCACTTCTCCTCAGAAAGTACCAACTACTCGAAGAGGAACTGGATGATAGAGTAAGGCCTGACCCCTTCACTGTGTTTTCAAACATGAAAGTAAAACTTGTATCATATCCATTGTTATGTCAGTGGAACATGTATCCCGTTAGGTTGTGAAATATGTGTGCCATTTGTATTTGTGGCACACAAAGTCTGAGGAAATTGAAATGAGGGAAAATTATATAGACTGCCAAGCTATACAGACTGCCATCAGCAGCTACATGTGTAGGTTTCACATTTTGATGTTAAATTGTAACTTCATCCCTGAGTTTTGGCTGAAGTGTCTCTCCCTGGAAATTAAAAAAATATCTTTAGAATGCTGTTCGAGGAAAAAAGTAAGTTATCTTTGTTATCTAGCCACGAGCGGTGACTCCAGTTGCAGCACACACACATTTGTGACAGAAATGAGGTACGAAGTAGAAGGCTGCTCGCCTCCAGAGCCTCCTGACGGCCTAGACCACAGACGTCCCAAGCCGTTTGAACCGCTGGGACAGGCGCTTGTCTCAGCCAGTGATTCAAAAAGTGTGTGTGTGTGTGTATGTGAGAGAGGCAGCTGAGGGGCGGGAGAGGATGGAGGAAGTCTCTAAAACGTAGACGATGCCGTGGTTCAGGGGTTTAGTGTCAGCATTTGAAAGTGAGCACGGCTTTCCAGATTCCCACTCAGGAGTAGTCGCTGCGAGCCTGCCTTTTCAAATGTATATAAATGTCATGACGTAGAGACTTCCCAAATGGTTTACTCTATGTAAATATTGGCCCTGCAAGGTCCAAGACAGTTTGAAATATTAGGTGGCGTTAGGAGCTATGTTTAACCCATACATTTACAATTTACCACATTAACATAAATTAAATATGTAATTTATTTTCTTTCTTTTTAAATTTTTAAACAAATCAACAGAACAAAATGACTCTTTCATCTGTAACAGGAAGCAAAAAAAAACCATACAGACATCGCAAGGACATTGTTTCCCGTCCATTCTGACATCGAGATCTTGGATATCGGTTTAGGTCACGTGATCGTATAAACCTAAGAATGACTCGAAAGGTTAAGTGGTGCCAAATCAGCACTATTTTTAACGGGACTTCATCAATACTTCCCCAGGTGTTATACAACAGCAGATGAAGTACCTCTCTGACAGGTCCCTGATAAGTCGTATCGGGCTCTTTGGGGGTGATCCATGTATTGATTTGAAATCGGTTGAATGGAGAATAAGGGGCTCTTATTAATGTAACGTGGGTGGTTTATTATCCCAGGGACAGGATAACGATCCACGGTCACTGGGCAGCACTGATCAGTTGCCTGTGCCTCCGACTTATAGATTGACTGTGTCCTGGTCGGGATCCTGAAACTATCGAAAGTGCCGGCCAGAGGAAACCGAACAAGATGTGTTTGTGTGAGAGGAAACTGAATTGGCTCTCAATTGCCTGAAGTTGTCTGTCTTTTTTTCTGCGTGTGTATTATTAAATAAACAGTAATAACTTGCAGTTGATTTTGTAATGAGCAAACCTGGGTGCTAGACACCCACAGAAAATCGACTGTAAATACTTGTTGTTATAAGCCAAGTAATATATCTAAAAATACTTGTTGAATTTGCATCCACTCATCTGCCATCATCCACAGGTCAGGTCAGGTGACCAGAGACGTGCTTCAGAACTGGAGGAGAAGTTGTTGCGGATGGAAGCGGAACAAGAAACTATCCTTACCTCAATGGGAGAGGAACTAGACACAGCCTGCCGCAGCCTAGCGAGGAATGGTGAAGACAAACTACAGGTATTTAATTTCATTAATTATATTTTATTTTATTTTATTTTGTGTTTCATGGCTTTTGGCCACTGTGTAGAAAAAGGCTGGAAAACAAGTTCACAGAAAACACAACACTGATACTACTGACTTGTTAATGAATGTGTTCAAGCTTTTTAAACAAACCAGCAAATACAGAGCAACATGAGCATCCATTGGAGTTGTGAGATACTGGTCAATTGTTGAATTGCTATTAAACTGCAGTGGTCCATCAACTCATCAGAAATCTAGCTGCATCATTAACTAACATAGACCAAAATCAGACCTGGTTTTAACATCCACACTGAGCGATCAGATCACAAGTGGTGAGGTTTAAGTACATGTCTGAATGTACCCAAATGTACCCTCAATGCGTCTTAAGATCAGATCCCTCAGACCACATTCAGAGGTTGTCTGGTACACGTGGTCACATTCTTTAAGCTGTGTGGACGCAAATCTGTCCTGGGCCACATACAGGGGCGGCTCCTGGCATAGGCGACATAGGCGGTTGCCTCATGTTAATCAATTAGGCTGTTCACACCGGCAGCGAAGCACGGGAAGCACCGGCTCGCGATCGGCAGCGATGGTTTCGTGGTCTGTTCTATTTTTTACGCTCGCCGCGAGCTAATCAGGCCAGAGAACACACTGAAAATCGATATTAAACGATATAAGTGATATATTATATAAATGATAAAAAAAAAACACTTGCAGTTTTGCGTGTGTATGTTGGGGGGCCTGGGCAGGCGCCAATCTGAAATCTCGCCTAGGGCTCCCACATTCTCTGATCCACTACATCATAAAGTATTTTACGGATCTCAGTGTCCATCCTTCGTTTTGCCTGTTGCCACCACGAGAAAATCAACACGCACCACATAATGACTGATATTGTTTCTTAATTGGGTGAAATCTTTCTTCATGGCTGCACAATTATTCATTCACTCAGCACCTCCTGACTCCCCTAGTTCTCTTTTCTCTCTCTATCTCACTCTCCCGCTCCTGGTGACACGCACACACACACACATGAGTACACACACACACACACACGCACACACACACTACCTGGTCTGAACAGGGCAGTCGATGGTCACTTTGCAAAGCAGTCCCTTGTTTACTTGTTGGTTCATTCTATGTGAATAGTGTGCATTAATACTTTTCTGCTGGAAGAAAAAATTGGATTCCTACAGTTTTCCAGTATAATAAGGGTTAATGAGAATATGTTTGGGCCAGAGAGCCACAGCTAATAGCTGCATTAAGCTTCAGTTTGGTGTTAAATCTGAGTGGGTATTTAATTTTAATTTGTCATTTCCATAATTAAACTCTTAAGTGGGCAATCTTTTGAGACAGTGAAGTGAAGCCATAGTAGAGAAGAAGCAGCAGCAGATAAACTAACCGGAAACTACTTTGTCTGGTGTTGAGTGTCCAACATGTTAAGTGTCTGTAAGCCCCTCTGCTCACCAAGCCAGTCCTCGCCAAATAATATGCAAACTTGCCTTCTATGCAACCCACACACATGCATGCACCCTCAGAACGAATGCTTATCTTACACACTGTACTGTGTGTATGTGGTGCGATGAAGGCTGCATCAACTGGACGCCTCTACTGACGATTTAAAGTATTTTCATCTTAGTGGGTTAATATTGTTTGTTATTTTTATGTGGTGAAGATGAAATTGCCGAATATAAATCAGGATATGATTGTCTCAAACTGCGCTAACATGTTTCTGAAGGAAGATTAGTTTAAATAGATGTTTATTTATGTTTGTCTGTTTCTGTACAGACAGGCGGAATTAAAATCACTCTGGCCACTGGTGTCAGAAATGTTTTGCTATTTTGTGTTGTTCCTGAAGATGCAAATCTTTGAGTATAGTATGTTTATAATGTAAATCATGCTTCAGTTGACTTTAGGTAACTGTGCTACTGTACATTCTAATACATACTGTGTCCTTGTTTGGACTGAATCATGGCAAAACATCCCCTGGAAATGCCTTTCTCGTGTGCCCTGTTCTCTTCCTGTCCTCGCCTGTGGCTATTTAATGGGTGAATGTTTACTATTCCAACTATTACTATTCCTTTTTGGGTTGTTTTTGTATACTGGGTGTGTAGTTATGTCGTTACTAATATTTATTTTCTCTCGAATAATAGATCTCAAGAAGGCGATTAAATACAAATTTAAATAAGGTCTATAATAAAATGCCTATTATGCACAGTAAAGTTTCTGTAGCGCCTTCTGGAAATACCCACATCTTTTCACTCTAATAAACGCACTGTACATACACACACACACGCATGCATACAAACACGTTTATGCCCCAACTTTGCTTGAAGCTTGTTTTCCTCTGCTGCTCCAGGCTAATGAACCCAGGCAGCTCTTATCTGCTCTTATAGATTTCCCAATCTGGTCCAGCAGTGCAACAGCCAGACATGCGAGCCAACGCCTCGCCTGATCTGTAATCTGTCATGTTGAAAAGAAGTCAAACTTGCTAGCGATTGGCCTAATGGGTGGAATCATTAACAGTTAAAGGGTGTATTAGGTTTCAATTACCCTGTGATGCTCTTCTTCCTTATTTCTCTTCAGAGGCATTAATGCAAGAAGTTGTAGAGCAGTACAGCACCAGTTAAAAGTTAAAAGTTAAACTTATTACGACCAGTGCACTGTCATACAAGAGATTAAGACTGGGAATTTAGTGCATGTTGGTAAATCAGTTAAGAGGAATGGGCTGTTTGCTTGGACTGGGATAATGCTGGCTGTAGCTTTCTTTTGGAAACTGTAAAAGTGACATGCAGGAATTGCGAAGGTAAATACCAGCGGCTAGACTTAGTTTGCAGAACCCTGAACTTGGACCACTGCAGCTTTAGTTCAGGTTCAGTGAAGCTCGACTCAATACGCAGAAGTCGAAACTGGGGAATCGGTTGTCATTGCCATTGTTGTGAACACGGTTACAGCAACAACCTCATACAATACATACATATAATAAGACAGACAGAGATTTCTGGAATCTTTATATATATAAAATCCATCCATCTATCCATCCCTCAATAAATACATACATACATACATACATACATACATACATACATACATACATACATACATACATACATACATACATACATACATACATACATACATACATCACATACATACACACATACACACATGCGCACGCTTATCCTCTGAGGGTCGAAGGGGGAGCGGGAGCCAATCCCAGCTGACATTGGGCGAGAGGTGGCGTACATTCTGGACAGGTCACCAGTTTATCACAGACTCCAATTAACAGAACCCCAATCCGCATGTCTTTGGACTGTGGGAGGAAGCCGGAGTAACCTGAAGAAAACCCACGCACACCCCACACAGAGAGACCCAGGCCGAACTGGGTTTCCAACAGTGCCCTCTGCAAGTCAGCAGAGGACTGTAAATAGTTAACCTAGTTAGATAATATACATGACTTTATTCAAGAAACAAATCTTCTCTTTGACATGTATTTTTAATGTAAGTGCTTAGCCTTTTTGTACCTCCTCTAAGGATACCTTGCTGTACCCGTCCCTCAGTTGTGACCTACTTCCGTTGCACATCTGCTTCTCCTGGGCACAGCTGGCTCTAACAAGTGCACACAATGTAATGGCAGAGTTGTGTCTTTAAATCCAGCCTGGGACATTTGTCATTTTATATTGTTTCTCTTTAGATCTTCCTGTCTCCGTTCTCTTTAAGCTGTTTGATGAAGTGAAATGCCTCAGTGAGAATACAGTATCTGTCTCCTGTGTCCTCTCCACCTGCAGTTAGTTGTAACATCTCTGCTTTTTGCTTCTCTCTAAACTCTGCTATCTTTACCTTTTTCACAGCGTGAGGTGAAGCAAACAAACTGTAACCAAAGACACCCAGTCACAGATTTACTCTCATTCGGAAAGAGACACATGAACCATGCAAGCACACGTTTAAATTAGCAGTGGCAGAAACTCGGATTTCCCCGGCAGTGCTGCTGAAGAAATAGTGGCATTTCTTTCACTTCAACCTCACAGACAACACTTTTAACTCGCAGCCTACTTGCTCGGTTTTTCTGCAGTTTCACCTCCTTTTTGTCTGCCACGGCACCGAGCCAACTTTTGAAGGCTCGGGGAAAGAATAAAGGGAGTGTGAGCGAGAGGCATAGAGGCATGTTTTATCCTCCCACACCGCTGCACACTCTGCCATGTGGTTGTACTCTCCCAGAGACGGGAACTTCGGCACAGCAGCACTCCATTGCTGCTGTACTTTGAGCTGCCTCTGCAACATCTTGGGAAATTTGTTTTTGCTTGGATCTGGATTTGAGTGACGGGTTTAAAATTTTGCCTGACACCAGAGCAGCGATGATGTGTTTACCATGGCATAGGACAGAAAGGGTCGAGGGGGGGGGGGAAATCCTGCTGTCTGCTTTCAGTGTCGGCTGATCATGCGTAAACACCTTGACACAAAGGTGTACTTGAAAAACAGTTGTACTTTTTTGTAAACTTTGTACATGGCTGTGTGCGAGTTTGTGCACGTGTACTGTGTGCGTGTCTGATGGTCCCCTGACTTTTCCTGTGGTGCCACCTGCAAGGCAGAATTATCACTTAGTCTGTGAAGTACCTCAACATCTACGAGATGGATTGGTACAACATTTTTTCAGACATTTCCAGATGATGAATCGTAAATAGTTCTGGTGATCCCCTAACTTTTCCTCCCGTGCTGGTATGAGGCTCACATTTGTAGTTTTGACTGAAATGTCTTGAAGGATTGGATTTTTATAACAATTATGTTATAACCAATTATTACAATTCAGGATTAATTATTGTAATTGTACATTTTACATTTTTCCCAATACTTCGCCTGTTAATTTTAACAAGTGCTAATTAGCAAGTTTTATGATAGTAGGTTAAACTAAAACAAACATGGTAAACTTTACATCTGCTTATCTTCAGTATGTTAACATTATCTTTGTGCTTTGACACTGTGCCCTAAATGATATATATTACGCTTGTGTGTGTGTGTGTGTGTGTGTGTGTGTGTGTGTGTGTGTGTGTGTGTGTGTGTGTGTGTGTGTGTGTGTGTGTGTGTGTGTGTGTGTGTGTGTGTGTGTGTGTGTGTGTGTGTGTGTTGTATAGATTATTACCGCCACCACAGAGATTATGTTTTCATTGCTGTTTGTCTGTCACATGCCATGTGACATCATCCATATATGCATAAAGCACACCTAGCGGCTGGTCTGACGTGCCAGCTGGCCAATCACAGCGGACTGGGCTTAAAGGGATATTTCCCTGCAGAAAAATTTTAATTCACTCATTATCCACTCACCACTATGCCGATGTTGTGCCGGGTGAAGTGTTTGATTCCACAAAACACTTTTTGAGTTTCAGGAGTAAACAGTGTTGCAGCCAACTCCAATACAATTGAAGTAAATGACAGATTCTTCAAACATAAAAAAAACCAAAACAGAAAAATAACATAACATGCCTCCATACTGTTCGTGTTGTGTCATCTAAGTGTCCGTAAGCCCCACATTCAAATTCTACTCGAAACTGTGCTCAAACTGTGTGTGTGTGTACTCAGATATTTTGTTGCTTGGACTTTTTGCTTCTCCTTGCACTCACGCTGCCTCTGTGAAACGTCTGCTCTCTGATTTCTCCTTTGCTCTTGGATTTATTTTCAGTCCAAATAGCCCCAACCAATAGAAAGACAGCTGTAGTGTTGACGAATACAATTGTCCAGCCCTGGATCTGCTAGACTCCTGCTCCACGAGTTGTTCAACAACAAACAATCCAACCGCAGACATTTCGCACGGAAGCAGTGAGCTTCAGGAGAAGAGCTGACAGAAAATCTGTCCGAGCAACAAAATATCTGAGTGCAAGTGCACATTTTGAGCAAAAGCAGAGCAAATCCAAGCACAAGCAGGGGCTATTTGAGTGCCAAGTCCTGCTCTCGAGCTGAAAGACGACGCTCCTTATTTATCTCTGGAAGAGATTATTAACCTTAGGTTAAAAATAAATCATGTTTGTAGTTGGCACATCTTAACATTTTCATCTTTGGCAGAGATGTGCTCCCAACTGTTTATCTGTGTATCTGTCTTTTTGTCTGAAGAGTGTGTTTTTTTTTTTATGTGTGTGGGTGTGTGTGAGTGTCAGCAGTCATTAGGAGTCAGCTTCTCTTGCTGATACTGACAAGCTTGATTGGGAGGGATGGAACCTACTCCCCAAGCTCATTTTTATGACATACATACACGCACACACACACGCAAGCTCCAGTGCTTAGTGTCATAGGGTGTTTAACACACACACACACACACACACCAATTTAAATTGGCAGAAATCGTTCTTTACAAACGTTCGGGGTTTGACAGGAGGCTGTATTTCTGATTGTTATCTTGTTGTTTGTCCATCTGTTCTTTCCATTTGTTTTTCCTACTTCCATAAAATCCAGACTTAAAATTCTCTTAGATTTGCATTCTGTTGCCTTGTAGACATTTTTTGAACAGGATTTTGTGTAGCTTACTAACAAAGGCAGATGAGCTCACATTTGCATTGATATCTCTTTCCTGTTTTAACAGGCAATCTCACAGAAACCTGGATTAGTAAAAGACCCCCATCACTGGCTTGCCGAGTCAAAGGTATGATCATGACATGCAGCACTGCCGAATTCTTTACACGGGATTTCTGTTAATTATGAATGGTATAATGGAGAGAATAATTAGTTACACTACTATCATGGACACCGTATAGAATATAAATGAAAAACAAAAGCATGAAATGGATTCAATCAATGTTTTGGTCTTTGCAAACTTGAAAGTACATATTATTAGATTTTTGCTGTTTAAAATCAACACTGTAGTATATTCTCTCAGAAAAAGATGATTGATTGTTGAGGTGACCACTTTCACTAGCTGATTACAATGAAACTCTGGTGTCCAGGGTTGCAAGAGTTAGGACGACTGTAATTTTCACCTGAGGTTCAGTCGCACGGTGTTTGAGCAGTTTCCCTCTCAGCCAGCATCCTAGTTCTTTTGAATTGATGAAATTATGACATGCAGTTTTAATTCAATGCCTTCCTGTCACTGTCTTTCTCTCTTTTGCAATAATAATTGCTACCTGGCCTCTTTCCAGCAGAAATCTGGCCCCCTGTTGGTGTTGCAAAAGTGCTGTGTACAAAAGAAACATGTAATTACAGCTGTGGCTGTGATGCACGATGCTGTGTTAAAATGTGTTTGCACAATTCACCGTGTTTATCACCATAATGTATATCTCCTGTCAGACGTGCTTTCATAAGACTGCACATTTACAAAACTAAAACAGCAGAGAACATGAGAGATAATTAGCTCCCTGGGTTAAGAGTTTTTATGTTGGTAAAATCTAGGCATGATTTACAGGCTTACAGAGCACAGTTAGAATACACATTTAAACCCCTATTTTTCTCGGCTGTAACAACTTGTTGAATGAAATATTGGCACAGCATTAAAACAGATGGCTGAAAGCTGTGTTTATCATTGGGGGGAAAAGCTCATTTATGGGTCAGTAGTTAAGGTCAGAGTGAGTTATTAAGTCTACAGGACATGAATGCCGGTTTATGTAATCTATGGAATGTCCCTTAAATGGACCTATATGACTGTGTGTGTGTGTTTCTGTTCTTAAATAGAAAGGGAATTAAAATGTGATTCTTTTTTTTATGAAGCAGTTTAACTTTAAAGGGAAAACAGAATTCCCTCGTGAATTTCTTTCTATCTGACAGTTTTGGGGGCTTAATTAAGTTCCTATGTGAGGTCTTTTGCATTGATTAGCATGCAGACTTCAACCTGAGAAAATTAATGGGAGCTCTATATATATATAAAGACAATCATTTTTATTATCAGATGGGCCTGAAATGCAGACTCTCAAGGTGGAACCTGTGAACTTAAATACTTAAATCAGAGACTTCTCCTTCCCAGTGAATGTAACAACCCATCCAAACTCAAATACAATCTTTGCTGACCGTGTATTTACTTTATCCAACCAGACAAAGCTTCGCTGGCTGTGTGAAGAGGTGCGGGAACGTGTCGGAAGAGAACAGCGCCTGAGGAAGCAGCATCAGCAGACCCGGGATCAGTTGAAGGCCCTCACGCAGAGCCGGGACTCAGAACATGATGCTCTCTTGCAGCGACTGGACCAACAAGAGAAGCTGCTTCACTCCCTGAGCACTGAAAAGAAAGGTACACAAATAGTATTTAATTAGAAAAATACCATTACACTGATTTCATGCGCTCATAGGCCCTGTTAAGACCTGGTAATATCTTCAATCCTGAGAGATCCGATCCCAAGTGGACAGCGCTGAATTCATCTGTTCACACCTGTTATTAAAATGCATCCTGAATGTGTCTCCTGTGACCTCTTGTTATTGGATCTCACTTCCCCTCTGTATATTCAAATAAACCCGTACGTCAGTTGTGTTTGTGTAGATAATACAATGCGGTTTTCATCCAGTGTGAGTTTTGTCACCGTGTTGACAGTGTTGATGGCAGAGAGAAAGCGAGGCAGCAGAGTGAGGAGGTGCTGAACGAATGAATGTGTGAAGCTATGAAGACAAATTTAGCCAATTTGAGAAAAGTATCAAGTGTTGATATTGTGGCTACAAACAAATCCACATATGGACACTGAGAAGTGTATGGTTAAACAGTAGCAGATTGTAAATGTCAGCTGAGTACTTTTATATGTCGCCCAGGGCCCTTTATGCGATCATACGTCGAAAAAGAATGTGCCCAAATGCGTCCCAGTAATCGGATCTCAGGACACATTCAGTGACGCATTTGGGTGCATTCACAAATGTACTTAGCCCTGACCAGTTGTGTTCGGATCACTCAGGACGGATGGTAATACCTGGTCTGACTCTGAACTGGGTCATAGGAAGCAAGTGAGAACACTGGGTATGATTTGGGTCTGTGTATGTGCCAGGTGTTTTTTTTTTTCGTGCTACTGACGTCATCAGAGCATGTCAGTGAGTCACATACCCACGCTCTTTACAATCTGTCACACAGCAGCATCAGATGAGACTAAGCAGGCTCTAGTCTTAAATAGGCAGCTAATACCTGACCAAAAACAACTTTGGATAAGAAATCCTTTGGCTTCACTGTCTGTTGAATTTATGATTGTTAAATGGTCTGAATATTTTCCATAGCAAGCTCCTAATGTTTCCTCACTATCTCCTTGGGCTATAACGACACGCCGAGTTCACGGTTAGGTTCGGACCTCGGTTTTTCAGTGAGGGGGTGTGTCCGTCTCCCACAGTCTTAACGTCCAAAGTTGAGTCAGTTCAATCCAGTTCAAACAACAAAAAACATAATCTTTTCCGAGTTTTACTGCAGATCTTCATAAACCAACAACTCAGTAAATCTCAGTAAACAGAAAGAGATGCGTCCTTGTTGCTACAACAACAGCGTTCATATATACAATATGTACAGAGCACCCATGGTACCGTCTATGGTCAAGTCGGTCAGTAAGTCAGGCAAATGCCGACCGGCAGGGAATAACCGATCCACCAGATGATTTCCTTCTGACACCGACTGTTATTCAACACGCAGACTTTACAATGCAGTTTTGTAAAGGTATAACAGATGATCCTCTCCGACATCCACACCCATTACTCTGAAGCTACCAGTCACTTCTGTGTTGGTTCAGATTAGGATGGGTTTTGATTGGATTGTGATTGGACACATATGCACACACACACAACAGGCTGCACCGGCTGCTGTGGCAGCGTGTGGGGTTGGGCAGGGAGACGTGTCGCAGTTCTGTCTTCCCGTATCACGAACCGTAACCGTGGACGTCTGGACTACGGTTTCGGTTTAGGTTCGAGAATCGTTACAGCCCTTCTATTTCCTAAACTATTTCATCAAGAGCAGCAACTAATTGCGTACCTTCATATCACTGAAGGGTTTTGTTACCTTGTAGTGCCTGTGTGCTGTGTTGTAACGGACACATGTGGAAATGGCTGTCTGTGCCTCTGCATCGTCTGTTTACGATTACAAATGTTTGAGAAAGCATCTTAATGTGCATGAAATTTGAAACGTCTTTGGGAAATGGGCTTGTTTTTCCTGTCCAATTTCTGACTGAATCTCTTCTCAAGGGCTGGAAGCTGTTTTTAGCACGTCCTCTGAACAACTCATGGAAATGGGCCTAATTTTCGCTGCATTGACAGAGAGAAAGAAAGTTAAAAGTAACACAAAGACAATAGAGGGAGTCATAGTTGGAGGGGAGACGAGAGAAGGAAGACCTCTGCAGCGAAAAACAGTCAGCTGCTCATTATTTCACTGTATGTCTTTGACTACAGTGGTGAGACATTGCACTGTAAGCAATCTAAGTATACAGCCTCATCTCCAGACCCTTTCTGGATACAGCAGTTGAGCCAGTTTACCATTTGACAGAAGTTTCCTTGTCTGTCTTCTGTGCAGGCGGAAGCACTGATATGGCTCTCTCAGTAATTAGACCTATGAGTAATCTGTGTGTCACAGCAGCTGCGAGATCTGGTTATCTGAATTAAAGGCGTGGGAATTAAGATTTTATCGCCGTTTTTTAATATGGCTTCCCCGCAGTGTTGCTGCTCACTGATTCACTGGTTGTATTACTGCAGAACAACACACGACTTCCCAATCCCTGCCGTGCGTGAATAGTCGCAGTATGAGGAGCAGTAATGACACTACGCATTTACAACTACGCAGTGTGGCAAATTTACCCATCACAACGGATTGTTTTGTTCTCAGTTCTACCATTTTTTTAATACTATTTGTGTTTCCTTATAAAATGTATAGCAATACAAATACCATTCATTTAATGAATAGAGAATTTGATTATCAGCCATAATATTGTAACAATCCAAGGTATACTTACCACAAGCTATGCAATTGTTGTATGCTGTATGTAGAAGCCACCAGTCTGAATGAAACCAACGATGTCTTGATTTAAAAAAAAAAAAGCAATGTTTACCACAACAGCGGAAATCATGTTCGGCTTCAATAGAATTGTTGAACGTTACTACACCAAATTACTCTTAAGATGAAAAGCTATTCATACATACAAGATACAGACTAATATGTATTGCCAAACTCTTTTAACATCAAGCAGAATCGTGGTATGATCATTCATCATTGGGATGTGTAGTGTCTTCCCTCTAGCATCATAGGACCAACCATAGGTTTTTCAGTTGGCTAGATGTGACTGTGGTTTAAGTCTGAGATTTGCACTTTGGCAGCAGCAGCAGACCACCACCACATCACCTCTCTTCTCCTGACTTCAAGGTGTGTTTTCACAGGCTAGAAGCAACGGCTTGAGACACCGGAGGTTTTTTCAAGTGTTTCTATCAAGTAGGTTTGCCAGTGTAGTGAGATGTATATGTGTTTACATGCACACATGCTTGATGAGGAGGAGATTCAGTCGTCCCCAGGTAATTGGATATTGAACTAGAGAATTCATTACCAGACATCGGGCGAGGCAGTCAGAAGTGCAATTTTAGCAATACCTTTGGAGGAGGTTTATAGACCGTTAGGCCTTAATGCTTTCAAATGAGATGATTGTATTACTGTGTACAGGTATGTGTCAGTGGAGAGCTTCTTACATTATGATAGAGATACGTTTGATGTTCAGTTCTCACTGGCTGAGAAGTGTTTGTAATCGTTATAAATGTTTGTTGCAGTTGGCACAATTATTTACAGTAGATATTGGTTACTCGACTTCATGAATAGAATTCGCAAACCAGTAATTGTGAATAAAACATTTTGTTGCCCGCAATAAATAAAAATCATCCACTAGCACCGGGGTATTCAATTAAAATTCAGAAAGGGTCCAGTTGAAAAAGAAATTCCTCAACCAAAGGTCCGGAGCATCATAATGTCTAACTAGCATTATGATTCAGTGCAATATATATTGAAGTATTAGATGTGTCAACAACTAACTGAGAAATCGAAGAGAGTACAATGCAACAATATTTTAACAATTTGGATTGTCAGTTTTCACATTGACCTTAGGTTACAAATTTGATAAAAAAAATAAATCTCTTTTCACATCTAGTAAAAATAAAAACAAATTTAATTTCACATTTAAGAAAATAATTGAATAAACTTTTCGTTCTTTTTGTTTGTTGTTTTTAATTTTCCCCTCACAGTCCCAAGAAATTTTATAACAATTTAAGCTCATTTTAAGAGTTGAACAGCTTTATCACGTGCTTTTCACTTCCTCTTATACCCCACCCCCACTGCTCTTGTTCAGCTAGCTCTAGGTTGTCTTGTCAAGAATTCTCACTGGAATGGTGTAGCGTTGTATAAAATTGCTGCTTTTAACAATCACATACGGCATCTCACAAATGAGACATAAATGGACTGTAGCTAGATAAAGCTTCTCTGGTCTTGTCGACGACTCAAAGGACTTTACAGTACAAGTCATAGTCGTCAATTCACGCACACATTCATACAGTGGTTCAATACAGATCACGTTTTTCTATCACATACCATTCACACACTGCCAGCAGAGCCGTCAGGGGAAATTTACAGTTCAGTGTGTTGCTTGGAATGCAGCCTTTGATCAAACCACCTTCTGGTTTAGTGGATGACCCTCCCTACCTCCTGAGCCATCATAAAAAAACCTCATACTGTTATTGAACTGAACTCTGATCGCATTGCTTGTCAGAGTTCACTGATTTGATTGGCTGAGAGGCATCATGTGAGATGATTCACAGTGCATGCAATTGGTCTATGCGTTTCAGGGGCCGCTAAACCACTGCTGTAAAACAAGACTGACCAGATCTGTCAAAATTGGACAATTCTTGATTATTTATAGTTTATAGGTCCAGATAGGACAGAGTCTTTGTCTGGATCTGAACCACAGTCTGCCCATTAGTGATCAAATCACTGTTCCCTAAAGCCCAAGATGAGGTTGATGAGGTGAAATGACCGTTAAAAGAACACTTGAAAACCCCACACTATCACTTTACTATCTCCACCACTGTCACTCAGGTCAAAGAAGAGCAGCAAGATCTCACATTGGAAAATCTGTAACGTCTGTAAGGTGTTGAATGAGGGACTGACTGGTTGAATAATTGTGTATTAAAAGTATACATGACACCTGCCATAGATGGAACACATTTTCAAAAGGTTAAATATAGCCAGCAATGCATTCCGATCATTTAACATATGCATTGTTTTATTAACATATCACTAACCCTACTTTTTAATTGGACTCGGAATTCTCTTTCCCAAATTACTTCATCGTCGGCAACCTCTTTTCTTACACATTTCTCTCATTTCAGAGCTGTTGGAGAGGAGTCGCAGGAAGGAGGAAGAAATGAGGAGCCTACAGGTCAGACTCGTTTGTCTTAACTAATCCATTTGTCTGCATTTGTTAACCTGCAATTTAGGTCGCAGATTTTTTTTATTATGTGGCCTAATTTCAATGGCACGACAGCTGGTTCTGTTTTTGTTTATACACCATTTTGGCTCCAAATTCTTTTTCTTCTTTGCATATCCATTTGGTTGTTTTTGAGTAACTGCTGGCCTTCGGTCGTCTGATTTCTGTGATACGCTGCTACAAACAGCAGCACACAGCCGTGGGCCTGACAGACTCCCTGCAGCCTTGCTTGAACAAGTAGCTAATTACTGCAGACACGAGGCCTTGGAGTTTAAAAGCCACCAGAGGCCTCGTCTCTGTCTTTCAGAACTGCAGCATCTACACTTGGCCGGCCACCAATTCACCTAGTCTGCAGCGGACTGGCCCCCAGCGTCTCAGTGGCCCTTTACTCGACATTAAACAGCAAAACACAAGCACGCACGCACGCACGCACACAGACACACACACACTGAAATGTCTGCTAAGCAATCGGAGTTTCCAATCGGGCTTCTCTGCCTGCTTGAGCGTGCACATATTTGTGTGGATTGGTTCGCAGGGTCCCATCTGTGGCTGCACAATGGCACCTGCCAGAGCTTGTGTGTAATTAATCAGCCCTCTTAGACCAAGCCGAGCTTTTAATTATGAAGGATGAGGAGAGAGAGATGTAGCGAGGGAAGACAGATAGTGAGGGATGCAGACGAGTTTGAAAAAAAATAACAGTTGTGGGGGGCGGGCAGAGGAAAAGAAAGTACCCTTGTTACAAACCATCAACACATTACAGGCAGAAGAGGTTGAGGCAACCGGTTGGGGGAGGGAGTGCAGGTGTGCGTTTGAGTGGCAGATAAGAGGCATAGCATCACTTATGTATCGTTAGAGAGGGAACATCAGTCAGGAGCTGGATGAGCGGCGAGAGCAGTTTGTCTTTGTGTGTGCGTGTGTCAGTGATTGTGTTAAGAAGCCTGTTGTGTGCTCCAGACTCTCACTAGCCCGTGCATTTCTCTCCCTTGTTACCCATTTGTTGGAACACTATTCCTCTCGGCTGTCACTTTTCTCCCACACACACTAGGCTGGGTTTCTCTCTGCTAATCCACCATTTTGAGCAGTTACCTGGACTCCCTGTCTTGCAACAACTACGAGCTCATTTTGTTAGCATCTGGTCTTTCTTTGTTTGTATTTGCATACAAAGTGATATCCATGTGTTTGTGTCTTTTTACAGGACCGTATTTTGGATGTAGAGATGGTAAGATTTCATTGTTTGGAAAGAAAAACAAGTTATTTCAGTTAATTTAGAGTTATGCGGTGACCTGAAATGTTTAGAAATGTCTCCCTTTGTGCCTTTTTTTTATGATAAAAGACATAATTTGAGGGAAATAATCAGTTAGCGCCATGGCAGAGTATTTCCCCCTTAAACTTAATGAACCAATCCTGTCAACTTGTGGGTGGAGCTCAGTAGCAGGAAAAGGCTCCTCGGCTGCAGGTGAGCTGTGAGGGTGGGGCCACATGAGCATATTCATAGATCCCAGTCATGAAATGAGTAAGGAAAGTGTAGAGTTACATTTAAGCCATTTTAAGCCCATTTGGGCAATTTTTTGAATTTTTTTGAACTTGTAATCAGCATTTCCGACAGCATTAATTCAATCTATGGAGGTAACAGGTGTTTCATCAATTCAATTTTATTTGTATAGTGCCAAATCATAATTTACATTCTCTCAAGGCACTTTACATAGAAGGTCAAGACCTTAAATATTATAGAGAAACCCAACAGCTCCCACAATGCACTTTAAAAAACTCCCTCATTAACTGGAAGAATCCTCTGGCAGAACCAGACTCAGTGTGGGCGACCATCTGCCTCGACCGGTTGGGGTGAGCAGAGAAAAATGGGGAAGAGAGGAGAGAGATAGGGGGAAGAGGAGAGAGAGACCAGGAACACTTGTCTGTTATAATGAAAACAATAAGAGTGTTAATTATGGATGTAAAGATGTTATTAATGATAGCAGCAAATATTCATATCAAAATAATAATAGTTGTTGTTTTGTGAATCATCAGATTCAGAGTGACAGGTACACAGAGTAAAGAGTGAAAGATCTATGATGTTTGACCATCTGTGTGGACGGTAAAAACTTTATGAACCATAGCGCAAGCACACACCGAGTTAAAGATCTCTTATGTTATTATGAGAAGTGTAAGAGTTCACAATGAAGTGGGGCGGGCTGCCACAGTCTCGATAATCAATTGGAAATACTGTGTAATTTTTAGGAGCAAGGAATTTTAGGGAGTGTCCTAAACTACTAGAGCAGGACTTGATACTCTAAGTCATGTTGGCTTTCAGTCTGATTTAATGAAGCTATGTCAGCAGGTTGACCTAAAGCTGTTTGTTAAGCAGCAAACACAGGACGATGCACAGCACAGGCTTGGAAATGATTGCTTTAGTCAAGACTTAGACCTCTGTTAATCATCATAACTCTTACTGACAGAGTTAAGAAAGGAGCTGTACTGATAATACAGTATTGACCACACCGCCCAAACGGTTAATGTCCACCACTAACATCCTTAATCAGCTATTACATGTCAGCCCCAAATTACTCAGCACAACTGAAAGGTTATATTGATCCAGGCGCTTTTTATTCCCTTGAAAATAAATAAATAAATGAAGCTGTCTAACGCATGCTGTCTATCAATCACAATTATACGTTGCGCTTGACCACTTCAATCCTTAATTAGCCATTGTGAGAAAGAGGAGGAAATAGCTCAGACCGCCATCAAGTCAAATCATTTCTGCTTACCACAACTGCAAAGCGACAGGACGCATCGACCCACCCTCCTCTCAGGGTGAGAGCTGGGCATCCTCCAGTATGTACTGTATGTATGTGTGCCATTCAGTGCAGCAATCAGCATAACGCCTCCTAACAACTACGTTCTTTGATGCTTAAATGCTCTACGTGAATGGGAATGTGAAGCCTATTGAAACCTACAGTGGAGAGATGAATAGAATTGAGTCATTTGTTCATCCAACAGCGTGCTGATTGCGTTTTAACAGAATTAACGAGGCACCATGACATCATGTCTGTCACTGAGATGCCTCCAGCACACCACTGAGTAGCATCTTTATCTCCATTAACTTTGAGGTGTTAAAGAAAAGGGAAGCAGGGAGATGTTTAAGGGAATTGAGAGGATGCTCCAGTATTTATCCATGTATCATCCTCCATTTACTGTTTTAGTGTCTGGTGCCATCTGCTTCTCACCTACATAATAATTTATGATTATGATTTATTTCTTTTATTTAAGATAATTTAGGGCATTTATATTGAAAAACATTGCATTAAAACAGTATCTAGGGCCTATGATCCACAATCTTATGCTTTAAATATTTTTGTTGTTTGTTTGTATTTCTTTTTACACATTTAAATGACTGTAGTCAAATGACTAGATATCAAGATCAAACAAATCAACACCTAATATTGTGTGAAATAACAGATTTTTTCTGTATCATTTCCAGAACACAAGAATAGCCCTCGATCACCTGGAGTCGATTCCTGAAAAACAATGTCTGATGGACAATTTCAAAGATTTAGAGGTGGGTTCACTGGTAACATTTCTTATTGATTTTATATGCTTTCACATCAACTCTATTTTCTTTTCCTTTAAATCACCAACCTCAGGTAGAGTAAATCATGAAATCAGTAAGAGATCTAATCAACATAATGAAGCAAACCAGAGGAACAGACTTTGAATGCGTACCCTGACACATTTTCCTATAATCCGAGTATTGGTCTGTTGGGTTTTGCGTCTGGTCGGTTATGATGACACGGTCTCCATTTTGTGCCTTCAGGAGTCACAGCGGCAGAGGGAGATGGTCGAGCAGCGATACACCAAATACAAAGAGATCGTCTGGGACCTGCAGCAGCAGCTGGACGAGTCCAAACGCGAAATCCAAGAGTACAGAGTATGACACAAACACACACACACCCACGCAGACAACCAGCTTTATAATGCCTTACAAGAGCTCGTACTCGCAAACAACAACCTACACCTTTTTCCATTTCAGTCCCTAATTGCACAGCTTTGTTCAAACAGCAGCCGTTTGGACGAGGACATCCTGGCGTCGAGAGCCATTTGTGAGCCTAGCTCGCCCACACTGGTGCCAATGTGTGTACCGCACCTAATATACGACTATATGAATAAATGACTGACTTCACTCGCTGGTAATGGGGTCGTGGATGGACAGAGTGAGACAAGCCAGAGAAGTGGCACAAACATAGAGTCGAACAACAGATGAATGTCACTCTTAATCCCCGCAGTCATCTTCTGTGCTATAGAGCAGTCAAGGGAGACATCGAGGCATCATTGCTGACAGCTGCCATTAGCAGTATGCAGCCTCCCCAAAACAGCCATACACTCACTTTTTAAATGGTTTTAATCTGCCAGATTACCCTCTTCGTTTGCCAAATGACTCCCGCGTCGAATGGTAAGTGACGATTGCATTAGCTTAATAGCTGTTGCCCACCCGGGGTTTGTTTAAGGAAAAACGATGGATGGAATCTCTTTAAGAGACTTCCATCTTGATGAGACTCAGCAATGCAAACAACAACAAACAGCCCAGCACTTACAATAGTGGTTCTCTGTTTGAATTTCAAAAGCTCTATTCAAACAGGGGTTTGTGTTTTTTTTTGGTTGATGCTTTTGCTGGAAATCCCAGGACATCTGTGATGTTGCTGATCTAAATACACAAGATAAAAAAATCTGTCACATGTGTCAAAATTTCAGCAGTGACTTGGCAAGGCTTGCAACAGAATCACAAAATCTTTAGAGATATCTGCTCAGACTGGGACACTTTAGCCTGCATGTTTACAAGCAAATAAATGTTTGTACGAGAAGCTTTTATCATACACGGGTGCACCCACTTCACAAATCACTCTCCTCAACCGAACATTAATCCGTGGAACACTTTGGATGTCCAAACACCCTTTTTGGGGATGACAAGATTTGCCCCACAACTCAGATTTTACAGTACATTGAATGTGTGTAGTGTGTGTGCTCTTTGAAGTGCAGTACCATAAAGACATCTCTGATACACATAGAGCTGTCCACACCTGGGGATATAGTGTGGAACAGTAACTGAATTCCACCAAATTGGTTGTTTATCTCAGTTTACATGCATCTCCACCTGTGTGTGTGGGTGTGTGTGTGTGTGTGTGTGGGTGGGTGTGTGTAAACGTAGCTGGGCTATGTGCGAGCGTGGGTCAAAGCCTTATCTGGTTATGCAGGAGGGAGCTGTCTTTGAACCTGAGGCCACAAAAGGAGCTCATGGTTTTTGTTTCTTGTGGATATCTAACAGTGGAAGCCAGTAGAGATTGTTGCCCCCATCCTCACCATTAGAACTACAACGTTCAATATAGAGAAACGCACATATAAACACCAGTGACACATTTACTATGGATATTTGACATTGTAAAATTAAAGGTTCAGTGTGTACGATTTAGGTGAAAGGGATCTATTGACAGAAATTGAATATAAAATAATCCTAGTGATGTTTTCACTGTGTTTCATCTAAATTGTCTCTTCATAGATTTCCACAAAAACATTTTTTTCTTCCTCACATGACGTGAAAATAATCAAACAAATCAAAATGGCAACGGCCAGCAGGTATGCTGGCACCATCCTCAGGCCAGATCCACCACTGGTAAAGATCTGAAACTAACAAGCACTGGTATAGCTGTGAGCAAGGGGTTGTTTATAGAGAGCATTTCCAGATAATTAACATTTGGAGCTGATCAGTCAGTAGAGTTCAACTAAAAAAGGATCCAACACACATTTACCCACACATCTCTTCCAATAAAAGTGCTGAGGAGACATTTCTCCATTCACCTTGATAAGTTTGCTCTACTTCATTACATATTCAGCTTTTTTGTAAAGTGCATCACAGCCTCGCAGCTCTGCTATAGTGCGGCCGTCTGTTGTTGTTGTTTAGTCTTGTCACTGTGTCCACTTGTCTTCCAGGACGAGAAGCTGGACGCCACGACCAGGAGCCTGAAACTTGCTGCTCTTTCTTCCAGCATCAAAGGCCCTGGCACCTTCCTCAGCAGCTCGCTGAGGTCTGACACTCTGTGTGAGTACTTATGTATTGAAGCTGCTAAACCTGTGTTCTGACAGCTCGTCTACCAGGTGGTTTGATGGCAGTCAGGGTTTTGTGCATTGCTTGATAAGTTGAAAATGTATTGTACAAACCAATGGTTTGTACTGGAAACGGTAATGACGACAGTTTAGCGGCAGTTTTAGTCGGGTACGTATGTTCCTGCAGCTCACATCATATCACATCATATCATCAAAGCTCAAGTTGGGAAATTCTGTACATAATAATACGAGATATATTTCACCATGGTACACACAACGCAACTTATTAAACCTTCCATTAATTCTGTGTGTGTGTGCGTGTGCGTGTGTGTGTGTCACTGCCTCAGACTTTTAGTTCTTCTTCACTAAGCAGCTTACAGATATTTGCACAGTGTACTTCCTGTGCCTTTGTGTCTGTTTGACCTCTAAGAATGACGGTGTCCCAACATATTGACGGCTGTATGACACCAGTGTTAACAGACTATACAGTTATCATACTTATTCATGACGACTTTAGCAGCAACAGTTAGAGGTTGTGCTAAACATGGAGGTAGAAGATTCATAGCAAGGACTGTTTTACTTCTGCAGTTGAGTTTCAGACTGGGTGATTGTCACGCTGGGGGATGTAATCTTCTTTCTCTCTTTTCTTTCGGCTTCCTTCCACCGTCCCCTCTCTGCCGCAGCTCCTCAAAAACGCCTGACCAGTTCGGACCTGGACGGCTCTGTAGTCAACGGGGCCAGACCACTCACAGATTAGCTCAACCTCAAGTGAACCTTTATCTCTATCTGTTGGAACGTGGACACACAGCGTCGCGCACAGCTGACTGTACCTGCCCAGTGCTCATCCAGAACAGACCCGACTGGACTCTGGGCCTAATCCTCCTCGACTACCTCAAGCAGGCGAACACTGAAGGTGCTCGAGAGCAGAGGAGCGACTGAGAGATTTCACACACACTTTGAAGGAGGAGATGTTTTTGCACACTGTAAAAGAGGAACTACTATCAAGTGTTTTTATTTATAAGACCCTGAAGTGAAGTTATTTAATGGGTTTCAACCAAAATCATTTCACTGTTACATTCCCCCCCCCCCATTTTTTACAACATTTTAACTCAACAGCTATTTTATATCTTGTAAACCAAACTGTACTCCTCTTATTATGTGTTTATGCTCAAATGATTTGGACACAGTTAAGGCCTTTGCACACAAAATGCCTATTTTTCTAAGGATGCATTTGCATATTACTAATATTTTTGTACTTTTTCCCGAACTTCGAAGACTCGATGCAAGTTTCCACATTTAAATTTCTCCGAGGTTTTGCTTTTCTTATTAACAAATCTAACCAATCAGAATGCATTTTGGTGATCGTGTCATATTTTGAAGCAGTAGTAGAAGAACAGCAACTTCCTCCTCTATTAAATGTATTTAATATATTTGACCTGAGCCACTGCTCACAGTTATTTTTGTCTTTTAAAGGAGTAGTAGAGTGGCTGTTCTAAACCTGCCTGTTTAGATTGGGCTGTTTGCTTGGTCTGTGGTGATGCTGGTTTTCTTTCTGGAACTGTTAAAGTGACCTGCAGTCATTGTGCCCCGACTACAGGACTCAGTCCACAGAACCCAGAAATCACCGCTGCTGGACAAAGAGCTGTTCACCTCTTTATTCAAAGTTCAGTGAAGTTCGACTCAGAACCCTGAACTGGATAATCGGTTGTCGTGAACGTCTTGCTGTCACAGTTCCACCTGAAGCTGCTACAGAGCGCTGGTCGTCTGTTTGTTCAAAGAGAATTGAACCTATCCCGTGTCCGAATAGCACCAAATTCGACACCGCCCTTCCTTTGGACCTTGAGAACACACATGCCAGGTGTAAAGGCGATGAGATGAATGTTTATGAGATATGCGAGCCACAGGCGGACAGAGATTTCTGGAGTTAGACAGATATGAGGATGTAGCTGACTTGAAGCCAAGATCAAGAAGCAAGTGACCCATCTCCTGTGGAAGAAAGTGAATGGACCAGATGTGCACAGCAGGGACTTTTTACAAATATACGTCTAATTAAAAAGTTTTAATAAACATCTCTGCATCAGCTTCTCTTCAAACTGTGCAATGGGCGTCAGGAAACATGTCCAGCTGTGGTTCAGCTTACGCCCCTGAAACACTTCATCAGGTGAAATCAGCACCTGTGCTTCATCGCTTGATGTTGATCCCATCTTGCTTTTACGGTGGCGAGTTTTTTTTTTTTATCATATTTTATTTGATATATCATATCTTGCTTAATCTTAATCAGGGGCGTTGAAGTTTGTCTCAATATTATTTGCTGTTTGCGTCGCAGTCGATGTGCAAAGGCCTTAACTCTGCACAAACAGAACTCTGGTGCCTTTTAAAGAATATGCAATGTTTTTTAACACTAACATTCTGGCTTGTCTCTATAATGAAAATGTGACATCTTGTTTTTTACCACGTTTTTTTAATGTATTGATGAATTTTTTGTTTTGTTTTGTTACATGCAGTATATATACACATGGATGTCTATTTTTTATGAAATGCAAAATAAGTATATGCACTATGAATAAATCCCCATGCAACTAACGGCCTGTTTTTGTAGGCACAATTGATGTCCCCTCCATTTCAGAGTGAAGTGTTTGCTTTGAAACAGCAGAGAAACTCCAGCTATTCCCACTGGTGTATCTTTAGCATTTCTTCTAAAATCCCTCATCAGAGAGAACAACCTTAAGCCACACCAGAGAGAAACGTCCTCCTTTAATTTGCTGCCTGACTTCAGTGAGGTAAACACAGCACCTGCTGTGTAAACATTTCTTGAACTTGTACATAGTCTCGAGCAGAATGCTTGGAGACTCTGTGCAGCTCTTCAGAAAGGTAAGGTTGCACAGTGTTAACGTGACAAAACAAAGATCCTAACATCACTGAACATGCTGGTGGATATGGAGCACAGACACCGACAGAACGGAGTCAAATGTTCCATACTACTGAGGTAAATAACATTAAAACGAAGCCTACTGAGAAATTAAACTTTCAACTATATCCAAAGGTCAAAAAGCTTTTTATTTTATTTATTCACCACCAATCAGTTGATAAAATTAATTAATGTAAATTGAAAAATAGAAAGGATTATATTTTTATTATTATATTTTCCCTTTTATTTATCTCTTCACACTTATTTATTGGCTGTTTTTCCAAAGTAAACATTCCTATTTCATTTTTTTATTTCACGTTAGACCTGGAGGCAAATTGTGATTTGTGAATATGGTTTATACAAATAAAATTTGATTGATTTTCCTCCCACATTTCCAGTTTATTAATGATTAAATGAAACACTTGGAGATAAGTGTGTCCCTGTTTGCTCAGACCAGAGACTGGTCCAGGGTCTGTGTGTTGTAAACATCTGTTCTGCAGTTGCTACGTTAACAAAACACTGGTGATGAAGCTCGTACACTTGTATCATCCTAACTGAGCTAACTTCACTCACCAAACTACCAGCCAGCGCACACACTGTAATCATCCTTTTCTGTTCTCTATTTCTTTTTAAATAAATCAGAAACAGACATATATTCTACATAAACATGTAATCAATGAAAAACAAATTATTTGATATAATGTTGAATTTGCATACACTGCCCTGTTTTTTCTTTTTTTGATAACTGTTTCGGTACGATGTTGTTTAAAGTACTTAGAATGAAATAATATATTTACAGATTTACTTAAAGTAACAGTATGCAGCTATTACTGAGCAACAGGTGCTGATACATGGTGTTTTTCATGTGGAGAGAAAACTAAACCTAAATATTTTAAAGTATTATTGACTTGAGTCTTAAATATGCTCTTGATTGCGTTACTGTTCGTTTAATGCTGCTGGCGGCCTGCACAGTTTGCAATATCTCTGTGTGTTGTCGTTCTTACTCATTGATTCAGATTTTAGTAAACTGTCATAAAACTACAAAAAAGACAAACATGGAACTGATGACAGAGTTCATGGCATTTCACTATGTCACTCGGCTTGGTTGTGGGACCATGGATTGTCTCTGACTGTAGTTTGAGAGATAATGTGACGTGGGTCTTAATATTCATTCATTATGCTCTTAAAGAGTCTTGGGTTAGGGTTAGTCTCCTGAGCAGTGGATATTACCCATGATCCCCGGCTTCCTGGACCAGAAGAGTAGACACCATCACAGATACATCAAACTCTTTATAATTGTTGATATTTTAAAAACTTTTCCCTCTGAATATTGGAGATAAACAATGGGTTTGATCTACAGTTCAGCGTTCCTTAAGCTGGAACTTTGTGTGTCAGATGAACAACACAAGTTCTCCTCTTTAAAAACACATTTTTGGTGTGTCTTTGTACGGCAGCCTGGAAAATTCAAAGAGAAGAGGGAGAAAAAAACTGAATCGACCGCTAGGTACTCTTCTTCCCTCATAAAATAAAATAAAAAATAAATAAAATCTTACGAGAGTTTTGGCATTTTTTGCTCGGCACTCATCCTCTGAAGAAACAGCACTGTTATCTCTCCAACATCCTTTTCAAAGAGGAGAGTCTCATTTTAAAAGCAGAGTTTCTGTCAGATGTAGAAAATTGTTGTCCAGGTGATTTGCTGTCCAGTCTGACTAAATGTGTCGGTGTTTTAATGAAGCTGCCTCCAGAGGAAACAGCTCCACCAAGCTCAGAGCCAAAAATGAGCTGTGATGATGATTTAAGTCTTTGCTCAAACACTGATTCCCCTTTAAAAACTACAGTGGTTCTAAGTTTGGAAAGCTGTCGTCCAATGAAAATGCTGAAGAACACAGCTTGACTGTGCTTCTTACACATACTTAAGGTTTTATATGTATTCATTTACCTATAGCTGCGTCAGATACCAGCACCAACGTTACAGGAGACTGTAAACTGGGACATTTAGAGGTGTTTTAACTTGGTGTCTCTTATTTCACGCGTCAGACGAGAGCTGAGCGAAAATTAGCAATAATATTTGTTCCCATAAGGGATCAAACATGTGCTCGGAGGTAAATTTGAGGATCAGGAGCTGGCACAACATTTTTGCTATTCCCCGCTCTCATTCATCATAGTTTTCATATATTCTCCTTTGTGTAAATAAATCACATTTGGCAGGCTCGGTGTCACACACACACACACACACACACACACACAGAGGGAGAGAGACAGCCCTGGCTTCCTAATGCTCTTCTTTATGCTGTAACTGCGTCCCTAGGAAAATGTCTGCTTATCTAAGCTATATTAGGTTGCAAAACACATGCAAACTCATAGATCAGCCGTGCTGCTCCCAGCAGACTAGTTTCCCCATTTACATTCTGCCCCATCATTAGTCCAGCTTTACTCCACTTTGTCAGGGTGAGAGATGGTAATGAATAAATTCAGAGCTTTCCACTGCTTTGTGTTTGTTTTCCAGCCGAGGAAAATACAGCCTCTGTGTGGAGAGGGAAAAGGGAGGGGGGGTTGTAATCTGCATTTACACGAGCACGAGAAACCTGACACACATCTGTCTGAGCCTGTCAGGATGAATCGCTGCATGACAGTCAAAGTTGTTTGAAACGTGTCAGTGGTGCTCAGATCGATACTCGAGGACTCGGAGTGATTCCCTGTCCGTGTGGATGCAGAGAGGCTGAGGAATCAGGTCGTTAGGAGGCTGATGCATGTTCGGAGCCGACAATCAACACAAAACATGAGGCAGAACACATTCAGACGCACACAGACGTCCTTTCACACGACACAAATAGACGTGTCGGTACATGACTGACATAAGGTCCCTGCAGATGTGAATGTATCACCGGCCCTCAGCCCAGCTCAGCCCTCAGATCCGCTCTGCACCGTGTCAGTGCTGGTGTTTGGCTAATCAGGCGAAATGATCTGCATTTATACACAGCTTCTCTAATCCTATCCACCAGTCAGATCCACCCGTTCAAACAGAGCTGCTATACGCAACACTTCTTCTGTCACAGACCATTCACACTCTGAAGAAACGGTCGTCAGGGGCAAGTTGAGGTTCAGTGTGTTGCCCAAGGACACTTCGGCACGAGTGTAGGAGCTGCTTCACCCCCCCGAGGCACATAACAGAGAGCTGGGTGTTCACGCAGTATTTCTAACTCTATGTCAGTGCAATGGAAAGTAGGGCTGTTTAGTCTGTGGTGTGTCGTATGGATTATTCATCACAATAAGAACATGCTTGAAGGATGAGTTTGGCATAAAAGATGCTCAACAAAAAGGCTGATGTCCTTCGTCTTTCTGAAGCTTTCGACCACATCATGGTCTTCTTCAGCAGATGATGTTGCTTAGTTGTCATGGATCCCCTCCAGTTGTTGTCAAGTGACCTCAGTATGGAATATTGGACAAATGAGAACAGGTAATAAGTCACTGCTTTCATAAAGTATTCAGGCAACTTTGGATATTCTTGATTTAATTTCAGATTTTGCGATTAGACTTTTTTTGCTGAACCATTATTACAATAACGCAGTTGTTTTGTTAAGCATATGGAATAAAAGCACTTATTTTTATTGTGCTTTTGGATGTGTGTGATATGAAGGAGCACCGGCCAGGGACTTCATAATTCTTTAATGGAAGATGTTTGGAATGACCAGGACTGATCCTAGACGTAGACACCCTGCTGAAATGGCCAAAGGGGAGAAGGGCCTTGGTAGATTCAGAAGGTCACTGTGGCTGAGCTCCAGAGATCCTGGTGATTATGCCCAGATGGAAATCTCTACTCAGTGAAAGACTCATGAAAGCACCTGAAGGATTCTGAGACTGTTAGAAACTTCCTCCTCTGGTCTGATGAAACCAGAACAGATTCAGTCCTAAGGGTCGTGTTTGGATAAAACCAGGACTCATCACCTGCCTAATAACAAAGCACAGTTTTATTCTTTTTGAAAACCAGGGCACTCAGGACCTAAACTGGGCTAAAGGTTTAACTTCCAGCAGGACAATGACTTGAAGCACAGGACGAGGCTGAGTGACGCACCCAGAGCCCCGACTCACACCTAATCGAAACATCTCTGAGGAGAAAATGGCTGCTCACTGACCGTCCAACCTGACAGAGCCCGAGAGGATCTGCAGAGAGGGACGGCGGAAAATCCCCAAATCCAGGTGTGTGAAGCTTGTCGTGTTTTACAGAAGAAGACTTGAGGGTGTAATCGACATCAAAGGCGCTTCAACTAGTGCTGAGCAAAGAGTTTCAATACATTTATGGAATATTTCAGTTTTTACATTTGAGTACAATTTTTAAATAAACTTTCATGGGGTATAAACTACCTCCACTAACACGGTTATGTTACTGCTGTCGTTTTTTTTGCTGGTGGTTTGTATGTTTGTTGGTTTGTAAGCAGGATTACACAATAACAACTGAACGGATTACCACCAAACCTGGAAGAAGGAGGGGACATGACCCAAGGAAGAACTCATAACATTTTGGTGCAGATCAGGGGGAATACCTAGGTTTTTTTTATTCCCCACTTTCTATAACATAGCGAGATCGGGCGTTTTTAAGCATGTTCATTGATTTATATATATTTTGGGGACTGATATTTATGAACATGGGATATTTGGTGCAAAAAATCTGGATCTAGTGAATTTAAATGTAATTTCACAAAAGGACGTTGGACCTTGGAAGAAGGTTTCTAGTTGTAGATTGAATTGTGGGCAAATAAATTGAAAGAATTTCAGTCGAAGGTTTAGTTTTGTGTTGAAGCTCTTTAATTCAAGGCTGCAACATAACATGTGAGAACAGTGCAGTCTGGATACTTTCTGAAACCACAGTAGATGAGGGCGGTTGTTCCTCCTCCCTGGGTCTCTGGTTGTATTCAGGTATATTCAGGTCAGTGTTTAGCTCGAGGGCACAATGGCAGAACGTGTAATTTTAAAAGCGCTGTCACAGTGGAGACACTTGAGACTTTTATGACGTAGTAAAAGCAAGTGAACGGGCACAGTCGGCCACACACTGCACACACACACCCATGCAAACACAGCGCTTGTCTCAGAGACACTGTGATTTCTAAAGTTAAGGCTCATTGAATATTACCCCAGTAAAACGACTATTAGTAAACACAGCAACCCCTTAGTGTTGCTGGTGCCTCTCGCAGCCAATCAAAGCGGGATGGGGTGTTTGCCACCGCTGCTCGCCGCTGTTATAGTGCTGCTGTAAGCCTCTGCACCGTCACGAGGCTGATTCCCATTAGAACAAACCTATTTGGCTTGCATTACAAACCCATTCAATCAAGCAACCGTGCTCTGCTTTTTCGTTTAAGCCCGCAGGCTGAGAGTGTATCCAGCTGCTGTGGTTCAATAAGTGAATGGGTTATTGCAGCGGAGGCTGCGTATCAACCTCATTTTCTCCTGGGCTTAGAGTTGAGATAAAAAAAAGAGTTTTTTTTGTGCGGTTGTTGTGCAACAATTTGTATTTATAACCCACTTTGCAATGCGATGAAGTGCAGCACAATGTTTTCTCATGGAATATGCAACAGTCACGGGGAAGCGGGGTGATCTCCATGTTTGATGGCAGACAGGTGTGGAGGAGCAGCCAGGATGACCCCCTCCTGGCGCGGCGAGCGGGAGCCTCTTCACGTCCTTTATCCCACACTCGAGTGTCATGGCCGCTTGCGAGGGGCCTGAGCTAAATCACAGGCAGCAGCTCGAGCAGACGGTGACAGTTACAAGCCGGTTGTGAACTGACCTGGGCGACGCGGCTGGAATGGTCACAGATTCCGTGTCATTAGTTCATCACTTATCACTCGGTGCGCCGTATGAATATGTGATCAGCCTGCAGAGCGGGATGTGGGTTCTGACTCCGGCCTCCAGGCTGAGTCTGCTCTCAATATCTCCTCTTAATTCTCCTGTGTACTTTTCTAATGAGCTTATTATACTTTTATTTCATACTGCACTGATTTTGAAACAGGGTTTTGGATGAAATATACAAAATAAATGAAACGAAACCTGCTCTGTGCAGCCGTGTGTGACCGACTGCAGCAGCAGGAATAAAGCGTGGTGAGCAGAGGTAGATTAGAAAAGCTGCGGGGAAATAAATGATTTTTACAGCAAAAATGCCAAACTTCAACTAGACTAGGTTCACACTGGATGTAGATGGAACAGCATCTCCCCACAGACCATCACTCTGTAAAGCCCCCTGTTGTAAAGTTACAGCATGTAAGAACACATGTATGAACACATTTACATAGTCAATACCTCCTGTTTTTGAGCCTCACAATGCTACTGGATAGTAAATGTGCAAACAGCTGTGGCTATTATACCATGAACTCACACAACCTCTCCTTAAAGTGCATCACCTTGTTTTATTGGAGTCACTATATCAACACTCAAGTGAGTAAAATGAAATATTTCCAACTTGGCCCAATGTTGCAATTTTATATTTCCCTAAAAGCTTCCTAAAATGTCACATTATTCAAAACTTTAAGTTTTTTATCGGAATCATCAACAACAACAACAGAAGACACACATCTAAACTCTCTCCACCAATCGGCAGCGTGCACAGTGACCACGTTATATGCACTCTCCTGATTGGCTGAGAGTAAAGGAGACTGACAGGCCACAGGGTTGCTACAATACTGTATATAGAAATGTATAGCATACATATACATATCCATCCCCTGTCCACATATTTATACAGTATTTACTACTCATTTCACTGCACTACTTTACTGCTTCTTTGCACAACTTGTTCTTGCACAACAGTCAGAGCCAGTTGACATGTACACACTCTCATGGTGTTTACTGGTGTTTCTAATATACTGCATGTTCTCCTACTTTCCTTTCACATACTACTGTACTGTTGTGGTTACAGAACTTTAGGATTCTGTATTAATGACTGTATCAGCTTTTTATTTAATTATTGTTTAGTTTTTTTACTAATGTGTTTGTTTTGTATATGATCGTCTGTTATGTTGTTTGGACCCAAATGTTTTATGAGAAATTCTTTACTAAAATTAACCCCTTGAGATGTGTCGTCTCGTTCTTAAGGGGGTCAACACAACACAATATCATGTCAGCCTAATATCAGTACATCTAGAAAACATATTTAACACATCGGCACTCACACACACTTACACGCACACACACACACAGTTCATAAAATATAAAAGTCAGTAACGTCAGTATTGTCAGTGATAAAATTAGAGATCGTAGAACACAGTCATATTTATCATTATAGGAAGTATAATTGGGGACATGTAAAGCTACTTCTAAAATAAGATGACATGGCATTTTTGAACAAATGAAAAGATGATATGGATCAAATATTTGCTGGTAAATTATTCCGATCAGAAGGAGCTTTAAACATAAATGCTTTCTTGGCTATTGACTGAGAATGGTCAAATTGCACATGAACACAACTCTGATCCCATCTCTATATTGCCATTTTTTAAAAATAGCCTTGTGTATATATAGAATTATCCCTACTTTTGTATATATTTCTATATTTACTCATATTTTTAGTCTTACTATATTTTCCACTTGAGCTGTTACTTTCTTTATTATCATCGACCTTCAGAGCCGGAGAGCCCCTGTTCTCCACCATTTTAGACCTACGCATGCACGAGTTCCAAACCCACCAAGAGAAGTAAACTGAACATCTAGTATTCATTCTAACATCATCAAGGCAGAATATTAATTCCAGCACTCTATGATAGACAAATAAATATACTGGTGGCATAGTGAACAGCTTTAAGTAGCACTCTATATCTCCAGTCAGATTTCCATGGCTGTGTCCAAACAAAGGTCAACAAAAGCTCTTCAAGTTTATGTTTCCTTGAAAAAACTCACAAAATCTGTATAAAGTCTGTATAGATATAGATATAGATATCAGTGTCTGTATATTTTTATTTGCATGTGTGCAGGCATACAGCTGTTTTTGATGAATGTTTATTATGTAGGGTTATGGCTGTGTTAACTTAATAAATGTTTATATTGATAAAAAAAATCTATATCCACAAACTTTTTATAGAAGAGAAGAAAATTTGATATATATATATGTTGTTTTAATAATGTTGGCAGCTTTGATAGAGTTTGACATATGCATACCTGGAAAACCATGAGAACCAAACTGGTGGTGCATGCACAGGCCTAAACTGTGGTTCCATGACTCTTGCATGTGTACATCTGGAACGGTTCTGCAGGAGGATGGTTCTCACTTTCTTCTGCTGCTGTGTCATTTGTGAAACGGAGGATAAATAAAGGTACATCTTATCTTATCTTATCCTAAATACATCAACATATGCAAGAAATTAATTTTTGTATCGTTTTATTTGGTGCGATACTATCATTGTGAGGACATTGTTATTTTTCATGATGTTTTGTAATCAAATTGTAAATCCCTCCATTAACCTTGACAGTCCTCACAGCAGGTGAAGAAGGTAAAGTCAGCACAGTTGCTGGGGGACGCTGACTTCTTCCACCTCCTTCTTCCACCTCCTTCTTCCACCTCCTTCTTCCACCTCCTTCTCAACCCCACAAAGCGGCGGACTCTCTTCCAGAATGAAGCATTCTTTGGTTTCTCTGTCTTCTCAGGCAGCCCCGTCTCCTTGGGTTTGGGATCAGGGAGAACATTGGAGAGAGACTCGTCCTCAGTGAGCTCAGTGCTGGAAACATCAGGTAAAAACCTGGGGTCTCATTTATCACCGTTGCGTACGCACAAAACGGGGCCTGAAACGTGCGTACGCCACTTCTCACGCAAACGTTGGGATTTATAAAAACAAACTTGACGGGAAAATTTGCGTATTTCCACGCAAACTCTGACCCATGCGTACGAACGTTTTGGAGACGGGAAAGTGGCGACGCAGACGTGAGGTGGTGAACTGAAGCAGATTATTGATCCAATTCATCATTTACATTAAAACCAACAGCTTAGTTGTGCTCACGCGACATATCTGTTCCACACGAACCTTTTAATTCAAAAATATATAAAACAACTTACAGCAAATTACGTTCAGATTCCATTTAACAGCGGAGTTACAGAGCCGAGTCATTAATAGGTTTTAATAATATCTTCTAACACTGTGCGTGTATCATCAGTTCACTGCAGTGAACGGGACTGAGCCATCAGGCGCACAGAGGCACAGAGCGCACAGGAGATCACTTACAAGAAATGAAGAAACTTTCCAAATAATATCCCAGAGAGGAGGTGAGGATCCACTGATGTGAGGGAATCGGTCCGATGCTCTAAATAAATAAATACTGCCGTGACACTGGTGCGGAGTTCTGCATGATGTGTGCATGCGAATGGAAGGATGAGGAGGAAACGAGGGTTCAGCGGTGTCTGATCAGCTGATATAGATTCTATTGATCTGTGATCTGTGATCTTTTTTTTATTTCCGGCTCGGTTCTTTCTATCGTCTTCACTCTCACTCCCCGTATTATCCACAGCAGCGTCAGAGTATCAGTGTATTTTCTGTATTAGTGACATCACTGCTGTCCCATGAATCGCTCTTCACCCCCACCTCACTAACAAACACCTCGATGTCAGTGTCAGAAAGTTTCGCTTCCTCTTCTCATCGCTTGATGCCGTGACTCCGTCAGGACTCACGGTGGAAACCCATTGGTCAGCAGCATAATTTAATATTCATGCCGTGCTTTGCATTGACCATTTATGGTTGAAAGTGGGCGTGTGGAGGTCGGATTTGGAGGCAGATCCACGTACGAATGTTTCCAGGTGGACTGTGATTTATAAAGCGAACATTGCGTTCAGGTGTGCGTGCGCACGGTTTTATAAATCGGAATTTCCTTTGGCGTACGCCATTTCCGGCTTTTGGGCGTGCGTACACTTTTAGTATGAATCCTACGCAATGTTTGATAAATGAGACCCCTGATGTTTCAAATCTTCATATCTTTGGGAGGCCTCATCATAAGTAGCTTTGAGCTTCTCCATTCTTCTTCTCATTCTCCTCCTGGAGCTCGGTGTTCACCTTCTCCTGGTTGGTTGGATGACTTTGGCAGACCTCCTGATGAGAAGCTTTGAGCTTCTCCAGCTCTTCTTGGAGATCGTTCTTCTTCTTCTTCTCCTCCTGGAGCTCGGTGTTTAACTTCTCCTGGTTGTTTGCATGACTTTGGCAGACCTCGTGATAAGAAGCTATGAAATTCTCCCGCTCTTCTTGGAGATCGTTCTTCTTCTTCTTCTCCTCCTGGAGCTCGGTGTTTACCTTCTCCTGGTTGTTTGCATGACTTTGGCAGGCCTCATGATTAAAAGCTTTGAGCTTCTCCAGCTCTTCATGGAGAACGTTCTTCTTCTTCTTCTGCTCCTGGAGCTCGGTGTTTACCTTCTCCTGGTTTGTTGTATGACTTTGGCAGACCTCATGATAAGAAGCTTTGATCTTCTTCAGCTCTTCGTGGAGAACGTTCTTCTTCTTCTTCTCCTCCTGGAGCTCGCTGTTGAACTTCTCCTGGTTGCTTGTATGACTTTGGCAAACCTCATGATTAAAAGCTTTGAGCTTCTCCAGCTCTTCTTGGAGATCGTTCTTATTCTTCTTCTCCTCCTGGAGCTCGCTGTTGAACGTCTCCTGGTTGTTTGCATGACTATGGCAGACCTCATGATAAGAAGCTTTGAGCCTCTTCAGCTCTTCTTGGAGAACATTTTTCTGCTTCATCTCCTCCTGGAGCTCGGTGTTTACCTTCTCCTGGTTTGTTGTATGACTTTGGCAGACCTCATGATAAGAAGCTTTGATCTTCTTCAGCTCTTCGTGGAGAACGTTCTTCTTCTTCTTCTCCTCCTGGAGCTCGCTGTTGAACTTCTCCTGGTTGCTTGTATGACTTTGGCAAACCTCATGATTAGAAGCTTTGAGCTTCTCCAGCTCTTCTTGGAGATCGTTCTTCTTCTTCTTCTCCTCCTGGAGCTCGCTGTTGAACTTCTCCTGGTTGTTTGTATGACTTTGGCAGACCTCATGATAAGAAGCTTTGAGATGCTTCAGCTCTTCTTGGAGAATGATCTTCTCTTTCTTCTCCTCCTGGAACTTGGTGTTGAACTTCTCCTGGTTTGTTGTATGACTTTGGCAGACCTCCTGATGAGAAGCTTTGATCTTCTTCAGCTCTTCGTGGAGAACGTTCTTCTTCTTCTTCTCCTCCTGGAGCTCGCTGTTGAACTTCTCCTGGTTGGTTGTATGACTTTGGCAGACCTCCTGATGAGAAGCTTTGATCTTCTTCAGCTCTTCGTAGAGAATGTTCATATTCTTCTTCTCCTCCTGGAGCTCGGTATTTACCTTCTCCTGGTTGATTGTAAGACTTTGGCAGACCTCATGATAAGAAGCTTTGAGCTTCTTCAGCTCTTCTTGGAGAACGTTCTTATTCTTATTCTCCTCCTGGAGCTTGGTGTTCAACTTCTCCTGGTTGGTCAAATGACTTTGGCAGACCTCGTGATAAAAAGCTTTGAGGTTCTTCAGCTCTTCTTGGAGAACGATCTTCTTCTTCTTCTCCTCCTCCTGGAGCTCGGCTGATGAACTTCCCCTGGTTGGTTGTATGACTTTGGCAGACCTCCTGATGAGAAGCTTTGATCTTCTTCAGCTCTTCGTAGAGAATGTTCATATTCTTCTTCTCCTCCTGGAGCTCGGTGTTTACCTTCTCCTGGTTGGTTGTAAGACTTTGGCAGACCTCATGATAAGAAGCTTTGAGCTTCTTCAGCTCTTCTTGGAGAACGTTCTTATTCTTATTCTCCTCCTGGAGCTTGGTGTTCAACTTCTCCTGGTTGGTCAAATGACTTTGGCAGACCTTGTGATAAAAAGCTTTGAGGTTCTTCAGCTCTTCTTGGAGAACGTTCTTCTTGTTCTTCTCCTCCTGGAGCTCGGTGTTGAACTTCTCCTGGTTGCTTGTATGACTTTGGCAGACCTCCTGATGAGAAGCTTTGATCTTCTTCAGCTCTTCTTGGAGAACGTTCTTATTCTTATTCTCCTCCTGGAGCTTGGTGTTCAACTTCTCCTGGTTGGTCAAATGACTTTGGCAGACCTCGTGATAAAAAGCTTTGAGGTTCTTCAGCTCTTCTTGGAGAACGTTCTTCTTCTTCTTCTCCTCCTGGAGCTTGTTGTTGAACTTCTCCTGGTTGGTTGTATGACTTTGGCAGACCTCCTGATGAGAAGCTTTGATCTTCTTCAGCTCTTCGTAGAGAATGTTCATATTCTTCTTCTCCTCCTGGAGCTCGGTGTTTACCTTCTCCTGGTTGGTTGTAAGACTTTGGCAGACCTCATGATAAGAAGCTTTGAGCTTCTTCAGCTCTTCTTGGAGAACGTTCTTATTCTTATTCTCCTCCTGGAGCTTGGTGTTCAACTTCTCCTGGTTGGTCAAATGACTTTGGCAGACCTTGTGATAAAAGCTTTGAGGTTCTTCAGCTCTTCTTGGAGAACGTTCTTCTTGTTCTTCTCCTCCTGGAGCTCGGTGTTGAACTTCTCCTGGTTGCTTGTATGACTTTGGCAGACCTCCTGATGAGAAGCTTTGATCTTCTTCAGCTCTTCATGGAGAACGTTCTTCTTCTTCTTCTCCTCCTGGAGCTCGGTGTTTACCTTCTCCTGGTTGCTTGTCTGACTTTGGCAGACCTCCTGATAAGAAGCTTTGATCTTCTTCAGCTCTTCATGGAGAACGTTCTTCTTGTTCTTCTCCTCCTGGAGCTCGATGTTTACCTTCTCCTGGTTGGTTGTAAGACTTTGGCAGACCTCATGATAAGAAGCTTTGAGCTTCTTCAGCTCTTCTTGGAGAACGTTCTTATTCTTATTCTCCTCCCGGAGCTTGGTGTTCAACTTCTCCTGGTTGGTCAAATAACTTTGGCAGACCTCGTGATAAAAAGCTTTGAGGTTCTTCAGCTCTTCTTGGAGAACGTTCTTCTTGTTCTTCTCCTCCTGGAGCTTGGTGTTGAACTTCTCCTGGTTGGTTGTATGACTTTGGCAGACCTCCTGATGAGAAGCTTTGATCTTCTTCAGCTCTTCGTGGAGAACGTTCTTCTTCTTCTTCTCCTCCTGGAGCTCGCTGTTGAACTTCTCCTGGTTGGTTGTATGACTTTGGCAGACCTCCTGATGAGAAGCTTTGATCTTCTTCAGCTCTTCGTAGAGAATGTTCATATTCTTCTTCTCCTCCTGGAGCTCGGTGTTTACCTTCTCCTGGTTGGTTGTAAGACTTTGGCAGACCTCATGATAAGAAGCTTTGAGCTTCTTCAGCTCTTCTTGGAGAACGTTCTTATTCTTCTTCTCCTCCTGGAGCTTGGTGTTCAACTTCTCCTGGTTGGTCAAATGACTTTGGCAGACCTCGTGATAAAAAGCTTTGAGGTTCTTCAGCTCTTCTTGGAGAACGTTCTTCTTGTTCTTCTCCTCCTGGAGCTTGGTGTTGAACTTCTCCTGGTTGGTTGTATGACTTTGGCAGACCTCCTGATGAGAAGCTTTGATCTTCTTCAGCTCTTCATGGAGAACGTTCTTCTTCTTCTCCTCCTCCTGGAGCTCGGTGTTTACCTTCTCCTGGTTGTTTGCATGACTTTGGCAGACCTCATGATTAAAAGCTTTGAGCTTCTCCAGCTCTTCATGGAGAACGTTCTTCTTCTTCTTCTCCTCCTGGAGCTCGGTGTTCAACTTCTCCTGGTTGGTCATATGACTTTGGCAGACCTCGTGATAAGAAGCATTGAGCTTCTTCAGCTCTTCTTGGAGAACGTTCTTCTTGTTCTTCTCCTCCTGGAGCTCGGTGTTGAACTTCTCCTGGTTGCTTGTATGACTTTGGCAGACCTCCTGATGAGAAGCTTTGATCTTCTTCAGCTCTTCGTGGAGAACGTTCTTCTTCTTCTTCTCCTCCTGGAGCTCGCTGTTGAACTTCTCCTGGTTGGTTGTATGAATTTGGCAGACCTCCTGATGAGAACCTTTGATCTTCTTCAGCTCTTCGTGGAGAACGTTCTTCTTCTTCTCCTCCTGGAGCTCGATGTTTACCTTCTCCTGGTTGGTTGTATGACTTTGGCAGACCTCATGATAAGAAGCTTTGAGCTTCTTCAGCTCTTCTTGGAGAACGTTCTTCTTGTTCTTCTCCTCCTGGAGCTCGGTGTTGAACTTCTCCTGGTTGCTTGTATGACTTTGGCAAACCTCGTGATTAAAAGCTTTGAGCTTCTCCAGCTCTTCTTGGAGATCGTTCTTATTCTTATTCTCCTCCTGGAGCTCGCTGTTGAACTTCTCCTGGTTGTTTGCATGACTATGGCAGACCTCCTGATGAGAAGCTTTGAGCCTCTTCAGCTCTTCTTGGAGAACGTTTTTCTGCTTCATCTCCTCCTGGAGCTCGGTGTTCAACTTCTCCTGGTTGGTTGTATGACTTTGGCAGACCTCATGATGAGAAGCTTTGATCTTCTCCATCTCTTCTTGGGCTGGAACACAGAGAAGATTGGAGAGAGACCACTTCACTTCAGTGTTAACCCCCTGACTCTCACCACATAACTCAGTATAGAACTGAGTTTTCAGCTCCTCCATCCCTTGCTGCAAAATGGTTTCCTGCTCAGAAGCATTTTGCTGCATGAGTCTCATTTCTTCCATCTGCCGACGGAGAGAGTCCTGCTCATCCCTCAGGTATTTCATCAGGAGCTCATCCTGTAACACTCTCTCGTCATGGAACCTTATTTGCATCGCAAGCTCATGCTGGTAGTGGTCAACCTGCAGCCCGGCAGTGAGAACATCAGCTTCATAGCTTTTGCTCATATACTGGTAAGAAGCTCTGAGCTTCCCTAGCATTTCTTGGAGAGAGTTGTTCTTCGTCTTCTCCTCCTGAAGCTCGGTGTTGAACTTCTCCTGATTGGTTGCATGACTTTGGTAGAATTCATCAAAGGAAGCTATGAGGTTCTCCATCTCTTCTTGGAGAAGCTTGTTTTTATCCTTCTCCAGCTGAACCTCATTGTTAAACTTCTCCTGGTTGATGATGTGTGCCACCTTCAGCTCCTCATAATCTTTCTGAAGGTCTTTTTTCTTCTTCCTCTTGATGGTGTTGTTTACCTGAGAGGCGATCTTTGTGGCACTGAGGGCTTCTGCATTGCTGTACTTTTGTAACATCTCCAGCTCTTGCTTTGTTTCCTTTCCTCTGTTAATGAACATTTCCTTTAGCTTTTTCTGTCGAACCAGCTCTTGTTTGTGCTCCTCCAACTCTTGGCCCAGTTGGATCCTCCAGTGGTACTCTGTACTAAGGTAGGCCCTCTCCTTGGCCAGCAGGTCTATGAGGTATCTTATTTGTTGAGACATACAAATAGAGTTCTGCTGCATCGAACCTGGGGTTTGACTAGTCCCCACGTTTAGGGTAAAAAAACCTTCCATCACTGGTTTAATCTATTTAGTTTGAAATAGAAAGTTACAATTATTCTGAACAGGTTTCTGCATCAGTAGAAGTTTTCCCTCTCTCACAGTGGGGTGACACTAATGATAAAGGTATTCAAGGAACATTTAAGCCTTTGATATAGAACATTGAAAATGTCTTATAATCTTTAACATTAAATGTGTCTTTGATTTTAAACAGTCCTTTTCTTTTATATGTATTTTTGGGGCTTTTTATAACCTTTATTTATTCATTTGTATAGGACAGAGGCTTAGTTGTGAAAGGGGGACAGAGAGAGAGTGGGGGAGGACATGCATAAATGGCCGCGGGTCGGAATCTAACCCGGGGCGTCTGCGGGTTGAAGGCTTTCCTCTTTGGGGCAGCAGCTCTACCAGTTAGGCTATACGCCGCCCCAAACAGTCCTCTTCTTCCGGAACATTCCATTTATTCCTTGCATGTTTACTTTCAATATATTTCATAGTCATATTTCATCACAAAATGCAAAAATCTAGATTAATAATCGTGGATTCCACCAGTCCCCTAAATTTATTATTATTCTAATCAAGATCCATGAATTATTCTCTGTGAAATCAGTGAAAATGTAAAAGAAATCTTTTGTTTCACATTATTTAAGACAGTGAAATAAAACTGTGAATCCACAATTACTGCTGGTTGGAAAAGTCTAAAATTCCATAATCTGAATTTAAAGTCTTAAATACGTTAAAATATTACATACAAAGTATTCATTATGTTTAGCTATGTCTGAGTTATTTTAATGTTCATAGATATATTTGCCAATATATTGGTATTGGATTTTTTACTCCCCACTATCAACATTGGCATCTGCACCACAAGTCCACATAGGATGGGCTCTCAGGTTTTAGTTTTTGCGGATAGGACGGAGCAGGTAAATGAGTCGGTTCGGGCCCAAACCTAAATCCAACCCTAACCTTAAAACCAATTCTTAACCTTCAAACAGTCCTTTGAATTTGTGAGGAACAGACAAAATGTCCTCACAATGATGGTATCGGACCAAAATTTGGCCTCAAAACTATAGATAAACATGCACACGTTTATCATAATGATGAATCTGACCCGGGACAAACGAGATCACTTGAAGTTTCCACAGTGGAGGAGGCAGAGCGAGATTTGACGGAGCGACAAGGCTCCGTCATATCTCTGTTTTTCAAATAATCTGTTTTCTCTCTATTCTTTTGACAATAATTCATTGACAGAAAAACCCGTCAATGATATGAATTTTTTAATTTATCATCTAGGGTAGCAGAAAATATATTGACACGCAGAGTGTGAATGCGTGGCGCATCGAACACCATTTATCACAGTTTTTTCCGCCATTTGCGATATGTCTATCGCCCATGTTGATATCGCGATGATGATAGATTTTTTATCGTGCAGCCCAAACGAAAACATTATCCCTAACATTAACTATGACCATTTCATGGCTATAACATATAACCTTAACCTAACCACAATTCACATCTCACCACTAACCTTATCCAGGTCAGAAATCATGTCTTGCCTCTTTTGGTCCCCATGAGGTCCACTGGTCCTGACAAGATTAGTGTTTATGCTGGAAAAGGTCTTGAATAGGAAACAAAAACCAATACACACACACACCATCTGCTGGGGGTTTTAAAGATAATATTTACTCCAGTGTTACTATATAGGACACATTTTTGAAAAATAATTAGAGACATGATAGAGTCACACAACTAGTTTTCTATTTTGAAATGATATAGAATGATTCTCGATCACTGTTATATTTGTAAACAACACATATACACATGTGATAGTCCCATAAACAAACAAATAAACACCTGAGACATTATTGGCTGTTATACTTTAAAAGTATAACATTTAGATTTTAGATTTTTCTCTTTATCTCTTCCAGTTTTATTGTCTCATATTACATTTAAGCTATTTTATTTGTACTGTCTATACTTTTCAATATTTTTTTTCAGTGTATATTATGTAAACATTATGTTACATTAAATATATTATGCAGAGACACTATTATTTATTGTTTTTTATTTTTAAATTGTATATTTTTAATCTACAAAGTGGACTATGCACAATTATCAAAAAAATGTAGCCCTAGTTGGGTAAAAACAGCAGCATTTGCCTCAATTGTAGTTGATGTGAAGTTATGTGGAAATAATTAGGCAGAGTGTAAATCTGTACTTAAGTGTAGTTTTTGTAGAGGGAGCATCCCGTTAGGGCCCGAGCACCGACGGTGGGAGGCCCTATTGAAATTAGGATGAAAAGAGAGATTTTCTAATTTCCTCAGTGTCATAGCGCCACCTACTGATTCGCCATGAAACAGGAAGTACTTTGTGAATCCACTCTGCATTATCTAACTGGCCCCAAACTACTGCCCATGATCACAATCCTGACCTGAACAGCTCCATATATTAATATTAGTGCAGGGTCATAGCGCCACCTACTGATCAGTGTGAAAATTAAGTTGTTGTAACATTGTCCAATTGACACAAAATTGCTCACGCTACATCAGAGCCCCTACTTGAACAGATCTATTAGTCTGTATGTAATAATACTGATGGCGCCACCTACTGGCAACAGGAAATAAGCTTTGTTTTACAACTATCATTCAATTTACATAACATTTTCACAGTGTGATGTGCAATTGATAGCGTGGACCGTAATGAGCAATTAGCAGGCAAGGATCGACATCGCGTGACGGACGCAGGAAGTGAAGTGTTTATCCTTGGCGCAGTGCGCAAAACGCATGCAACGTGGAGACGTGCGCTTGGTCATTGATCGCTCTCTCCACCGACCACAACAGGCTTCAAAATGCCTGTGCTCGGGCCCGTTAGTGCTACAACGTAGCCCTAGTTTACTTTGTTTTTCTGTCCTCGTCCCTAAAGATGTTTATCTCATTCTCTGTGAGTACACTGAGAACTGTGTAGAAGTGGAGTCAATCCCTTTTATGTGTAAACATACTTGGCTAAGAAAGCAGATTGTGATTCTGATTCTGAAAGTCAGTGAAGGAGAGTGTGAAATAATATATAAAACAGTCTCCTCCTGCAGATAGAGCCCAACAGACGTCTCTCTGGAAGTAACACTACAGCTGCATCCACATGTGCTAATAAAAGAGTATACAATTATAAAAGTTGAGCAGTTAGGTTTAATGAGTATCATTTCATTTTCAGAGGTGATGCTGCAGCATATCCTCCATGAACATGGTGCTACACATGTTATCAGCTGGTTCACACTTTACCAAAGTCTTTATTAGTCATCTAAGTTTCCATGGTGCCACATAATTGAATAAATCGCAGAGCTGGTCCAATTGAATCTGTGTGTTTCTGTTCACCTCACATGAATCCTGCCAGAACCATGCAGGCCAACAGACATCCAAGACAAGCAGATGGATGTTTTCAAAGTTTTATAAAACCTGGCAACTCAGAGTGTTGTTTGCTATGACTGGCTGTTGAGAGGCAGGAGGCCTCGTGTGGAATTCAGCATCGAACTCGGTGTGTGTGTGTTATCAGGAGGAAAGTCACCTTTACAAGTACCTGCCTCACTCAAGTCTTTTTTTTTGACAATTCTGATGAAAATATCTCACTGATCGGTGGATTTTTTTCCTTTGTTGCTGTCAATTATCATCAAACTTAAAACCCGAGTTGTGGCTTCATGAATTCAAACACAGCACATGTGATTGAAGCTGCACGGAGCTCCCTCTACACGGCCTCTACAATTATCTGCCACCGTCGCTTACCATCAAATCATATTTACTGCTGCTTCTGCCGCAGTCACCTTCACAGGAGTTGAAACGTTTTGAAGTTCACTTGTCTGCTCCCATCTCGCCCACCTCACTTTCCATCTGGTCTAAATGGGCTGGGGCCGGGGGGGCCGGGGGGCCGGCCTGCGTCCGGGGGCCCCAGGGAGCGGAGCTGGCGCTGAGATGCTCATTGCTTCATTGGGATTCTCTCTGTATCCAATCACACTGTCAAGCTCAGATTGGAGGCCCGTCTCCTCGGTAAGTAGAAACAGCACGCACACACCCACATACACATACACACACACACACACAGTTCTGAACATCACTTTCTGACACACACAGACGGAGACAGAACACATACAGTATGAATGTGCACCCACCTACTCGTGCCCCCTCACACTCGCTCCGTCTTGATCCTCGCAGCCTTGTTGACGCTCTCGACTGCAGAGCAACAGTGGAGCAGTGTTTGTGTGCAGCTCAGTCTCATCCGAACAAACAAACCTGCTTTCCTTTTCTTGCTGTTGCACTCCAGTGATAAACTATGTCAAAGATTGGGTCACACTGCCACTCTGCAGAAAACACCATTAAAAACATCAAGTAGCATCTTAAATTGCTCAAAATACCAGTCGATTTTAGTGCAGGTGGAGGTTCTCTACAAAAACACGACACCTCACTGCCCAGTACTTTGGCTGTGTGAAAGCCTGTTGAGCTGCCAGACCTGGTCCCTAGATGGCACTGTGTCCTCTAGGCGAGCAGTCCTGCTGTTCATCATGCAGCCGTGACAGCCTGTAAAAGCTTTTGTCAGTGGAACTGAAGATTTAGAGCCCAGATTAGCACATTCATATTTTGGCAGTTAATTAGAGCTGAGGAGCTAACTGAAAGCTCTGGCTGCTGAGTGATGGAGCAGAGGAGAGAGGGGAGGTGTGCTCCTCATGCACGGAGACACAAAGTGAATTAAGTGCACATATATGCACTGCACCTGCTATTAGTGTGTCACTGTGTGCGCCCACTGAGACGACTATGAAAGCTTAACCCACACAAGCACCGAGCCTTTTGTTCCCCCTGTGAACGTTGATGTGGCTTCAGCATGCCCAGTGCATACACACGCCTACACACACACACGCGCTTGTTTTTTAGGTTTGCGTGTGTGTGTGTGTGTGTGTGTCCTTCATAATAGTGGAGGTAAGGTCAGCGGGCTCATATTTTCCCTGTCAGGACTGATCACCATCGCCTCCACAGCTGCTTCGCCTGTGTCCGTGGAGGATATAGCATCTCTCCTGAATCTTTACAGAGGGAGAGGCAGGTTGTCTACAGGAGCCACAACATGCTGCAGCTGCACACAGTGGTTTACAGCATCCTGCATGAGGACAGCAGAAAAACCTCAGTGACAGAGCTGATGCACTGCATTGCCACTGTTTATCTGAAAGGAAAAAAAAAGAAAAAAAAAAAGCCGTAAATGCGTTTAAGTGGAATTAACCAGTTCATTAGTTGAAGTAAAATTTCATGACAGGTCAACTGTCAGCCGTTAAATGCATGTAGGGGAGCCGGGCTGCTCCCTCGTTGGCGTTTCAGGGGCCGTACACGGGGCGAAGGCAGAGCTAATGCAGTCAAACGCACACAGAAATCCATTTGGAGAAGCCATTAGCAAATGTAAATTGTTTTTCTGTCAATTAAGATATGAATTATCCGGCCGACATCGGCGGGATTGATGTAATCGAGTTCTGCTAATTTGACTAAAAGGAAAAGTGGTTGCTACACATAAAATCCAATCAATAAACTTTGTCAGCCAACAACTGTGTAAGCAAATGGGTTGTGAATATCAAATGGATATGTTTCCTCCGCTGGCACCCTGCTGGTGTAAATTTGAAAGTGACTAATAGCTTTGAATGCAGCAATACCTCACTGTTCCAGGGTTTGTGCCAGGAAGCTTTTTCTGCATTAACGGGCTCCTATTCACTGACCTGGATTCATTATGATTATATTATTAGTTGAAAACAAATATTTCTTTGCTATTTGGAGAAATATTTGGCTCGACAATAATGCTTCTTATATTCTCTATTTTTCTGTGGTGCTTTATGCTGCAATTACTTTCCTCTGTGTTTGTGTTTGTTTTTCTCTTCTCTTGATGTGATTGTCTCGCTAAGTGCCTCATAACATTTGCCTTTTATTTAAATCTCTGCCCTCTGCACTGTGGATAGAGCCATTTACCTTTTACCAGATTCTCATAAAAATGCACAGAAGACAGTCATTTGTCTGGATTTTTTTTTTATCTGCCGTCCAACCAGCTTTCTCTGTGTACCAGTTCCCAGTCAGACTGTGATTCATATCCATGCTCCAGTGTCTCTGACAGATGCTCCTGATCCTGAATCGGCTCTGACAGTCGACACATGAAGGTAGAGAACTTGTGACCTGGTGCTCAGCGTCTGGCTCAGTTTACAAAAGAACAAATAAATGTTGAGTGATTTCAAACAGGGCAGTTTGTTTAGGAAGGAACTAATCAGAGACAGCAAACAACTTCATGTTCTCTATAGAAACTTTTAAAATGAGAAGCTCTCACGTGAACGAGAGCTCAACACACTGCAGCAAATACACAAAACACAAGAACGTTAACATCACTTTGACTATGCATATGCATTGTCCATTCGGTTGTGTTGTGTGTATTTGCAGTGCATGTATTGTCAAATGTATGGAGTTTGCTTGTGTTGTGTTAAGTTCCGGTGCGCTGACCTCTGAAAACAACCGTTTAAATTTGCTGTGAGAACAATTAAGAGTTGAACATCAAACCAATCTGCCAGCATGGGGAGAGCGTTACAACCAGTGAAAGCTAGCCACTGTTAGCCAAAGCTACAACTAACTTTACTTTCTTAAATCCCCCCCAAACTGTTTCCTGTAAATGTTGTACCTTTATCTAAACCAAATCATTTTGGAAAAGAAAATATCAAGCAAAGCAAATCATGAATTTGCTGTAGCTAAGATAATTTTAGAGCATGTGTTATCCTCAGTAAATCAAGTATTTATAGACTTAAATATTGAGGACAATTTGTTTTAATAATAAAAAACTGAAATAGAAATTAATTCCTATGTGGAAAAATAAAGCAGAATTTCTCAAATACAATAAAACACAAGCTAACGGAACACAATTTGTAGATTTCATAATGGCAGACTGCCATGTTGATCAGTCTTTATTCTATATATTATGTAGGTCCTATAGTTATGATTATTTGGGGGTATAAAAGGAATGAAATGGAGGCTTTGTGACTTCGTAGTTTGCCTTCAAGCCTGGAAACGATATAAATCTCTGTTAATTAACATTTTGGCCACTGGAGGGCAGCATAAACAAGCTGTTATCAAAACATGGACTACTGCGTTGAGTTAAAATGCCAAATGACTAAATTTACCAAGCTGCAGGTAAAGCAAACACTAGAGTTTTAACTGTGACGAGAGCGATGTCCATGCACCACAGTGAGCTGACAGATGCACTGTCACGCTGCATCGCTGAGGAGAATATTCGGGTGATATTCTTCGTAGCTCCATCTGTTTGTAAAGATGGACGACATGTCGGCGCCCCAAAAGTGAAGCTAAAACATTTTGATCGCCACCTGGTGGCTGGCTCCAGTAAAGGTCATAAATCCCGCCTCTTACATATTATGGGGCATGAATCACATGAAAAAGTACACGTTAAATACATATTTCTCAAAGATGGTTTCTGTCATTTTAAGGTGGTTCTTATCTCACTGATTTATGTCCAAGTGTTGGATTTTAATTAGTTATCTGATGCTATCAAAACGAGATGAAATGTCATGATTGACAACTGAGACCGACTCCTGATTGGTCAATTGTTAAAGTGCATCACAGTGTTGGTATCCTGGATATTGTGGCTTCAGATTGGTGCAGGTTTAGCAAATAACACTTTATTTTTATTTTTGACTGCGATGGGAGCAAGATCAGTGCAAAGCAGTGAGCTGAAAGTCCACCACCACACTGAGAAGTACCAGGCTGGGTGATGTACTCTGTGGGTCGTCAGACGAGAGACCCTTTCCACATAGGTCATGATGTGAACCATTGTTATTCTACAAATATCAACTAAAGCCACTTCAAACCCTTTTTGCTGAATTCCAGTGCTCTTGAAGTTCATCTCTCTCCCTTTGCAGGGCACTGCGGCGGTAAGATGAAGTGTCATTGCGAAAATGAATGTTGTTTTCTCGCACATTAACTTTGTATTTTGTTGGCATGCAGAACAAATTTCCGCACATTTTTTCGGAGTGAAGAAAAAAACAAATCTTGATATGTGGGTCTGTCTGAGAATGTAGAAAACAGTCCCTGAGTGGAGCGAATCCCTGCTGGCCTCCGTGTACCCATTGCCTGTGGCAGGATGAATGAATGAGTTAATATGTAGTCATTGTGCGCGCTGGATATACTCACACATGCTACTCTGATATCTTACATCAATGGGCTATTGCAAGTTAATGACCAGCTCTGTGAAGGCCCATTTGCACGAAATATGGACAGTGTAAAAATGAGCTTGGAGAGCAGGTGCTGCTGCCATTGAGCTGCTCATAACCCACCCATATGGTTGAGGAGAATCTCATTTAACTGTGCACTCTCACAAAGACCTGGCTCTAAAGAAACCTAAAGCTATTCCGCCGCTGTGGTGAAGACTCTGGACCCCCCCGATAACCGTTTTCTCCCCTCGTTTTCTTCTCTCTTGTTGCATCAATGATCAGTGAATTAATTTGCATAATCATCTATGGTTAAATGATAGCGTGGAGCTACTCGGCTCCGGACTTCATTTGAATAGAAATGATACCCCGTTTTGGTATAAAAGGAAATCACTGAAGTGATCGCGAATGGATGAAAAATTGTGGTTTCGGTGAATAATCTTCATCGTAGATGGTATCTACCTCCGTCTCCTCGCAGCTTCGCCACCTGATCACACCACAACAATAGATGAGTGACAGCCAGCCGCACTCCAACATCCAAAAAGTTTTTTGGGAACAACATTTTTTTTATTTCGGGGAATCGTTTGGAGTCAAAGGAGCATAAGACAATAATAAATAACTGGTCAAAATGTCAAGTACCAACACAAAAACTCAAAGTGAACACTGACTGATTTTGCTTGAAGATAAATGAGAACAAATAACTTCAGCAGTAAATAATGAATTTTGAAAAAAAACAACAACATATTGCCAGAGGGTAATGTCATAAAAATGAGACATAAAATTAAGCTACGTAACAGCAACAAAAAAAAAATGCAAAAAGACAAGTTGAGCAGACGAGAACATTGACACAGTTTAAAAAAAGGAAGAATAGAAACAAAAATAAACACCTGTTAAGTCAGTAAGGTGCTAGCAACAGATCCAAATCCATCATTATCTGTCTTTATTTTCTTGTTCTGATGTTTTTAAATTTCCAATAAAAAAATAAATCACATGATGAAATTAATTGGAGAATAAAGAGGAGTCCCTAATACAAGATCTGAGGGAGGTGTTTTCTGTTCGACTTGATGGTCAAATATTCATGCGACTGAAGAGAAACACCATCCAGAGACGAGACGTCTAATCTAACAACATTTGCTCTGGCCTAAACAAATGTTCCTGTGCACATCTTTTTTTTTTATCCCCAGGTGTTCCTGGTGAAAGAATAAAAATCATTTTTTGTCATGTTGCTACAGCAGAAAAATCAAATGGTCTGTCTGTACAAGAAGTGGGTTTAAAAAAACTGAACAGAATCTTGGATTTTCTGTACAATATTGACCTGCAAAGCACAACGGCTATGATGTAATAAAATATGTAAACATATTTGCTGTTTTTGACACAGTCGTCTGTGACAACACATAGAATCACGCTTGTTCACACTGGAGTCTTTAGCCTGGACGTTTCTCTTTTGTAAGATTGTAAAAAGTAAATCTCGGCCAGACAAATTGTGATAACGCAAATTTGTCAGAAAACTGGACCCAAACAAATGAAAAGAAAGAAAAAAAGGGAAAACCCTATCAGAGATTTAAAATTCAGAGAAGTAACAATGTGCAATTTGCCTGGCGGTTCCACTTTCGCACGCTTGAACACCATCTTTTATTTGGATGCCACGCACAGCAGTCCAATCCTTAGCCGAGACGTGAGGGAGGGAGAGGGAAATATTGAGATACATGACTGTATCACATCCTGCTGAGCGGTCACTGAGCACTGCCTAGTCAGCCCTGACTGCACGTCATCCTCCCACACAAATACAGACCCAAACCCAATCGCTAAATAAATTACAAACAAATAAATAAAAAACAAACCAAAGAAACACAAAGAAATAAAAAGACAGCTTTAAGTACATATACTTTACCTCATATCGCATCCATGACAGCTACATTTAATGAAACCATTTGTAATGTGAAATCACGTTTTGACTTCCAACTTTCCCGACAATCATTGTTTCTTGAGGTCCCTCACTTACACAGATGCCAGCACCACGTCACATACACCTCACATGCATGCTCAGAATGGCTGAAATGACAGTGATCGTATTTTACAGGGTTACAATGGACAAGGTTGTCAGATCTCCAAGGGTCACACACCTCTTTGACAGTCACTTGGGGTCGTGTGGATGTTAAAGAGTGATAATTATTCACACTGCCAAATGTCTGCAGCAGGGACTCCTTTGAAAGGTCTGTGTTGAATCCCGGTGAAGTTGTACTGCATTGTCTCTCCGTAATGCTTACAATAGTAAGTGTGCTTCCAGAAGCCAAAGTTCTTTAGTAAATGTTTCAGTGACTCAGCAAGTCTTGAGTTCTCAGGAGATTTTTATCCTTTTTAAATCACAGTTGCCAATATGGTACTGTCAAAATGTTTATAACTTTGTTCCAAACAGTTATTTTCATGTGTTGGGAAATGACTTGATTTCTATACATAATATTCCTTGTCCTTGTCTTTCGGTCTCTTGCTACCGGCGCTGCCTTTGGCGCTGGCGCTGGGTGTTTTATCCTTCACCACAGCGCCATTGGTTTGCGCCGAGTTGCTGATGTAGTTGCGCGTCTCGTCCACCTGGTAGGAACCCTCGTCCCTGTTCCTGTACTTGTACATGGCGTAGAGGAGGATGAGGATGCAGAGGGCAGCGGCTGAGACAATGCCCACCACCATGCCTGTGGTACTGCTGGATTCTCGGATCACCTCGGATGCCCCCGGGGGCACCCGCCGCACCACGCCGGGCACTGTGGGCAAGGCTGCGGGCACTGTGCGCAGCATGGGCGAGGTGATGAAGGGCCCCCGTGGCTTGGTGCCGTCCCCATCAAAGGATGTGGGCAGGGGCAGCAGGACTATGTCCGGCTGCGGGGGTTTTACCTCACGGTTGTTCATTTTCCCAGCAGGCAGCTTGGGTGGCGTGTCCGAGGGGACCGCCGCCGGTGGTGTGCCCCGGAGGTCGGGTAGAGGCGAGGTGGGTATAGTCCTACCTGCCTCAGAGGCTTTGCTAGGCCTCAAGTCCTTGGCCTCCCACTTGGGTGCGAGGGCTTTGTAGCCACCTTCATAGGCCGATGTGGTCAAGATCTTATCTGTTACCAGGGAGAAGGTGGTGTAAAAATCTTCATCGTCAGTCGGGGGCAGGCTAGAGTCGAAAGCTTCGCCAGAGCCAAACCCCGAAATCACCATTCCATCATCATCATCATCATCATCATCATCACCATCATCACCATCATCACAATCATCGCTGCCTCGGTCCGACAAGCAAGGTACCCCCGCCTCAGTGGCCATGGCCAAGGATTCTTTGGTGGTCTCAATAATGGTGAGGACGGGGCGGAGGGTTGGGGGAAGGGGGATGAAAGGAGAACGGGTGGATACAGAAGGGATGTCTATGGGGTCCTCGACTAGCACGGGGATGACTAGCTCCCCTCCTGGAAAGCGAGAACAGAGAAACAGACACAAGTCAGAAGGTGGAAACAACTTTTCTCGACTAAGCAAGAAGCAAACACCAAAAGAACCGGTAACCAAAGAACGTAAAAAAGCAAAGCTCAACAAAGGGAAGAAAAAACGAAACTGAAGATAAACAAAGAAAGAAAAGAACAGAAAATATTGTACCAGTGCAAAAACAATGAAACTCAGAACCAAACAAGACCCAAACTGAAAGAAAACAACAGCCATAAAAAAAAGAATACATTGCATCAAAAGGCTTTGAGGGATGCACAAGGGTGAGCCACAATAAACTGACTCCTCACACGTATCCTACATCTGCTCACATAACAGGGCTACATCTGCACTATCAACTTGTTCTATGAGCTGCATGTCGTTGCTCATCAAAAAGTGTGTATGTCCCAAAGTTTTATATTTAGTTCCATCTGCCAACGGCTACATATTCCTCCACGTTAACTTATGTTAAGGCTTTTAAGAGGCTTGTTTCTCGTGTCTTTAGGTGTAAATCCCTTTTTCACTCCAGCCAAACACCAAAAGATGTGCTCTGTGGACAAACAGAAGCAGAGGCTATTAGCATTTGTTTGCAATTCAAGTGCAAGCCAGTGGGCCTGAAAGGAAGTTAACTAAGTCTGAAATGAGAAAGTGTTTGTAAGGTGTTTTCATAAAGCTGTTCAGAGAGGCGCTTTTTAACCCCACTGACCTACATCAGCGAACAAACACCGACAGCTCCTGCATCATAAAGCTGAGGAACGATAGTAAACTACTGGAGCTGCTCCAGAGTCCAAAAAAACATGACTTTGAGCCTCTACAAAAACCTGACTGGTACTTTAATGCTGCGCTCACACCAAACGTTAAGTGGGTTTTCACATTGCGTTATTAGCCGGCGTTTGGCTGCAGGATCATTTATGTTTACTCATGGTACTTGCACAAGAAATGGGAGTGTGCACAACCTGTGGATATTCCCCCTCTCTCTTCCAGAAAAAGAGGAGAGGACGAGCGCTGGCTGAAGTGACTACAGTTGCTGCGTTGAACCTGTTGTGGAAACGCAGGAGAAGCCTGCACCATCATGTGTGGGTCCACATGACCATTTAGAGCTGCACACAGCGGGAGCGGTCTTGTCATTTCCAGCGCTACCTGAGGCTGACCAGTGGCCATTTTAATGACCTGCTAGCTTAGATCGTTGCCAGGGCTCGTTTCCCGCGAGCTTGATTCTCAAAGCTTTTCTGACATCACATCACGAAGTTCAAATATTGCAACTCAAGCGAGTGAAGCGAGTGCGTCGTCCAGCGCAAGTGACATGAACACTGCGTCCATTTGTGTCTATTCGCATATGTCCATTGACTTTGCATGTAAACATATTGCATGAAACAATCTTGCGTTTAGTGTGAATAAATCTTTATCTAACTGAGGGCCCCTGATCTAAAACTCCACCATTAAAAAGTCACCACTAACCAGTAGGCTCCCCTACTTGCCCTAGCCTCGTGCCTTTTGACCCCTACAGTTACCACAATGGCACAAAGTCACCGGGCAGTTCAGTGACACCTGAATGTTTGCGGATTTGTTTGATGGTAGAATCTCATTTGTAAGATGTTAAATTACAATATTGTTCATCAGAGAGTCTAACGAACGACGTATTTCTACAATGAACCATTAATGAGGAATCCATATTGGAACACTTGATAGCAGCTCATGATTTTCTGGCTAAAACTGTTGCTGGAGCACCACAAATGTTTTGAAACATTCAGATGTCGACTGAAGCTGCGTCTCCTCTTGCCAAAGTGGCTTGTTTGTACATCGCAGAGGCTCACAAACAGGGCACTATAAAGAGATGCAAACCTTTTTCGAACAGTAAAGACAAAAAGAACACAACAGAAAAAACGAAGGGAACCGAAAATCATAATTAAGGCATTGCAAAAGTTCAGAGTTAGAGCAAACATCGTAAAAACATTCACAAAGTAAAGCCACAGATAGAGCTATCCAGAAAGGGATTAGTAATAAGTAAGTAGAAAAAACAGGTAAAATCAAAGTCAGCTCGGAAAATCATAAAAGCCTACGAAAAAAAAGGACAGTTTTCAAAAGGAAGAAAGCATACCATCAGTTTTGTCAACTTACATCAACAAATTGCCCGCATGATTTTGGCAGGAAGAAAAAAATTTTACAAAAGAAAGTTGTGTAAGAATGCCTTTGGACAAGTTAGGTTAGTTTCGTCTTTAACAGTTTCTGATTAAGTAGTATATATTTCTCTTTTGAGACAGGATGGTACAGGGAGGCAACAACACATACATCCACACATCATGACATGAAAAATAATCCTCACCATTCCGTTCAGGATATCTCTTTTTTGTTCTTTAGATAATCATTTAGCTTTGTATAAAAAAGAAAACTGTATATCTATAATTCTTGCTTCGATAGATAATTCTCTCCATAAATATCTACAGCCTGATCAGATTACTTTTTTTTCTTTTTCTTTTATCTCTGTCGACTTTAACACGTTCATCGGTAATGGACAAACGGATGACTGTACATATCTTAGAATCTCTACGTAAAGGGATCGGGAGCAGGGAGTGTGAAACGGGGTGGGACCTATGAACATACTAGGAAGGAAATGACATAGATGGGGGTGAACGTGTACATCAGTTGCCATGTCCATGTAAAGGCGGCACGAAGCGGTCGGGCGGCATTAGAGCTTTTGGCTGTAAGGAAGGGATGGGGATATACAAACAATGAGCATATACATGCCCATCTACAAAAGAGAACAGCACTCTCAACAATGACAGTTTTACAGACCCTAAGCTGCAACTTCTTTGCCATGCACAAAAATTAATCGACTCATTCATTGACTAAATCCAAATTCAATCAGAGGTATAGCTATTCAATAACAGGAGGATATTAGAGATCAGCATAGAAACAGTTTTTCCACTTTGAAGGCAGCTTCTCTCTTTTCTCTATGAGGACTTGAATTTGAAGCTTCCAATGCAGCCGCGTCGTTCTGAAAGCCAATCTCCAAAACCGTCTGTCGTTGTTATTAAGAGCAATTAGTTCATAGAGAAAAGAGGAAGCTTCATTCTAATTAGGGGAAAAATGAAAATCATCAAAACATTGGAAAAATAGTGATTCTTAGCAAATTAGCAGATTAAAATTTGAACATTTTCAGAAAAGAAACATAGAATTAAACATATATGTGTATTAACATATATGTACAAACGAGACAAAAGAAACTAAAAACAGACTAGCAAGCAAGAAAGAAAGAAAGGCATTAAATTTCTCACACTATCAAAGATGAACAACCAGAAAGCACACACTGAGGCAGACAAAGAGAGGGGGGACAGTTTAAAGGCAAAGTGTCACCACCTTCACGTAACTAATAATAAACTGCTTATTATTAGTTACTTCAATACATTTCTCTTGTTAGTATTTTCAAAACACGGGACAGGGCGTGCAATCTGGATGTACGTCAGAGAGAGAGAGGTAAATCAGACAAGGTTTTATTTTGGATTTTAGTTTCACTTTAAGAAGTTGGGTAATGCATGCTTAAGTAAGTTGCATTTAGGGAGAGTAATATACAGTAACAATACAGCAAGCCAGGGGTCAGAGGGGAGGGGGCTTTAGAAGGGGTCAAAGGTCAGTGTAAGGTCACTGCCATCAAAGGGCTGTGGGATATTATCTCAGGCAAAGAAACCATTCATCAGCAGTTAACAGGGGGGACAAGGTGCACCATGGGTGATATACAACCAATATTAAATGGTATTTAGCCCCACCACATTCGCTACTTAATCAAGAGGGGGAGTAAAGTGATAATTAATGAGCCTCTTTTTACGGAATGTTTAGATGCTCTGTGTTCTGCGCATAACCAACAGCCTTTGTTTGACAGATTAACACTGCTGGGAGCGAGTTCCACAAGAGGGCACAGGGGGGCGGGCTTTTATTTGTGCCTCTGGTGAGTTTAAGGAGATGTGAGAGGCACATTTGTCTTCGGGCGTCAGGTGTTCGGTTCCTCCTCTACAGGCTGGTTTACGGAAAACCTCGTTCATTTGGCAAAAACTGGGCCCATGAGTCAAGCCTTATTGGAAATATGGCATGTGTCAGGCTGTGTATTATCAACTGACGTCTTTAATGTGAGTTTCCCCGACCGTCCAACCACGCTCCGGAGATCAGAGTAATGTCTGACGTGATAACAGAGCTGCTTTCCACCGCACGAACCTGGTGTTTCATCTTCGCTATGACTAACATCTAATGCTCGTGTTGCACGGCTCTCATAACATTCCAACTACAGAACTCCTTGCCTTGTTAAACACACAAAGGCAGCACAGCATAAGCGATTTCACCGAGGCTTTATTTATCCAACTCTGCCCTTGTTGTCTCGGCCTTGTTTGCAACCTTTCACTCCATTCTCGGGCTAACAGCTTTCGGCGACTGTTAGCTTTGCGCTGTATCAACAAAACACTTGGTTGTGAGGCAAGCCACTGCAGTTAAGGGTCTCCATTAAAGTCAGTGCAGAGGACCTTGATGTTTTGGTAAACACTTTAATCCTACGTAAGCTCTTGCACAAGCATTGCACATCTTCCTGCATTTCTGAAGCAGACAAACACTGCGGTTTCTAATGGGTTTGCTTAACCAGATTGCATTTGTTTTTCCAACATTGTCGAGATGGAAAGGGATTTTATTCTAAGCCGCTGCCTCCCTGTCAAATAATCCTCCACTCTGCTAGACCTACAGCCAGTTACACCCTTTGCTTTCGTTTTTAGGCAAGAGTGTTTTTTTTGTGCCTTCTAGTCTTTGCTTCAATAAGCAAAACTCATCTAGAAAACCGAGAGTATGAAAGAAACTGAATTTTACAGCCAATACTCTTTTACATCCCATGATGTAAGAAAGACATTATCTGCTTCATGTCCATGTTGGCTTTCGAAGTGGAATTGAAGAAAATACAGTTTCTACTAAATGGCTGATTGGTCAAATACCTCAGCAACTTAGAGGCTACGAATGCAGAAGTCTCAGAACAGCACTTTCTCTTCACTTTTTCCTCCTCTCCCTCTGTCTTTTCTCTCTTCCCTCTCCTGGCCTGATCCCCGTGTCCATCCAGCGTTTGCTGAGGCTTCCGAATGGAGATGAATCCCGACGGTGTGTCAGGGATTTGACGGCGCTACACCACAAAAGCGGAAAGCCTGTGCACCAGCACCAGCCGCGGATGAAGTGAGTCAATGAGATTTCAACGCTGCAAATTGCGGGTGAGTCAGTGGTTTGAGGCCCTGAAATCCTATTGTAGCTGCTTGTATTGTGCCAGGAGACCTGCTGTAGCAGATTCATTCACCTCTACCCAGTACAGGTAGGGAGCTGATTACCAGAGAGCCAGCAACACGCAGATTCTCACTGTGGACACAGTTGAAGGGACATGCCAGGGATTATATTGGTGCGCTCTGCAAAGGCTGAGCATTCTGGAAACATGCACCTTAAAAAGCCGAGCACTTCACCCTGCCATTAAATTATCTTATCTTGCCTGAGCACACAACTGCCAACAGAGGAGAATTTCTCACTGATGGGCAGCATCCTGTGCCATTTTCAACTCCAGGGAGCAAAGAGGTCTTTCCTGTGAGGACACATAAACCACCTCTGGCTGGAAGAAGAGCCCTCTTCCGGGGTGTCCTGAATCCACAGCGCATGGCAGATAGCTCTTAATCCGTCATCATGTGGCTGGGGCCAGTCTGGCGTATGAAATTGGCATCTCCGGCCGGCGTGGCGACTTGCCCCTGTCAGCTGGTCGATTTGCTGTACAGCCATTAGGCTGCACCTCTGCATTCAGTCGACATGTGTCAGCTGAATAACCTTTAAACTGATCTGAGGCCTGTGCTGAACTGACAGCTGGCCCAATGGGGCTTGACGGAAGCCATCGCTAAAGCCACAAGGAAACTCAGTGATCCATTCCAAAACTTTATTCTCCAACCTACACGTGGCTCTTCAATGAAGAAGTCCCACAATATCACATCCCTGCTCCTCGTCTAAAATGTATTTGAGCTTCTGACTCTCCTCTTTATCCAACAAGGCCAATAAGATGAGGAGACACCTGTACATATGTTTCAGATCATCAAAGGATGTTCAGGTCATATGCAATCATGTAACAATCTATGACCATGACAAGTGCAACAGTTTCCCCTGTTTGGTTTGATTTCTCGACAACAATGACAGAGTTGGTTGTTTGTGCAAACCCACTGAAACATCCCACCTGTGTGTTTATGCTCAGTAGCAATGCAGGAAGTGGTCTGACATTTTCTATCTAATAGCAAAATGTACGTTGTCCCTACAGTCAGTGTTTATTCCCTTTATCGATGACAACAACCTTTCCAAGTGTGAGTAATAACAGTAATGGCTCCATTCCATTTATGTGTTTTAAATCTTAGGGATTGTGCAGAGCGTCTCTCTGACACAATTTACTGGCCCCACAATAGTAAGTGGGACAAAGTCATCAATAATGTTATTAATAACGTCTGTGCGTCTACAGGTCGACATGTCTGCTGTGACTAAGCTCTATCACGCTGCCTCTGTGCATTTTGAGCATTGGTTCGTCCTATTTTACGTTTTGTACGTGTGCTTGAAATGAACTTCAAACTAATTATTTTCATTGGGTCTAACTAATGTGGATGTCTTACGGGGATTTTAGTAATTCGTAGAAACTGTATGTACAAATCAAACATTCAGATTTGTACTTGTGGATTTATGAAAATCATTTGCATCAATTACAGCAACATAATTACAAATCAATCGCAAAATGTCTCTGATTACATGGTAATGACAAGCTGCATCACTGTTAATCACCGTTAAATTAAATCAGAAATCGACTTGGTATTTGCTGTTCTCTCTAAATCTCTAAATGTTTCCTCACTCATTTCCAGGTTGTAGTTTTAGTCGCTGGTGCATTTCTGTGTACAGTTCGTTCTTATTCAGGGGATCGGACCATGAGTCACTGCGCGCTGTTTATTTGCTCTCTTGTGGAACTCACATGGGATAAAGGGAGAAGGTAAGGTTTAACAGTTTTATTAAACATACAGACAACACAACCACGAGACGACCACGTACAGCGGACAAGACAGGCAGACGCAGACGGAGCACAGACAGAGACAGCAGGCACAAACACAAAGACGCCTCTGAGAGAGGAGGAGCTGCCGCGCGGCTACGGTGGCGGTCCTGCACCGCCGCCGTAGCCGCGGACACACACCGACATGTAGAAGAAGCCAGCTGGGGGTTAGCCTGACACTTATGGGTGGAGAAGAAGAAGCACACAAAATGGAGGCCAATCATATCCATGCAGAAGCAGGGGGTTGGGGGGAGAGGACACTTAGTTAGTCTATAGCTACGGTACAGTCCAGTACAGTGTGCATGCCACAAATGCCTTCTACTTGGAGCAACAGATAGAATAGAAAAACAGATATACTTTGTGGCAATAAAAGTCTTTTTATGCCATCTGCATTCAAACAGACATGTATATGCAGAAAGGCTAAAAGAAAGGAGGTGGGTGAGTCGGGATGGAGGGAGGAGGGGAGGGGCTTAACGCTCGGGAGGGGGAGACAGGGGGTCATTCTTTCACACACAACTTTCTTGAGACAGAATGGGGTTGCCTGCACAAGGCCAAAAAAAGGGTGATGGCAAGAAAAGATTTTGTTGCCGTTCATTTCCCTATGTTGTATCGAAAATGGGGGGGAGGATGTTTCTTTAGAAGCCATGTGGCACAAAAGAATATAAATAAACACAAACTTGGATGAGGAGGAGAACTTTGAATTTTCCAACCACCAAAAGTTCATGCGGCACAAGATGAGGCAAAAAACGGGAGGAGCGGCTCTATCCTTGCTTGTAGGATGGACGACGGATGATGAGGAGGACAAAAAAAACAAAACAACCACAACAAAACTGGAAAATAAAATCACCCCCACTCAAAACCCCTCAACCCGCCCCGGCCCCCAAACGTAAAGCAAAACAAAATAAAAAGCCCAAATCGTAAGCGACCCAGCAGCTGGGATCAAATCGATACAGAGGAGAGATGTTCACATGTGCATCACAGGAGAAAAAACAAAACAAAACAAAATGCAACAGAAATGAAATCAACACCATGTCATGCAACTGTTCATACAACTGGAAGCGGGGCAAGGAATGAGGGTATGAATTTCTGTGTCAACATGGTGAAATGTACAGTATGTATGAGTGTGTATGACTACATATGTTGCCACTATATGAGGGGAGGGTACCATGTTCTCTGGGTAAAACAAACTTCTTGCACTACAGCTCCACTTTTGAGAACACTTGGGTTTGAGCTTTCAACAGTCGGGACACGTAAAGACAAAACACACGAGCTGTGATAAATTTGTCCATTCAATTTCAGTAATCTCTGACTTAAAGAAGCAACTCATGCTCACAGATAAAGCACCTAAATACAGGGACGAGGCCGCCGAGAAAATGGGTTTCTCCTCACATCAAAAAGCCGTGAGCACGAGGGCCCGACTGAGTGGTCATATTTTCAAGGAAACAAACGCTATGACAGTGTGTGATAAGGACTCAAAGTAAATGAGTTCCTTTCACAGATTGGAGGAAAATTGTTTAATTACGAGCAGAGTATCTACTGAATTACACGGAAAATACCTCATTTCCGAGATAAATAAATAAGCGCTCGATTATCTGTTATGTTCCCCGAGCACGCGTACCTAAGTGAAAGTGAAAGGGCAACGCATTGTTCTTACTTCTTTTTAGCTGTGAAAAGAGGACATATGCTTGGTCCAGCGCTGAGCCATATTTAGCCAGATTAACACAGCGTCAATTAGTCTGCTGTGATGGCATTTTGAAGGACAGCGGAGCAATCAAATAGCTGTTAATGATTTCCAGAGCGCCTTAGGGGAGACGCTTCTCACATACGGAACCAGTTTCAGCGGAGCACTCGCTCCTGGTTAACTCCATTAGAAGCCATGCCAACTCCTCCTGGCTAGAGGGGTGATTGACAGCTGCTTGTTCACAAGTCGTCCAAACCCAAGTCGCCTCAAAACATCCACTCCTTTTTAAATCTGCGGTTTAATTTACAGCTCTGTTTATATTTCCAAACTCCACCGAGTGGATGTCCTATCACTTTGATTTAATCCCAAAGTGATGTGTGTGTATGTGTGAGTGTTTCTGTGTGTTTGTGTGTAGAGGGAGGAGGGAAGAGAGACGATGCGCACAGAAATTCGAGGATATCTGTTCTCTATTAGAATGTTTCAGGTAAGGCAAGCCTCCGACGAAGGAAACAGAGGTACAAACAAGAGAAGAAGAAGAAGGAAGGAAGAGGCTCTGTTGCAGTTAGTCTGCTACATATCACAGTATCTATGCTGAAAGCATCTTTGTTCTCGAAAGAATCTCAAAATGTATCCTCTGTCAAGAGAGACGCACACACACGCACAGCAAGAGGAAATCAACCATGTACAGAGCAGATACATTTTGAAGCATCAGTGCGGGCGACATGCGGATTGATACTAATTTCGTACTTTGTTGAGTAAAGTTTTGCTCTCCACCGAATGCTGAGAGAACAAAATTAGTATCAATGCTGCGTCATGTCAGCAACCAGTGGCCCCATAGCTAAGTGTAACTTGATTTACAGACGAAAGGTGTTTTAAGCTTTTACAGTGGCTGACGATTAGATGTATGCATTTACTTATTTACAGCTAAAGTTGTGACTTCGGGCATGCTAAGCATATAGACACTCAATTCTTACTCCAAAGAGTTCGTTAAGCTTTAGAATTACAGTGAGAACCCTTCGCACTAGTGTTTATTACTCATTACTTTTGGGCTTTTTTTTAAAGTTACACTTGAAGCTCCCATGGGACATGATGCTAAGAGGAGACTCTCCTCGGTAGCAAATCAAAGAAAGAGAAGGAGAAAAAGACCAGGTTCAGAGCAAGCACAACTCGACACACCCATCCCACCTGCATGTCCGGAGTCACACTCCTCCAGGTCCTCGTCGTCGCTGGAGCACTCCGCTGACGAAACAATGTCATCTGTCGTCTGCGGAGAAAGAGACACATCCACACACACACAAACACACACATCCACACACAGGAAAATGGGGTTAGGTCCTGAGCAGTATAGTCAGTACACAGCCATTCCAGTCAAGGATATCTCTGCACACAGACCTCTCCGCCTGTCCTTCGGCTTCCATATATCACTTGGAGTCAATCATATTTCACAGTGTTTATCATTCTTCACTTTATGTGCTTTCCACCTCCACAGATAATTGTTTTCCTTCACCCTCCGCACTCTGCCTCCGATAATTTATCGCCCCTTTCCTCCTCCGTCGTCCACAATCAATGGCCCCACCAAGCCCTCGCAGATCAACACCGTCCCGGCTTCTGATTTGTGCTAAAGGGTGCGGAGGGAGGGTGGGATGGGGTGGCAGACTTGCTAGCTACAGCCGAACCAGCGATGGATTATCTGCACCCTCCAGTTCCCACTATTCTGATTTATCCCACCCCACCCCCCCCTTTCCCCCTTTCTTCGGGTCGACCCATGGAGGACAGAAGGTGGGGGGAGGTTGTATTTCAGCAGGGGTGCGCCGGGCAGCCGGCGTTTATTAGAATGAATCAGCGGGGCGATAAAATAAGCCCTGTCACCAAGCAGGGTTATGAAATCAGAGTGCTGATTGAGTTTTCCAGTCCTGGCCGAGGGTGTGGGGCTCTAAATATCATTGAGTTTGACAGACTAATGAAACGCGCCCCCGTGCTTGTGCTGCTGCTTTCAACAGGGCCCAGAGAAAGCTGTCCACCAATACTGCTTGCACCCACACACGCACACCCGCACACCCCCACTTGCTGATGTTCATTTCTACGAATCGTCACAGTGAAAGTTGATTTTCCAAAGCATCCTCCTAATGCGTCCTATGACTAAGCATGATGAGCTGTGCTCCATTCTGCATCAGAACATCTAATGTGTAAATGTGCGATGGTGCTGGCGTCTGTAATGCAGCACATTATGTACTGTACTCCAGCATGAGGAGGCAAAAACAGAGCAGGAGGGGAGGCTGTGAACTAAACTGCTGTAAAATACAGCCCCTTGGTGAAAATGACATTATTTATTGAAGCCACATTACGGGCGTAAAAGTCTTGGTTATTGCTGAAAGAGGGTTATTGCTTGTTACTATGATAGCGGCGAATGTGGGAGGCAGAAACACAGAGAGAAAGAGAGAGATGAAAAGCCCAAAGCCACCCGTCTGTTCCAGCAATTCCATCGTGACACCATCGTGCCATAACCCAGGACCGACTGAAAACACTGCCTTTCTCTGCAGCTGATGCCGACTTCATCTCGACACAAAGGAAAGGCTTTCACTGCGGCGGATTCACAAAGCCTCACACACTGATCTACATGTGTATGTCTCTGATTATCTGCGTGGCCTGGTTTCTTTGCTCGACATTAAGGCTGCAGCAACACAAGGTTACACTAAGTACGAAGAGAGTGATATCAAAAGGCATCTTCTTCTACCATCTAAGGGGCACTGTGATGAATTTACAATTTAATTTATTTCTTATGCATAAAGAAAATAAAATCACTTGAATAAAACATGAAATGCTGTAATGAGTCGTGTATATTTTGTAGAGGAAATCTTTGCTCATGTCGAATCAGACACTAAAAATGAGCTTCATTTTTTTTACACGTATTCCCTTTGCGGTGCTGTGTAAGAGGAGAAAACACTTTTCATCACCAGACTGTCAGTCTTACTAAATTTCCAGATGCTTGCAGCATCACTGCAGCAATTTGCGATTATGAGAACTTTTATTGGGGTAGTTGTCGCTGAGCTACACAGCCTCATCAAATGAGTTCAGATACTTCTCAATCAACACCCATCGTTCTCCACGTGTGATTCTCCAGCTGTAAATGAATGCACCCACTGTTATACTGATTATATACAAGGGAGTAGAAACACGGCAGTGCAACATGGCGGACTCCGTGGAAGCCTCCAACGCATGCGTGGGACTCCTGTAAAGGATCATTCAAAGGTAATGGAAAAACAGTGACTCATAGATACATATGATTACACACTAATAAAAACATAGTTAAGTGTATTATATTCCATTTTAGCCAATCCATGAGCCTAAAGCCTTAACCCTGTTTTTTTTTCTCGTCTGGTGTATCCACACTCCAATCCACCCATCTGAAAAACAGCTTTAATAATTGTATGAGGACTGACATTACTGTAACTAGGTCGAAGGTGCGTCTGGCTAATCACACAGCCCAGCATTTTCGACATGAGATAAGCCTGAAATGTTTATAATCTCTGAGCTCTCTTGAATTGTTGTTGCACCGAGGCCACAGCCGCAGAGCTCCTGCAACGAGCGTCATCAAACATTTCATCTTGGAGCCTATCCACATTAAAGGGAAGAACTGACAGCCTCAGCTCGGGTATTGTAAAGGTTGCATTTTAATGGTAGAAGGACATACTCCTTTCAATATATTCACTTTATCATTTCATTGACAATCATCTACAACCTCGCGGTGAGAGGCCCACTCTCATCTCAAGCAACTTTGATTCCACTCAGAGAAATTGAAGAGGGCTTTCTGAAGTGTGATGTTTGACATTTGGAGATTCACAAGACGCGCGCCTGATTCATTTTCATAAACACACGACGCATCTCTGCGCCCTCACAATGCTTTCGACTGAAGTGCTTCTCACGAGGGGGCTTAGGGTGCCATTTTTTCCGCATTTGGGCTAACGCAGAAGCAGTGAAGTGACAAGCAGAGCTCACAGTCTCCTCTCAGTCGACCAGAGATGTCGATAATAACATATGGCATGAGGCTAGATGTTGTAAATGCAAAGGGAGCTCATGGAGGCAGAAAAGGCATAGGCTGCATTTGTGCAGTGATGGGAGCCTGCAGCGGGGTATAGCATAATGATGCGGTTGGCCAGCGGGACTACAAAAACTGATTTCACAGCTGGGGAAATCCAATTCTCTGTCTAAATCTCCATAACATAGAGTGGGATATATTTTGGCAGCAAAGTGATTTCTTCTTTAGTGTAATTATTCTCAACAAACATTCCCATCGTCATTTTAAGAGAGTCTGGGTGGCGGGATTTACAGGCCGGTTTGTTGTGTGTGTGTGTGTCAGAAGTTTTGATATGTGGTCATGTGTGTGAGGAATATGCATCATACACAATGATTTCATGACATGAAAACTCACAGGCTATGTGCATCATGCCTGATTATCCCATCCAAGAGATGCTCAAATTCCTATCTCCACAAACAAACAGCACGACCAGATCAATAGCCAGGCTTCATTAAAACGGCGTTTACTTCTGACCACTTCAGCACATCAACTGAAAGGATCACACTGGCGATCGATACAGATAGACAGCCTCCTTGAGAGACAAGTTTCAAAAACACACAGCTCTTTTTGCTTTTTTTCGCCACTGATGGCGTCGGCACGGAGAAAAAGGTCCAAAGATGCCGGGCCGCCTCTGTCTCGACAAAGTTCCGCCTATTATTTAATCAGGAGAGTCTGTGCTGACGACAGATCAGACAGCAGCGACACAGAGAGCGTTCGCAGGCGAAGCTGCAATTATCTCAACACGTGAATGAATGTTTCACATCACTGCTCGGTCCTGACCTCATTGAGAAGAGGCTGCAGGACTGATTAACAATAAACTGGAAAGAAGTTCCATCAGTACTTCTACTTGTTTTTTAACACAAGTATCTGTACTTCTACTTGAGTAAAGAATGTGTGGACTTTTGTCCCCTCTGTTCCTTAGCTGAGTCTGACTGAGACAAATCAAGTGTTTATCTCACAAAATTACAGTTTTTTTTAGTAGGACATTCTTTGTGTCATCCTCCCTCCACCACAACTCAGTGAGGAAACACTGTCTTGTTTATTAGTTTATCAGCAGCAGCAGCACAGGCTGCCACACTCTGCTGCATCAAGCAGATAAATGCACCCGCATTTAGACAGATATCTTCCTCAGCCAAATGGAATCCAGTATTCAGTACAGCCGAGCCACAGCAGAGTCCACCTGACTCAACCAGGACATTTATATGACAAAACAAGTCATTTATATGACAAAATACTTTACTTATTTCTACCTCAGCCTTGGTTTTATAAGCAAGATCACTGGATGGATCAGCATGAAACTTGTTAGAAGGGTGGGTTATGGGTCATGAAAGAACCCAGCAAACTTTGGTGCGGATCAGGATTCTTTTCACTCTCTTCAACATAGAGAATAATTCAGGGATCTCGATGCAAAAAAATCTGGCATATTTCAGAGAGCCCTGCGATACACTGGCAACCTGTCGTGTACCCTGCCTCTCGCCCAATGTCACTGGAATAGGCTCTAGCTCCCGATGGGACCCATAAAAATGATTAGTGGTATAAATAATTGAAGGGTGGATGGATGGATGATTAGAGGGCTGATATTTATGAGTGCAATTTGTGTCCAAATAGATCCAAATAAAAATCTGGATCTAGTGGATTTAAATGTGGTTTCATAAAGGGACAGCGGTACATGTTCGACTAAATGTTCAAGTAGTTCTAGATTTTAATTTGATTTTTAATAACGAATCAGCAATGTTAAAAAAAAACAATTATTAACGAGGACCATAATTTAATTGTGTGCTGATGAACAGTGAATGTTTCAACTCGGGAGTCAAACTTTTCAAATACATGGTTGATAACAGGAGCAGCTGCTGCATTGACGGCTCTGGCTGAGGCTGAATATTCTGCCGAGCCTGACAGTGATTTGATCGGTCACATCAAAGCAACAGCTTGTGCTTGGCAGGCGAAAAGAAAAGACATAATGTACTCGACCACTGTCTACCCCTCCCCTGGGTCACTGGCAGCCATGTAAAGGCTAAAACGCAGCCACGGACCCCCGGGTTGCAAACATGACATGAAATATGAGCACCAACAGTGCTGCGTCTTCCAGAGGCGAGGGGGGAATCACATGCTTAAGTACAGTACAGTGAGTCATATCATCAGGGAGGGCACAGGAGGTTGGTCCTGAACACACCACGGTCTTATCATAACAAACGACCTTCACATGTTTTTGTGCCCCGAGGGTGAAGGAAACACTGACGCCTGCTGAGAATAAGGGAAGAGACATGACATTATAGATCCACATTAAAGACCTGCTATCAAACCCAATTTGCTTTATTTACAACGTCACAGTGCCCAATGGCTAAAGCTGCTCTCTTTTTTTTTCTCAAACTGATGGGAATAAACCTTAAACAAATCAATTTTCCTCAAGCGCCCCATCCTGGCACTCGGTTGCCATGGATATACAACGTGGCTGCATGTTCAGAGATCAAAGTGACGACGTGCGGGTAAGGGCAAATCAAAGAAACACAATTCAAAGCAACTGCTTTCTCCCCAAGGCGCTCCTTGGTCACCTTGGAAATGTTTCTCGCACGTTCGGACAGGGATACCTGTGGCAGACTATTTTTCAGGTTGAGGAATGGCCCAGAAAGTGACACACATCAGAGGTCAGGCCCACTCCCATCTCCATTTCCCCTCCCTCGCTATCTAGGGTACATCAGACAGGCTATCTAACTAGTCCCCACTCCTCCACTCTGACGGGCCCTCGCACCAAAATAAGATAGCCATCTCCAATGGCGGAAGCTTCAGCTTTCTATTGAAAGCTGTCTGATGTGCGCGTTATCATGTCTGATCTGGGCTTTGACAGGCCGACAAGGGAGAGGCTTGTATTACAAGGGGAATCAATGGCGCTAGGCCATATCCCTATCAATACGCTGCCACAACTCTTTTCACTCATGCTCCCTGCTCTGTGAAAGATAGGATGCTTCATCAGAAAAAGAAAATATAGGGGTGGGGGGTGGGTGGCAGGGAGCTCATGTTAAAAATAACACACAGAGGTGAGTCTAATAAAACATTTGATCATGATGTTTAATTTCCAATGGTAATGACAGTGTTTAAAGCAAACACGAGCAGTGCAAAGAGGCTCTTAACCTTCCCCTTCAATAAAGTGGGTGATTTACAATGAAATGAGCACCAGAATTAACTTGTAGGGCCTGAGCCACATGCTAAATGATTTCCAAGATCAAATATTGATATTTCAAATGAGCACCCTCGGTGGGCCTTTCTTAGTGGCCTGCTGAAGTCAGCACTTCTTTTCCCCTTCCCAGGTTTATGGAGAAATTAGAAGAGGGCGGGAGAAGTGGGTGAGGAGAGCGAGAAGGAAAACAGCTGGAAAAGGGGGAAAAAAAACAAAAAACAAAATGCATTCAATTTGTTCACCATCACCGTGTGTTGGTTTCAGCAGAATGGCTTGTGTGCCAGTATTTCTCTTTTTCTCAAGGACCTGCCTTTGCACAGAGAGCAGTGAGGGTTGCTGGCTCACAGCAAACTCTAATTGCCCTGAGGCCATAGGCAGCCACTTTCAAACAGGGTCATTCATCTTCCCATGGAAAAGGAAATGGTCTTTGGCCCTGATCCTTAATCACCCCCCTGCTGCAGAGTACAAGGTCATCAGGGAAGCTCTGTGACAAACACACACTCATACCGTACATGTATGTACACACACAAAGACGGAATAGCCGAAAGATTGAGGGAGTTTATGGTGCGATCGAATGGGGAGAGGCAGGAAGCGAGGGACATGCGAGTTGAGCGGCTGAGAGATGGGGGTAAATTTCGGCTCTCTATGCAAGCCCATGACGTCCTCAGGTGAAATTGGAGCAGCGATTGCAGCTCTGAGTTATGGTTTGTGTTACCGTTTGCGGTTCTCCCTTCCAGAGGAAGTGAGGAATTTGTGGATGCGGTGGCGAGCAGTGCTGAGAGCCGTGACCAAAGCAGACGCAGAGAGAAGATGAAAGCACCAGGGAGGCAGAGGAGGAGGGTGGGAAGTCAGGACAGGACAGGATTGGAAAGGGCTCCATTTTACTGAGGATGACAAGACACTGGCTGAGACGTGTCCTCTACGTGAAAATAAGGCATTCATTTATATTAATGCCAGTGGGAATGCCCGACCCCCACACCCAAAATAAACCTCATGCAAAAACCATTGCCTACAAGAACCCTGACCCTGTTGGCGTAGGGGTATGATTCTCATGTAGGAGGTTAAATTATTTTTCTGCATTTTAATCACAACCCAACTGTGGATCATCTAGAACGACCCTGATAGGAGGACAGACTTTGGAGCAGGTGGCTGAAAGAGAAAGATGTGTCGTCCCTCCAGTTGATCTGATCTCGCACTAACCACAAAGTTTGATATCAAATCAATGTAAATATAGCCTGGACCGTGTGCTGGTGCACATGTGTGCTTGAGCCCTGAAGCACCCATAGGACCGGGGCCCAGGAGATCAGGTCACTGTATCCATGCTCAAAGACCAGCAGGAAGAAAGATTATTAAATTGTGATTACTTGAGTAAATGAGGCTTATTTTTCTAAATTTAGTTTCATAAACCAGGTTAGAATGGTTTCTGTCAGGCTAATTTTCAGGACTCAGATTAAATCAGTGTCACAGTGTACTTGCCAGACAACGCTGTAGTCCTTCATTTCTGCTGCACCTGTTCAGGACACCTTTAGCAGCGATCACAATGTGACATATGAATCACTTACTGCATTATAAAATGAAAATCTCAGACAATTCTTCACTGAAAATAAAATACCTAATTTTAAACCTATTTAATACTTTATATACCATGTTGTCTCTTCCTCATCTAAAATAGATTTTAATTTCCATTCTGATTAATCTGCAAATTAACACTTTGTTTATTTAACAACTGTTAAGAATGTGTGACAACATAGTGACAAAATATTTTCACATAATTTTCCAGGATCCAAGTTGACACATTTAAATACCTTGTTTTATCCAACAAATTATCTTAACTTAGATGTGCACTCTACTATCAAAGGCAATTTAAAAAAAGAAAATGCATCCGAAAATATATACAAATGTATTTTTAGATGCCAGAACAAATGCATTTTTTAATTATAAAATCAAATCCCGAATTGTGGCCAATCAATTTTCTGGATTTTAGGTCCACAACATCCACATCCAAGCTGATATGATCACAGAGAGCTCTGCAGCAAGCTCAGTTATCAGAGCAGCAAACAGCAACGCATCTGTACCTGAGTCTGAGCTGATTCTCACCTTCTGATTTTAAAAAGTGCTGCCACATGTTCACACATGAGTGTTTAATATATTCTCTGTGGTGAAGAACGTCATCCTCGTCTCTTTTAACATCTCTGTCCTCATTGTGAATTGATGTGATCTGCACATCACGTCCTCTTTGTGTTATGAATACACATATTCTAACAAGGCTGAAGTTGGATTTGTGAAACGGTTCAAATCGGGATCTGTTTGTAAGACTCACCTAATCCAGGCTTTTCACAATAAATTGCTCCTTTCTTTGCCTCCAAACCAAAACCAAAATTAATTCAATAACTTCATGCAAATGAAACAATGTTGGTCTAATTGTATGTTGTTATAACAAAGCATCATCCACAGTGTGAATGGAGGCTGATTAACTACATTTAAAAAGGCTTTTGTTTTTGCTGATGTTTTGGACGTGCTTTTGAGACAATGGATTTTATAAATAGACCTAAGTTGACCTCACTAATTGGGACAATACAATCAATAAGTAAGAGGATATGTTCAATTGGGAGAGCGATTGGCTTTCTGTTGAGAATGTGTGAAGTCTGAAACAAGTAGCTGAAACGGGACCCTGCACTTTCTCCTCGTGGACTACATCCTCTGCTCCCTATTCAATCCATTTCAGCGTTGCTGTATTGCTCACAGTCAAAAGCTATTATGACTTCAATGCAGTAATACCAAATCAATGAATGCGTTATGTAATGGCCGACGCAGGCAGCTTTACGTCTCCCAAATTAGACGGAGGTCCCGTTTGGCTTCCATTCCTTAATGAGCACAAACCAAATTAAGCATTCGATTTAGTCTCTTTTTAGAAGATGAAAGTTGAAACGTAATCACCAACCAACAGAGAAATTATTTAACATAAACCATACGTCTGAGCCCTCCCACAGTACCGCCGCGTGCCGACACATGTAAGGATGACTACCTGTGGACGCACACAGACTCGTTGCTATTAACAGCAACAGTCTTCATTGTAGTTTGCACCAACTCTCTGAGGACTCAAAGGAGAAACATCACTTGGCCTTGCTAACAGCTCAGCTGAGCAATGAAACAGAAGACATTATTGCTGTGGAACATCAAAGGCAGTCTGTGTGATTCATATTTAATTAAATCCTATTGACTCTGGAAGACACATGGTGAAATCTGTGCACACAGATACAGTAATGCATATATGGATCCATGAATAGCCTCACACAGATGTAGTCTATCTCTTTTTCTCCTCCACGCACAGACATAAATTCACACAGTCAGAGTGCATAACGTAGGCTGGCAGCAAATATATTCACACTATAGCAGTGCGAGAAGATTCATTGCCCCGACTGTAGAATAAGTCACCAGCTCTGTGAGCGCGGCCTCAAATGTTTATTATCATATACCACGCAAAGCTCGGGGGGGTTCTGTTGGTGTGGCGGTGCCCGAATAGTTCAAGATTGTGGGAGATTTGTTGTTGTACAGACAGTATGATTAAATATGAATGACACGTCTGGGTTGTGTTCAATATCTCTCTGAGCCAAGAAAGCATAAAGCAGCTAGCATCTCTCAAAAGTCAATGAATAGAATAAAGTAAAAACAGAAATAAATCTTTCACCATCTCGAAAAATATCTAATTGGCATGTTCTTAGCTATGCAATGATGAAATATCTTCAAGTTTAATTTATCATATCAATTCCAGTTTGTACAAATTAATGATGGTTCATCTGTGTACACCAGAGTAAATCACAGGGTTCCTCAGGGTTCTGTGCTTGGCCTAATTCAATTTAGCTTACATATGCTTCTATTAGAAAAGCATTATCAGGAAACATTGTTATGCACACGATACCCAGTTATATATATCAGCAAACTACTTTGCTAACTAAACTCCAAGCATTTTTTAAAAGGACATAAAACCTGGATGACCCACAATGTTCTATTAAACTCAGACAAATCTGATGTTCTAATAGTTGGTCCTAAACACTTCAGAGGTACATTATCTAATGATAGAGCTACTTTATATCTTTTTGTGTTCGACACAGTCTTTTCTCATGAATCATTGATTTATTGATTGAACTTCTGCAATGATATTAGGACCATTATGCAAATGAAGCCGGCTTCATTAAATCACTGTCTATCAAACTATGTCTGTGTCAAACACAGAAGCAAAATGTTCACATTAATATTAATGGTCTCATGCAACCTTAATAAGAACATTCCCCCAAATGTTGGAATATTCATGTTAAAGCTTAAAAAGTAAACTAACCAATTAACTAAGAATTAACTGGTGAAGTAAAAAACGGTTTTCAACAAGAAAAGCAGCAAATTCCTAAGTCTGATATAAAGTAACTTTCAGTGTTAAAGAAAAAAAAATGCTGGCAATAGAAGTTTAACTTTTGTAATAGTTTTGTTCCCAGAACCGTTGTGCTGGAAAAAAAGTTAATTAAACACCATCAAGAGTGTGGGATCTCACAGCAGCCCTAAAATGGCTTGGCAAAGGATTAAATAGCGACTGTTCCACTTTGATAATCCATGTAAGTCTACTGGCATGTGCTGGGGGATAGATGACATCTGTACAGAGAGGGAGAGAATATGCATTTGATATGTGAGGCCTGGAATAACATTTAGGATGTCTTTTTAATCCCAAATTGTTCTGTGAAACTCAAGGACGTGCTGTATAATTAGAGGGCATTTTAATTCTCTTTACTAAAGCACTCTGTTGAAGTTATTTGCATTTAATAGTTTGGTGGGCTCCGGCTTTCGTGAGCACTGTGAGAGTTTCGGAGCTCACTTTGTTGCTTTACTTGTAAAGCTTTAGATTTTAGTTGTGTATCGTCTTGTAACCAGTCAGCCATCTCTGGAGGCATCCCAGCATGAGGTGAGCCTGTGGACCACCCGCAGCATGCACTGATGTCCTGCCGATCGGCTCAGACACAGACTGCATGCGTGCGTGTGTGTGTGTGAAACTAATGTGTACTGTTTGCTTGCCCCTTTTGTGTGCGAGTGCCCCGCCGTGACAGTGCCGGCTGACAAGACAGCAGGTTTACACACACACACACACACACACACACACACACACACACACACACACACACACACACACACACACACACACACACACACACACACACACACACACACACACACACACACACACACACACACACACACACACACACACACACACACTCATTCCCGGAGGATCTATATAAGCTGTGTTGTGAGGCATGGGGGACATCCATTACAAAAACCCCCATGGTCCAAAAGCCCTGTAGCTAGCTGCTGGTTCTCACACACTGAGAGACAAACTGCCCCTGAGCATACACACACGCACACACACGCACACACACGCACACACACACACATGATCACAAACACATAATCGCAATCACAAACATGTTCACACAGAGATGTATAATGGAAATAGCTTTATGTACATATTCTGTTGCACATGAACTGACATGAAAAATTCAAAAATGGAGTCACGATGTTGCACCCACACTCCGGCGACAGAGAAGACGGATAATGCCTGACAGTGCCGGAATGAGTTTGTCATGTCAATGGTAGGAGGGAACTATTTGGCAACAGACACAGAATCCTGATATTGTTCCTCTGTTCTGTTCTGACAGCATGAGTGGATGTGGCCGCACCAGGGCTGACTGGTTTTTGAGAGTGTATATAAGCGTGTGTGTGGAAATATATGCACGTTACGGTAGCTTGAATTGGTTGAAAGAATGAGAGGGAAAGAATGAATAAATATACAGATGTGGGACACAAAGATTAAGAGATCCTGGTACCAACTGTGTGCATGGAAATGTGTGTGTGTGTGTGTGTGTATCCTCCTAATGAGCCACGCACAACAGCAGAGTTCCCATCAGTCTGCCGTCTGCTAATTGGTCCTACTGAGCAACTCGCGCACCTCCAGCATTCATCTCCCACAATTCACTGGGAGCTTGGGTGCCTAGCAGGGCCGCCAGAAAAACAGGTAGGAGGAGGTATAGTGATGAAGACAGAAGCAGAGGGAAAGAATGAATAAAGAAAACATCCCATGGAATACCTGTCTACTAGTTTGACCTTTACATAATTACTGCCGGGTCTGGGCGCTGGTTGTGAAGGAGGGTGATCACAGAGACTAACTAACTGAAAAGAAAGAGACGACTGACAGCAGGTGGAGAAGAGGAGTACATCTGCCTACACACACACACACACGGACACACGCTCACACCTGTGCGCTCATGAACACACTCATCAAACATCATTGAGCAGACTACCACGGGGAGACACCAGCGTGCTGCACAGCACCTTCCTCGCTACATCTTGAAGAGAGAATAAATCAGTGATTATCATATATCCCCAGGCGTTAAGCAACATCCCTGACGTACTATGGACAGAAAAAAGAGACGAGGCGAGGAAAAAAGAGTGGGCATCATGGTATCTTAGTGTGCAAACCCATGTGTAGCAACAGTGTGGAGTGGATTCTGCTTTATGACCAGAAGCTGCATGTTGCTCCGTCTCTTTACTTTCCTTTAAATGTCCTTGTTTTTTGTCCGAAATTGTTGCACGTTTAAAAACAAATACGGCCTTACAGTGGCATGTTTACACACCGAGTTTTCAGAACATGTTCGATTTTGCTGTATTTTTTGCATCTGTCAAAGGTGTTCCAGAGAGCTGTTTGGGCAGAAAATGAAATTCTCTTTGTTTCTGACGGCTTCTCAGGTTTGGATGGACCCAATGTTTTCTTTTTCAGGAAGTGAAAGGACCACAAAGTCATCCTCGCTGCTTGACTCCATTTTTATCTCCGACTACAAATTTTCCAAAGAAAGAGAATAATAAAACGCATTGCACAAAGTTACAGTGTGTATTGGTTGTGGATCACACACACAAAGACCTTTACTCTCCACTTCATGAAAAAATCATCAGAAAACACAGAAATCACACTTTGCCAAAGAAGAATCTCTGTCGATCCAAGCGCGTTTAGATTTGCATTATTTCTCGCCTCACAGCAGAAAAAAAGGCCAATTAAACTACAAACAATTTACCTCTCATTTTCCCGTCTCCTGAGCACCAGGCCGGTTGAAAATGATGGACGCGTGCAATTTCTTTAACACGGCAGCCATGCAAATCACTTTCAGTGTCTCTCCCCCAGCTGTTTTCCCCCACGGTACTCGAGATTGCAGCCTCCCGTCCTAATTGTTCCCAAACATCTCAGGCCAGCAGCGCAAGTTAATTGAGAACGAGAGACGCTGATCTCCCACGGGAGCCTTGCATAAATGAGCATTCCCGAAACGACACATCAAACCAGCGAGCGTAAAATCTGTTCTTTGGTTCAACCATAATACTGCAGAGCTGAAGGGATCAGGTAGCCACTTAACAAGATATACCTGTTTTGGTTTATTGCGATTTTTCTCTCCCCGTGTCTAAATGAAGTCTGTGTTGTTGTCGTGAGTCATCGGCAGCCTCAAAACATTCCAGGTTAATAATTTGACCCCAAAAAAACCAGACCTGTCTATCACTTAACACTCCACAGATTGAATGGCAAAATAGAGTTGGTGAGTGGATTTACCTTGAGGAACTTCAGCGATGAATCCATACTCTAAGGCATTGTCAGAGGGGAAGGCCTCTTCAGCTACTGCCAAAGTCTTTAAGCTGAATACTTTTCATCAGTTTTTTCAACTGTATCGACAATTTCAAAAAATACACAGCCGAAATAGAGTATTAGGGTTCTTTCACATCCACATTGTTTGATCGATATCCTTCAGACTTTTCATCTTAGACTGAACTAAAATAACAGGTGGTAAAGGTCAACAGGCCACGATTTAGTCTGACCAAAAGAGGTGGTCTCGGTGCAAATCAAACTCATCCATGGTTTAGTTTGTTTGCAGTGTGAAAACAATAGAAGGAGAAAAAAAAGCGGCAGCCCTACTTGTCACTCAGAATTGCTTTCAGTCTTTAACTTTGAGGATAAAACATTTGAACGACGAGGACCTTCATTTGGCTCATTCAAACTGGTGTTGAGTGCTATGCCTGAACTTGGTAATGTTGGTAGTAAAACCATGATGCTATTACAGTGGCAATGAAATTAGAGAAATGAACCGGTGCTTTCATTTTCTCAATTTAAATGGAAAGACTACTACACACTGAATTGACAATACCCTGATGTCCGATGTTCAGGTGTGAAAACGCCCCTATATAAAAACCCTGACTTGTTTAAATCTGTGGTTCCAACACAGTGTTCGTGGCTTGAAGGAGTCAGAAGATAAATCATATGTGAGAGCTGAAACAAAAAAACATAAATCTGCTGTTATTCTCCATTGATTGAGCACAACACTACTTTAACATAGTCAAATTCACGACGGACGCTAAGTGTCAACATTGATGCCGCGGAGCTCAACACTGCTCACATTCTTCCTCCTCCCGTCAAATCAGGTTTTGACAAGGTTATGACAGGCTGACACCAGCATTACCCAAAATGCAACTTGACAGCTGAGGGGTTCTGTGGAGGATTCAGGTGTGTTGTGCTCGTAGCCGTCTGAGGTCTAGAAACCTCTATTCTCTCTAGCTCAATACCCCCTCCTTTTTTTTCTTTTTAAATCGTAGACTTGTAATATTCAGACCCAACAGACACTGACTCAAGTGACATCATTTTATGCAATTTATCCAATATTCAGCTCCCACTGGAGCCACAAAATGATTTATATAACGTTTTTTCATAGCAGTACTCCATGGGACTTATAAGTAGACCTTGATGTGTAAAATCTATGGAGTTCCCCCTTAAAAGGAGTTCATCTCTCATCCTCCTTACTGGCCTTTCATGCTGCAAGACTACGAGTAGAATTTTAATGGTGTGTTGCATAACTTCCATAATAATTATTTATCCGTTTAAATTTCAACACAAACCACTCCGCTCAATGTCAAATGGTTATTATTTATGTTGCTTGATAAAAGCAGGAAGACTAAATGCCTCGAAAAGTAAAGTTTATAGCTTAATATTTATTCCATTGGTTTTCTTTATATACTGTATAGTGAGTGTTACATTACTACAGTTTTGCGTATTTATTTGCCTTACTAGGTCAATAAGGAACTAATTAATACAGGATTTATGATGATGGGATTGAATAATGTAAAGTTTTGTTGTGTATGAACTTTTCAGTTTTTACTTCTTCATGATAAAGAAAGTAGGGTTAGGGTTAGGGCCAAAACAATCAGGGGCAGATCCAGAGGTGGGGCCAGGGGGCATTGGCTCCAGCTGAAATCTGATCGGCCCATGAGTTGCCCCTGTTTTGTCTTTTTTTTTTAAATAAACACTTAACGCTCACAATATCAAAAATAAATATGGAAAAAAATCCAAGAGCCACCACTGCATACATTAGTGTAACACGTTTCATTATCTTCCCATTACATTAGCATTTCAATGTGCATTGATTATCATGGCTATATCCAGTGCATGGGTAAGGATTGAGGGCAGGCAGCTACAGCTAAGCAGTGGTTACTTAGCATTCCCCCCCCTCTGTGACACATGATCAAAGAAACGTCCCTGCTGCTAAGTGGATGAAACACGGTGACTCTGCGGTGGGTGTGATCCTCAGAAGGAGGCAGCTTGTTGACACGTCTCACACCAGGTCGCAGACCATTTATAATATTCATAAAGGATATGATGAGCCAACTCATTACAGCTGCTGTCACAGTGGGTTTGAAAATCTCCAGCACTCTCAGACCGCAGCAGACTTCATTTAATGGAAAAAGCAGATGACAAAACGCTCTGTGTGGCTGATGAAGCTTCTGTGACTGAAAACCTCTCAATACTTCCTGAGTAAACACGGACACATGCGACTGATTCGGGCTGAGCTGATAAAGACGACCGTTGTAATTAGTTTTCATTGTTATGACTTTTCTCTTTAAGTGGGATTTTTTAAGATAAATAATCTAAAGCACCTGAAAACTTGGCCGAGGTATAACGTTAAATATTCACGACAAAACAAAGAAGGTTTAAAAACACATCTAGTTATCATATATTAACAGTTTAATACTTTAAACAAAAATTCTGATTAGTAGATACTAATCAACACTGTGTGGATGTAGCTCAGTTATGTCCTTACGTGTACCTGGACCTGTTTTTAAAAAATCCATAAATTAATCTAAAAACTCATCATCTTCTGGTTTAGGAACTTTCAGAAAAATAACTATCCAGATCTTTAAAAGGATTTAATCAGTTTAAACTGATTTTGATGCTGCACAAATTAAAATTTGTATTATTTTGTAATGCAAAAAGAATACATTGCTTTGAGTAAATACAAAATATACTCTATGTCCTGAGTCTATTATCACTCAAAAAATTACCACTAGCCTAATTTCTACTAGTGGTTAAATAGTATATATGAAGTTAGATAAAGATTATGATTTCACTTGGATATTTGTGTTACATGTGTTTAAATTAAATCAAATCTCACAAGTTTTTAACATTTAAAATGTAAAAACAATCCTTAAATCCCAACATATCTTCAATATAATCGCCAAAAATATACACAAACATCTCTAATTAGTCTGCGATTTGAGCTGAAATTGAATCTTGAAAACATTGCAACCCCTTTTTACTTGTCAAGGCCAATCTTGATTCCCTCGGCTGACTGCGTGACCCACAGACGGGCTAAGTAACACGGTGACGGAGAGCGAAGGGGAGAGTGAAAGAAAACGAAACGTGTCTATCGTGTTGGCTCGTCCCTGTGGAGCTATCATTAATTAAGCGTGAGATTGGTTCTCTCCACCTCCCAGCCCTGCCTCTCTCTCTCTCTCTGTTGATCCTGAGAGGGTGAGGGATTCACCACTTCCCACCTCAAAAAAAGAAAGGGCTCGTGTTGCTAAAGTGGAACAGAAATAGATGTGTGAGAAGATACCAAAACAGACACAGTTTTGGTCCACACAGCCTGCCCCTCACAGAGCTGCACGCGCGTTTAAACCTAGCACCGTGTCAGATGCCTATAGCTCTCTTCCAGCGCTGCAATACATCACTAATGATAGCTCGGCTCCCTTTACTCCCCTACCCTGAGGGGTGGAGAAATCTGCCAAACCGGTACGGGCCCTCTCCTTACCTCTCACACCACAGCGTTTGACAGCCAACCAGGGAACTGTAAAATTAAAGGCCTTGGCAAATGAAATTCTGTGACACCGCGGTGTAAATCAAGGCAGACGCTGCCATGGGAGCCCCTGGAAGAAGAATGAACGAGGCGCGCTCTCAGAAGGAACACAACAGTAAAGTGAAAAGTTGAAAGTTAAAGTGAGGGCAAGAAAAACAACAGCCTACATTTGTATTGCTAAGTTCGGAAAGTGCAGCATCTTGCATCTAACAGCTGCATCCTGGGTATTGACAAAAGAGGTATCACTTCATCATTTCACCTTGGAAAAAGAAGAGTGCTTCATATAAAAGCTCTTTTTCGTCGTACACAGAACTTTATTGACTTCCTCTGATATTAATAGCCTATGACACTAAATGCCATTTTCCCAGAGATGCCATGTTTTTTCTAATCCATTGTGACCTTGTTGATGGTGGCGGAGACGGCGGTGTAACGTATCTCAGCTCAGTCATCATCATTCCAGATAACTCATCTCTTAGACCTAGACGGAGTGGATATCAACCGCTTTACTTTGGCTCCAGACCGTCAAACCCCACATATGAAGGCTTGACACCAGGTCTTTAGTGGCTTTCTAACAGCTTCGACTCTGGCCTCCCCACACCTCCTCCTACAGTATAGAGACATTTAAGTGTCAGCACTGACATGAGGGGCCATCATCACTGCACGCCAGGCAATCTGTTGTTGGGGTGAAGGGGCCGATTTGAGTGGTTCCCCCTTTGCCGTCCACCGACCAACCTCTCCCCAACCCAGACTCACCCCTGAGGGAGAGTTACTGCTTTAATATGAACAACCAATGGTTCAATTTGTCCTCTGGGTGTCAAAGGACTGCTCGGCGTGATTACTTTCTTGGCACGGTGGTGACATTCATTGGCTTGGACCCCGGACATATTCGAGAAAGGCCTCTGTTAGGCCAGATCGGGTGAGTGACAGATCGAGACGGACAGAGACAGAAACAGAGAGACGGACAAACAGAGAGAAAGCAAGAGAGAGAGCAAGAGAGAGAGAGAGGGAAGCAGCAAGGTCGGCTTTGTATACCTCAATGAACAGCAGCACTTCAATCCTCAATAGAATGAGAAATACAGTATCCTGACCTTGAGTGAGTTAGTAGTAGAAAAAGCAACGCGGCTACAATCCGCCCACACTCAATTCCAAAAACACATAAAAAACTGCCTCTTGTTTCCTTTGGACATTTCACTTTAAATTTGAATCAAGGAAACAGAACATTTACGGCACAGATAGTCATGCTTCACACATCTCCAAGCCTGCAGCAAGAGTATCCAAATCTCCTGTGAAGGAAAAAAACACCTGAATGCCACACACTCTGGTAAACAGTGGATTTGACTGGGCATTCACGTGTTCCTAGAAAGATCCCATTACCCGAGTTGTGAAATCATAACGACTTTGGAAAAACATGGAGACTGTTAAAAACAACGCTTTTGTGTATATGCTTTTATGTGTTTAGAGTTTTTGACACGTCTGTCCAATATTTGCATAATAATGAAGAGCAAAGAAATAAGATCAGGTGTGACAGGCAAATAAATAATAGAATATACAGATTTATCATATAAATGTCTGTTTTGGCAAAAAAATGGTGTTAGGTTTATTTATCAAAATCAAGGAGTTATAAAAGAGCTGATGCATAACGATATGATGTATACTTTTCTTCCCTGTTTGATTGTTTTCTTTAAGTATTGGAACACTCCCTCTGAGTGTTCCAATACTTGTTTTGACCTCTTCAAAACATTTCAAGTGTTCAACCTCAGACTTAGATTTGTATCACACAGCAACTCACCCAACAAACACACTCACAAACGTGCCCTCTGCGATTTCATATCATACGCACTCATACGCACAGCTTCCTTTGTATCCCTTCACGTCAATTGCTGCTGTACCTGAATGGTGGGTGGTGAACGCTGTTTTCTCGTGGTCGTGGTGGACAAGGTGGTGGTGGTCTCGATGAAGGTGGTGGACATCTCCGGCGGCACCGAGGTGGTGGTGCGCGCCGCGCCCCGGCTCGTCGGCACGTCGCCCACCAGCCGCACACTGCCGTTCACCTTGATGTTGGCGTGGCCCTCTGCGGCCATGTTGAGGACTTTAAGGCCATTGTAGTAGAGGCCAGAGAGCTGGCCCTGGTAGGGCCGCTTGCGGTCGTTTCCGCCGATGGAGATAGTGGCCTGAGTGTTGAAGATTGTCAGCTGCCGGCCTGATGCGGGACGGAGGAGAGAGCATTAACGGGTGTATGAGGACGGATGAAGGGATGATGTGATGTGACAGATGAAGCTGCCATATAAAGCACCACCATGTAACTTGTACCATTTTTACAAGGGACTACACTTTGCAAAATTAATGCAGTAGTGAGACATTAAACATGTATGTTAACTCTTATACTGTACTGCTTCACTGCTCGATTAAAAGAGTGTGGATGGAGTTAAAATGAACTGTAATGGTGACTCGACATGTTTTTAGATAAAAGTAGCTATCAATTCCCACCAACCAAAACCTCTCTGTTCTTTTTAAACGACTGCAGCTACTGTATATGCACTGTTATCTTCGGCAGGAAGGCTTTTTCTCGTGATATACGAGAAAAAGCAGCACTGACAGAGACTACTAATGCTGAAAACAACAGCAGCATTATCAGAGGGGAGCGAACACATGCAGGTGTGAAAAAAAGATTTGAAAAATGAGCTGGAACACGTTGCGCAGAAACTTGTAATATTCTGTGGACAAAGCAGTGGACTCATGCGGTAAAATGATTAATAAATACATATCCTGGCTTTGGCATATTATGATAAAGTATGAGCAATACACACTCACTACCTGTCGCGATGAATTTCATTAGGAGAAGCCTAAATATCGCTGTCAGAACACACTGCTCATGCATTAATTAAGAAATAAAAATACGGCAAACGTTCACAATACAGGAATCATAATTAAAAATCTCTTTGTATAATTTACAGACATGTAGCAGCGAAAGCCTGCGACATTGGCGGCTTCCGCACAATTATAATACAAAATACATCGGGCATGGAATGACAGGGGCAGGACGTTCATATCACAGAAGCGGAAAAATGAAATAGCATGTGTGGAGTCATGCATGCAGCAGTAATGGGATTCCTCAGACCTGTCTGTGTTTAAACGTTTGTTAAAGGGACTTTATAATCAGGTTAAGATGTTTATGTGCAATGGACTTTAAATGCAGTTTATAATGGTATTATGTTGAATCAGAAAAAATTGAATACGAACTGAAAAAAACAAAATAAGACAAGAAGAGGGAGAGCAGACTTTTAAAACCCCGCAAATGTTTTAAAACACAAACGAGGCGCTGACTCGATAATCTCAGTGACGGAAACGCACAACTCTCTCAGGGCGCCGCGCACCCGGGCACGGCTCACTGTGACGCTTTGCCGTCAAAAAGGCTCCAATTAGCTCTCCATCAGCAAACAAGTGAGGGTTTTATAGAGTGTGATGTGTATAACTGCAGTCAGATAAACTACAGCAGGGAAAAGTACCTGCTGTTTGGAAAGTTTTCAGGGGGATACGCCCGCTGATTAGTTTGTTCTCAAACATTGCAGAGGATTTGAGCCAAGGGAGCTAATTCTCCTCTCAAAACATTTGGCCTACTGTTGCAGCATAGATAATGACTTCCCCTCGACAATTTTGCACAAGAGATTAGCAGCTCTTGATACGTAAAAAACCTTGCTGCTGCGCTGTTTATAAAAATCTCTTCCCAGTCCCTTTAACTGGACACAATGAGTCAACAAAAATTGAAAAACCATGACGATGACAAAAAGGGGGGAAGAAGTAGAAAGAAAACAAAGGAAAGTACACAAAGTAACAAAAAAGCGGTTTACTGTTTTACTTGTTTTTTAAAATGGTTTAAGGGATGGTTATTCATTCTCAGAGGTTGAAAAGGGAACAAGCCGATGAGATGACAGAAGTTGAAAAAGAAAAACATTCTAGAAGTGCGATAAAGATTTACCTTTCTCCTGAAGCCAATCTTCTACTGGCCGGGTATATTTGAACGGGATTTTCTTATTTGCCATTTGATAGCGCTCAATGTCGCTGTTGCCTTTAAAGTTTGAGAATTTAACAAACAGCTTGAAACAGTCGGCAACGGCAACAGACATCACACATTTATACAGTAGGTTTATAATGAGTTTTATCTTTGTTTAGAAATATTTATAGAAGCTTTATGATGATTTTTTTTTTCTGCTTTAGTTTAAATTGTTTAAAATTCACATTTATAAAGCACACTCCACACCATTATGTAAGAGAATATCTATTGATTAAAAGCACAGCACATATCCATAGCAGTCAAGGAAACAACACATTGCATAAGTAACCTGCAACAATAGGTAAAAACACAGGAAATACATCAGAGTCTACACATATTACTGCTCATATTTCATTGTAAAGACATCAAGTGGTTAACAATGTATTAAGTGCTCTTCTCTGAAGCACATTGGAGGTAATTTATGTGCAGTAATTCTTCCCACTGGACACCACCCGCTTTTACATTTCAAGGGCCAAGGGATGATTTGGTTTAGTGGCTCGTTTGGCTGAAAGGTGGCCGTGCAGCCAGTTTGGAGGGAAAGGGGCGGCAATGTGAAAGGAGGAAGTGGTAATTTGAAGTACTGACCTACTGGGAGAGGAGTCCCATAGTGACACAGATTTGAAGAAGACAATGCATACAAATGAGATCATTACTGACGTGGTGGGAGGCCTTTCGGGTAAAAGAAAGAGCTATGCCCCAGCTGACACTCTCCCTTCTTCCGAGACATGGGAATTAAAGATAATGGAGCAGCTTTTTACAGGGAAGGTTGTGTGTGTATAATTTCTAGAATGATAGAATTTTTCGTGGCATACGTACCAGGATGACAATCACAGGAGAACTCCCTCTGAAAGCCACAGTACGTCTGTCAAAGCTGAGAATTGAGACGTGCAGCTGTGCTTTGAAACACTGAGGTACGACAAAAGGGTGTGAAGCCTGTATAGAATTATGAATGACACCATGATGTCACTCAGTACCCTGGTGGGGAGGCATTTGGAAGGAAAAAAAGAATGCACCGGTATGTCAACATTTATAACACAACTGAAAGGGCAAGGCTTCGTAATTGTGAGAAACGGCCTCCTGGAAAGGTGTCTGTGCTTTGATATCCCTAGCTCATTGCTCCACCCAGAAGCATCGTATTCACGCCTGGTACCACTGCTCAGTTTTTTGCTGAATTTTAAAACTGCACAGTTTTCACCTGCTCATTAAAACTGTATATTAAGAGTGAGCGCCACGCACTTTTTATGAAACCATTCATTCAGCCACTTATGCTCCAAAGTAATTAGACAAATCATAAGCTTGTCTCAATTTCCTCCGCTTCTCTGAATTCCATCTTCCTGTCGTCCCTTTATACCTCGTTGTATTTAGGGAGAAACCAGCCAAGTGCTCAGTTTACAGCCAGCTGAGAAGGAGCGTGGCTGAAGCTGCGAGGGGGCTCAAGGAGCTAAAGGGCCGTGTCTGCAGCGTGCCAGCGGGTTAATCAGCAACTAGCAGGACTCCCTCCCCATTCCTTTGATCTCAAGCAGGTTTCAGGTGGAAGCCAAATACACTCTGCTCTGGACAAGGGCCACAGAGGGAGGTGTGATGGTTCTATGTGAAACCAGAGGATAGGCAGAAAGGTTAGAAGTTTGGCAAGAGTGGGTCAAGGACTGGGGCGGGGATAAGAGGGGAGAGAGGACAAGCAGCATCTGTAAAAGGTCACCGCGAGCATCTCAACTCAGGGGGCTCTCACACCGACCTCGTTTCATGTGGACCTTTGAACTCAGTTTAATCCAAACCAATATAACAGTTGTGAGAGGTGCCTCAGACCACTGTAAAGGTCAAAAAAACAAGATTTAGTCCGAGCAAAAGATGTGGTCTTGGTCCTGATTAAACTGAACCATGGTTCAGATAGTTTGCAGTATGAAAACACTTCTTTGGACAGTTCACTTTCAGACCAATTGCAGGAAGTTGAGATGGCATGAAACAATAGAAGAAGAAAAAGAAGCAGAAGCCTTACTGGTATCTCCAGATATTGCGCAGGTTTTCAGGATTGCTTGTAGTCTTCGCCTCTGACAATATATTGTAATGTTTGAACTGAATGACAAGGACTATTACTCAATATTTTATTTTTTAAATATTGATGTACTTTAAAAGAAATACCCTTTGTTCACAAAAAGTTGGCAAATACAATAGCCAAGTTAACAACACGCCGACTTTCAACGCACGTTTGTCGACAAACCAATCAGTGTCAAGTATAGGTAGACGCAGTCCACTGATGACGACAAGACGTCATATAACAAAATTCCTTTTTGGACTTACAGGTGTGAAAACGCCCTTAAATGTCCCAACTTTAGCATCATGTTGTTATTTAGCTGGAGTGACGTCACATCTGACGCTGAGAGAAGGAGGTATAGTCTTGCCGGGCATTGCTAACGGTGTGGTCTCAGGTATAGGTCTTACATTGTTCTGGGTGATTAATGAGGTGACAGTCCCCCCTGTAATGAATACACCACAAGCTAATTGTTCAACTAATGAGAAAAATCTCTCTAGTTTGTCAATTTGATATTACATTTCTAAAGGTGACTTAGGAATGGATGACCTTGCCAATGAAAGCACTATTGTTTATTATAAAATCCCTCGGCCTTCAAGGGTTTTTTTCTAAAGCAGAGTGGACAGAGACGTTTTCTCAAAGATTTTTCATCAACCGTTCAGTTTACTGGAGGAAAGAGGAAAGGGTAATTTAGTGCCATTATGGGTTTGCTGTTTTGTCACTGTCACAGAGCCTGTGTTACTGGAACTAAAACTGGTATTTCAGTTTTCATGCCTCACACACTGTTCAACCTTGATTTTACTAGTGCACAAAATAGACAGTGCTTTATATGTAAAAATTGATCTCTGTTTTACTTTTTACCAACGTCTGCCTATTCTGATTAATCACAATCTAATTCAGACAATCTAATTTCTCTTTTCTTAATATTTTGCCAAACAAAAGTATTAATCAACCTCACACGAAAGGCTGTGACAAACGTCCATGAAATGCTATTTTAATTCCCTTATAGCAATTTAATGGATTTTGAAACAATAATTGCTTCTCTAACACTAAAACAAACCATTGCTCATTCCAATACACTCAAGGCTTTGGCAGCCACAGACTTACTTGCTCTCTTGTGACCATAGACTGCCAAAACATCCCGGATAAGAAAGCAGCCATCCTTTGCTTTTGGAGCCAGAGTCTGCAAAGGAGCGGATGGAGCCGCCTAAGTAAGGTCCCGCTGATACACACACACTCAACCAATTGTGAGCCAGTGTCAGCTGTCAATCAAGATGTTTCATCCCGTTTCTATAGCATCCAATTTATTTGACATGTACTTGGGCCCTTTTAGTTTGATCCATGTCCCATCCACTAACATGGCAATGCATGATATATGACCTATACTACAGCCAGCCACCAGGAGACAACCAACATGTTTTGGATTCACTTTTGGGGAGCAGTCATGTCGTCCATCATCTATATAGAATCTATGCTTGTGACCAGTATCTCATTGCGGCTTATCTTATACTGAGGAATTATGCATCAGTATACATCTACCTGTGCGTATTTATTAAGTTATGATGATTTAAAAAATAATAATTTAGTTGTATTTTCTAAGATTATCTTGTTAACATCTGACCAGGGAACACATATTACAGACTAAAGATTCGCCCTCCAGGCTAACTCATCGACCGGCTCATTGTAAATTCTTTGTTCTGTTGATCGATGACAACTAAACAAATAAAACCCTACACCACAATCTCTTGTTAGCCACAGCTGCTGCAGTTACATTCACATAGGAAGTTTATTTCAAATCATTCACATAAAGACAGACCCATAAATAAACGAAGAAGGGTTTTGATTGTAGTTTTTAGTTAAGACTATAAGGTCAGCATGAGGTCACTACACAAGACGCACAGTTTTCCTGGATGTTTAAGTGGCCACTTCATGGCATTTGATGGAAATTTCCATTTTTGCCTGCAGTCTTTTCACTCGTCATGTATCTTTGTCCAACAATCAGAATTCAGCAATATTTTAATGAGAATGAATGTCAGACAAATCTGATAAAACCTCAATGACGCATGTCCTGATAAAACAGACTGGCTGAGTGTTTTTATTTCTCAACAAACTTTATCGAATGTACAAATCTTTGCTGAACTCTTTTCTAATTACACAATTTTACATATATATTGCACTTTTTGCATTGGTTAAGTCAAGTGGTTTACAGCAAACGTGTTTTAACACAAAAAATTGAGCTGTGTGTTTTTGACTGATGCAGCTACTTTTTGACAATACTTTGTGTTTTTATTTAAATTGCGTTCCTTAAGCCCAAATGCATTCCGCCTCCATTTTTCTCCCCCAGCCAAAACAACGTCTAAATGTGTCCCCTTTGGTGGCAGCCATTCAGTCAACCCACTGGCACGGTCACAGTCATCTGCTGGTTGGTCGCTTCGTTTCATTCACTTTACTTGCCAGACTTATCTCACTGGGGCTCCATCACAGGGCCGGTGCTGAGAGTGCATCAAAACTGTGAAAATGGCCACCGTGACACACTCCTGGCATTCTCTCCATTTGGGGATGATAAGTACATTTCACAAAGCACGGGCCTGTCCAAAAATCATCATTCCACAGCCCAGCTACATAGCTAGCTGTTGCAGCCTCTGGTTATCCTGCACCACCCACCTCCTCTCAAATCTACACCTGACTTTCATCCCTGACTCGCCTCCTCCCGGTCTCTCTCAGGCTTTTCTTCCCATCTCCTCAGGTTTCTCTCTCTTCTCCCTTTCTCTGAAGCCCACCATCCATCTAGCTGCTCCGCTACTTCATCTGCTCCCGGCTATTCTCTTTTTCTCTTGTCTCCCTCCAGTGCAATCAGCTCTCAACTCTTCTTGGTTAAATCAAGCTTCTTCAGCTACAATCACAATTCTGGTATGATTTATGTACTTCCCCATTCTCTTCTATCCCTTCCTCTGCTTTTCTACCCATCTGTCGGTCTATATGTCAGCTCTTTCTCCCTTTTGTCAACTTATTCCAGTCATCTACTCCATTAAATGATTCTGTATTCCCTGGGTGGCTGCATTTCTTTTCTATTCACCCATGTCCCTCTGTTTCTCCTCCGTACTTTCCCTCTATCCTACTTCTATTCTCCCTCAGACGTCAGACAAAGCCAGGGAGTAAATTCATCATTTATCAGGTCGCTCTGAAATTTATGGTGTTGAAAGAATGAATTAGACTCGCGGCTTCTACTCTCAGCTTAGTCTGAGTTCTGAGAGGGACAAAGATTGTGTCTTAGATAGGGCTAATCATGTTTGGCCCCGGGGACGCGTGGGGATTTATCTCGCTCCCGAGGAATTGTTTTGTCTGTATTTCAAAACAAAGATTGGCAGATATTTCAGGGCTCCCGTTTCAGGTTGTGGGAATCGTACCAGAGTGTGCATGGATGGAGGTCTTTGTATGTCTGAGAGCATGTGTGAGTCAGAAAATGAACACAAGCCCATTCTCCTTATGACCAACCCTCTTGTATCCACCGCAGAGGCTGGAACACGCACACAAACACATTTTCCCCGAGGCACAAGCAGAGTAGTTAGGCTAATGGTCATTCATCTGAGACAACGCCTGAACCTCGGCCAGCTCCGGCAAAGTGTGATGCACAATTTCTGCCCGGCTCGGTCCAGTAATTCTTTAATTCAAAGATTCAAACTCACTCAAAAAGATCATGTAATCCAAAATCAAAGAGTACAGGGATTCGGGTGTTATATAAGGAAATTGGAACCCTCTCACTAAACAAAGACAAGCCCCTGCAGTAATGTGGGTTGTCACAAAAGCACACAGGATTGTAGAGATGCACAGTCCTGATGAACACCGACTGGAGAAGGATGAGAACCGCGGCTGAAAAAAAGGAATTTGGGGACAAAAAAAGAATGGAGATCTAACAGGGCAATGTTGGAGGGAGAGAATAATTAGAGAGAGGGAAAGACAAAGCAGTGAACACACATACACACACACACTCAACGCCCACACACACAAAAACACACTCAACACATGTAAGCTGCAGGAGCCTGATGGAAACACTGCTTTATGGGATCAGTGTGGGTTCATTGTTGTGTAGAAGAATGGGGCTGTGAGGCACAAAAGTCCTCTTCCGTCTTATTTCTCGATATTTCCGGCAATAAAATGCACGATTTGTATTTTTGTAGACCTGTTTGTGAGAATTACTCAAGGGAAATCTGGAATAGTTAAATTACCGCACAATAAAGATATTTAAACCTATAAAAAGCATTGTGAGCTGAGAGGGAATTACATCCTTGGTTCTTGGATCGTAATCACATGTCATTACTTTTTGCATCAGCTATGATGACACTGAAATCAAAGGGCTGAAAAAGTGGTCAGACGATCCACTTGTACAGTAATTGAGGTGGCACATAAAGCAAAAATTCTTAGTATAATGCAAACCACAAACTCAATAAACCAATAGTAACATTAATGTCAGTCTGAAAGTGCCAATTGCACATTATCTTTGAATTTATACCTGTATTGTCGTATTTTCTTGCATTAGATGTTACAGATGTACCTCCTAAAGTGGCTGGTTGTAAAGGTGCAACAGGTGTACCAATACTGAAGTGCAATTTTCAAGAGTTTCTAAAAAGCCTGCCGCAGAGACATCCTGCAAAACTCTGACCCAGAATGCTTTTTGACTTTATGTGCAGACTGCTCTGCACCCAGGAATGACTGCTGCTAAGAAATGTCGTTCAAGGAGATGTTACTCATTGTACAAACTGATAGAAAACGTCTGCTCAACCCTGACACAAAGAATGGATTTTAAAGAACATGGCGGGTTTTTCTTTGGCTCAGTGTGATACACATTTGTAATGGCCAAACTCTTGCCGACATTAGTGCCTGAGACCTGTCTGGCTAAGTGTCTGTGTTCTTCACAATGACCGACTTGTTCTTGTCACTTTCCTTTGTTCCTGACACGACGGCAAGTACTGTGATAACATCTTAAGTGACAAGTTAGTTTTCAGTTGTCTGGCAGCCCTTTTGTTAAGTTTAATTCCCCTTTCCTTTGTCTCAGATATATTTTATTTTGATTTTATTACATTAGAAACTGATATCATGGAAAATATGTTAATAAACAAGAAAAGGATTTAGCGAGATTATCTAAATGAAATCATTTTAAACCCCTGAAATGTTTGTGATAATCTCTTAATGCGAAAGGAGGAAACTGTAAACAACACTGGCAAGTCCATTAACTAGATAGTAGGTCTGTAAAATGCAATGATGCTTAAATGGAGAGTTTTGATAATAACTTTACTGATGACCTCTTCCTTATTATTGCGGTGTAATTGGAATGTACAATTTCATCTGACTGCTCATGTGTCTTCACTTTCTTGATATTTCTCCTGAACATAGATGTCAGCAAATTACCAGTGATCACATTGTTATCATGCTTGCTCATAGTGATGCCCTAAATTAGATATGGCCCACATTATAAGGGTTGACATACGGCGACAAACCATTCACACTCACATTCACACCTACGGGCAATTTAGAGTCTTTAATTAATCTAAGCTGCATGTCTTTGGATTGTGGGAAGCAGCCAGAGTATCCAGAGAAACCCACACTGATATGGCGAGAATGTGCAGACGACACACAGAAAGACCAAGGCTGCTCATAAATCTTCCCAAAAGTTGCTCAAAACCCTCCTGCTGCCTCTTAAAGCAGATCCTCACCACACACATCGATGCATTGGTGCGCCAACTTTGCAAACACTAGAGTTAAAGCATCCAATTTACACTCCACAGGCTACTTTGCAAGCAGCTTTGACTGACAAGCAATCCAGCTACACCTTTGTCTTCACCTATTCCCTTCCACGGAGAGGGGGCATGCCCAGATCCGGTAACTGTTTATTGAACGACCTGAGAGCTTTGTGGCAGCTGCTGCCTTCAAGTTAAAGCGTTAAGAGTGTGAGAAAGCAGTCAATGAGTCTGCACCCTGACATGTAATTACTCATGAGATGACAACGCCTTTACAAGGGAGGGAGGGCAAAAAGAGAAGAAAAAAAAAATCAATCATCGTTTGAATTACTATCACTGAGTGTCCCGCAAATTACCTGTGCAGAAGAGAAAAAGAAATTACCGCGCATTCGATCCCCTGACCTCAACTGCTTTCCAAGACAATGGCAGGCAGACAGAAAAAGACCTCAAAGGGCTCACTTTGAAAGAATCCAAATCAAAAAAGCAGGAGCCCTCACTGTGCATTGCTTAGACTGAGACGCAAACTGAAGCAATGATTTCTAAATGGAGGCTGGCATTGGATCCTAGATATTTAGTGGCTTATTGATAGAAGGTTGAGCAACCATTCAACGCTGATGCAGAAGGTAAATTACTGAGCAAAATTACCAGCCATTAGAGATGGAGAATACTAGAATTCTTGGCTGAGAGCTTGAGGGAGATGAAAAAAGTGTTTCTGTGACTGATCACAGTCCGGGTTGTCTGAAGTGGGTGCAAATCTGTGCGTGACGGAGACGTCGCTCGTGTAAATGCGTGCGCCACATGTTCTGAAGTTCCTCAGTATTTTCCAGCGTTACCGTGGCCGAAACACAGTTATGAAACCTGTCTGACTTTATCTGGTCAAAGAAAAGCGAAAGACAGCCAACGGCAAAAGAAAGCCAGAGACAGAAGAGATTAGCATCACCTGCGCTGGTTCTGAACCAAACCAAGACAGCGTGCCAGGTCACGCCAGGAGAGGAGGCTGTCCTCTCCTCATCGAAGGCATGCAACTAGGGGCTGTAGGGCTGCTGAGGCATAGGGCTCAGAAGTGAAAGAGATCAAATCCTATTTATTTATATTCTTAGCATTGGGTAGCATCAGCAGTTTTTCTTTATTTTTTTTGAGCTAGAGATGCAGAGTTGTATTTCTGGACACGTTTCCGTTCACGTTAGCTCCACATCTGGTAACGTAACACTACTTAATCTTCAACACTGACTATTTGTTATACATCTGTTTCTGTTCAATTATGTCCTGCTGCTATAGCGCAATTGTACCTCAGAGATCAATGCACTTTCATATTATCTTTTGTCATCCGAACTTCTCCTTGCCTCAACAGCCACTTTGTGCCAATGTTGCTTCCCTGTGCATCTGCTGTGTTCGACTAAGTGAAATTGAAAAGTAGGTAATAACAAACAAGGAAACAAAGGTTGTCTCTCCTAAGCTGCCTGACAAGGAGGCACAGATATCAAAGAGCAAGGACCGCCAACTCAATTTAATGGACTGTTAAATAAAGGTAGGGAAGATTTCTTTTTCCTTTTAAGTTCCTTGTCTCTCTTACTCTTTTGCTCACTCTCTCACTCAGCTCGCTGAGCGGCACATCTCTGTTCCAAACAAGGGGACTGCCTGAGTCTCCAAATGGAGCGGGTTCTGTTTGATGACCCCATTTGTATTCAGCTGCTGTGCTGCCTCTGCTGACCTGGGGATGAGAGATACAGGCAGGCAGCAGCTTTATCTGGCCAACAGGCCACCCTTGGTTCCTGCCTCTATCCTCCTCTTGCTCGCCCACTGACCGAATGCCTCTTGGTCCCTTTCAATCCCCTTCCTGCAATGAACTGGCCAGATGTTGCACAGTTAATGCCTCTTGCAAGACAAAAGATTTGTGCTTGGTGTGCTCCCGCTCCTGTCGAGTCAGGTTTCAGGGCATGAGAGAAGTTTTTTTGAGGAATGATTTGCGACGGGAGCATAGCGACCACATGCCTCTTAGTCTTTTGAGATGTTTTACTTAGAACAACAGGAGAAAGGGAAATTATTTTTGCGTCAGCTGTTTTTTCTTCTTGGTGGTGGCCCTTGATTCAAGAAGAGCAGGTGGTGTCCAGAGGTTTCAAGACTATGATTCTATTCAAACTGTAGAATTTCAACAGACAAAGGATAGAGAGGGACAGTACCTGAGGGAAAGTGCTCATTGATGGGCCAGTTATCCACCTGCAAGGTGGCATTGCCCCCATTCCTGGTGAATCGCACCAAGTGGTATTTGCCATCATTTACCGCCGTAGTTGTCTCCTTAACACTGATGTCCACCGTCCCGATGTTGAAAGTCACACTTACTTTGCCTTGTTCCTGGAAAAAAGACAAAAAGAAGAAGAGCAAATTTTGAATATTTGACCTTTTACCATACAAAGACTCCACCTTCATGTATTACTGTGCAGTAATGAAATAATTACACAATTCTCTCTGTAAAAGCTGCTTGGATGAATGCCCTCTGCTTGTGCTAATGGTGAACTACTCAGAGAACCTGAGGATGCTAGAACACTACACTTCATTATACCACTGTAATGTGATGAAAATAGGCTGCCACAAGAGATTGTAACGATGAGTAATGCTCCCTGCCGCCTGTCACTGCAAAACTGGCAGGACGCATCCTGATTCCACTGCGGTCCTCACCATCTATATGAACACCCGTTTTGTTTAGCTCCCTACGCTAAACCAGTTATACCATGTCCATAAATTATGATGCCTCCCCATCATTTCCTGACTCCTCTCCCATCGACCCCACTAATTTTCATGAGCTGCCAGCGTGTTTTATTGTGACTGTTTGCGTATTCATGGGCGTGTAGGCGTTAAAAGCAAGAGGTTTTAGAGCGGAGGCAGAACTTGGGTGAGTGGCGAGCTGTGTTTTCTGTGTCATTTGTTTTAATCCCCCACAGGGAATCTCTCTGTGTAATTACCTACTTTAGGAGCTCGGAGGAGAGGGACCGTTTCTCATAACAAAACCAAAATTAGGAAGGCTCGCACAGGGGGCAGACACATATTGTTAATTGATCAGCTGAAACACTGGGCCTGTATAGCTGACTGTTTGAGCATAGACCTTGATAAAGTAAAGCTAGATTCAATGGTGCTCGCCGGCACAAAAAGCAAAGCAAGAGTGCAACACTTAAACCTGCTGACCTCTATTGAATGTTACAGCCTCTTAATACTGTAGAGGAGCACTTAATAAGGCCAACCTATACTTATCCCACCCCCTCGTGGTTTTACAATCTCAAATGTACTCCAAGAAGAAGAATATAATATTATACCTTACCACCGGATTACTATAGAAAGCTGCAGCGTACAGTAATAAATGAAATGTGTAATTTTACTTGTGCCTGCATGTCCTTGCACTTTTAGTTTTGTTCTGCAGCACCACATTTTGCTGAGTAAGTCTATTTTGCATTTTTGCTGTATTTATAAGTAAAGAAACGAAAATCATATCAACAAGGGACAAATATTATCTTTTAAATCAGGTTTGTTTCTACATTTTTACCTTTTAAGGAGGGCACCGAGAAAACCTTGGACGAAAAAGCACAGGTCTCTTTCCCGTCCTCTAAATTAGGAACCTTTTTTTTGTTTCTTAGCATTTGGGGCAGTGTATTCCTCTCTTGATTTAAACAACAGAGACCCCACCATATTTAACAGTTCTTGAAGTTTTTAGGGAAAGTAGAAAGTTGGCCTTTGTAAAACTCTGAGTGAAACATTTCAGTGACTGTGCATGCTGCAGTTTCCGCAACAAATCCTTTTAACTGCCAATGCGGTCAGAGAACCTGCGCCGTATTCAACACCTTACTCACACTTTTAGTTCAAACATCCCTTTTGTTCTCATAAAAACACGTACAGGCGCCGCATTACAGTGGGCACGGCACACCATAATGCGATGGACGTCAGAGTGCCTCTCCTTTGTAACAATCTCCAGCTTGGCTAATAATAGAAAAAGAATGGAATACAGTGTCACAATAGACATGAGAAAGCCATCTCTTAAAAGCTGAGGTAGAGCTCGGAGTGGGAGTCGGACGAGCAGAATATCTGGACGCGCACTTACCATCCCTGTCAGAGATGCTGTAAATGGTCTTTTAATTTACGTAGCTGTCATTAAAACTAAGAGCAACATACAAACGCATAAAAAAAAGAGTGTGTGCGCACAAGTCAACAGATGCTCATGCTGTTTATCTTGCAGCAAATACCCATAATCCACGCACCTAGTCAGGCTAAGGTAAGCGTACGCACAAATATGTTGATGATTTAATGTGACAAGGTGATGTTCAGTGTGTGTGTTGTACCGTGAAAAATTCTACTAAAGCATCCTGGCCCTTGTGACTAATGACAGGACCTTTCCCTGGTATGAAAAAACAACATGTCTGATGGGCCGAGCGCGTACAAAACACAGAGAGACACATCAGCCGTAGTACATCCACTGTGACCTTCAGAGGCTCTGGCAGCCCCGGCTCTCCAGTGTAGTCGCATCAAAGCCACATCACCGACCCACTAATACCTACAAACAAAGACAGATCGTCACCCGCTGGCCCAGGTACAAACAAACAACAAAACACAACAATTGTACACCTCTGTAACCGCCGCCGACCGCCTCCGGGCAGTGTGCAGAGAGGAAACTGTGTGCGGTATCGCTCCACGACGGCAAACCTCTCCCCCTCTCTCCCCTCCTTTCCTCTGCACTACTCCTGTTGTCCAGCTACCCTCCTGCCGCCGCTCACCCACCCCCACGCCGCGCCAATGTTTGATTGACAGATCCAATTATGTTTTTTATTGGCCTGTCGCTTGCGAGGCGGGAAGGCACTTCATTGTCTCCTGAGCAAAGGGGGAAAAGTGGCTATTGTTCTCTTAGTGGAAAAGATGATGGCCACAATTCCAGGCGTAAACAAATGATGCGCGGAGAATCACTTCCAAGCTTACACACACTCGAATACAAACAGACATCGAAACACACACACACAACAAAGTCACAGAGTGTAACCTTGCACTACAGAACCTCTGTTTTAAAGTGTCAAACGAAAAGAAAAAAAACTGCATACAAACATTCCACCAGTTGGTTAAAATAACTCGAAATGAACCGAAAAGAAAATCTATAGATCACAAAAAAAATGTGTTGATGTGCCTTTCATCATGTAACATCCACCCACACTCTCTATTTAACGCCAATCACGAGCACCCACTGCTTTAAGGCAACAGGAATAGAATGAGATTAGTTTGTTTGTGTGTCACTTAAGTGTACAGTATGTGTGGGCATGTTGTGTTCACGCTCCGTGCAACTAAGACTAATAAATGTAATTCCAGCAAGCAGCGCGCACACACCCCTCCCCCCCCGCTGTGCTGCGAGGTGGCCTGGGCCCGGCACGAGGTCCTCCGGCGGGCCCACGTGACTCGGCACACACTGACATCAGTAATCAGGCCCGCCGCAATCCAATTCAGGGGCCGATCAATGCGTCCAACACACAGCGCACCCCAGGCGGAGTGAAAGAGAGAGAATCACTCAAAGCGGTGGTGGGCGATCCTGCAGACAGCCATCACAGCCCTTGGCAGGCAGCTGCTATAAAGGGCATGAGCCGCTCACTATGGACCCCATCCCCAGCTCACTGAACGGTCATTCTGTCGAGCCACAGGCCCCAGACAGATATTTAAATCTGGGAGCCATTTTATGAAGGTGAGATGGGTAGAATTAGCACAATTAGCTCTGCTGGGGAGAAGAAAGAAAGTGGACAAAAGAGGGATCGAGACAGAGAATAATGAACCAATCTATGTTGACATGTGCCAGATATCCTCTATAAGAAGATGGGCAATCAAAAGCACTTTCAGGTCAAAGAACGTTATTAAAGTGGGAGTTTTTCCCCTCAAAAGATATTGAAATCTGGTCTGGGCAAAGAGTAGTTGTAGTGGGATGACTCCAGTGGGTCTATTTTAAGTCTCAGTTGGGAGGGAGGAGGATCTGATATCAAGAATGTGAACATGTCCCAGGGTGGGAGTTTGGGTTACATATCCACCCTTTCATCTGACATCAGTGCTCAAGTTAGCTTTTGCGGTCAGGGGGCATCAAAACTGGATCATTGAGGCATTAGCAGTAGAATCAATACAGTGGAGAAGTTAGGACAATGTAAGACGCGCTGGATTGATGCACCTGGCCTTCACACTGCCAAAGCCATTCATTGTCAGTAATTGACAGAGATAAGTCATAGACGACGCAGTGATTTGTAGCTGTCTGTTCGTGTGCGTATCAGACGAGTCAGACATTTGCTAAAGGGTAGAAACTGTTCAGGAGAGGTCTTTTGTGTGTGTGTGTGTGTGTGTGTGTGTGTGTGTGTGTGTGTGTGTGTGTGTGTGTGTGTGTGTGTGTGTGTGTGTGTCCGTGTCCGCTGGCCTTTAGTGAAAGTCATTTCTTCATGTATAGAATGTCCTGACAACTCAACAGGCCCCGGGCAAGGCGGGGACTTGACATATTTTTTTTGTGGCCTTGAAATTGAAACTGAAAACATGATTGGTGAAACTGAAAGTCTTAAAAACACAGAGAATGTCACTTTTTAAAAAGAAAATATACGTTACAATAAATGTACAACTTAGCAAGCGTGGTAATTCATCCATAGACACTGCCATTGCCTGCTTTAGACTGAAAACCTGGAAATCTGTAAAATTACACCCCCCCACTCAAAAAATAAAACATACTATACCCTGATTTGAGGTAAATATACGTCTTTCTTTTTTTATTATTGTCCAAATAATCCCAAGAAAAGACCAAAACGAACGGTGGACTGATCCTGTAAGCACGTATTTTCTGTGTATACAAATCCTGATAAGGCTTAAATGCTTATAACTCTTTGCTCAAAACTATTAAAAACACATTAAGGAGCCACACTGCTAATCTGGTCGACATGTCCTTCATTATAATGAACATAGTCGTCCCTCATTTATGACAAGAGTTCAACACCCATTCCTGCCCAGAATCTTCACTCCAGAGCAAATTGATCCCTATAATTGCTTTACTCACTACACCCTCGAGTAGTAGTAGTAGTACTAATAGTAGTTGTAGTAGTAGGAGTTCTTCTGCTTTTTTTTAAAGGAAATAACAGCCTTTTCCAAAATATGAATCTATAAAGTCATGACCCAGTTTTAAAGAGGACTTTAGCACAGGGAGGTTTGTTGATTTCATGGGATTTGTTGACCATAAGAAGAATTTACATCACACCAGCATTATCCTTTAAGTTGTGGTCTTCCACTGAATTACGGACACTGTAAGGAAGTTTGGTCTTGTACAGAGTTAATACTACTACTACTACTACTACTACTATTACTACTACTACAAATAATAATAACAATTGTTTGATTTTATATAATGTATTTTATTCACGGGTTATTTGCTTGTTTTTATCTGGTGTAGTGTTTAATCATGGGTTTGTTGCACAGTTAGTTTGGATGGTATGTATAATGTTCACAAATTATCCATGTTGGTAATTATATAATATCGTCATACACTGAGTAAATTAAGTTAGTGTACTGTATCTTGTGGACTTTAATATTTTTTATTCATTTGTAATTCTTTAAAAGGCGCTTAAAGTCTTAAAAAGGCAGCTGTTATTTTAATGTCATGAATAAAGCACAATTTGATATACACGCAGCTGCTTGCTTGCAGTGCTGCTGACAGGTCACAAAAAGAGTCTCATTCTGTAAAGATATACTCCAGTGGGACTGAATAAAGCACTGGAGCAACAGTTTTATGTTCTCATATTAGAAGCAGAGGTGGCAGAGTTCAGGGTTCCCGGCTTTGCACAGTGACAGCCTTAATGCACTATTAAAATAAACATTCGACTGAAAGCTGTGAAACTCCATCAATCATTAATTTGCTCAAACGCTCATTCAGACATTCATAATCGGCTGCGGAGATGTTGTGAGGGGTGACGTGGGAGGATACACGACGCAGAGGCCTGGTGCCTCTGAAATATTGATCACACCTAAAAGAACCCAGAGGTCTAACACATACAATACTTCACACCTGAGAGAGCCAGGAACGGCTTCATCGAGTGGACAGGAACAAAATGGCTTCCACCTCGCTGTACTTAGTGCCACTGTAGGTAATTGCCGTGGTAATACCAGCGAGTCCATTAGCCAGTTGGTTAATGCCCAGGAGTGGTAGCTGGTGTTAGCCCAGAGTGAAGAAGAAGAGTCATTGCATTTTTAATATAAACACAAGCAGCAGCGTTTGCCGGGGAGGGTAATGGCTTTGACTCCTGCGCTCGGGCTCAATGTCAAACTCTGAGCCCCGCTCTTTGATCCTCTGCCGCAGAATATGAATCGCACAGGGTCAGCCTTATCAATTATTTACACCCACTCTTTCTCTATTTCCTGTTTGTCTGCTCTTGTGGCTGTAACTTGCTCTGACACTAATGGCGGACGGCCCGGTGAAAACATTTATCAATGTTACCGCAGAGTTCTCTCCAGCTCCGTATTATCACTTTCAACCTTTTGGAACTTGGAGTACTGACACTGCACTGATCCTAATCATCACTACTTTAGTACTTCGGTTACTTTACTGCATGCGTCTCGACTGCATTGTCTCAGTAAAGTCACTGTCCCTGAAATTACCTTTGGCTGCTGCGCTGCTTCGCTGCTGCGCTGCTGTCAAACCTCTATCTAATTTTGAGCATTAAAGAGAGTGATAAATATCTCTGTAATATTTTGCATGAAAACGCTTGAAAACGCTATCAATCAGGTCATCAGGATGGTGAACTCATCCTCTTTGAAATTAACTGCTGTAATATTTAATATATTGACATATGCAAAAACATATAAGGCTGATATAGTCTTAAGCATTTTAATACTTAAAAAATCCTTTTTGCATAATTTTTTTTTATCTTAGATATTTTTAATATTTACATTTCTCCTTAGGCTTGTTTGCATATCTCACTCTCATAATTTCACTCTAACCTTCAAGAGTATGCCACCTGCCTGTTATCTCACATGTATTATATGAGCATGCAGCAAATAAAACACTTAAATCTCCAATTTTTTTTGTTCATTGTTTTGCCTCATATTAAAGTAGTAAATTAGGTTTGACTGTTGCTAAGAGGGAATAATTGTGCATTTGAGTGCCAACGTTTAAGCCTTTCATTCACATTATTGTAAACAGTATGGCTGTTACTACAGGCAGTATCCATTTCTTACCTTCTATATAATTACACCCCCTCTTTATATAAAATAAATATATAACCACAGATCACTCTGATTTACATTTCACCATAAAAATCCCATTTAGAGAGAGAGAGAGAGAGAGAGAGAGAGAGAGAGAGAGAGAGAGAGAGAGAGAGAGAACACATGAATTGGAAGGTGCAGAGTGTTGAGCAATCTCTGTTTGTGGTCAGAGTACAACACCCCTGAAGTAATTATTATGTGTACTGCGTAACGACATGCTTGCTAAACCACGGTAGCGTGGTAAAAACTTCAGCCATGAATTTTCATCTGCCTGACCTGCTGTTACACTCCTTCATCTGCACCCTCACAAAGGGTGCACTGGCCATGGAATCAGGCCGTATGCAAAAGAATCGGGCTTCAGTGGACTGCGCAGTCTCACACACACACACACGCACACGCACACGCACACGCACACGCACACACGCACACGCACGCACACACGCACGCACACACGCTCTTGAGAGCCGTGACCTTATTCATGCTCTGCTTGGACTGATGTTGTGCAACAGCTGTTAAGATGGTGCTGGGCATAAATCTCAAGTTTGACTTCATTTACTCGCCGTGGCTTCAGATTTGATTCCATTTATTCAGTGTAGCTTCGCTCCATCATCCATTAAAGAAAAGGCAGGTTTTGTGTGACCTCACACTGCGCGGCGTGGCGCAACATGGTCCTCACGTGCCAGGGGGCTCATTTGGGGAAAAAAAAGAGCCAATGAATGGGATTTGTGCTAGATGGAATAATATGCTGTGAAAGTCCATTAGGGACCTGGCTAATGAAATTGAAACAGCTTGGTGATCAAATTAGAATCTGTTCGGCAGATATTTAATTTAATGTGCTGCTGAATTCGAGCACTTTCTATTTGGTAGCCCAAGAATGAAACAGCAGCCAATAAATCAAGTGGGGACACATTTCATCCAACAACCTCTCGTCCCCTGATTCTTCTGAAATGAACACCTTTCCAATGTCTGCATGTGAAATATAAAGTCTAACCCTATGTGCAACATTTCCAGAAACTAAACAGAATAAGGCAAGAATAGAGATATCAGTGTGTCACAAAAGAAAAAATCACAAAGAGACTTTATCTTTGACCTTTCAGCGTATTTTGTCACAGAGAATACCTTCAGTCACAACCGCTCACATCACTGCAGCTGCTTGGTGAAGAGTCACGGGGTGAAATTATTTGAATAGACACAAAGAAGATTTCAGCTTGTTTGAAGAGCTGCCCTCTGTATTGTGCACGCTCCCCTTACCATGTCTCGGCTAATATGCAAAGCAAAACCACACTGGGAGACAGGGAACGAGAGAGATTAAAAAAACAGGAGAAAAAAAGGAGAGGTAGCTATCACAGGTAGCTGCACATCAAACCAATTAACAAAACAGTCGGTAAATATTGGAGAAAGTGATACAAATTTATCTCGGTGGGGAAAGCTGGGATGGACCTCGTTGTTTTCTTGTGTGCCGCAGCCACAAACACGTCTCTGAATGCTGAGCAAAGCTCCAACCACAGTTCATTGAGTGAGGGGAAAAAAAGAGACAGACAAAGACGTGGAGGAAGAGAGAGAGACAGCTTCTCATCCATCTGTTTATATAAACATACTATTCTGGGCAAGCACTTCCAGGCACTACCAGACGGCCTGATGAATGTTAACACACAAATGTGCACACGCACACGCACAAATACACACAGGTTGTTGTTGTTCTTTTTTTGGGGGGTTTCACCGTGTCACAGTCCTAGTTTGTCCAATGTTGGATATGCACGCCGCTTTAAAATTAGGAGCGCTAACACCCACATGCTAGGGAACAGGTGTTAAAATGCCAATGCTAATGGCTGCCGTCTACAATAGACAGTGCTCTGACGCCTCTGCGGCTATGTCAGGTGTAGAAATGCGGAGGGCGAGGCAAAGGGAAAGAGGGGGAGGGCGGCTTGTTCCCCCAGTCACGGGAGATGATGAGGCAGAAAAAAAGGGCCTCCTCTGTTCTCCGTGAGGGAGGCAAAGAGTTGCCAATATTGGCGCCAAAACTAGCATGACCGCCCCGAAACAAGCTGGGAGCAGGAGGGGTGGGTGGTCTGTTGCCAAGGGTAACCTGCCTGGGATCAAGACTCTCCTCTCCACCTCGCCTGCCGAGGTGTCAGGGATGAAGATGGAGGGGGAAGGAATAAGGGGAGAGAGACAAAAGATGCGGGGAGGAGGAAAATGGAGGCCTGAAAAAAAAGAGAGCGAGGGCGAGAGAGGCTATGAGGTGAGGAGGAGAGAGCGGCAGAGAAATAATTAACTGAAAATAGAGTGCATTAGGTGTCCCGCTCCCGACTGCTCTCCTTATACCTTCTCTACGTTCCATTTCTCCATCTTTGATCGCCCACTGAAGAGGGGATTCATTTGGTCTCAAATCCACCGAGTCTCTATGATAATATCAATTCGAGGGTCACTCCCTCACACTAAGCAGCAAAGACTCGGCTTGCTGGGGTCTGAATTTGCACCATTTGCAGGGTAATTGCTTGAACTTGCTGGAGAGATTATGATTTGGTAAGAGGATAGCGTGTCTCCAGTTGCTATAAACACTGCTGCAATGGATACATATTAGTGGAGCTTGTGAAATGTGCACAAAACAGTTCCTGCACATTGTAAACCAAACAAATCGTGTTGACGTCACAACAATGAGTCAAAGAATGGAAAGTAACTAAGTACGTTTACTCAAGTACTGTGCTTGAGTGCAGTTTTGAGGTATTTGCACTTTAGTATTTCCATTTTATGATACCGTACTTAATACTGCTACTTATGAGATGATGAATTAGTCTTGACAATCTAACAATGACCTGCATAATTATGTCTCTATTGCTAGGGACCTTTATTACAGAGCCAGTACTTTTTCATCATCATACTTACATAGTATATGATTTTTAATGCAGGACTTTTACTTGAAACATAGTTTTTAAGGGGAAACATTAAACTAATGCACTAGTGCTTCAACTTTAAGGCTCTGGATCTGAATACTTCTTCCAGGTTTTTAGTGGGGGGGGTGCAGATGAAAAAAAAAACATCCATTGTAAAAATGTAGTACAGTAGAAAGCACAGATATTTGCTGATATATGTAGTGGAGTAAAAGTGAGAAGTACTTGAAAATGAATCAACTTCAGTAAAGTGTGTACTTAAGCACAGTAAATGGGTCAATGTACTTGTTACATCCGGATCTAATCTACTGTGTGAATGAATACCTGAATGAACGTAACGCGGCAGCAGAGTGAACACTCTCCTGCAGTGACGGCTCAGGAGCCACACTGGGCAGCATATGCCATCTCTGTGTGCATGGCTGTCATGTCAGCTTGATACTGGTCAACAGTCCAAGTCTCACTTTGCATTCATTCATTTCAAATTCATGAACTGCATTAGAGCTGTGTTAAACCAACCGGAACCAAACCAAAGTCCACAGAATGCATAATGAGACGATGAGTTTCTGAAGCCTTTGTTTGATCACTTGTTAGACTTTATCCTAGTTTATGGAGGGATATTGTATTTAGGGTGTCAGTGGGCGATAAATACAGTAATGTATTCATTCGATAAGACTATTGTTTCAAGCAAAAACCACAAATTGTTTTTGTTTTTTATTGATAAGTCAAGCCATCACCCCCCTTGCTGCGAGGCAGCGTGGGGTGTCTCGGCATCAGCATCTGTCTGAGCGTGTCAAAACCATTTAAAGTGACTTTCATATAAGTTTTGTGACTGAGAGGGGGATGTTAACAGAGGGCACAGGGGAGAAAGGCAGAGACACAACAAACAAAGAAACAAAAGTAACAAATATTCAGGAATAGAAAATGTGGAGACAAAAAAAAAAAGGAGAGCACTGAAATGGAGACATGAATAGCCAGCACCTAAAATGGTTGAATAAACAGGAGGAAATCTAGGCCGGTTTGTCTCTCCCACTTCAAGGAACATTGAGGCAAGTGCCCTACTTCTTTAATGCTTTGGACACTTTCAGGGCAAGCTGTCGTCAAGCTGAGGTACGAGTCTTCTCTGAAAAAGATCATGCACAAGTATTTAGTCAATTTTCTTTCACGTCTCCTTACATCCTCCCCGCCTTCTTGTCCTTCCTTGTCAATTATTCTTCATAATTATTATTTTTTTCCTTGCTATTTGGAAAAAGGCATTATTTTTTCAGGAAATTAATTGGCCCAAAAGTAATAAGGCACCAGTCATTTTAAAGGCAATTTTCTTTCCCATAATATGAAACTGCTAAGAGATAAGTGCGTATCAAAAGCGCAGTAGATAGCACTCATTGCTGCTCTCCTCTTTCACAATTAACGGGGCTGCCCGCAGAGAGGAGGCATAAAATCTAGGTGATTGGAATGCACGAAGATGCCAATGTAATTCTGAAAAATGCCATTAACGTTAATAAGGGGCTCCAAATGATTGATTATAGCGATGCCTTTTTGCATGTTGGGAGCCGTGCATGCATGCTGATGCGTGTCGCCTGTTGTTCGCGTGTCGGCGTGCATGATCAAAGAAGCCGATGCGTTTATCTAAACTGCGATTATGGGATTCTAAATGCGTGGGTGTGAAAAATTGTGATGGTTACTGATAAATGCAACAGCAGTGTGTGACTGTGTGCAAACATGATTGATGTGACGCCAAATCCTGTGAGTGCTTTCATGCATTTTCCCACGTACCAAAAGAGCGAATGTGTCAGAGGAAGACATATAGACACAGAAAGGTGTGTTGGCACACACATATCTTTATCTTTTTCTGTTCAGAGATAACTGCATAGAGGTTCAAAGAGGGCAGGGGATGTTGAGCCAGAGGAAGTGACAAATATATTGTCTATCTCGGTGAGACAGTGGGAGGTTGTTTTTAAATGTCACAGCGACTCTCAAGGTCTGTCCCAGGTCGGCTCGTGTCTCAGCTCCCAAACAGGACTGCACAACACTCGCTGCTGCCTCACACAGACAGAAATGTACACGCACGCAGGCCACAGGACACCATGACTGCTCAGAAGTAGTCACGACTTCATAGTTAAGGCTGAAAGAGGCGTGCATACTCTCATGTCAATTCTGACACGTGTGAGATAAGCTGAAGTCAGGTAAAAGGACGAGTATGGCGTATCCCAGGCGCACACTCACAAGCAAACATTTTCTGCAAATGTTCAGTGAGCATGTGTCTGAGGCGAGCACGAACTCAACCTTCCTAGTGCCCTCAAAATTGACCGCCCGACATTCGACATTGGGACTTTGGAGGTGGGACCTGTGTCTGATGCACACCCCCTTTGATTGGTTACTTGAAGAAGCCCCCAGTCTATGAAATGCCGTAAACGCCACAGAACAGCCTCATCTTGAATACGTTTTCTTTTAAATACAAACTCAACTTTTCCTCTGTGGCCTCCCCTCGAGCAATCTTCACAATTTGACCAGTGTTTGCTTTTCTTCTTAAAAACTAAGCTGCAGAGAGAAAGAGAACGCGCTGTGCAGCCTGACAAAAACACATATAAATGCAGAGTCTTTCAAAGGCAATTTTCCCTTCGCTAATGTCGAGTGAGCATGCCATACTCCAAGGGAATTAACGGAGATAGAAAGCTTGTTCGTGCATGGGCTCCGGTGTACATAATCTGTATCTCCAAAAACAAACTGAATCATATGGTTGGTCTCACCTTCTCTTTAAAGCTAAACACTCTCAAACAAATTGAAATAAGGAGAGACAAAGAGAAAGAGACAAAAAAAACCAACAACAGCTCCTCCTGCTTTCTTCCCAATCTGTGTTTGCCACAGTGGAGCAAACATTACTCACTCTCTTTTTTCACCTCCCTTGCCCCACTAGCAAAACCGCCCACTTGCCACTTCTTCCTCTCCTTCTTCCCCTTCTTATTGTTCTTGTTCTCCTTCTCCTTCTTCTTCAGCTCTATGGAAACTAGGTGCTGCCTCCCTCCCTGTGCCAGATGCTGTGCAGACTCTGGGCTGAATCGGGCTCAGTGGGTGTCTGTCACTTTGGGCTTGCTGTCGGGCGAGTTTATCTGTCATAGAAGGCGTCCTTACACCGTCGTCCCTGAAGGGAGATTAGACACACTGCGCTGACTCTCTCTCCCACTATCTGCTTTCCCTCTCTCTCCATATCCCTAGCCCTTGTCTGTTGCTCTCTCTCCCCATCAACATTCCCCCCTCTCTAGCTGTCACTGTCTCTGTCCTCTATCTCCTTCTCTCTACCTCCTCCCTCCCCTCTCCCTCCTGCTATTTGTCAGCGTGCGCTCCACTGAGCCAGGACTGTGAACAGGTTACAGTAGTCGAGAGGGGAGGTCCACCAGAATCAGCCATGCGAGGCACAGATGGGCCTCCTTGTCCATTCAGCAAGACTGTTGCCACAGGTTAAAGCATAAAAATGCGCATGATGTATTTCAATCCCTCCTTTCTGCTGGAGCTGACAGCTAAGCTAGTGTAATAATGTCAGATAATGCTTTGTATCATGTCAAAAAAAGCATGGCTCTCGCTGTCAACATTCATCATCTTTCTCCCTCTTCACTTGCCAGTGAGCTGCGTGACAAATATCTACAAGACGTTTGGAAACTTTAACCATTCAGAAATGCAAAACTTGTCAACAAAAACTTATACTGCAGGGAGAGAGAATAATTGCACAAATGGCAGAAGCCCACAGAATCCATACAGTAGCTATAGTCTGGGGGCACAAGGAGCTCAAATTAAATGAAGCCAAAACAAGGTTTAATCTCCTCCCTGCCAGCATTGCAGAAGACATTTTTCATAGTGAATTTTATAATTAGAGTGTTATCCAACTTGTGCCAACCCCCGAGTGGCTGCATTGGCACACAAGAGGAGAAGGCCCCCTGGAGGTTTTTCCGAGCAAAAGGCATATGTAATGAGTCACAAGGTCCCTCTTCGCTCCAAATGACATTAATTGCTGTCCAGGGCAGAGGCCTGCTGGAAAACAGCCAATGCGTGTGCAGGTTGGGGCAAATCAGCACCAGGAACACTGCGATACAGCCAAATCGAGCTTCTTCTAAAACACATGCGTAATTGCATCATGTGTCTCCATATGTGAGGAACATACTTCTGATCTGAGAGAGAGACGGAATACTGTGATACTGTTTAAGTGAATCTGCCAAGTGAAGGAAAACAATCAAAGAAGTCAGGGGAACCATGTCTCTCCTTTCTCGTCTCTGGCCAGACTGGCATGTTCCAGCAAGGTGTGAATGAATTAAAGATAATGTGGGAAGAATGAATTAACCATGTGCTCTGCAGACTTCAAACAGGCTTAATCAAAGGGGTCTTGTGAAATTCATGGAGCGTGGTGGGGTTTCACCCGTGTCCATTGTCTTAGCATGTCATCTTTGTGCTGACTCAGTAATGGCCATAGTCTTAGATCTTCAAGAGGGAAGGACAGGGGGTGGGTGGGGGTTATGAGACAGGGCTCGATTCTACACACACACACTCACATGCATGACACACACCACAACACACACACACACACACACACACACACACACACACACACACACACACACACACACACACACACACACACACACACACACACACACACACACACAAAGTGCATGTTGAGCCCTGGCCCTTTTTGTAATTTATACTGAATGTGCACATGCTACATAGACATTATCAGAGGTCAGTAATTAGCTCTGGTATGGTTCATATTTTTTTTGGAAAGGCTGATATATTGGAGCTTTCACTTCTTGTATGGCTCACAAAGCTTTACAGGTGTAGATGAATTCAAAATGAAGCTGAGTTCAAGGTGAGGTCTGACCCATGAGTAATAATGTAATAATGTGTACTTGCTCAGTAGTACTACTGATCCCATTGCAATAAACTGCCTTTCCTAAAACCCGGATGACTGTAAAACTAGCAGAGATGCAATAAAAGGAGGGAAGTATTTGTGTGTTTGTTCAAATGATCATCCTCCACATTTGGTGCTGCCTGTAAATTGGAACTAAACACATGTTCAGCTGAGCTAAAACGTGTCCTGACGTCGGCTTACACTAACTGATGAGAGCTGCACTGAAACTGAACATGCACCAGTCGAACACTGGGTCCATTCACTCAGTATGTGATTCTCTAAATAGTCCTTGCCAACAAACTCCTATGAATATTTAGTCATCTCCAATTAGATGAAAATTATGGGACCTGTAAAATAGAGCATTACCTCTCTTTCATCAGTGTTGAATTAACTTAATTTCTTTCGCTTACATTTTACTGTGACATAGTTCCAATGCAGGTCCACTGGAGTTAATCGCAGAAAATGTAAAGCGAACACACCATCAGAAAATAATTAGCAGAATACAGAGAGAATCACGTATTGATTAAATGTGATAATTCAAAGCAGAGGGGGAGGTCTTTCATTCATTTCCTCATGATTTAACCCCTGATCCTTAACCGAAAAATGAATCTATAAACCAGACAGAATAACCTCGAACCTAATGACACACGTGCATACACATTAAGTATGTCGGGATGAAAAGGTCGTAACCTTATTGGTTGACGCAGGCGCCCAATCAGACTGGAACCTATTGGGGTCTGTGGCCTCTTTGGAGCCAGCGTTGACCTGACAGGAAATCTGGTGCGTCTGTGTGTGCGTGTGTTCGTGCTGAGCTACAAAAGGAGTGCTTTGCAAAACTGGAACTCACACTAAAAATAGCTAATATGCTTTTTTTTTTATATTCTTCTCCACAATAGAGAGAGACAGAGGGAATGGCTGAGGGCAGTGGAGGAGCAGAACAAGATATGTGGAGATGGAAGACCTGGCTGTCACGTCCTTGGCCATTTGCCCCGCTGCCTGCCCAGAACGTTTGAGGATCAATAAAAATCTCTATAACCTTCAGTGATTCAGTGCTTATAATAATTCTATATAAGAGCCATCCAGTAGGAAATATCTGTTATCCTTATAGATTGGTTTTGTGATGATCCCAGCTTCATAAAAAAGCGATATAGTCTTTTTTTGTCTCCCTGTCAATAGAGCTTTGTCAGGGTGAAAGTCAATAATGGGAGGATTAAATAAATACAAACTGCACTCGGTAAAATGCACAGGTACTCACTTTCACATTTTCACTCCATCTGTGAAGGAGCCTCGCACTCAAATTTGATCCCCTTTTATCAGTGAGAGAGAGAGAGAGAGAGAGAGAGAGAGAAAAGAAACAACTTATTGCTGCTCTTTTTATTTATTTATTTTTAACCAGCAGGCACTTAATCCGCCATGAATACATTTGCAGTGTGCACATATGTGCCTCTGAGCGTCCCGATCTGCAACACTTTCGCTGATATTGAAAGCAGAAGATTTTTTTTTTTTCCTTGCCTCCTTCCCGCTAGATTTATTTTCTAATGTTGACGTTTATCACTTCAGCGGGCCAGCAATTCATCATCCCCCGTCCTTGTCGATAATCCGAAAGGGAGTTCATTTGCTAAAATGTGAATCTCTTTCTATTATTTGGTTTCCCTCTCTCCTCTTCCCCCTCTCTCCGTCTTGCTCTCTCGCTCTCTGTCTCTCCCACCTGAGCCGCCCGAGGGGCAGAGAGTGGCTGTAGCTTGGAGACTTGCGGGAGGATTTTACGAGTCTCTTTGGAGCTGAGACGGCACCTAGCCCTCTGTGTGAGATACACCTCAATCGATTCCAAATCCCTCTGATCTTTCATTAGATGCTCGTCACAAGCTTGTCCCGCTCATCACTCAAGCACACATAGCGTAGGGCTGTCTGCAGCCAGGTAAAGAGAAGGAAATTATAAAATGATGCGGCTGCTGACTGAAGTGAGGCGCTTTGATCTCACAGAGCATCTGTCTCCATCCAAGAGAGTGCAGTTACATTAAGGCAGATGTATGTGTAGTTAGGAGCAGCGTTGGCCCGGATACTAAAGTGGATATTGTGAACATGTTAGAAAACAGTGCAAGATTTGCTCTTTTTTCTCCATTTTTGGTCTCTACCAATTGCTGAGGGAAACACCTGATGTTTTAGCAGCTAAATGGTGCGCTGTGGTCAACCAGTTGTTAGCTGTGCTGTCTGGTCCTGCGCAGGTATCACTCCTCAAACCAAAAGAGCTTACAGAGCTCTGCATTTGGAAATATTTTGTATTTGAAACGACTCTAAACTACAAAATGATGGAAAACAACCTAAAAGTGAATCAAAAACAGCTCATCAAAACAAATAACGATCGCAAAGAGGCCTAAAGTAGACAGAGATGTAATTTATCTCTAAGAGTTTTAAGAGTTTTAAAGTTAAAGTGGCCACCACAGAATTGGCCACATTCGGCCGACACCTCTGTGAATATAACCTCAACCTCGACCTGTAGCTTTAGGTTTCGGGTTAGAGTGTTTTTTTCGCACTGCAGCTGAATTCAGACCAACTGGCTGACCAGCTGCCATCGCCCGATCCAGCCTTTAGTTTGAGAACAACACCACTGTGGCACTGTAGTAGAAAGAAGGGGGTTATAAGAGGGAGGAAGTGGGTGGTGGTGGTGGTGGTGGTGGTGGTGGTGGGGGGGGGGTGCTGTTGATGTCAAAGTGAGACAGAAAGGCAACACATAATTTGGAATTCACAGCCAATGTGCTTGTGTGCTGAGACCTATCTGAGCCAAGTGTGTCTGTGATCCTGCTCTGAATTCTAAAATACACACATCTCTCCATCTCCCTCCTCAACTCCTCTCCTCCCACCTCCTCCACCTATTCTTTGCCATTCAGCCTGTTGTATTTACTCTACTTTTGGATGTACACGATGCTCTATACCCTGTCTCTTTCATCCTCTCCTTCTGTCTCTTCATCACTCTGAAAATGGGATCCATGTCCTATCACGAAGCTGTGAAAACATGAGCATCCCCCCGCGGGAGTAGCTGTCAGGGAGCAAAGTAGGGAGAGGGACGTACACTGTTTGTTGTCTCTCATTGAATTTTTCATCTTAATCCATGAAATATACATGGCTGAGGCCAGGGCTAAGGCCATCGACCACATGGGTACATTGTAATAATGTTGCTCTGTTTGTCTAGCTTGAGCGGTTATTACTTGCTGTTGCTCTCCTGCACTATGGGTGGGAGAATGTGAGAGGGTGTGTGTGTGTGTGTGTGTGTGTGTGTGTGTGTGTGTGTGTGTGTGCTACAAACCACCCCCACCTCCCCCCTGACGAGCCTTTGGTTGACATGACTGACTGACAGGCAGTTTGTCCCAGAAGTATCATGTATATTGGAGAATCAGTGCCAATGTACAGTGGGGAGAATATGTTGAAGGAGCCTGTGTGTGTGTGTTTGTATATGTACAAACACACACACAATATATGGTCATATTGAGAGAATAAGTCAGAGCAAGAGTGTGTGGGTGTGTGAGAGCCACAGAGGGAGAAATAAAGAGTGCAAGTGCTTGTGCTACATATGTTTGTGTGTATCCATGCATGTACTGTTTTCAGAAGATACAAGGTGCAAAAAGGCTTTCGGTGTAATGTGCATTTAATGGTGCCTGGGCATCTTTTCCTGTGTTTTCAGTCAAAGTGAAGGTGCAAGCTGCAGTTTTGAATTATTAATAACCACAGGCACCGAACCTCTGCCTTGATTATTCTGCGTCATCTCACGAATGCCAGTGACATTACTAAACCAGGGAGCAAATAAGTTTAAATCAACACTCCAATAACTTGCTTCTGTCTCTGGAGCCTTTCATACCCTTTGGCTACACGGTGAGATCATTTATTTTTGAGAACAAACATTTTACTGAGTTTACGATTAATCAGTGTAAAGATTATATAAAACAAAATCCTACAGCACTGTCAAAAGGAGGGAGAGGGTTGTAATTGACACGTATAAAAAGATAAACTCATCTCCCGTTGCAATTCATTAATATTCAACCGCGCTCTCACTGGAGAAGCTCCACGTTTGCAAAATTGCAAAAGAGAAAGACAAGTTCTCATTTTAAAAAACAAGTAAAACTTAATTGCACGCTCCCAGGGGGATCTTTAAGTCCAATGTTCACTGCATGTCAGTTTGCGGGAAGTAATTAATTGCAAATTTCTTTTGCAATTTTGCTCCACTAAAGTAGAATATTAACGAAGGCAGGCTCTGCGTTATTAGCTTATCTTGCTGCCCTGTCTGCTTGAGGGCCACCGTCGGAATTTAGTTTTCTGATATTTCAGCTAATTTTGAATACATTCAGTCATCAGCTACAATAATTCACCAGTGCTATAGAGGTTTTAGTGTCATAGCGATTCCTGGACGCTTATGTCATATATATTTTGCATCCAACTTGTTGCAGTTTACATCAATGTGCGTCCAGAGTAATATATGTAGTACGGATAAGCATATGCATTCTTGGGTTAAGGCCTAAATCCTGGTGAGGTCATTGTGACCTTGACTTTTGAACATCAAAATCTAATCAGTTTATCCTCCAAAACATTTCCTCTAGGCTCTCTGGAGATTTCCCATTCATGAGAGATGCACGGACAACCTGCAAATATAACGCCACCGGATACAAATGAAACTAACATGAAGGCACGATAACTATTCCAGAGACTCTCCTCCCAAGAAGAAACGTCGGCATCAGTCATCTTAGGACATATCCCAAAATCCCATGTGCTTACATTCAGTTGCCGGAGCACTGAGGTGGTTGGTCACTGTATTATTTACACCTGCGCTTTTCCTACTGCGATGCGTCAAACGTCTGTCATGAAAAAGACCCGTAGCAATTAGCTCTGCATATCTTACATTCAGGAAGAAAAGAGAACAGTGGCAACAGATTGAATCCTAAAAGCTAATGGAGCCAAAGTATGCCAAAGTATTGTCTGCTGTGTGGACTGTAAATAATCCGGACATGGAGGCGACATGGTACATAGAAAATGTTGTTGTGGGTTGGAAATGACATTGATGCAGCCATGGCTACACCAACATCAGCAACATTTGCCGACATCTATGAACTAACGGCCAAGCTCATTTTGTATCGTCTGACCCGCGTGGTTCCTAAACCAGTCCATACCAAACACATTAACATCCTAATGATCGTATAGTGTTTCCCGGCTTCTAATGCATGTAACTACTGTAGCATGTAGTGATTTACCTTCCGCACATATCTGCACTCACCATCTGGTGCCAGCTCGGCTCAGCCTGCTGTGAAAATCACCACCGGGGGAATATGGTTAATATATATTGACCTCATAAGAAGCAACTTGTGCTAGTGCAAATAATTTTCTTGCAATGATAACTTTTAGTTCTTTGTTAGTTTGAATAACAGTCTGCTGTGTCACCTGGAAGATAAAGAACGATAAAGCGGCGGGGATAAAAAAAATGGCTCTGCTGCACAGTTTCAGTGAAATACTTATTTATCAACAAAGTTACAGTAATGCTGACTCCATGTACTGCATGCAACTAGTTGCGAAAACAGCTGCGGGCATATTTTCCCGGCTTTTTATTTCCGTGGGGGGAATCAAATGTGGGAGGTAAGGAAATACAAAGTCAAATAAGACGCTGTAATGTTATCAGAGGCCATGAGCCATAACCTCGATAATATCTATCTTTCCCTGCCGACGTAGGGTAACTTGATAGAGGCAGTACTTTGACGGCCATATATGCGCTCATGCACACAGGTACACATCAAGCATCTTGTATTAGGTCTGTCAGGAGGAGAGGGAGTGAGAGCAGGCGGGTGGACGGGGGAACAGACACTGGTGGAGGGATGGAGAGAGGCAGAAAAGAGTGAAGAAGTGAATGAATAATGCATCTGTACCGCATCAATCCATTAAAATATACGGGCATTAGTGTATGTATGAAGGTAACGTATGTGATGGAAAAATGGATACAGCATCGTACGTGTAATGCAACATTTACCATCCACAGCCACTTATTTCATTCCACAGCCCGCGTCTGCGCTAGTGTTTTCAATTATCCAACAGCTGCATCTTTCACTGCGCGAATTAGCAAGACGAGGTGGGGGGGAACTGAAGTGGTTGATGGAAGTTCATGTGCCGTCGCTCTGTATTTTTCATTCAGTCTGATTGGCCGTCAATGTATGTTTTGGCGAGAGAGCTAAGATTTGAGATATCTCCGGGGATCGGAGATGAGAGTGTGAAAACGTGTTTTGTACATGTGCCGGGTGAGATGACACGAGACATAAGACATCTGGAGCATCTGTCCGTCCAGCCGGAAGACGTTTTATGGAGGCCGTTAACATTACAACCAAGAAGTGTGCTTTTATTTCCTTATAAAACACGAGTGTGACCCATAAAAAATGTGACTGCTAATGTGGTTTAGGAGTGAAATTGAATGCCTTTAAACAGCTTTCTACATAACTCCAAATTAAAATCAAACAATTCCTGTTACACTTGAAATGTTAAAAGCAACAAAGCAGCTTTATAGTTCAAACAACAGCAGCTCGGGCTTTAAAAGCTTTGATTTTATTTTTTTATTTAAGTCATATTTATCGCCAGTCTGGAAACTGGAGTTTTCATTGTTACGACGTTGTGTGGAGAGCAGCACATTTTCGAGTTACCTGTTACAGAGAATGTGTTGCAATACTTGCAGAGTCTTTATCATGTCAGGTTTCTCACTGTGATTTTTTTTTTCTTAAATAGAAAACAGAACGTTCGTGAATTTCTGCTTCACCTGACTCCGAGCGAGTTTGCCCGAGAGCCGCAGGAGCCGTGAACTGAGCTCCCCCTCATTTACTCTCACTCCGTATTGTCGTGTTCAAACAATGCAGAGGAGAAAAGCTGGGGTCTGGTGGCTGAGGCATGCTGATGTGATCTGATCAAACAGAGCTCAGGACGTCTTCTTCCTTTCTTGTCTACAGTCTGACTTTCACCTCTTAGAAAGTGGACTGTAGCACTGACTTGACTCCCCCAAGTCCTTGTGCTTTATCGTTGCAGATCCAGGATGTAGCTGCGGCTACATCCTGGATCGTGGCGCCAGCTGATCGTAGATTATGATTGTTTAGATATACAATGGCAAATGGTCTCTATTTATATAACGCTTCTGTCGTTTTGACGACCACTCAAAGTGATTAACGTTGACACATTCAGACACACCTTCATACAGTGCATCCATCACACGTAATGATGTGTGGGGGTTGGGCATCAATATCTTGGACACTTTGGCACGCTGAATGGGGGACACCGGGATCGAACAGCCGGCCTTCTGGATACAAGGAGTAGGTATTACTCTATCATTACGATTGCCATTGCTGCTCTTGCTGCCTTTCTTAATCTCTGACATTTTCTTTCGTATAAATACTTTAAACATTGATACACCTCTCCATTAAGCCTGATTGTCTTTTCCCCTTAAATGTTTAAAATGCTGTTATGTTGTTAATGTGCTCTGCTATACGCAACATCTATTGCACTCCTGTCCTTCCTGGGAGAGTCTCCTGTTAAGGTTATTTTGTTTGGAGGTTTTTCCTCACTCTAGTCGACGTTTAAGGACAGAGGATGTTGCACCTTGTTAAGCCCTATGAGGCAAACTGTGATTTGTGAATACAGGCTATATAAATAACATTAAATTGATTGATTGAGTTTACACATTGGCTTATGCTGTGTATATACAGTATATACATCTGTATCCATACTATCTGTCTTGTTAACCTTCAGATTCTCTCTGCTACCAGTGATTCAAATTAATGATATCCCAGGCACAGGGTTGTGCCTTCAAAGAAGTAAACAACCGCTGCTTCTCCTTTAATATCCAGACGACAGTTTTGAAACTTCAGCTTTTAACAAAAATGTACCGCCAGCAGCTGAGTTATCACTGTAATAAGTCGTTGAAACAGTTGCTTTGTGTTTTTATCATTATTTGTCCTGTCCTTGTCTGTTTGTGGCAACTGCTCTTGTTATCGTATTTGAGAAAAAAAATCTACTTGAACGATGTAGTAAAGATAAAATTCGAAAGTATTTTTCTCTCCCCATGCATGTGTGTGTGTGTGTCTGTGTGCGTGTATAATCTTGGGTAATCTTCACCTGCAGTCAAATAGAGTCCCTGGCAAGATACTGTGCGAGTCACGACCGGCACATCTAGCCCACGGCTTAGAGTTTTTCTGTCATGGATTTGAGCTTACACACACACACACACACACACACACACGCACACACACACACTTTACTAATCCCTGCGGTACTGCCACGACCCCTTCCCTGTTTGACTCATCTCTATAACTATAACGTCACCTGTAATAGACACGTCTTTGATATTTGCTAAAATGCCTTTGATATTTGTTTTCCATACAGCTCTAGCTCCGTATCTTGGCCCCCCCCCCCCATGCACCGAGAAACACAAGATGTCACCTGACAAGCGTCATTGTCTGATTTTCAATCTGCATTCAGAGATCTAATGAATTCATAAATGAAATACCAGCAACAGCGAAATGTCGCACTCACCTCCGCACATTACCTCAAATTGCCCCTCAGTTTTCAAACCAAGCATGCAGTTGTTCTTAGCAGTTAAAATGTAAACAGCACAATCAGCATTTTAATTCATGATTGCCAAACAAGCCGTAAGCTAATCACACAGAGGAAGGAGAGCAGATAATGAAGAATGCAAAAGAGTGACTGTGGAGGGAGTTCAGCAATTAGGTCTCGCCTCCGTCTGTTTTTGTCTGTGTTCTCTACGCAACAAATATCTGAAGTTATTTAGCGACCTAATAATTGCAAAGGCCAAGGTAATGGCCAAGGGCCCGATAAGACCTTTGGTTAGACGTATATCAATAATCGACAGGCGTAACTCCTTTAACCTTTTCCTCCAGATTCATCCCTATATGCAAAATACCATCACTATATGCAAAATATAGAGTCATGTGTCATTAGGAGTTATTATGTGATGACATTTCAGTGAAGTCTGGAGTCTCTGCTAATTTGCACACAGAGAACTAGAAGCGGCAACAAAATTGACAATTAGACAAAACCTATTCTCTAGTACAAAACATGCACAGGAAGTATTCCCCAAACTGCTAAGTAAGAAAGTCTCATGTGGGGCAAATGATGATGTTTTATCCAGATAACGACAACAATATTTAAAAAGTGAGGCTGAGCAGTGGTTTATTTGCCTCAAGTTGTAACCAAATCCACTGCTCGCACAGCTGAATATTTACTCAAGGTCTTATTAATTATTTACTCTTTACCTGTGGCAAAAAAGCCAGGCTTTTTTTCATTGGGTTTCTGGTCAACAACAGTGTAATTGTGGGAGGAAAAAAAACGAGAGCCTTGCAGTGCCATGACTTTTGCAGCATTTTATAGTTTAGGGCTGTAATTGTAGTTAATATAAAATGAAACCTACTTTGTTTGTCAACCCTTGGCTGTCAATAAATTATTAGTAATATTTACAGTGCAATGTAACCCATGCAGCACAAAACTGAAGATTTAAAAAATAAATTAAAAAATAAAGAAAAATCCACCCCCACACTGTGTTCAGAGCATGCTGCTTGTCTGAATAAACTGGCAAAAATCTCCAGTTGCTTTTGTCTATTAATAAATTCATTAGTGCCATGAGGCTGGAGGAATGAAGACGTTCACCGCCCAACGACTCGCAGCCAAATTATAAGAGATATCCTGCTTGGCTAGCTTTGCTGTGATATGTAAAAAGCAGAATTAAAAATGTATCTCTTTTCCCCTCTCCTTAAGAGGCTCCTGCAATTACTCAGTTGGTTGGAAACATGCAGGGAAGCTTCTCCACACGCCGCCCTCACCACTGTACATCTTCATCGTTCCTCCACTCCCTTCTCTCACCAACACACACACGCACACTTACTTCACTTTATCTCTCTTTAATGTAAAGGCAGCTCAGAAACTGCTTGCTGTTGGCCCTCATCTTTGCAGAGCAGATGGCTGCATTTCTGCACCACATGGCCAACGCTCAGGAGAGGAGTTGAGCTCTTTAAGAAGAAAAAGACTTTCAATCTGCTTTCGCAACTGTGGCTCCTCCTCCTCATCATCGCAACCACCGCCACCCTCACCAACACCTCTACGTGCCTCCGCAGCAGCGAATTTGACACGCTGCATTCATCTAGCTGCTGCTGATGATAACGTTAATACTTAATGCTTATGTAAACAAGTCCAAGACAAGGTTGCACGAGTGAAATGATTAAAGACGCTGCTCGGATCGGATACACAGTCAGCCGGCCGAGAATTCCAAATCCCGGCACCGATCCCGCTCGCTTTCTCTCATGTTTCTTCAACATGTGGGAATATGCTGCATATGTATGGAGAGCCATATTCAATTATTCATGCTGGGAGTCAGCTTGAACGTGGTGGAGAAGTAGGGTTTGTCTGGAAGAGGAAGGCCAGGGAGGCTAGTCGGGGGTTATAATTTAAAAAAAAAAAATAGATCTGCACCATTTGTATAATTCAGTTTGAGCATGATGGGCAACATTTGGCCAGAAGACTGCAATAAGTAAACCTGAAGGGATGAGTGAGGTTTATTTTGTTTGTGGTCATCATCTTGGCCAAGCTGGAAACATATGATTACTCATGGACAGCGACAAACAAGCTCTGATTAATAGAACGTATAAACTACTGTAAATGTGATGAGTAGATTGAACCAGATGTTTAGCCCCAGATTAATTGCATGAGTGACCTCTTAATGGCAGGCGACATTAAGCTGTTGAATAATAATTAAGAGTCACCACTTACGATGTGGAGCATGATGTAGTCTCCCAGACGCGGGGCGCTGTCGATGCGCACGAGGATCCCGTCTTTGATGGTGGAGCTGAAGCCCACCGCCAGCCGGTCCGTCCGCGTGCTCGGCCTCTCGTTGTTGGGCCACGTGTACGTGATCAGACCCCCTCCTTTACCGAAGATGTAGGTGGTGCCAGCTGTGGGAACACAAGTAGGAGAAAAAGGGAATAAATTAGATTTCTTCGAAGAAAAACACGAGCAGATACAAAGAGATAAGGTTAAATTCAATTGGTGATATACAAAAACAGTCTAACTAGACACCAGGGAGCACAGTGTTGTCACAAACCACCTTCCTGACAAAACTAAGTACAAGCTACCTTTATTAGGTGCAATGTCTGCTGTCCCTTACAGCTACCTCTCCACTGCTCCAGTGTAATTGTGTTGAGTTCTATTTTAGGTTTTTAATGGTATTCAGCCGCTGCCACCTTTTGGGTAGAAGTCAGTGGCTCCCCTGATGCCATCTATGACTTATCCAGCTCTTAAATATAGCCCCTTCCCTGGGAATAACAGCCACTATGGCCAGAACCGGATAAGTCTCCCAATCCTCATGTATTATATATGAGACCTGCAACCAAAGAACAAAGGCTGGCACAAGAAAGGAGAGAAGAGGGTGGAAAAAAAAAAAAATCGAAGAACTTTCGTCGGGGTTTAATTTGACAAATGCAGTGTAGGGGGAAAAAAGGGCATCAGTATTGCCTGGGAAAGATTTCACCAGACTGAAAGTTTCTATTATTAACAAAAAACGCACTATGCAGATTTGTGTCGGATTAGAAGCTCTGATTGGATCAGGATTGGCCCCGAGCCACGGAATATGTTGAAGTTGTTTGTGGATTTGCTTTTTCATCACCACGTGGGGCAGAAAAATTTGGTTTTAGGGTCAGCTTCAATTCTGACTTCTAAATGTTCCCCAAGGTGCGTCAGGATAAAAAAGCGTAGAATCCTTGAGCTGCTTATTCGTCTTGACCACATATAGGCAAAGATAATCAAGAGATCAAAAGCATTAGACTTGTGGGTGAATCAATATGGGAGACGAAACAGACTCCTGTGGCCTGAGGAGAGTGGAAGGAATTTGGCTGACAGTGGATTGCTAATGAAGTCTCTGCATCAATGTTTTAATACATTTTTTTTTCTACCTCCACCACCCCTCCACCATCCCTTTCTTGCACATTTTCCATTCACTTCCTCTCCAAGTCACCTGAACATCTGTTTGGCCTTGTGATAGGTGCCCAGCTGTCTCAGTGTTTCCCCTATGAAGTGGCCAACAATCTGCTCTGTGGTTCATAACACCCTGGGGACTGCAGGAACATATGGAAGAGAGGGAGGAAGACGCTGGGAGAGACTATCGACCAGTGTGTCTCTATTTGCCTTCAAGCAACACGAACGGGGCTGCATTTCACACTCCTCAGGTGTCGGCTTTGCAAACCACCGGCGAAGGTCGTCTGTGTGGCATAAAAAATTATCTGCATCCCGAGCCTCAAAAAAAAAAGGCTTCACTTTTTATAACTAATAACCAAACATGGCTGGTTTAATCACAGACAGCTCTTTTATGCTCTCTAAAAACAAACAAAATAAAATATCTTCATTGCTCTCAATGACATTGCAACGACTAAAGATGGTGTTTGGATCTCGTTATCACCTGCCTCAAATAGCTCATTTCCTCCTTGGCATTACGTCTGTCTGAAAACCCTGATGCCCTAGCAGCAGATAGCCTGCAGCCAGGTTGCAGCGGATCTGGCCCCGGCTGTCTCATCGCCTCAACATTTCTCCTTGCCAAAACAGTTCAGGCAGACTTGGGATCAGTTTCTCCAGCAAACGAGCAACCTTCGCCTATCGCATCCAACACACATACACACTTTTTTTCTTTCTTTCTGGAGGAGATGACGATGATGAGCAGCAAAGACACAACCACCCTGGGGAGCCAATTATCACATTGAGGAGATTTGCTTAGTATTTCAAGAAAGCAATGTTCGGAATGAAACACTCAGGAAGCCACACACACACAACCACACGCACACACACACGCACACACACGCACATAGCGGATTGACAAAGGCACAAGCACACATTGTCATAATCAACTATATGAAAGTGTGCAAACACGTGTGCATAGACACAAACACTAAGGAGATGATGGCTTCTCACATACAATCACACAAGTGGGTGATTATCTGCACAAGTCAAGCACAGAGTAGACAGAGAACCCGAGATGTAGCACATTTCCCTAACAACCTGCTGGGCCCAGACTGCACCGGCTATATTTGCACTCAGAGAGAGTCCACTGCATACCAACTCATAAGCTGTCTGGCATCATTTCTGATGCTCATCTGAAGATTTAATTTACATAACACTGCCTCTTCTCCAGGTGACGGAGCTTTTTCACTCGAGTGTCCTTGTAAACAATTGAATTTCAGCCATTTCGCAAGGAGACAAATTACATGAAATTACATTCCTAGCATTATTTAGCAGGCACATTCCCAATTACTTCATTTGACACCTCCTGGGGCGATCACCCAGCCCCAAAACTGTTAATAAACAATAATCTTCTCAAGGTTTTTTAACCACTATTAAAAAAATAGCCACACCGAAAGCAGAATGCCGAAATGGGGAATAAAACGTTTTCTACTTTATCAAAATGTAAAAAAAATCAACATGTACCTCGTGCTGTCAGTGTTTTGCAGCAATGTGTCATCTACATTAGCACAAATACATCACATTAGTGCTTTGGCAAAAAGCTTTTAAAATTGGCATCTAATTAAAAGTGCAGGAGTGCAACAAAAAAGGATGTCACTGCCTGCAAAGTAACTTGGTGCATTAACGGGACACCCTATTAAAAGGGATCTCTGTAACCACAGTGATGGGCTTGTACACCTTTTCTTTCGCCTTGATTTGCTTGGTAACGGAGCAATACAGACTTTGATCCTGCAAAACACATTAAAGCACAAAGGTAAAAAGCAGCGCAATTGGTTCTTTGCTTCTTGGTAAAAGGCTGTGAACGTCCTCTTCAAAGTTTGCTCTGTTTTGTAACCATGCACATGTCCCTTTCTCTCTTCTCTTGTAATTACTGCAAACATTTCATCTGTCCCCATGGTCATTCTTGTTGTTCTTTAAAACCCGGGTGCTCACATTTTAGTGGCATTGTTGCTCTCAAGGTTGAAGCCTATAACGGCGGTAAATGGGGGGGAATAATCGGCTCAACGCACACGCAGCGTTTACAGCTATGCGGACCTGGTGAAACGCCAACTGCAGGGGATATATCATCAAAGGAATCAAATCTACAAACAGATCACTGCACAAGATGTTATTTTGGTGGATCAGAGGGGACTTTCATCTCCATCTTTGAATAATGCAATCTTGCCATGGCCAGTGGGTACTGGAGGGAGGCCATTTGAAATCTAATTGTAGCATTTGGGTGCTCCATTGATTTGTGAGTGAAGGGAGATTGGAAGCCCTCTGAGGAGAAGAATGACCATCACTGGTTTTCCTTTTATTATTCTTTGATAGTTAAAATAAAATAAAAAAAAACTACAAATAAGACTTAGAATTCTCCGAAACAAAAGGGATTGTACTACCACATTTCCCCCCCCAGTGTTTTGATTCATTGCAATCTGCAGTGTGCCTCCATTTAGAGACAAACTGTAGATGAGAGTCTCGGTCAAAGCCTTGGCCTCTATTTCACAGAGGTCCCCTGAGGCGTGGGAGAGCAGACAGAAGGTCAGGACACCTGTCTGCAGAACAGAACCATGTCCTGTCCTTCAGGCCCCCACGTGACATTACACAACTATTGAAAAGACAGGTAGGGGAAAAAAGGCGGAAACAGCATTTCCACACACGGACAGAAGCGATGGAAGGTCACTGGTTTCAATCCGCCTAACCAGCAGGGGGGAAAAACTCGGCGGATCGCATTTTGCCCATCAGGCGACTGTCTGTAAATGGAGATTCAAGAAACATAAAGGAAAACCTTGTACTTGTGCACACTCTCCTCCCTCTATATCCTCCACGTACACATAGCATACCATGCCAGGCCACAACGCTATCTATAAAGGAGCAAAAACGAGCAGAGCAGCTGCCATGGCGTGCGTCTGTCATAACTGGGTAATTGGTTGTATTCAGGCTTCACACCACGCTGTGATAACACCCTCTGTTTAGAGGCGGCTGGTAGAAGACCTCCAGCAAAAGACTGGTCCTCTCTGTGGTGGAGGTGGTGGTCAAGATCTGTGTGCATGTGTGTATCTCAGCAACAAAGAAACAAAAAGGGGACACTACCAGCAACCCACGACTGCAGCGGGTAAACTCAACTTTAACTCACAATCATCTGCATAGACATGAATGACACTGAACTTTTGCAGGCACATCCACAAGCACACACCCTCACACTCCTTTCTCCTTGCTGTGTGTGCATGTGTGTGTGTGTGCGCGCCTGTGAGTGTGTGTGTGTTGTTTATGTGCTTTTATGTCTTTCCCCTTGTTATCTCTTGGGCTTTCTGCAGCGCTGGCACCCCAGGGGTTGGAAAAAGAAGACAAACACGGTTTGATGTGGTCGATTTTCTGCCATCGGAGAATGAGGAAAAAGAAAGAGGAGCATTAAAACAAAATCCTGAAAGTGAGATGCAAAATGTAATTGCCTCCTCAATCACGTTCAAAAGAACTCTATCATCACAGTGCTTTCCCTCGCCGTGCTTCATACATGGGGAATTATTAGGCCTGCTGTCCTTCACACAACTACAATAAAGAATCATCGGCGGAGGAATCGAATTGTGAGATACTGAGCTGTGTAATCACCAGGATTTATCTCCATTTTACAACCTCTTATCATTTCATAATTCATATTTCCAACTGTTGCCTTTCCCCTCTGGGATGGGATGAGGGATGAGGCAGATGATTGAACGCTCCCTCTCTCAGCCTCTCCCTTTCTCTATCCTCAATCAGTTGCCAGAAGCAAGTTTACAGCGAATGGCTAAAATACTATAGATGTCTGTGTGGGCACATGTGGACTTGTAATGTTTTTTTTCTCGACAGCAAATACGCTCAGAATGCGGCATCTCCACACTGTCACCACAACGGTAGCCAAGTGTCCCATCTTTCATCAGCGACACTGAATAAAATGCAGAATGTGATTTATGAAAGGCAGCGCGTGGTGAAGAATGGCTATGTTAAGAAAACAACCAGCCTTGAATGATTTACACGGCTCTTTCTATGCTATAATAAGTGGTAGCATTACTACTGGATTCACACAACAGGAAAAATAGAAACAAGAAAGAAAATGGACTGAGTGTATGTGTTGAAAAGTGGGCGGCTGTTTTCAGACAGCATATGGTCAGACACAGACTGCAAAATACATACATAATTGGGATCGAGACGCGAGTTTGTTTATGGTTTTTCACCGAGATTTGCCCTACGCAAGACTGTTATTTGAAATGTCATGTTTTCAGCCTAATTAAACATTGTATGTGTCAGGTATTTTTACTCGAGGATAATTCACGTGTAGGAAATTGAAAGGAGCAACTGCCCGGGCAATCAAACGACGCAGTCTGCAATTATGGCTGAGGAAGTTATTTCCCACAGTGCCTATGGAGGATTGTACGGATTACTCTACATTGTCAGAATCATATCCTGTCTTTATGAGGCACAGCCCACTAGCAAAGTTAGGCCGAAGCTGCTGTTGTTGCTGCTGCATCGGCTGAAAATCACCACTTGTAGCCAGCGGGATAAAGTGTGAGCTGCTGGGCAGCAGCTTCACTTTACTGGGATTGAGCAGTCAAACACTATACTGGCAACAATGCCCACACAAGCTAAGGCCATCCTGCAGCAGTGAGATTCAGTGCTGACAGTGCTGTTGGAATCAGTACTGTCGGTGCCAGTGTACAGGAAGAGCAGGTGCTGTTGTGCCGCCTGTAGTAGTCCCTGTAAGAGGCTGAAAAGGGTAATTAACTTAATTTCTCAGAACACAAGTCATGTCTTCAAATTACTTTTTTTTACAGTCCAAAACAGCAATATAATTAGCAAGAAAAATACTGCTTTGGTTCTGAGTTTGGTTGGTTTGGGGTATGCATGTGCAGGGAAAACAGCGGGAGATTATCTGGCGAGTGGGCACATTGATGTTCTAATGTGACAGATGCAAAACTGAGGTAGAAAACACCGACATCAACTTGGAAAGACAACGACATTAAATAGCTTTTGGTGATAAGGGGACAACATCGCTGTTGATGTGCAAAAACAAAAAAACATGTGATCTCAGCTGCGTTATTTATATGTTATGTCCTGCCTCCTGCATGCTGTGGCACCCCTCACCTGAACACGCCTGAGATTTTATAGTCGTTGTGAACAGTCTCCAGCTGTGATGTTCATGTTTGAGACCCAATCGTATGGAAGTTCTCTGGAGTTCTTTGTCTGAAAACCGCTACGGAGAGTCAAGTGGCACAGAGTCCGCACTGCCACCCTCCCCTTCTCAGAGTGACAGGAAAATACTTTGTGAAATTCTTTCCTTACTCACAGCTACAGTATGTCAGATCACCCTCCGATTGCTAGAGAGCTACGAAGATTGACTCACAGACACCCATTGATGAAGGAGTCATGTAACTCTGCAAAGGCACAAATGTGTGTGAGTGCAAATGAGAACACTGATGTGGAAATACCAAGACACACACGCACACACGCACACACACACACACACACACACACACACACACACACACACACACACACACACACACACACACACACAGAAGGTGATCCATAACAACTCCCTCCTCATTACTGCGAAAGTCGGATAGCCAGTCTCACCCTCACGCCTTCTCTCATCCCCCCTTCTTTCTTCCTCCCCCCTTCCTGCTGCATTACTGGCACTCGTCTCTGTTGTAGCGACGAGCGGACAGGGAGGAAGAGCTTTAAATGATTTTTTTTTTCTCGGTTCTCTGGAGATGTCAGCTCCTATTCTCTCTGGTTGGAAAGGGAAGAGGGTGACGACTGAGGGGAGGGCGTCTGAGGAGGGTTTCAGAGACTAGGGGAAGTAAGGGGGAGAGAGAGAGAGGTTGCAGCTGAGATCGACGCAACACTCTAGGCTACAAAGAAGACCTGTCTGCTGACTTTAATGCTGCACGCTGCCACCAGCAGAATCTTTTGAAAGAGGAGAGAGACGTTGTGGAGAGATGAAAGGGAAGGGGGTGAGTCGCGGAGAGGTGTTGGGTAAAAGAGACAGAGCAAAGATGGGCAGCAAAGGTGGAACAACATCAGTTTGGGATGGTGTAAACACACAGGTTGTTCAAATAATCACCTGCAGCACTGCCACACTAAAGGTGTGCAGATCTTTCTATGGCGGAAATTAGCATTCTAGTGTTGATGTTCACTGTGCTTTCAACAAAATTAGGACATGAGTGTCTCCTTCCCATCATTCATAATGCATGACACACTGTGTGTGAGGCATATCACTTCAGACGCAGGCCACACCAAACCCTGCTGAGGATTAGGTGAAGAAGATCTCCTAAAGAATAAGGGATTCCAAGATGGCTCAGAGTGGAAGCATCATTTATAATTGAATCTTCCCTAGAGGATAGCGATGCCTGTCTGCCTTTGCCAAGTCTTCACGGAGAGCCCACAACTCCTCTCTCCCAGTCTGTCTCTGTCTGCCCCCTCCCCCTTCTCTCTGCAATATCTGAAAGGCTCTCATACACAAATACAACACTGCAACCTCAGCCACTGATCTTATCCCAAGGCCTTTATGACTCAAACCCCAGTTGGACACATTTACCCATTCTGAACTTTGTACAAACTTGCCTGTTTTGGTGCAAGGAGAAAAGGGAAAAAAGTTTATACAAACACTGCATTTCGGAAATTGCGCGTGCATTGTCTGTCACAACACGACGCGGTGATAACAGGATTTCAACATGTGGATTATGTGCAAAGTCACATGACCTTCAGATTCTTGCACAGTACAAGACGTTTTAAAAGAAAAATACCCCGTGGAGTTCAGGCACGGTCACAACATATGTGTGGACGTGCCCTTGGATTGCATTAACGTTTCTGTTTTTAGAGAGCAAGGCCACACAAGACGGATTCCTGCTGCTGGTATAGTATTATTCTGCTCATTGACATTAGGCAGTTGCACTATGTTGAGCCACCTGTGCCACATATTCAAAAAGGTTTGCACATGTTTTAGAGGGAGGTTTGTGTGGTGAGGTAAAAACTTCTCTACAAGAAAACTCCACAGGACACTTTTAATATTTTGTAGAACTAAAATGAGATCCTCTTTTCAATGACAGTATCTTGTGGCCGTGTGGGAGGTTATAGTATTTATGTAAGAGGTTTTTGTTTAACCTTTTATAGATAGTGAAAGTGAATGTAGACAGGAAATGTGGTAAAGGGGAATGCAGTAAATGGTCTGGCCAGGCGGGAGTCGACGTAGATTATTGGATCGCCCCTATGTAACATTATTTACTAAGACTTTACTTTTATTCTAAAACTACTCTGCCTGTTCGCCATCGTGTAGCGTACAGATGTTTTTTTCGTGATAAAAACACTGTGTGCACAACATGTTGCAGCTATTTTTCACATGATGTCAACAAACCTCGGCAGCAAATGGATTTCGCTAGCTCTGTTTGTTTGCCTCCGACTAGCTGTGTACAGAAGGTAATAAGTCAGGACTGATTGACTATCTGTCAAACTGGCTGCCACCTTTGCCACAGCGAGCAACCAGCTCCGTGTTTGCTGGATGGACGGCAGCCGGTGTTAATTTCAAGCACATAACTCCTTCGCCTCCCTCCTCCTCAGCTGGCTTCAGCATAAAGTCTGGAAGTGTTGGGATGTGATAAGAAAGGTGGCCCCTCTGCATAGTACACTGGCTCCCAGCACAAACAATAATTGCAATTTGCAGAGGCAGACAACTGCAAACCAAGTGCTGCAAGCGCTGCCCACGTCAGCCCTGTCAAATCCATTCAAATCCTTTCTTCTGATGTGCAGGCTGTGTATTTTAATCATAAAGCCTATATATAAAACAACTTGAGAATATACGTCTCAGATGTCCACCTGCCTTTGAAGAATATGGATTTGAGAGCCGAATGGACGGACACTAAAAGGATTAAACTTCTCGTGAAGAGCAGGGCTAATCTTCCCTTTGATATCGACAAAATCAAATAAAAGTACTTGAACCTAAAATGAAATTGATGGCTCTTTTGCAGGGGGAAAACAAACAATGTAAGCAAGCTGACATTTCAGATCTGTCTCTTTGAGACAAAAATCTAACTGTGAATAAAAATGCCCAATAACCTTTTTTTGTTCGCTCGGCATCCTCCTTTTGTCTGAATTTGATGATTGCCCGCTGAAACACGGCATCATTGTCTTTTCTAAAGCTAGACCAGCTGCACCTGCGGTTGGCATAGCAACCCCACATCCCAGCCGCCTCTGTCTGTGGCAAACCTGATATCGCCTCCGACCCTACCTACATCAAACACCTTTACATCTCACTGATTATCTCACACCCAGTACCGCCACAGTAATGATGAACAGAAATACTTGAATGTGCAATGCAATGCGCCTCCCACACCTTCTGTCTTCTGTGCATTCTCCATCGCACACAAACAGGGACAAAAAAACAGACACAGAGTGAGACGGGGAAAACAAATTTGTACTTTTCAGAAGTTTCCTCAGACACCTCCCTCGGAGCCAAGGACTTCATTGTTCTTCATTTCCACAGCAACATTTAATGCGGCACTCACTGTGGCCATGTTTTCCCTGCAAATCTTAAGCCGAGAAATGCCATCAATGGCAACCTTGATGAAGTGATTGGTTTTGACAAGTAGCTCTTATCTCAGTCTGACGTGCATTGCAACCTGTGCGGTACAAAAGGGTCCACAGTAAAGTGCACACTGTGGACGCAATCAATTCATGATAATGGTATTTCACCATGTAAATCTCTCTGTGGGGCCTCACATGCGTGCACACCCGAGTGTCTCGCTGACCTCGGTGGTGTTTCCTGTGGTATTATTTCATGCAACAGGAGGGCCCAGATTCATATATAAAGGTCTGTGATATGTTAACAATAAGTACTTTTAGTCGGATATATTCTTTCAAGATGTTGCTTAAGTTGGGTAATGTTAAGTATAATAGACGGATTGGTGACGCGTAAGATAAAAACGGTATGGGGGATTTAATGAATCCAAATGTGAACCCAACTGCAGAACAATGGGAGGTTTTGGATTGAGGCATTTGACAGCGCTCACCAAAGTATCTCTTTTGTGCTTTGAGGTATAGTATCTCGGCTATGCATGTGATGTTATACACTTTATGTTTTTTCTTTAGTTTCTCAACCGTCTGTACGTAAGAATAAATGCTGTTTTAGCACACATGCACAGCAATTTCTTTCTTTTACTTCTTCTCTTGGTCTTTGCGCACTCTGACTCAGACAGTCTTTATCACTGCTTCTGGGATCCAATATTGGAATGGTACTCTGTAGTTGCTGTTTTCCAATTCCCCGCGGAAGGGGGTTTGACTCCAGTCCTTTATTGAATGTGTCTACTTTATAATTAACGCCCTCCCCTTTCCTCAATTCACCTCCACTCTCTCCTCTACATTCTTCTCCTCCTGATTCCTCTACCTCTACCTCCACCCATTGACCAGCTACATTGACCATGTCTTGCCATTAGTTCTATCCCTGCTCCAAGGACATTGAGCCCAAGACAAAACAGCAGTGAGTCAAGCCATGGGGAGGAAAATCTGGTGGCGGCAGAGACACAATCCATCTCCTTTCAGTGATTTAGCCACAAAACCATGAAGAGGTCGGCCCTGCACCACCTCCTCTGATATCTGTTTCCAATCCTTTATCAAAAGGAAGAGAATGGGTTTGGGAGAGGAGGGGAGGGGAGGGGTGGAGCTATATGCTTTAAAGGCCGCTGCCACACAGCCTATCTACAAGTAAACAAGAAGAGCCGCGATCGATGAGAAGGGGATGGAAGGGAAAGACATGGGGTAAAGGGTGCTTCTTGAAAGCTGTAATTAACAGAATCCTTAAGGAGATATGGATTGGCGATAGGCGGGAGGGTGCATGCCAGTCCCACTGAGGACAAGACAAAGACACAAGTAAGGATGCGTTTGAGGAGACTGCGCACATCTGCACGTGCATGTGAGCCTGACAATGTGAAGTGAGTTTGTGTGGAAGCGCGGGCAGATGTGTATGCTGATCAGCGACTGAGGCTTAGCTGAATTTTCCTGGGGTGAGGTTGAGAGGACCCAGGGGAGTTTAAAGGGCAGTGGGATGGAACATGCTGGCCTCTCAGTGTGTCTTAGTGTCGGCCTAATTAAAGGCCAGGCCAAAAAGCTCTCCATGTTGTTATTACTGCTGTTGTGATGTGGTGTGTGTGAGCATGTGGCTGTGCTTGCTATTGAAAGTAAGTGGATGTTCAAGGGCTTGAAGACCTGCGCTTGCAATTTTGAGTGCTCCAAAATATCCTGACAAGTTTTCTTAACCTTGCTGGCCTGTGATCCCAATTGCGTGTTAAAAAAAGCTCTTATGAAGCCATTCTCAATAGTTATTAAGTTGTTATTTGAATCGTTGTCAAGAACAGCTTAAAGTTGATTAAATACACATCATGCCCTGAGGAAGAAGATAGTTGCCTAGAGCATGTTAACACAACAAAATGTATAGAGGGAAATTAAGTTGGATGTCTTCCTGCACTTTCTGTAACTTCAGTGAAATTTTACTTCAATATCACTTGTGATCATATACTGTAGGCTTAGTAGGTGATCACGCTTGAGGATATGACCCTAAAGCTGAGAAACTCCTTTATGTATGTGTGTGAGATGTCCGGCCAGCCTTCCTTCCTTCCTTCCATCCATCCATCCCATGTGTATGCCTCTTATCATAAGTGCAGACTTTGATTGAAGTAAGTAGATGTATACACAGAGCCAAGCCAAGTTAAGCTAAGGGTTTCTCTCTTCTTCTACACTCCTTCTTTCTTCTGTCTTTCATTCATATACCTCAACCCCACACATACCAGTGGGCCCCCAGTTGCTTTCTTTGAAGATGTACTTAGTTGAACTGACGAGAAATTTAAAGCGAGTGACAGCGGCTTTCAACAGCTCATGAAAGGCAAAAGAAATCTGCCACTCTGTGTGAGTCAAATGGATGGGGGAATTGTTGCAGTGGCATGGGTAGCGGGGACCGGGACTGTAGGCAAAACCTACACACAAAGCTTTCTTCAATCCCTCAGCCCAGGCTTGTACACATCTTGGCTCATATGGAACGCATGAAAATGAGCAACTGCGCAGGAAAGACAAAGAGAGCCTCAGCCAGCAGAACCCCAGAGCTACCTTTGACAAAACAGCCACCGAAACCTGCATCATTCAAATATATTTTGGCATGTCTTCATTCAGCAGGTCCCACCGCCTCTCCTTGCCCTGGGAAAATACAATGGCACAAAGCGCGGGCTCTCGAACATTTTCCCTCCGATGCCAAATTGAGAAATTTATTCCACTGCCCTGGGGAGTCAAGCTCATTAAAACATATTACTACTCCTGTCATACGGAGACTTACCTATAGGCACACAATCAATTCCTGCTAAAAAGACAGAAACTGTCGATGCTCAGTAAGCTATACACTTTAAATATGTTGCAGTAGAAAGGCAAGGTGACAGGGCCCATTGTGTAGTCTAGACATGAGCTCGTTTCATCATAGGAAAAACATCAATGTTGTCCTATAGGCTGAGCCAACAGGTGTCACAGTCACGCACAGCCTATCAGGTTTGGTCTTCATTTTACTGCGGCCTTAGGTGGGAATACTGACAGGGATGTGTTTGACTGTGCCATGGGAGGCGTTAATAGCCCCACTAACGATGCAAGGAGCACAGTTAATACCTTTGAACTGTCATGCTCCAGCTTTATGGATGTACACCACATATTTTGTATTTCTTTTCAATATGGGTGACTGAATGGAATAGCTTCCTGTCTGATGTTATGGACATATGTTCTATACTACATATACAGTAGTAGAGGGCTGTTCACCTTGAAGTAACACAGCGGGCTGGTGTAGAATAATAATACACAGAGTGTGACCGGCATACAAACCTTTCACTTCTATAAAAAAAAAAAAAGTACGAAAAATACACTGCAGCTCTTTCATGTCCATCATTTGTGCCTACTGGAACCAACAGTACTATGTTTGAACACAGTATTAGAAACATTTCCTTAAGATCTCTCTCTAAATCTACACCTCCGCAATTCTGGTTCACATTTCAACATCACCAAAGCATGTCAGGTGCAAAACCTGGCTATTGCCTGGTCCCATCTTTGCATTCGACTAAAAGCTTTATCAGGGAGGCTCAGTGAAAGGTGATGGGTATGACGAGCTGAGAGGCATAAAAGTAGCCTGAGGTGTGCAATGTGTAGTTCAGATGTGTAGTGTGGTCAGGTCAACAGTATAAAGGCCAGAGAGGTCTCCAGGACAGCTACAGTAGTATAATGGTAGTAAGACTACCCACCCTGTAAACTGGCAACTTGGACAGGCTATTGTTAAACATTTTTTTCCCCATAGAGGTAGTAATAAGGGACAAGATAAGGCCTTTGAGGCAATGAGCAGATTTAATGGAGTAGATGCCGCATTTATTGTAACACAGATCTGATACGATGCAAAACACTCTTCTCAATATTTCAGTACATTGAATTACTTACTCTGATAAAAAAACAAGGATATGACAATAATGGAATTTTAAATGAAAGAGATGTCAAGGAAGTGAAGCTGGGATGAAAGACAAGACTGGAAGGCATCTTTCTGCCATAAGAGAGCATGTATACATCTGCTCAACAAGCAACCCTGACGTCAAACATTGAAACAAAGTGAAAACTTCAAAGCTGTCTTGGGGAGAACGTTTTGCTCTGTCAAATTTCACATTACCTTGATCGATTTAAACTTTTATTTTGTTCCATCAAGTGCACCACAAGCACCCTGCCAGCGAGTACAATAGAAGTTCTTCAGACTGATGGCATTTCTATCCGGGCACAGTTGTTGAAAATAGAAACTTGAGATAGAGAGAGGAAAGGCTTGTGTGGGTGACTGCCATTGGCTTAGCACTGTGTCTCTTTGTCTATGCACAGATACACATGCATGTACACAGGTGCATGTTTGCATATGCAGCCTGCAAGTATCAATTTCATCTGGGGACCCTCATACTTATTCACTTGGACGTGGATCCTTCAAAAGAGCCCCAGGCAAATATTTACATTATAATATGCTGATTGCTTCACTAATGGCCGGTGCGGAGTGCTCTATTGTGGCGTGTGAAGCGAGATATGCGGTTCTAGCATGGTAACTAAGGACGGCAGGAGTGAGAGGCGTAGTGTTGGGAAACAAACTGTCTGGCTGGCTGGCTGACAGGGGGGAAAACACAGAAAAATGGGAATATATGAAACCTCACATCCCATTACCCACAGCAATATTCTCACACAGGCCTCCCATGACTAACTGTCCTGATCATTCCGGCCAGCTGCGTCTGTATGTACAAATGGGCCAAAATGAACTATTACTCACAGGAAGTAACTTGCGCCGGTATTAATGGTACAAAAAAAACATTAGTTGAATGCTAAATATCCCCATTTTATCCCATCAAGTCAGCGGTTGTTGGAGCCTCCTCAGAATCTAATAAAAGACGTAGACAAGAGGGAGAGATTAGACTAACATACAAACTCCAAAGAAAACTCTGCTCTCTCTTTATCTCAGTTTGTTTTTCCAGCATCTTTGCACAGAACATGATGGTAATCAGGCTTCATCGAAAATGAGGGACGCTGCAGTGCTTCCAAATATTTCTCTTTCTCTCCGAGACATGCTGATTGTGCTATTAGGTTGCACAACAAGAGTGTGTGTCTGGTTTCTTTGGAGTTGGAAGGAGGGTAGGACAGGCAGAGGTGGGTCAACAGCAGGAACCTTAGTTATGACTGGCCCTGGGTAGCACTAAGGGTCCTTTCTCATTATATCTGCACATCAGGTTTGGCTGCAAGGTATTTCACTTATCTGAGAGGAAACCCAACAGGCTCCGGAGCTCCACTCTCACCAAACACTTTAATTGGATCTTTTAAGCACTAATCTGCTGCCCCCAAAACACTGCCTTGGTTTTAATTAAACAAATGCCATATTAGATTTCACTTAGGCTCCTTGAAATGCCACATCTAACTCATACTCAACCACAGCGCCACATAGAGGTGGCTATACCCAACCCCAAAAGAATCATTTAATATTGCAAATGACATAAACAATTCCTTTGCAGCACCGTAATCCTTTAGAGCTCGTGTTCAGAGGTTACGAAATGATGATTTTACTCTTTGCTGGGGCTGCCCCAGTGTGATGCATCAGAGCTTCTGGGCTAAGCCCTTATCGCAATCCCTGTAACAAAGAGCTTCAGTCGGACGCCACTTTTACTAGACATCAAACAGCCCGATCGCCTCATCTTGACACTCCTTGGCTTCGATTAATACCAGGATTATTCAGTCAGAACGCATCAACAACACTCATACTTCTCTCTGAGATGGGGATAAATGGACCATTCTCACGGTGCCAATAAATCAATAAAACATTACGCTGATGCAAAAAGAGTTCCCACAAGAAAGGTGACAAGCAGAGAATGACTGTGAATTCTTTGTCTATATGTCTTTCTCATCTCTCTCAGTCTCACCAGGAGAAGACGCATCTGACAGAGGACGGGACAGAATGGAGACATGAAAGGAGAGGAGACGTTGTCAATTTCATCTTTGTTCAGTCTGTGTAATGGACGATTTCTCAACAAAAACATCAAATTGTTTGTTGCACTGAGATCAGTGAATCATCCGAATGGACCAATTAAAACTCTCAGCGGTTGATCGAATGCTGCACAATGAATGGAGAGTTGTCAGACTTGGAGGAAAAAAAGATCAGTACGTGACGCCCGCGCTGTTCTCCACACAACACCACACTAGGAAGAAGGAAGGGCCGGCTAATGCACCCTTGTGCAAGCCTAAGAGAGCGATCTCCAAATGTCCTGACCAATGAGAGTTTGACTATTTCCTCACTTACAACCACTTACAGCAGTCACATTGAATCAATGCCTGTGGATAGTTTGATTGGGCCAACCTCCCCACCCCCCCTCAAAGCAAAGCCTGTCTCCCACTATATACCCTGAGCACACTCACTTCTTTTGCATTGCCTTCAACCCAACCACTCCTACTCTTTACTGCCCAAGGGTGCTTTTTACCTCTATTACAAGATTTTAATTCTGTTTGATGATAGGCATCAAATGCAGTGCCCTTAACCCTAATCTCAGTCTCCTCCTTTCCTCTTCGCTGCAGCATCGAGGCGATCTTCATTATGCATGACATGATCGTGAATTAGGTGGTGGGGGGCTTTAGTCGAGTGTCTTCCTCTGAGGGCATATGAGTGTACTTGTAAAGGAGAGATGTAAAGGTATGTCCATGTCCCTGAGGCTACGAAAGCCATTACTTGACAACACACCTGCAACAGGAATGAATTGGTGGCAGTGGTAGTCATGGCTTTGGTTGCATAGCTCCTGGTCCAGCTTTGATTACCACTAATTGTTAATGCAAATGAGCCCCGCTAAAGCTAAGCATTCCCAGAAGCGGCACGTTCCTGCAAGTCTTCGATAAAACAAATGTGTAAGGTATAAAAAGAATAACTCCATAAGTGATGAATTACCCCCTTTTTGGAGTACTCTTTTGATTCTGTCTCAAAGTGTACGCACTCTGCATATTTGGGTTTTGCTGGTTGGTTATTGCACCATTTGAGAAGGGCATTGGTATTCTGTTGGAACTGTAACTTTCTGGATGTCTGCAGCCACTCCAGGGAAGCGGAGGAGCGAGAGGGGAAAAAGAGAAAGGGAGAAGAGAGTCAACTGCATTAAAGTTTGGATGACGACAGTGAGATATTGCATAGAGAGGAACCTCAAAAATATCTGGATATGAAAAGCAACAGAGAGTGCTGAAGGGAGGGCTGTGTGTGTGTGTGTGTGTATGTGTGTGTGACAACAGCGACAAAAAAAAAAAAAAGTTATACCAAATGGCTTGCAGTCGGGATCTCCAGGTTTTACAGAGGAGTAAAAAACACGGGTGACATATAAAGAGCCAAACAATCTTTGTCAAGACTTTTACACATTTTTCTCCAGTGGCTCCAATTCCCTCAGTAGGCTCCAATTCTCCCTCTATCCACACGGGCCACTATCCTCTACCTCTACAGTATGTGTGTGCGTGTGCGTGTGCGTGTGCGTGTGCGTGTGCGCGTGTGCGTGTGCGTGTGTGTGTGTGCGTGTGTGTGTGTGTGTGTGTGTGTGTGTGTGTGTGTGTGTGTGTGTGTGTGTTGAACTGGCTCTCTGCCTAGCCAATTATGTCTTTGTGCTAGAGCCATCTCCCCGTCCCTGACCTTTAACGCCCTGCTCCCAACAGACCGCCCTCCACTCCACCACTTTGTCTGAATGTCTGTCCCACTATCGCTCTTCGCTGGCCCACTAAAAAGAAAGAGAGGAGAAATGTGCTTTCTTTTTTCATCATTTCACATGGAAGCATTCAATCCGTCCTCCTAAGACTCTGCCCTTTCTCTCCCTACCCGAGCGCTTGCAAAGTTTTAGAATTATGTTCTGTTTCTCTATGCAACTGTTCATACATGCTTTGTCTGTGCTCCAGTCTACCACTTGCCCGCTGTGATCAAAGCTATCAATAACTGTGAATAAATTCCGGTTTTGTCGGCAGATTCCTATCTACGGCTAAGACCAAATGAAAATAAAATAATAATGCAACTAGATTTGCCCATTACTTCCTGATGGCATACCTCAGCAGGGCTCCACAATCCAATCAAATGGCAGATAATGAAAGCACGGAAGCAATTTAATTCTTGAGAGTCCTTCAAAAGCAAAAAGGCAGCGAATCGAGCAGATCAGCCAAATTTATGGCGGATTATACATACACCTTGCACCTTTTCCATCCCTTGGTCCTAGCCTTTCTTTCTCCATCTCTCTTGCTGTACCTTGCTTTTTTTCTGCCTCCGTTCTATCACTTTGTCTCCCCCCATTGCAGGGCAGGATAATTAAAGTTCTTTGATGCTCTACCTCTCCAACTACTTCACAGGGACAGAGTTAATGGAAGTCACTGGCTTCTACCAGATCTTAGACTTTAAATTGAATGTCTCCACTCCATTTGAGAGCTGCAGCTAGATAAAAGAGCAAAGCTCTTTACTTCCCGGTCATAGACCTCTAACTAGACGACTGGAGACGCTTTAATGGTCACTGCTGTGCATCATATTCAGTACGTATGAATACTTGTTGAATATGAGAACCAGTATAATGGGTGATTGTCTGGTGTGCAGCAACATGTGTGCACATTGGATGTATGGGCACCGATACATGGAAAAGCACTGAGAATTAAACGGCTCCTTTGAGATTTGAGTCTGATGGTTTTGGCTGTACGATCGTCTGTCCATTCTCCTTCTTCTCTTCATTCTGGCATCCAAACATTTTTGAATTTGCTGCGCTGCCAACAGAAAGAAAACTAAAAACCAAGGAGATAGGGATGTCCCAGTGTCTAAAATTTGGTGCATTTTGTGTGTAATGTGCAAGAGATGTTTTTATAGTGTGTGTAGAGTGTTAAGGCAACACATTGTCAGAAGCTTTGTTTTCGTCTACTACAGTACACTGGATGCCACTTCATATTAAGACGTGGGCGTAAATATTGGGCACAAATGAATTTGGGGGTATTTTTACTGTGACTTCTGTACATAAACTATCCTTTTATTTAAGCACTTCTAAAAGCTTGTTTGTGCCGCAATTGGAAACCCAAGGGTCACGCCTGTGGTAAAGTGTGTGTGGCTTTAATGTACCTTTCAGCTTGAGCTGAAAACCCAGACACACACAGTACGTATACACACAAGCACACAAATATACATCCATCTATTTATCCACCCACGCACTTCAGTCGTGGCCATCGTAGTATCAAAGCGTCAGGCTGCTCGGCATTGATGCCACTTGACTGATTGATCTGATATCAGTGAATGCATAGATACATGTGGAAAGTGTTGAAAAGGTTTTGTAGTGCACAGAGACATGTGCATATAGACATGTCTCTGTGTGTAAAACGTTCTCTGAAGGTGCTTCCATACTGAGCCTGTGTGGGTCTGGGTGGATGTGCATGTGTTCAGGCTTTGAAGTCGATTCACGCTGGGGTGCATTCCACATGGCAGGAGGCTGCCCCCGGCTATACCACGGTTACGCAGAACAGTGAAAACACGCAGGAAGCGCAAATACAGACACATACAGTATACATGTGGACACACACAGTTGGAGGCACTTTGAGACAGAGGAGCAACAGTATTCCATGAGACAGGAGAGGGGGCTGCAAAGCACCATACCTGCCAGCTCCTATCTAGTCGACAGCCTTCTACAAACCAGACCTAACCAGACACACCGAGTTTGGTCGGTTAAAAAGCAGCACACGTACACACATTTCTCCGGCCTGACTTTCTTTTAAATTTTGAAATATTATAGCCATCAGTACTGACATTATGGTTGTGTTTCATCATCTGCAGCAAAGGTGCCACAGGAAATCAGGTGCTTTCAATTTGTAAGAGGCTGCTGCAACAACAGCTACGTGTGAACACCTCCGAGTGTGTCATACGATTTAAACCGAGAACAATAGTCATACAACCAAAAGTCCTAACGAGTAAGACATGCATGTGCACACGCTTACAGAAAGGTCAATACAGTCATTCCAGGACCACGATGTTAAGCCAAACCAACACCGAAGGTCTGAATGTCAGCAAAGCCCGCCGGACAGCAGACATAGCCCCTCGATAAAAACCCATCAGCTCATTGAATCATGCTCCCTGCACTCATCTCCCAATGAGCCTCTCCACTTCATCAACAACTGCCATAAGGATCAATACGGCACTTCAGTATCGATTCCGCGTTCTGTGGTCAACGCCAGCTCCGATAATCACCTGTGTTCGCTCATCAACTACACCAGTTCCAGGGCAAAAGGTTAGATAAGATGTAGGATTTCCAACCGAGAATCACTGAACCTGAACCAGTAACAATAACTAAATGGATTCTAGGGAGGAGGATAATGAAGTCAGACTATGTTGACATGCACTTTTCAAAAAATAATTCCTAATCCGTGAGATTGTATGGCTTAAATTGATGGATGGTATGTTAAAGTTGAAGTAAAGTTAAATGTGAAAAAGGTGAAAATATTCTGTCTCTGTTAAGAAAGCGTTATACTGAGCCATACATCACAATCAGTAGTTGTGCTGGGAGGCAACGAAGTTTATCCAGGTATTACGGAGGACATATTTTACCTTCTGTCTGCTGGTGAAGCAGAGCAGCCATCTGAACTGGGAACATTAAGGTCAGCTGAAACATAAATTCACTTAACTGTATAAGTTATTCGAGCCCTAAACTCACACACACACACACACATACATACACTAGCTTTTGACATTTGAAAACTGCGACTATGTTGCCTGGACTGCCACTGATATGTACACTATGGCATTGCAGTGGGGGTGAATATCCGCTTCTCTTTCCGAATAGAGCCTGATAAGCTCTGCTCCAGCTTGGCCAGATAGATAGACAGAACGGGGGCTGCGTTTTTCTATTTTTTTTTCCTCTGCTGTGTGTCCTAGATGTCTGCACACAGTGGCAGCACTGCGTTAATTCGCTCAGACGCTGTCACGAATGCGGCTCAACGTAGCCTGAGCCTGCAACTTGGCATGAGGGCAAAAAGTGGAGGGAGGGGGATAGAGAGAGAGAGAGGGAGAGATGGGGAGAGGCAGCTTGGACATAGGGCCGGATAGAAAGAAAAGCAGAGATAAAACAAGAGAATTATCCAAGAGATAAAGAAGAAAAGACAACACAATGGATAGACAAGGGATAGAGATAAAAATGGAACAAGCACTTTTTATGAAAATGAAAAGCTCGGGATGTTGGTTTGTGGAATTAACGCTGGTGACAAATCATGCGTGGGCATCGCAGTTGAATTCCATTCAGGCAGCACACGGCCGCACACTCACACCTATAGATCTGGGCGAGTGATACTGTATCAGGATAAGCCTGTGTCTCTCTGCTGCATTCAAATATGTAATCTGTACTGTATGCTGCCAGTTCTGAGGACAGGTCCTTTCAGTGGGGAGAAAGAAGCTGCAATGAACAGTGCTTGAAATACAGAACCACAGTGGTGGTTTTATCTGGCGGTAGCTGGTGAAATCCCTAGACATCTCGGCAGCAGATTGCGAGGTAGCTACACAGCTTGTTAGATACCACGAATTTTCAATCAGACTTTGTATTATTATCACTTAGCCTTTGAGTATTTGGACTGGATTAGCATACATTCCGTGTATTTGAACGCAGCTCATATTAGAGTCAAGCCAGAATTTTAAAAATGTACCCTCTTTGCTCTCTAAGTATATTTCATCAGATTATCGTAGAGTATGGCTCAGTTTTCTGATAAGCCTCTGTTTTAGAATTCAATCATTTTAAATATTTAATAATACACTTGGTGTAATGTACATCACCACAGCCCTAATTAGTAAAACAGCAGATAACAGTCATGTTATCCTCATCCTTCTGCTGCTGACTATTATTGGTCAAAGAGAATAACATTTTCATCGCATACATTTTCAAGTGCAATATCACTATGTTAAGCATCATATGTTCAATATCAAGTGCACCACTACTCCCATAATACTTATTACTATTAACATTGTCATAACTTCTTTCTGATTCCACTTTAGTTGAGCATTAGCTCACGTAAATTGTGATAATATTTTTTATTTCTAGTGGGTACTTGTTCTGAATCTACTCCATACACACTCTTTTCATATTCCCTTATTTTTTTTTTTACACATGATACTCGATTATTTTATTCTATTGTACTCTTGTGTATTGTGCTATGGTGTGTTAATAAAACGACGGGCACAAGGATTTCTACGGGATTAGTAAAGTCTATCTTATCTTATCTTATCTCATTTTATTGATTTTTTTGAATCACTTCCACTTTTGAAATTGGTATTTAGAAGCTGCTAATTAAACTCTTTTAATCACTATATTCTGCAGAGATGTTTCACATAAAATACTCTGGCAGTCCAAAGTGCACAATAATTACCTCTCCAGATGGCATTTTCATGTTAAATCAAATATTTTTGTTAAATGCCACAACCTTGTTTTTGCACTCTGAAATTAATGTTTAGATCTCGATAAATTCGCCACATTCTTCATGCAACGTGCCTCTATTTTTGACATTTTAATTACATAATTTGTTTGTTTGTGCAACCAACTATTATTTGAGACCTGGGTATTATCTGAAAGCTTAAGCTTTTAGCTGAGAAAAAAAATGACTGCGGCAAGATAGACGGCTAGAGAGACGGCAGACGAGCTCGATGGAGGAAGATAAATGGATTGATTTTGCATTGCTGTGAAAAAAATGGAAAAGCAGGCCTTTTGTTGGATAAATCTGCTTAGTTTACAGTCAGCACTGATAAGGGCAGGCCGAGGTAAGGGTGAAATAAGGATCAAATGTGGTGGCTAGAGGACAGCCATAGAGAGGAGAAAATCAATTAGAGGGAGGGAGGGAGTGAGACACAGAGTGGGTACGGAGTCTTTGCATGTATGTGTGTGTGTGTATCTGTGTGTGTGTAATAGTATCATCAGGTTCACAGCACCGAGCGTCGAGTTGAGTGATTCTATGCAAGTGATGGACAAGAGAGGAGGAAGGTGGAAGAGGGGTGACTCATATTCTAGTGCAGATACAAGAGCACCAGCAGAGCAGCGGTGTGTTTGTTTGCATCCGATGGGGAGACCTCACAAAATACATCTCTCTTCACAGGTGCACACAATTTAACCTGCCTCGCATAAGCAGATTACAAGCACCAATATATACTGTATTAGATTCAAAAGAAAAAAAAAACTCTCTCCTCTGTCTACAATTTAATCTGCCTTTTGGTAAGAAAGTGGTACTAGCGCATTACACACAAGAGAAAAGTCATATAGACAGAGAAGTACATAATCTCTGCTTCGCATAAACAGAGGCACAGTCTCTCTCACATACACACACTGTACGCAGTCAGTATCAAGCCGGAGTCAGCATCTCCAGATAAAGCAATGTAGATAGTAGCTTGGCATGCTATCATCGCTGTGATTAATCCTTCGGCCTGCTTTTGAGCACTTGATAAATCAAATCAAGGAAACACCCACTCACACCCACACACACACACACGCGCGCGCGCACACACACTCACTGCAGAGGCATGCATGGAGTAATGAGCCTCTAATCAATCTTACCCAGGCGGGGCAGTTGCAGTTTCGTCCTGCGAGCGAGGCTGAACTGCTCCTTGCACTCTTCATTCTGACAAATATGGGACATATATTGTTTACATCAACAGTGCCCTGGGGGGCTTTTGGGATCCATATGAATTATCCATATCCACTAAGTGCCCTGTAAAACAGGATGAATCACAGGTTAACGCTTGCTAAGTCTCAGCCGGTTATGTAAGACTTGAGTAAAGAGGCGGTCTGCTGCCTACCTTTTTTCCTATCTCTCTCTCAGCCTCTCGATTTCTTTTCAAGTTAATTTCACTCGTTATTATCATAAACTATGACACAGAGTCAGAGAGAGGCAGTTGCGGTGAGACAGTTCTCTGTACGATGAACAAGAAGTCAAGGAGTGTGGAGAAAAACACTTGTGCCCTTTGACCTTCTGTTAAACTTGTGACCGACCCCTGGCACAGTGTTGCCCTCAGAGGTTGCTAATGATTCCCGAGGGACGAGTGTGCAGTGTGGAGGAAGAGCAGCTGGGTGGCAAAGATTTGCAGCATGTGTCCGTGCATGTGCACGCCCTCCTAGAAGCTGTCAGTGTAACAGTTTAAACACACGCTGTGTTTGTTTGCAAAATGTGCAACTTGTAGGAAGATTTCCTGAATTTTGGCAGAATGAAATGTAAATCAGCATGTGATATGGACAATTAGGAGGATGTGACGAGATTACATAATTAATTGAGCAGCAGAAACTGGTGTTTTTAATCAGCCAGTGTGGTGATTAAGGAGGGGTGACTTCCAACAAGGGTCCCCATCTGGACTCAAAACTGGGACAGTGGCAGTGTTTTCTTTTTTCAAATTCCTGCATTACCCATTTACAACTATTTGTACGTACAAACAGCTGAAGGGAAACACAATTTGTTTGTCAGCTGAATTGTGCAAAAGCTTCAGCAGTGGTTCCCAAACTGGCGGTCGGGGGGGGGGGCATAGAGCCACTATATATTCCTGCAGGAAAAAATTAAGAAAAACTGTTGGATCATGTTCTCATGTTGACCTTTACCTCCCTACAAATCTATAATTTATTAGGGGTCTCTTCAGATTTCACAGGAAATATAAGTAAGATCTTGATGAAAAAGAAAATAATTTAGGGAACTGATATCTATGAGTGTGAATTGAAGGGGACTGTTGGGCCTTGGTGGAGGTTTGTGCTCAAGTGCCATTCTAAAGGAACATAAATACAAACTTGGGCTCTGAAAGTTCACTCAGGATTTTCAGTTTCTAAAATGGAGGATGGAGGATGTCAGACTGTCTGTTGTGCTGCTTTGTTTCTCGTTCTTCCGACAAATGCACAAGTACAAGCTATTACACAAGCTGTTCATGTCAGGACACGACACGTGCATGCTGGAACACCTGACCCATCAGCCGGCCCAATCAATTCTCCCTACGGGTGTTCCTTCATCGGCTCGGTCAAAATTGGGTTCATGCCGGCTCGGCCTACCTCCCTGCCTGCCTCCCTGCCTGCTCGTCTCTCTTCCTGGCTGGCGGTGTGTCCATATTAGCGCCGCTAGTAAGATGATATCATGTTTCCGTGTGGCCAGCGAGCCTCTTAGCCAACCCTGACTGACTGTTTGCTGAGGGACTGCAGGAAGTCCCAATGCAATATCCACTCAGTGCGTCTGGGCAAGCCCATTAGCTACTTTAGCCTTGACTGGAGTGGGCTGGAGAGGCTACCCCCCAATCTCTCTTTCTCTGTGTGCCTCTGTGCTGCACCTCGCTTTCTTCCGCGTGTACACTCTCTCCATCTTCTTCTCAATTTATCTGCCGCCTCTCTGCTACCTCTCTCTTTCACTCCAAATAGTTCTATATCTCTCCGTTGCTTATTCGCTCCCTTCCGCCACGATAAACCACAATAAACGAGAAATACTGCATTGCAAACCTGGCAGGGCAAGAGTTATTTATTGGGTCCTTGCTGGGAAAGATGGAGGGGATTACAAATATTATATTTACTTGGCTGTAAACATATTTATCAGTGGATGAATTATCCGTAGGTTGTGCATGTGTCTGTACAAACGTGTTGGTCTAGATGCTCAGTCCAAGCTCTGGTGTGTCGAGCAGTAGCAATGATTACCTATGACATGGTGCTAATGTCTAAATATCTGAGCCTGACAAAAAATATACACTTAGTTATCATCTCTTACAAATGCAAATATAGGCTAATTAGGTAATATTATAAGAAACACCTAATTTCTACTATGGCAAATGACAGCAATAAACTATTAAGACAGCCCATTAACCCTAAGGAGGATATTCAAATAGCAGACATTACGAATCATTGTCTATAACAGTGCTCCATCTTGCTGCCAATAGCTCCAACAGCCCTTTTCACAGAATCAGAAATCAATCACTGAGGGGCTAATTACTGCCAAGAGACACATCCTGGAGAGAGGTGCAAGTGTGAGGGGGGGGGGGTCTTTCTTTATAATCTATAGAAATTATACCCTCTCCATGACCCCTCAAGGTCACAATCTTCAGTGCGAAAGTCTTGGACTCCTTTAATGCAGAAGTGGTCTCTGATGTTTGGACCCCCTCGCTTGAATAATGTCCCAGCGACTTTCCGCAAGGCGAGTCAGCACCTCATGACTGACTCAATCGAGCGGTGTCACATGGCGAGCGGCGGATCTGACAGGGAAAATTGAGTATCTGAAAGGTGTTCTCACGTCTCGCCGCTTGGTATTTTTGATGGAGCCCATAATGAGCTCTGAGTGAAGTCACTAAAGGCTGCAAGGGCCGGCGAGCAACCTATTAGTAAACTATATGATGTCACCGCGGATCACATATAACTTGTTTAATGACCTCTGCAGGAAATCTCGGTTTCTGTCTAATGTCTGGAGGTTTCTGTCACCGTCTCCATGGAGACTGACATGACACGAGGGGCACAGCCATTTAAGAGAACTGACTTTGGAACCAGAACTGGAATTAGTGAATGGTAATAATCCTTGTGAAAAAGAAATAAGTTCATTAAAAAAAATGGCTGAATATTAGGAAGTATAAAAATAAATTAACCATTAAATATCTATAGGCCTGGTTCAATTTGCACTCATCCGATTATTAATTTGCATCAAGGATGAAGCTACAATCAGTAGGGGTTTGTTCAAATGAATAATCATTTGATGGATAATTATGAAATGTGTTCAGCTACTTCCTATTGGAGCCATAATTAGAAGAGCTAGAGAGCATAAATATAATGAATAATCCACGGCTGGAGTGACCGAGCGTAGGGGGGTAAAAGAGAGAGCACTGAGTTTCTGGAAGATGAGCTTGAGAGGACCGATTTTTCCTGTTTAATTTGCAGAGCAAGCACATTTAGGGACAAAATAATGCAGTGAAGCAAAGAGTTTTGGAAAGAGAGAGAGTAAGAAAAAAAAGGATGTGTATCTCTATGTTGTGAAAGAAAAGAACTATCAGCAAAGACAGAGGGAACGTCGGGGAGAGAAAAGAGGGGACGGTAAAGAGGGAGGCTGCGAGCTGAGCCGGCATAAAAGTGAGATAAAGGTCAGGATGAGAGGGAAATGCGGTGGGAGCCATCGCAATGTCACTGTCACCTCATTAATGTCTCCAACTTTGTTTTTCCACGTTTGTTTTCTTCTACTCTCTCTGTTCTGCTTCCTCTCTCCTTTCCTTTCTATCGCCCTCTTCCCTCATCTCTCACTCCTCTGGTCTTAAAAAATAACACCGCCTTTGCCGAGATAAAATGCACGAGTGCGAGGTGCAACAAGAGGGGTAGAAAACAAAACCACACAATGAAGCCCCTCGAACAGCTTTTCTTATTGATCTATTGTCCTGAGCATTAACAGGCAGCTGCAAGAAAAGAGGGAAAGAAGTTGAGCGAAGAGGAGCAGGATGTGGAGGGAAGAAAGGCGATGGAGGAAATTCGAATGAGAAAGCGGCTCGTTGTTTCTCACAGACATGAATCTTTACCCCTTCTCCTCCAACCTTTCACAATCCATACTCTCTTGTTCTTCACTATGTCTTTCCATCTCATTCTGGACACATCATGAATAGCCAGAGGCCAGTATCATTCAAGTCCATCAATGTGCTGCAGCACGCCTGCACACACGTGCACATGCGCGCACCTTAACAAGGTAAGACAGCAACACAAAGGCATTCAATGCTCCCAGTTCATTGGAATAATTTATATACGTGCTACATGTGGAACAAGTTATTATGCAGCTCCTGCACCAGGACCAATACATTTTACAGGAGACTGAGGGGTCAAATACATTTTTCATAAGCCCAGCTGTGACAACACAAACCGTTCCAGTGTGTTGCCATGCTATCTCCACCAGCTACTGGGAAGGAAAACTAATACTCTGCAGTTATTTCTCTGCCCTTGTTACATTATGAATTAGTTTTTCATATATGCTATGTGTATACTTTGGGGTAATAACAGTGACAGTGACACAGGCAGCATTTATCACTGGAAGCATGTTTTAAAGATAGTCAGAGAGGTGTAGTGCAGCCAGGTTTACATTTATTCACTCTGCTTTCACTTCTACAGGGGTCGAATTAGGAGAAAGAAATACAAGGATATGAAACTAAAGCAGCTTTCTGACTCTGCAGAGAGTCACAGTGTCTGTATGTGAGAACGCAAATGTAAGAGTCGTATTTTCTGGTCTCTTCTCTCTATTCCCCTCTTTTCTCTCCCCTCTTTTCCACACATCTCTCCTCTCTTCACCATTTTCCTCCGCTCTCCCCAACCGGTCGAGGCAGATGGCCGCCCCACACTGAGTCTGGTTCTGATAGAGGTTTCTTCCAGTTAACAAGGGAGCTTTTTTTCTCTCTCCACAGTCGCCAAAGTGCTGCTCATGGTGGGAAATTTTGAGTTTCACTGCAATTTTTAAGGTCTTAACCTTACTATGTAAAGTGCCTTGAGATAATGTATATTATGATTTGGCGATATTCAAATACAATTGAATTGGATTGAAACATTTTCCTAGCAGCCCCCCTGATAAAATGTCCAAGACAGCCCTTGTGAGAATACAGAAGGACAATTTCCGGAAAATTAACAAACAATGGCCGCAAAACTGGAAGAATACAAACATCTCACGAGGAAAAACAGGTGTCACACACGTAGAAGACGACAACAAAGATGGAAAGACGACGCGATACAAGAGGGTTTGTTGATAAGGGCCCACGTCGGTGTAAATGTGCTGTAAACAAAAATACTTGATATCCGCAGTGGGATCAAAACATAACGTCCTGCATGTTGCACCCACCGCCAACTGAATGTTCTGCATGTTCCCGTATCTGTCCCAGGTTACCTCCTGCTGTGTTTTTAATATGCGAGAGGCAAACTCCTGAAAATGTCCGTACATTTATTAGAGTTCATGTCTGAAAACAGCTAAATTGCAAATACTTCAGGTGAATGAAGGGTATTTTACCGAGCAGTGATAACAGGAGTGGGAGTTTATGCTCCTTTAGGCTGAATTCAAGCCACTGGGACTTCCAGCTAGATGCTAATGTCAAGATTTGAATATGCTCACAATGAAAATGCTAACATTTAGGCTCATTAACATCATTATATTAAATCCTAATGGGGACAGGAGTGTCTGTACCAAAGTTCATAGTAATCTATTGAACGGTTGTTGAGATTTTTTAGTTTGGAGTGAAGCAGCGGACCACCTAATGGTCCATAGAGCTGTGGTTACTGAGAGTGATGTACTGTTCCCATTCTCCATCAGTCAATTGAAGTTAGCACACAATATATTTATAGAAATATTTACCACACCACAGTCTTGAATACACTTTGATCCAAAGTTTCAATAGAATAGTCCCCCATTACAATTTGTTCACCTCCTTTTCAATTATTCTTCCGGCGGCGAGGAGAAAACCATTTTTCAGTTAGACTAAGTGCCGGTGCTGCCACTTTTCCCCAACAGTGTCAAGGGCCCGAGGAAGAAAAACAGCAGACTCAAACTAAAAATGTCAATCCTTTGATAATTTGTGAGAAAAAAGGAGAATTTGATGCAGCCTGTATTCAAATCACAGAGCTGAAGCTTAGCTCAGAGAGAGAGAGAGAGAGAGAGAGAGAGAGAGAGAGAGAGAGAGAGAGAGAGAGAGAGAGAGAGAGAGAATATGAATCTCAGCCTTTCTCCATTTCAACCTGCTCAAGACGTTTATAACAGCACAGGTCCAGTCTATGAGGAAGATTTTGTTTCCAAATGATCCTGCATCAAACGACTGCTACACACACACACACACACACACACACACACACACACACACACACACACACACACACACACACACAACACCGCACGCACTCCCTCTCTCTTTAAGTGCTGAGAGCAAAGCTTCAAAGCAGGTTAAACCACCCTCAGAGCTGTGACTCACTTACTTTTAAACAATATCTGCTCAATATACAGCGAAGCAATGATGCTTTAACTATAGAGCAACCTCTATCTTTATATCCAAAGCAGTGAGACTTGAAGCATGATCTGGATTTGACTTTGGTCTGGTGACTTATATGTTTAGTCATAGACGTATATGTTTGGTAGAGCAGCAGACAGTGATGTATTAAAGCAGGTTGGGATTAATGTATGTTACAATGTACGCAATAGAGAAGAGATATTTATTCTAATTCAAATAGTTGATATAGTGGAACAGGTATCTTACCATTCTCCTTAAGCTGGTGCAGGAAACACACTACATCTTGACTAGTGTTTGTCTTGCAGCTCTTTAACAAACAGCCTCCACATCCCTAAGTATTTACAGTTATATGACATTATATCACTTATAGTGAGAAATCTAGAAATTACCAGAGATATTTTGGTGTGCAAGTGTGTGAAATAAACAGAAACACTCTTTCCAAGTCTTAAGAAATAAGCATATTTTTTCAGCTCCTGTTCCTGCATCTTCCTAATGGAATGCAAGTCATTGAGATAGTGCTTTTTTCCAATGGTGATAAATAAATAAAAAAACAGGGAAAAAAACTTGTTATTGGATATTCATGCCGATGGCACCCTGAACACATTCCCTTATTTATAGATACCTCCGCTCTGCCTTGCCCTCACTCGGAGTCACTGGCTCTAATTAAGAGTTTACAGACGAAGAGGGCGCAAGTCCCCCGGGCGTGTTGTGTTTGTGTGTCTGTTAAAGTGTGTGAATGTATACATAAAATATGTAGACATGTATCAGGCACCTTTGTGCTGAAGTGTGTGTGTGTGTGTGTGTGTGTGTGTGTGTGTGTGTGTGTGTGTGTGCGAACCAGAAGTGAGAGTAGGTCACACATTTGCAAGTCATTAGCAAGTCTCAAGATTTAACCTTTAAGCCCCAAGTTCAAGTCAAGTTGAGTTCCTGCTGTAAGTCAAGAAATGCACAAACTCTGATAATGAACCTCAGTGTCCACATTTAAATCAGTTAAAATGAAAAGTTGAGATTTAACATGAATGGAAGCTGGTACAGAATATGTTTACACCATATAAATCTCACTGATAATTGACATTTTGTGGCAGTCAAAAACAAGACAATGTGGGAAAATGTCAATGTCAAATGGCCGCATGTAAAACAACTGGAGTGCAACTGACTCCTTTTTAGTGGGTAGCATTTTTGTGTAACTCTTTTCAAGTTTGTTTTTTTGTGGGTCTTTCTAAACCTAGTTCATTTCACTATATTCTTCATTACAGTGGCTGAACACAATTATCTGCAATACATTTAAACGTATAATTGTTCTATTCGATAACCACACAGTCGTCCACACAGTGTTCAGGTCTGCTGGTGACTTAAACTGAGCAGGTAACATAGACTGTGCATAATATAAAGATGGACGACAAGTCTCCACTTCCTCCCTCTGTCCAGAAATGAAGCCAAAATTTCCTGGATACGAATTTGCCATCTTCTGCATTTAGAGCTAAAGTCTGCACAGTAACGATCAAGAGGCGGAGCTAGAGTGGCATGGTCCAATCACGAGTGAGTCTCAGCTGTCAATCATGACAAATAACCCTGAATTACTGCATCAAATAACAAATAAAAAACGTACCAGATTAGCACTTGAACAAACAAGAGTGTGATTAGTAAAAAACAAAAATGACAGAAAACATCTTTGAGAAAAAATGATTAACATTTAGTTTGACCTATGTCCCAACCGTTAACATGTAGAGGGCAGGATTTATGACCTATACAGCATGTCGTCCATCGCTATACACAGTCTATGGCAGGTAGCGATGGCCTCTAACTCTTGTGCTCTTATGTGTAGCTACTTCCCTGGTTCCTTCACTGATACAAATTGAATGATAATAATATGAATACAGTTTATTTGCTGTGACGTAGGTGAGGCTCAGTGAATTGGAAGTGCCAGTCCACAACATAGAAACCCAATTGTTAGCCTATCTACTTGAATAAGCAAGAATAACTAACTCCAGCAGATAACAGCAGTAAATAGAAATGCCCTGGGATAACGTCTGTTGTTGTTAATGTGCTGAATCGCTCAATTATGTTTAAATAAAAACATGTAACTTCTCAATATCTAAAAAAACAAGATACAAGTATCGCATAAAATAAGTCAACATCCAGCTGAGTCATCACTTTTAGCCACGCCAGTATCAAGTCGTCAAATGTGCGACTCAAGTCCGACTCAGTACAAGTCATGTGACTCGTGTCGCCCACCTCCTGCACTTACATTGCGGTATATGTATACATACAGAACTGGGCCATAGTATTTATCTGTTGGTGTCTGTATGTTTTCTTTCAAGGTCTCAGCTGAATCTGTAATTACAATCCCCCCAAAAGCAGGGTCAGTCTGTCGCTGCTGAATTGTAAGTAGGCAATTCACAAACACGCACACACACGCATCCCCCCCACACACGCACACTAACTCACACACACACACACACACACACACACACACACACACACACACACACACACACACACACACACACACACACACACACACACACACACACACACACACACACACACACGTATGCACAGTAACAAGCTTCCTAATCTCCAGATTTTTTTTTCTCCTCTCTCTTATCTCGCTCTGTACTGAGTCACCACATTCTGCATGCAAATTTACACAGAAGTCAACCAGAACCGATGCAGCTATGAAACTCTGACTTCTGATGCAAACAGTAACAAGAGCTTCTATGTGGATACAATGTAGTCTGGGAAATAAGCAATTTTATCCGTACGTTTAGAAAGATATTTCAAATGAATCAACCATATATAAATATTGTTATTTGTCATCCACAAGTAAATTCAACGAGAATGTGTCTGTAATAGCATATGTGAAAATAAAGGAAATTTCAAAGAGAATAAATCAATCAGTGTGATTCTGATCGAGCATCACACCTATACGGCTTCTTAAATGGCTGCCACCCCAGTCCCTGCCCAGTCTCTCGTACTTTGTATGGTTTGCACATTCCACATTAGTGATGCAGATCCTCTCTCTCCCTCCTTCCCACTGCCTGTCAGGCTCATCTGCTCCAATAGCCCTCTACATGCATAAAATGAGCCCTCAATGTGTTAAAAGGAGTCAAGCATAGACCTGGCTCGAATGTATTTTTCAAATGGATTTGATCCCCCTCGCAGGGAGAGACACAGACAGACTGGCACAGGCTGGATCGCCCCAGAAGCTATGAATGCAGATTTTAAGCAAAGGCCCCTCGAATCTGGCCTGTTCTCTTTCTTTTTGTTCAGGTTGTTCCTTTGTGTTATTTCAAAAAAATATTCTCCAGTGGTATTTTATCTAAAACATCATAACCCAGCAGTGTTGCAAAAATGTGACTACGGTTACTCCTGGTTTACACATGGTTTATATTTATAATCAATGATTTTTCTGTCGCTTTTCAATTTGATAACTTATAAATCCCCAAATAAACATAGAAAATTAAATGCTATTGTTTTTTTATCAAAGTCAAAATAATTCAAACATTTATTTTATTATTTAGATGCTTCAACACATAGCAACTGCATAATCTATATTTACTGTATAACTGTATTACATATACTATATAATATTTACTGGCAGGTGATTGCAGCAAAAACATTTAAAGAATTTGATGGTAAAAAAAAGGATAAATCCATTAATAATTAGATAAAAATAAAAACCACTAAACCACCTAATGATACCATAATAATACAGTCAATTCGTAAAAGCATGTTCCTTGTGCAGCTGGAGAGACTTAATATTGCTAATGCTGCTATTAGATCACATTAAGTACCTATCAAACATAAGTCAATAATGAAAAGGCATGTGACCACCGGTGCTAATTCTCCCTCCTAGGTGTGCACAGAGAAGAAACGCTTGTGCAGCTGTTAGAATAGATAACCGATGCATGAAATCCTACATGGACATTTCAAAAAAGAGGGTTGTTAATTTCAAAGTAAATTTCCAAAAAGCCAGATGTGATTTTGTCAAACAGAGACCTACATCTAAGAGGACAAGTCCATCGCGAAAAGAGGTGAGTAACAGCAGCACACGTTCTAAAGATGAGGAGAACCATCGTCCAGTCCTTCACTCTATCAATCATCAGTTACAAGGTGGGATTATGGTGATTCAGAGTTGCTGCTAGTTCCTCAGTTGATAGAGTCACCGTGGGTGTTGTGCTTGTCAGTGTCACTGACAATTAAACCTATAATCTCATAAACAAGATACAGATCCATGATGCAGAGCTGCTGTCAACTATCATTAGCTCCTTGTGCTGTGGTGGTAGGAAGAGTGAGAGGGTGAGCAAGACAGAAAGACAAAGACAGAGCGACAGAAGGGGGGGGGAAGTGAGTGAGTCAGTTGTAGGAGAGAAAACGATAGAGAGGTTGCTACAGATGGCTCCTTTTGACTCTGATCGGTTATGATGATAAACTGACAGAAACAAGTGAAGCCAGAGAGAAGGGGGAGAAAGAAGATGGATGGGGAAGGTGGGGACGGGACTCACCGTGGCCGGCTCGTAGAGAGGCCGGGGAGCGGTATATGGACACAGATGGCTGGTGGTGCCGGGGCCCCTGAGGGCCCTGCGGATGATCGGGCCGGTGCAGGGCAGGGGGCAGGGGGGCTCCAGAGGTAGGGGACAGGAGATGGAGGTCTGAAGACGAGGAGGAAGAGGAGCCCCAGGCAGAGCCCAGCACCATCCATCCCGCTGCCAGAGGCAACATCCAGAGCAGCTTTCCTTTGGGGAGCATGGTTCACGCCCCCCCTCCCTACTGGATATTTAAAATTGAGTAAAGCAGATGTACAACGATCTCAGAAAAAGTGACCTTCCTTTGGCCAGGATACAGCAGGAAACTCCATCACAGAGAGAAATCAGAACGCTCCTTGTTGATGTAAGATCCAGCAGGTCCCTCCAAACAAAATGCAGCTCAGGCTTGTCTCTTGGACCCTTCTCGTTGGAAGGCAGCAGATCCCCCGCTGTTCTTCGTTTGCTTGCTGGCTCTTTGAACCAGAATCCAATATGTCTTTACTTTCTGCTCTTGGCAGGATCACCCCGTGGCTTTTCCTTTGATGACCATGTAGCCCAGCATTTGTGTGTGCGCGTGTGTGCAAGCAACTAACGCAATTGTGCATGCACGCTTTTGCGGGCGACACCTGTGTCCCTGTGCGCCCTTCTTCACCTGCAGGCGCAGAGTGAGTGACAGCGGAGAGAACAACCTGCGCTGCAGCCTTCTGTCCGCTCGCTCCGCTTCGTTCTGCACAGCTCCGCTCTGTCAAGCCACAGATAACACACAGCCTCGGCTATGAGACCGAGGAGGAGGAAGGGATGGAGGGAGGGAACAAGAGAGACGAGGAGCCCCACACACTCCGGCGCGGATGAACTGTCAGCTTTCTGTCTCTCTATCGTATTAGCAGTAACACACTCTCCGCTCCCTCACAGTTCGGCTACAGAATATCAGCGCCAGGTGAAGATCCCAGCTTGTGCTTTATCTCCGTCCTTAAGTTTGGATCCAATATTTGTCCGACTTTTCTTTTCTCCCCCACTTCTTTCGCCAGCTCTTTCTTCTTTCCTTTCTTTTAGTTTCCCTTGAGAAGAGAAGTGGTCTGGCTTGTTAACCCAGGGAGACCCAGACTGATAGCTCTTTGTATTACTCCACGGTGGAGAGAGACAGATTCGCAGACAGATAAAGAAAGAGAAAAGCCAGGGAGAAAGAATCGGACGAGAAAATGAGAAACTGCTGGGAGCGAGTGAGATGGAGAGGTGGTGGTGGTGGTGGTGGGGGGTGAGCGAGCGAGCAAGCCAGGAGGGGAGGGTGGAAGAAAGAGAGGATGGAGGAGAGAGAGAGAGAGAAAAGAGAGGATGAGGGCTCAGGTGAAACTAAGTGAAGATGATGGGGCAGAGGCAGGGAGAGGAGAGGAGCGGACGGGGGGGAGGGGAGGGAGCAGCAAGTGGGCCAGCCTATGCAAATCCTCCCTGAGCAGCGAGCAAATCAGGGAGGCAGGCAGCCACTGCAGAGGAGTGGGCTGCCTTTTAGTCACAGAGAGAATAAGGGATGTGAGGGAGGGAAGAGAGGAGAGAGTTAGGGAACGAGCAGCGGACGAGAGAAATTAGAGAGTGAGGGGGGGGAAACTGAAATGGATGTATAATAGTATTTGCAACCTGGTATTTCTGGCATCGCAGTTTTTCGAACCCGGCTCCACAGTAGCGTGGTGTCACTTTCCCTGCAACAGCATGTGACCTGCTCTCCCTGTGTTTTGATGATTTCTGAAAGCCTATTGGAGCCAAGCCACTGAAGTACAAAAAAAAAAAAATTGAAATAGATCCATGCATTATGCACACTGCAACAGATTTAGTGAATTTCAAAGAGTGGAATCTCTCTACGCTCAAACAAAAATGACAGAAAGAAAGTCCCTGTTCTGTCAATCTTCAGTTTCCTGTCGCGTGGAACTGTCTCCCGGCATCGGGGAGAGATACACAAACTCAAAGGTCCAATCGCAGTTGCATCACGCTGGATTTCAAAGCGTAATTTGTTTTGACACGAGGGCTCAGTGTTTTGCTCTTGACCTTCTGAATTACACAGACATATTCAAAAAAGAAAAAAACACAAAAGGGAAAGCATGTGCATGGAGAGGTAGCCATGACACTGACTGTGCTGCAAACTTTCCAAATGCCGAACTGATTATTAGCTTTGAGGAGGCACTGTGCACGGCTCCTTCACAGCCTCAGCTTCACTCTCTGCATTTGTCGAGATGTCCCTTCATATTTTCTTTCCCTTTTTTCATTTAAAAGGAGTCCTTATCTGAGACACCCGGGGGCACAATTATTGCTCCGCTTGTTGTGAGCACAGAACACAGAGATAATGTTTCATGGGCAAATGAACGACAGAGGAGAGGGGACAGTCTGACATCCATTGATCGTGTAAAAGGGAGGGGGCAGCTGGGATCAGAGGATTTCTACAGAGCTAATTTCTATGTGAAAGAATGAGAGGCAAAAATATGTCAGAGCTTATATTTTTGCATTAATGTTTGTGTGAGTACAAGTAGCGTTTGATTCGAGTAGTTCCAGTATCTGCAAGCCACAGGCAAATGAAGTGAGAATTATTTTCTTTCTTTTAATTTGGATGATGCTTTGAATTCGGAGAGGAGTTTTAGTAGCAGGCCCTTTTATTTGGAGAGAATGCGTTTTCTAAATCCTCTGTAATTTAATTTCTATCTTTTATTTTTTCATTTGAAAATATTTCCAAAGAAAAATGTTTTTGTGAACATACTAATGTCTGAATTATTCGATATTAAAATATTTGAGTTTATATCTATGCCCTTGAAAAAAGTATTTATCTATAACATATAATTATGGCTTTAAGCGACAATAAAACTGTGACAAAACCTCCATGGTTATTATGAATTGAGAGTTTAACATGCTAAAGCTCAGCTAAACTGTCTGTCATTTAGAAATGGGAGCCTGGTCTTATGAGCCTGGGGGTGTTGCCGAGATGATATTTGCCTATAAGGAAGCTTAGGAAAAAAAGATCTTAAAACAAAACCTGTTCTTCCTTTGGCAGAAAATGTAGCTTTCATGTACTGTAGCACATTATCACTCAGAGTAAGAAGCTTACTAAGGTTCTGTAACATCACAGTTGACATTTGACATGGCAGATGAACAGCATATATGAGTGTCTTTTATAAAAGACTTCAAGATATTCTTTTTTCTTTCTGTTCCTATCTTTACTTTTCACAGCTTCATTTTTCCTGAGCATGGCTTTTTTTTCCTTCCATTTTTAAATAATTGGTGACTTGGTAAAACCTGTCTAACAAGAATGCTAGACAGCGGATTGGGATTCAACGAAGCCACGGTCTTTGTTTAATACTGCATAACACCAGGAGAGCACCGCCTGGGCTAAATATATCACCACAATGAAAATTCAATTTGCATGTGATTTTTACTGAGATTCGTCATCATGCAACTTTCTGGCGAGCAGGATTTTTCCGACTCTGAAAAAACGCTGCTCTAAGTTAGCAGGCTGCTGTAGCTCAGTTTGCATGTCTGCTCTCAGGGTAGCTGACTGTCCCTCTCATGCTGAGAGTCAGATCTTCCATGAAGAAAGCATAACAGAAGCTGACAAGCCAACAAAGAAACACGTCATCTCTGAAAATCCCATCCAAATCATCCGTTCATGTCAATCTTTTTTTTAGACGTGTGAGTGAAGATGTGAAAGTTCCACCATCTTTTAATGTTGAAATGATTTTATTTTGTTGCATCTTGCACGTCACGGACAAGTGCTTTAACATTTCAAATAGTTTCTTAAATGTTAATGAAAAAAATGGGTCCAAGATAATTTTAAGATCATAGTTTATGCATCCTGTCCCAGCTCCAATTAATATCTAAAACTGACTTGCTTCTCTAATGAAGAGATTCAGAATGAAAATAAACTGCTAATATCAAGATACCAATACAATTGCGACAAGTTTGACTGCAACTTGATCTAATGCAGTCCATCTCAAATAATACCATTGCGTGAGTTATATTAATGCCTTTTGTCTTTGCGTGGTACATTCGGAAGACTCAGACACCCCCTCAAGGCTTCATGCTGGGTAATAAGTTGCACTACTTATGTTCAAAACAGAATTTTGATTTCTCACTTGGCTTAGAGAGCATTCCAAAATAGAAAATGACCAGATGTGCCACAGTAAATAAGCTCAAATAACACTCAATCATCACATTTGCACGGCAGGTTTGTGAATAAAATACAACTGGCTGAGGATAACTTAAAGACTTATTCAAATATACATTTTCTTTCTACACTTTAGAGACACATGTGTTGTGTTGGAGTGTAGAAGAGAAGAAAAGCAATATGTCACCTTGATCATTACCCTCCCTGCCCTGCAGCTAAAGTGGACCATCCAGAGAAACATTGTCTTTATAGCACAGTACAAGAGAGGGAGCAGTTGATCCGCAATCTCGTTCAAACGACCCATCAGGGTGCCCGGACCTTTCAGCGGGGAATTCATGGACATTCAACGCTACAAACGGAGCCTCTCACTTCTTCTGTGTGCCAGCCAACAACCGCCCCCTCGGCAACTGGGCTCCCACATTTGCATGCCTACTCCCGTGCATAGGCAAACAAGCCACCTGTAAGCGCATGCAATCAGAAGCAACTGCACAAGCTGACATCTCAACTGCCGAGCCACACCCGACGCTGGAGTGTAAAAGGCTGCGTCTTCTACTCCAAACTAGTCAACCAATAAGAACCATGGGAGCGCGGAGTCTCACGCTGGCTCAGTAATGAACCCTCGTCAGGATCAGCGCTAATTAGTGTTTTACATTCTGATTTCTCTGTGGTGTCTCTCTGTGACAGATGAAGTCTGCTCTGCCTGCCCTGCACACAGGCAAATGGAGCGCAAAACATCTTAATGTCACAGGAGAGCGGGGGGGAAACGGAGGAGAGGAGGATGGAAATCTCTTAACTCTATTGACCTCAACCACTTATTCACAACTGAAAGGTGTCGGTTCAAAACAGGACGTCGGACTGGAGACCTTAACCGACCCAGACATAACTGTGCAATCACTGAATGTTGAAACTTAGTCATTAGCTGTTGGTAGGGCAACTAAAAATCGTTACCATTCCCAGGGAGGTCATGTTTGTAACGGCTCATTACGTTGCCATTACTACAAAAAGATATACGTCCGTTTCAAATGATGTACCTGTCACTGCACAGATTCTTCGGTGCATCCTTTACGTTGGAATGATTGCTAAGCAATACGTCCACAAGAGGGTAGCAGAGGGTCAAGCGTTTCTGACAACAATAAACATGATGACGACGTTGTGATAATGTAACTCTTAAGAAAAAGGCAAAAAGGCAAAAACAGTCGTTCCTCTCCTCTAAAAGCTCCGCCATTGTTGAAATTTCTTCGTCGTGTCCAATGAACGTCTCACTTGAATTATTAGCTGTACAGACCCCCCACGATTTCTGGTTGTACGACTTTGTCTATCTTGTTCTGTAAGCTTTCATAAGATGACACAAATATGCACAAATTCAATTAAGAGCATGTTTAGAGGGCTCTAACCTTGAGCATAAATGACCCCAGAGCCGGTTGCCATGAAAGTTTGTGGAGGGGTGGGGCATGACCCAAGAAAGAACCCATTCAATTTCTGAGTGGATCCGGATTAATCTGTGGATCCTGGGATCTTCTTTCACTTTCTTTAACAGTATGAGAAAGGGTGTTAGCCTTGGCAGATGGATATGCTCGCCAAACGCCCTTCTGGTTTTCATGATGAATGAACAAGTTGACTTTTAATTAAACCATTAATCTGTTTTTAGTTAAATTATAGAAAACAGATTAGAGGGCCCGTGGTGTCATGCTCAAATAGCATGTTCGGCCTGTCAGCCCAACAGTCTAAAATCCAATGATATCAAATCTACAATAATGAAATAGAGAGTAAATCCTCATATTTTAATGGCTGGAGAGATTTCAATTTATGTTTACTGACAATATGATTAACTAGCTGGAAAATATTAATATCTGTATTATTCAGACGGAAACATCATTTTCAAATTACACTCCATAGCTTAACTCAAAAGCTTTTTTGTTGTTGTTGTTGTGCTACCTGAATAATTATTAAGACGAAGGCAAATTCATTGGACTTCTTCCAAGATGAATTCAATGTTCTCTAGGTTTGTTCTTCTAGTTTCCTCTATTCATTTTAGATTGTGATGCTTCAACATTCATGAACACGCATTGGAAGCCCCAAACTTCTGCCTGTTTGAAGTGAGTGGCTTTAAAGGAGGACTGGCAGAGGACAAAGAGCGTTGCTGGGTATTCGGAGCATCCCCGCCCAGCACAGGAGACACATGACGCATTCCCATGTGACTGCCGGCAACAATATAGACAGCAATACAGTAAACAGCGTTTGAAGCCTTCTTTCAAGTCAACTTCACTTTTCCTCACCAAACAGTGCATGCATGCATTTGTGTGTGTGTGTGTGAGTGTTTTGGTGGGTGCATTTGGAGAGCTGTTGTTTTATCTGCTACTCAGCAGTTCATATGTGCCGCTGCTGTTAATCCTTTGTACTTTAAGTCAGAGATAATGAGCTGCTTCATTTCTAACACAGGCACAAAATCTGTTTTTTGCAGAATATGCCAAACATACAACCAAATTTTGAAACTGACCATAGGTAAAAAAACATTAAACATCTAAAGCCCCACTCTCGGCCCCTAGAGGCTAACATGTGCATCACAAACCACAACACGAGCATTGAAGGTAACACACATCTGTTGAAACCTTCCTATTTAGTAGTGAGAAAAAGATGGGACAAGGAGAAAGACAATTAGCAGCTCCTTGGGAATATAGTTTGGATTGCCACATGCTAGTTATCTGATGTGATGCCTGGAACCAAATTTAAATAAGCTATAAACAATATTTCTGTAATAGCAATCCATCGTGTGACAACAGAAACAGATTTGACGATGTGAAAGGTTCTTAGCCGTGGCACAGAGCTGTTTTCATCCAAACTAGATTAACAGCATTGTTGTTGTATGTAACTGCCAACCAGTCAAGTACATCAAGGACATATGATCACATTTCCCCCTTTATAGCTGGGACACTTTAGTCTCCAAAAGAGAGGTGTCCAGATACGGAAACATTAAGCAGACAAATAAAAAAAATGCATTTTGTGGCATAACATGTACCATATGACTTATTATTTGTTTTATTTTCGTACATTTTGTAATTATTGATTTATCTATTTTCTTTCTTTCATTTGTTTGTAACCATGAGAGGATGTCGGAGAGGGTTCTTTGTGGGTTGGGTGGGGATTTGTTGTGTTCTGTACTTGTTACCTGTTAAATACCAATTAAAATAATACATCACGTTTTTTATGTATTCTGACTTAAAAACCAAATAGTCAAAATATATGTTTTTGTTCAACTCCTGTGCTCTGACATGACTAAGACAAACTTGAAAGCGATCAGTGATGCGATGCAAACTTGCACACACATGCAAGCACTGGTTCTTCCTCTCCTCCCACACACAAACACACACACACACACACACACACACACACACACACACACACACACACACACACACACACACACACAGTAGACTCATACCCCGCCTATGGCTAAAGTCCAGTAATCCGTCCGTTGCACTGCACTGTAGGCTAACACACTTAATAATGAATGAATCATAAAATCAAAACTGACAAGTAGCAATTGAAACGTGGCCATTTGTTTGAAAGATTAAAAATGCAGTAACACCCATATCATTTATGAATGAAGCCTGAAACCTCAATTGGACGACAACAGCTCAGGTCTAGCTCAGCTAAAGTGAGCGAAACCATGCCAACGAAAACAAATGTGCAAAAGAATACACACACATTGAGGACTGAAACATTTATGCTAGAGATTTGCATATCCAGTTGGCAACTATACCAACATCCAACTGTGCAGGTTTTTAAACACAATGAAAAGGAAATGAAGATATGTCCCAAATGCTGGTTGGATGTATTAAAAATGAATGACTACTGCAGACATTTATTTTTGTTTTCATATGAAATGTGAATCAAGATAAGACCCACATCACGGCATGTTCCCTTGGGTTCGGCACTGGGAACAATACATTCCCCGAAGACCTCGTTTCTAGAGAACAGCCAATTATTCAGCACATTGTGATTTCTGCCTCACCTTTTATTTGTCACAAATAAAGATCTGTGTAAGGGATTAGGCTTTTATTGCAAATGAGCTCAATGCGGGAACATTCATTAGATACTGAAGTCACAGCATTGGAGCGGCGATTCACATTCAGTTTACTATGCCACCTGTAGTCTTGAAACAGGAACGAGAGCAATGATAAAATACTCACTGAAATAAATGGTGCGTGAAGTATGTGTCTTTTCAAACTGCAGACACAAAGCAGTAATGTGAACAGAGCTATGATTCCGGCCTTAACAGAGGTCTGTGTAAATCCATCTAATGTTTAAGTATGACTAAAATAGAGCAACCCGGTGTTTAAAAGAACCAGAACACGAGCCAAAAACAGAGTTATTAAGAAAATATGTCCGCCTTGTAGTCGAAGCAATCATTCAACTGGATAACCTGGATTCAACTCGTGTTGGCAAGCGCTATCACCGCTTAAGTGTCCCTGAGTAATTAAGACTGTGAATATATACCAGCTTTGGGAGAGCTCTCCTCACTGGATGGGAGAAAGTGAAAAGTAAATTTCTCCACGGGGACCAATGAAGTTACCGCACACACAAATAATCCTTCCTTTGACATTAGCTTTCCTAATGGCTGCTTTTTTGGGCCCAAGTTTCCACACAGTCAACTTGCACTAGAACGGAGGAACCGCATTGGATACATAAGTTCAGCTAGGGGACTTGCTTATAGATATTATATGTAAAACTGCCCTGGCAGAAAAAAGCAATAACATACCCTCAGAGTGAAGCCATCTCCATTTTTATGCATTAAAGCTTTTGAACAGAGGTACCCTTGTTAAAATAAAGGCCCCCAAAGATAAGTGCACCTCCAAAGATTTTACTTTGGAGCCACTGCTACAACACAATCTGTCACCCAGGATTCCACTGTAAATTCCTTTCTCTCGTCTTGTACTGTAATATTTAATGAAACAGTATATTACAGTTTTTATCATGTACTGGGTTTCAAGCAGGCAGACTCTTCTTGACAAAAAGAGTATTCTTAGAGTAAAATCCCACTGCTGGCTCTGTATCTATTTTACTGGCAAACAGAGATCTTCGATTGAAATGTGTTGACCACCAACAGTCCCCACACAACCTGACAGAGCTCGACAGGATCTGCAGAGACGAACAGATGAAAATCTCCATTCTCCTGTCAAGATGGTGTTTTCATTTTTCTCATACATTTGCATTAGAAACATCCTCAAGGAGAAGGATCGGAATACTTTCTGCATGCACCGTACATCCACTTTAAATATCATTTACTTACATTGTTTTAAAAGCTCGTTATTCTTCAGAATCACTAAAGTCTCATCTTATTTAGACATTTTGAGAATACACTTTCTTTGCAAGAGGACGATGGGAAAATGGATACCACTCTCATGTGCAGTGCTGGCCCAAATGACTGAATACAAGTTTAATTGTCGACTTTACACTGGTACACACTGCCTCCAGGAAATGGGTTTTGTCCGATAATTTCAAAATATTCAATTGACTTTGTCCATCTATTGAATTTAAATTAAAAAAGATTTGACCTTCGCAGGGGAAAAATTGCTTCGGTCTTTGCAAAAATCCCACATGCAAAGGTACACACAAATACAAACAGGGACACACAACAAAACCCCTCGCCCACATGTTCTCGTCTGTCTCCTCCTCCCTCGACATTAACCTTCTGCAGACATTGCAGGGATGGGTAAACACATCCATTTTGTCTCCCGCATGGGCGACTGTCCTCAAGGTGATCCAGGATCAAAGGATCAGCAGGTAGAAACATACAGGCCCACGTACACGCTCACACAACCGCTGAGTGCCTCCGTGTAAGGAGAAGGAGCGATACACTCTGACACCAACGGGTCAAGAACATTCAGAAAGTTCAGACAACTTTACCCTAATAGTTCTGCATTTTTAAAAAATCCAGTAGAGTGCACAAACACTGTCAGGCTCTCATTATAAATGCTTACTGTACAGAGGATGTGTTAGCTGATGAAATACAGACGGAGGAGCTTGGCTTGTGGAATTGGCATTACTTTACAGCAGAACGGGAGTTTGATTGCTCTATTTCACGAAGCCCGATGATGCCTTTTCCCATTTCTCAACATTTAATCCCTGTCTTAATGCACTCTACCAAAGTGGTTCCAATGAATACTCAGACTGGTTTGCCAGTATGATGACAAACTGGTGCAACACCCTAGATTGCTAAGAAACGGTGATAGAAAGCATTTCAACCTTGAAAACCGACACTAAAAATACCCATATACAGCATTTTACAGTTTCTGTGAAAGGCTTGTTTGTATTCTGGGTACAGTAAGAGTCAGGCACAGAGCCAATCTGCCCCCTGCCACTTCCACGGCTTCGTCAAAACAGTTCTGGCCAAGCGATTTACAGGCAATATATGAAATATGGATCATACCTCGTTGAGGGAGAAAGTGCCCGGGGATTTTTGCTGTGTGTGTGATACATGTGACGGCTGAGTGGGTGAGAGATGGAGATGATTGCTTATGGGATGGTGTAGGAATGAGAAACCATCACAACCGTAATACGTCCATGTTGCTTGTGCTTATATGCACACTTACATGCTTGGGTATGGCTGCGCACATACTGATGCAAACGCAGGCACACGTTCTCTTCCACGTGCACGAACGAGTACACAGCTTTGATATTTTGCACCGGTCGACAAAAGCACTGCATCCAAAGAACGAAAAACTCCTCATAGCCAAAACCAAAGTAGGTTGGTTGTCAGTGTCTTCAAAGAACGACCAGTTCAACTGCAAAAAATTCCGGTCTGAAATCTGAAGTTGTGTCAACTTAAACTACTTGGGGATGGTTCAGGTGAAAACTTGTTGACTCCGCTTTTCATCTCAGTGTTCTAACAAGGCAACCCTGTCTCCTATAAATTACATTAGTAAACTGCTTTCCCAATTATGTTGTGGTGGCATTGTAATCATGTTTGTAATTATGTTCAGATGCAATTTTCAAAAATAAGTTAAGCGCTCCAGTTATTTATAACAGCAAAGCCACCAGTAGGTTTTTTGTCTAGAGACAAAAATTCAGATCCATAGACCAACCACAAGAGGTTGATTGTCCGGAGGGCGTCAAGATAAATTGTATTAACTTGCATTCGCGAGAGGAAGAAACACCAATAACAAAGTCTACTAAATAGACTTATCCCTTTCCAGATGCTGCGCAGCAGTTAATCTTCCCCGTAGCAGGAGTTGAAAACTCTGTGAGGCTCAGAGCAGCAATAACAAAATACGAAATTATTAATAAACCAAAAGCAAATATACTGGAATATACAGGCTTTTTAGGTCGGTCCATGTCTAAATCCACTAATGTGGAAGAGGCAGGGTGAAGGGGGGCAGAGGATTTTGCTTCACTTTTGTAGAGCAGACATGTCATCCATTCTTTTATACGGTCTATATACTGAGATAAGCTAAATGGCCTCTCGATAAAATGTCTAAGTCCATCTAGTCTATTGTACATTTTAAAAGGTATTATACCCAGTACAGGATATGACTGGCAGGTGAAGGATATTGCTGCATTACTACTACTACTGAAACTGTGCTACAGCAAATATTGATCAACTTTTTTGCGGGATGACAACTTTTTTGTGTTGGAGGCCTCTCACTGAACCTTCTGCAGTGGTCTTACTTTTTTGACACACAACTGTTATTGGATGAAACGCAGCGTAATAGTTGATTTTGTGACAGAAATGTCGTTAAGAGGGAGTGAGAACAAAGAAACACTAATGGCAACAGAACACTCGACAAGGAAGAGTCAGAGATTCAATTCAACGCCTCCTCTAAAAGCCACCGAGATGTTGTCCAAGATTCCGCGTACTTAACTCCACTTGTGAGCGAACAACAATAGAGACGAGTCTAGTTGGAAAACGGCATCATTGTGCGTTCAAGTGTGTTGCAGAGTGACTATTCAAAAGCAACCCCCACGCCTCCGCTATCGTTCAAAACCTCAATTTTGCTTGTTTTGACAAAAGCAACATGGAGGAGCTTCAGAGCTCTTGAATCGCTCGCACCTGCCACTCAGCCCACGTGTGTCACCCGCAGGCCAGCTGGAGGTTGACTGGCAGCTAATTTGTAGAACAATAGACAATCACCTGCTACCCTCCACTCCTACATACTGTATACCCTACATAAACACACAAACACACGTGCGTGCACCTAGGTGCTCCCGTACCTCAGCCCTGCCCCCTCTCTCTTTCAGCGCCTCCCTGCCTCACTTCACTTCACAGGGACGTCGACGCTCAGCTGCCGTGGCGTCGCCGCGTTCTGTTAGTGTATAGATGCACGTGATGGCATAGGCGCTTTTGCATCAAAACACACTTAATCGGGCCTGTATAACAGATGCTAGTGTACAGCAGGTATGCAAAGCTCTCCGCCAGGTGTGCCTGCACAACACTGCTGTCACTGCAAAAATTGTCAACTCATGAGGTGGGGAGATGTTTTGGGTCACATCCCAGGGGCGGCGAACAGGACGGCATAATGCACAGAGGAGTACACTGCGCCTCTTTCTGTGGCTGGAATAAACCGGTGTTTGGTATCATAGCACTGTCACAGGTTTCGACCGTCTGACGATTGCCTGCTCTAAAACACAGCAGACCCATAATAACCTTGAATTATAATGGATTCCAATAATGATATCATGCTTCGCCAGCCGGGTGTAAATTAAACGGAAGACATTTTTAATTACCCCAGGGTAGCTGAATATTGGCCATCCTGCCCTGCTGAGACTCTGTGCTGATACTGCGGTGGGGTGATAAAATTCAACCACCGGCCCCTTTGACCACAATCCAAGCTGGCTTCTATCTTCTCCTTCGCTTAGGCTACCTGTGCTTGTCCAATTAGTATTGGCTAAAGACAGCACAAAGCATGGTGGGAAACACTGACATTTCACACTGGGTGCTCTCTCATGAATATGGAGCACAGTAATTATGGCTGTAAAGCAGTCTCTCCTTTCCCCACGTGTGGATGCACAGATTTTAGGTCACTTTGAGGAGAGGTGAATGAAATGACGCCAGGCAGCAGGGACACTGGGAGTGTCTTATAACGGCTTGCCAGTTAATAATGGATGAACAATCAGCCAAATGTACAATGCAACACGGAAAATAAGCATTATCGTCTATGTCTATGCTGGATTTCCACCACTTCCAGTCCCATATTGCCAGGAACAAAAAAAATCCCTCATCCCAAAAGATTATAAATTCAATACAATAAAACAACATTTCATTCATAGTGCAATACTATCAAGTGCTGTTAAATGTTGAAATGTATCATTAAGTGTTACATTTGAAATATCAAAATAAGGCCATTGTTATCTTAACCTTTAACCTTTAAGGCAAGTTAGCCTGCCAGAAGGCAAGTGGCTAGGCATGCGATACGAGCAGATAAAAAGACGTGTTAACTCGCCTTTGTTGAAAGCCATTTAAACACAATATGAGCTGTACACACACACACACACACACACACACACACACACACACACACACACACACACACACACACACACACACACACACACACACACACACACACACACACACACACACACACACACACACACACACACACACACACCTCAGGCAGAATCATCTGCGGTAGTTAAACGATTCTAATGAAGTTCAAGCCACTTGTTTGTCCCTCACAGGAGTTAAGGTTTGCACCAAGATCACATGATAAAGAGGCTCTAATTATCAAGGTAGCGCCTTCCCATATGTTGTTATTCATAAAACATATGTTTTCTGTTGATTTTTATCCTCATCAGAGAGCTCGTAATCCTTTATAAATGCAGATTCTACATGATGATTTGTCAAGTTTGTTCAAACACCTAGTCAAAGAAAAACAAGAAGTACAAAGGATTATGGAACACCCCATAAGAAGCAGGTTTGATGATGGTGTTTGTTTTAATCCTATAGATCCAAATCTCAATACACACATGCAAAATAGGTAAAACCGCTTCAAGTTGAATCTTCCCAACATTCTCCATAAATATCCACAGTTCACATCCCACAGCCATTCTGTGTGTTGTGTTATACTGGAGCTTTATACCTCACATATATTTATAACTGAAATTTCAAATGACTGTTCATCACGTTGTACATTTTAAATATCTTCACTGAACAGTTCTTCGGCTTTAAAACTTCTTCTGATACAACACAGTGGTGGACGAAGTATTCAAACATTTTACTTTAAATAAAAATAAAATGTACTCAAGTGAATGTAAAAGTTAAAAAAAAAAAACGCATGTTGTTACATATACTTAGATTATTAAAAGTAATATTACTTGATGATTATAGTCTTTACCCTAAAGCAGCAGTTAACTACGACTCTGTAATATATCTATTTTTAATATGGCCATGCATGGTGTAGATCTAATGGCGGAGTCTCGGCTGTGGCCTCTTCTGAATCCACCAGTGCTGCTGCTGTAAGTGAGTTTTACTCTAAGTTAATGTACTTTGTTACATCCCACCACTGATAGAATATAATGGATGAGCCAAACTTTAAAATGTAAGAAGTTACACTTTAAAGTTAAAGACGACAACCAAAGAAATGAACATAAATATATTTTGGGAGTGGAGCCGAGCAGCAGAACGTGTTTGCTCAAACAAGAATCAGGCAATGCTAGATGTGTGACTGAGAGCAGCTAAGAAGAAAGAAAAAAGCTCTTTACTAACATAGAAATCTAGTCCAACTGACTCATGACCCTAGCTATGCAAGATACATGGAGGAAAGCAGTGAAAAGAGCACGCAGCGTCAATATTTCAGCTGCACCTAATGGAAGAACTGAGCATAGCTAAAATAACTCGGGCCTCTGTGTCTTTTTTTGCCAGCTCGGGCTAGGCTAAGTGCAATCCCTGATGGGCCTCGGCGAAGGCAATCAAGCCTGAGCAGGAACATCTGCCTGAATGTCTCTGAACATTGTGCATGCTGACGACAGCTTTAGGCTTTTAAAAAAAACACCGCCTTCCATATACTTGCATGTTACTGTGTCTCACGCCTAGTTTGTGCCGCGGCCTGCTGTTCTCTCTTGCCTTTCAGAGGAGAAAAAAAAGAAACAGCCGCCTGCCTGCCTTTATGTCAGCGCAGATACATTTTGGGGGGGGAAACCTGCGAGAGGAACAAGCAAAGCCTCTCTGCTGTATCCGAGAACTGAAAAGTTCAAAAGGTTTCTTTCAAATGGGGACTTTTCCTTCCTTTTATTTTCAGTAACGTGTCTAAATTGTGACGACTAACTAAAGCAAATTAGCACAGCTTGTACTTATCAGGAGGCTGAGCGTTTACTGAAACATAACAAAAAGATCTAGTTAGTCGAAGACAAAACGACATGAATTATTTATAATGAAACTAAGTCAATGAAAGAACACATTAAAAGATGTCCCGCATGCAAAGCAGTCTCACACCATGAAGTCCTTTCATTAACCTAAATTCTAAATTTGGCTGCGTAAAAAGATGAAAAGTGTTCGGGGTTTGTGTGCATGAACGTTCACAGAATGTTTATCTTGGAAACTGGTATCACTTGATCTCATCTCATCTCACACTACCTTCATGCTCCTTTAGATCGCTAACTGGATTCTACTGGATGTTCAGACGCTACATTCACTATCTTCCTAATCTCCAATAATCCCTGATGGAATAGCAGCCTCGTACCAAAATAAGAGGGTTTATTTGGATTTCACACAAAGTGTGTTTCCTCTGTATTATTTGCATTTTCCCCCCCACTGATTCCAAACTCCCTGACAAACAACTGCAAAAAGTCACTGATGTGTGACCAACTGTGAATTTTGACTTTCTTCCATTCGAGACAAACGTGCATAACACCTGGAACTCTTAACAAGTGTAGCTAGAGTCAGGTATTTTATTCTTATCTGTTGATCTCAGTGGCTCAAAAGCAAAGAGACGGAAACAGAGATGATGATTACAGAGAAAACTAGAGGGAAATGGACAAAAGCAGCACAACCTGAAGGATCGAAGTGAAGAAATCACAGATGCCTCCACTAATCAGGAGATTTCCAGTCAAGGTAGCATCTATTTTACCCAACAGCCCAGCCCCCATTCACTTCTGTGTAAGGGAGCAATGAGACGAGCGCCGGTTTCCTACTTAATTATCTCTCTAATGGAGGAAGAGAATGGCATTTAATTACTCGGCCCCAGATTTAGACTCGTGGCATGCGAGAGGTAAATGGATTTAATGTTGCGAGGATAAATGGTGCTACGGCGATGATATGCAGATGTTTGCACATGTGCAGCAGGCGTAACAAACTACCACGCAGCACTTGATGTGCTGTTAAAGCCTCCTTTCTAAATCTGCTCTGTACTATAACAGCCGTAAGGACTGATCACATGGCAATCAAAGCCAGAGCACATACTGTAAAGGATGATGCCTATGTGTATTATCTATGTGAAAGTCTGCTGACAAAAATACAGTATTTCCATGTAGAGGAGAAGCAGCAGCAGAGAGTTCAGAACATTTAGAACATGGTCGGGAACAGCTGCCAGTCAAATCTTGCAACGTAGGGTGAGGGTGAGGGCGAGGGGACAAAATACCGCAAATGTTTTACATAAATATTACACACACTCCTCTGAGTCATGCCTCTCTCATTAACATGATTACAGCTCCAGTGGATATATTTTAAGATCAGAAAATACATGTCAAAGCTTCATGATTTCAAATTGGGATTGCAACACCACATCTATCCAGTGATTCCCTTCATTGCGACCATTCCGTGGGACAAATGAGCCTTTTTGTCTTCAAGTTATATAAAAAAAAGTCGTCACATCACCGTCATCTCTCAAAATAGTCAACTTTTCTTATTTTTTTAGATATTTCTTGTCACAACTTATCTCTGCTGCCAGAGGAATGCCATGGTTGGCTGTGCTATCTTGTGTTATCTACATAAATCCACACTACTGGGCAGAACTGGAGGAGCCACTTTACGTGTCTATAATGGGCGCTCCCGGGCTCCGCAACATGTGGCTCACAGTGGTGTGCGAAATTGGAATAAATTAATTCAGAAGACCAACAGACTGAGCGACAGCTGAATGCTAAGTCAGAAATCCCCCCCAGTAAATGGAAACCATCACTCTAAGTCTGACAAGTAAATCTCTGTGGGTAACCAAAATGCAGCAAACTGCCATGAGATTTTTTTACCTATTGACACATTCATCCAAAAATAAAGCTGCCAATACATTTATATCATCATCACCATCTACGAAGACAACAAAATGTAGCTGAAAGGCAGAACATCTATGAAAATTGAAATTCAAAATGTTCGGGAATTGGTGTATCTGGGATTTATCTAAATCAGGGGCCATTTAAGGGCCACAATTGCCCAACATCCATACAGAATTCCTGATTCTGTAAGGTGCCCATTGAGGTCATTCCTTGTTTACTGTTAGCTCTACAGCTTTAAGCAAAGCCACACATAATTGAATATATTTTAAATGTTCTTCAAAAAAGCTTAGATAAAAAAAAGTTGACATATTTATTGTTAGTACTGTTAGTAAGTGACTAGTTTATTTAAAAACTAAACTAAAGTACTAAGAGGACAGGGGCTCAACAGGGGCCAATTAGATTTCAGCTAGGCAAGTGCCCCCCTGGCCCCGCCCCTGGTTGGAGGACATCATTTCTCCTTTTAATTTTTAAATATTTTTGCCTTTAGAATACTGTATTGTGTCCTCATACAGACTGTATATATACGCATATAAATATTTATGCTATTTAAATGATCTTATTTACTATTTGATATGAGTCATAATTCCACATAGCCTCTACAATAACAAAGTTACTTCATCAAACCATTTATATCATTGATAGCTTGACCATATCCACATTGATTTTCTAAAAGTCTGAACATTTCTGATATTTCTTTATTTCAGATATCATCATTTAAATAGTGACGTCGTCGGTATTGACGTATCCACCTCAAGTGCATTTGGTCCCGTTTAAAGGGAATGGTGGTAGACTCTGCGTCCTCCGACTGCATAAATCCACAGTAATCTGTCTTCAAAGTGGGGCTGAAAAACTATGGGGAACACAGCTCTGTCAAAAAGAGTTGTCCCCACCGACAGTTCCTCTACTTAAATTATCTTCCAGTGTTCCCTCTCAAACTAAATGAGAGGTAAAGCTTTTTGTGCTTTAGCTCTGATGTCTCCTGGGTTAGAATGAGCTGTTTATAATCCAGCTGCATGCAGAACATGGATGTGCAGGCACACACATTTAGCAAATGACTGTTGTAGCAGCAAGTGAAGACATGCACAAAGGCACATCTTCAATAGCAAGTGGTTAGTGCACATCAGCAGAAAGAGAGACCAAGCGCTCCTAAATAGCCCACACTATACCTTCAAGCAGCTGTAGCATCAGGCTACTGAAGTGTAATCAAAAGCCTCGGTCTGCCTCAAGGTCAATTCATCAGAGAAGTTATCACGCCTGAATTATACATGACAGCTTCTGTAAACCATAAATGTTGAATATGCAGTTTGCACACAAGAAATGACATTCAGAAACGGTGGAAAATAAGAGAGGAGGAGAAACGGAGAGAGGGAGAGAGAGAGAGAGAGAGAGAGATGGAGAGAGATTACAAAGAAAAGTGGCTGAGCAGCCTGTCGCTTACAATAAAATGTCAGTGGGGTGAAACAGGGTGTACGCCAAGGGAGATGGATTTGAGACAAATATAAATAAAAGCACAGTTCACGCTCAAATGCACTGCAGGCATCCACATCCCGAGATAGAACAAATTCACAGCAAACATAAATTATGTACAGTATCAACAGACAATCAGATCAAAGGATGGCAGTGACGTGTGACTCTCCTACATGGTAACAGCTCCACAACATAGGAGGAGCCCCGTTTTCTTTTTTTCTTTCTTGCTTTTTCTCGTTTCGTGGGACATGACAGAGAAAATAAGGTGATTGGAGGTGATCTCATTCACATCTGCTCCTCAAGATGGAGCCTTCAGCTGTTAAGTTCCAATGTCAGACTCTTGCTGTGAACCCAAACGAGCAAATCAATAGCGTATCGAGTGAGGTCAGCCTCCTTGAACTCTCGCTCTCTGCTTCACTCGCTCGCCGTGTCTCTCTCGCTGCGCATCTCTGCCTCTCGCCCGCTCACGAGCACTTTTAATCTCGCTAGAGAAAGACGAAGAAATGCGAGGTGATAAACTGGTCTAGCAAAGAGCACCCCAGGAGTGTGTTGGAGTCTGTAAACACACACTACCTACTGTGCGGTTATATATTAACCATGCTTTCTATTAATTATAGACTATGTTATTAACAGTGGGCAGGGCTTTGATTATTGATCAGTGGATTATCATCCTAAAATGTATGGTCAGTTTACTCAAATTAACACATTTTCTCACCTACCCTCAAAATAGTTCTAGCTCTATGTGTCCTGATTTTAAGATATTCAAGAATTATAAGTAGATTAACTGATTAGTTAAAGAGCTCAAAATGAATCGACTATTCTGATAATCTATCAATTACAAAATACCCGAAACGTGATTGTTCTAGCGTCTCAAATCTGAGGATTTTAGGTTTCTTTCCTTCCGCTTGACATCGCTGCACATTCAATAAGTTATTTTACTTTATCTCTATTGTTTCCTCAACATAAGACATTCAAAGATGTCACCTTGGGTTCTACCAAACTGTAATTTCCCTTATTTCATTTACATTAATTAAGCAAATGATAAGTATATCCATCATAGGAAATAAGGAAATAATAGTCAGATTAATGAGCTCATTAATTATAAATGTTAGTTGGTTGCTTGCCCAAGTTAATTCACAGACTTCTCTGGGAACAGTTTTTATGCGAACTAACTTGTGCAGAAGAAATACTGCTCATTATGATGTGAAATGCACTTACAACAAGTGACCTAAAGCCAGGAATTTAAGGACCCACAGCTGAGCCAGTAATATAAGTGCATGGAGGGTACATCAAATGCTCATTTAAGTGGGGGTGGGGTTGTGAAGCTGTGCAGAGCTAAGCGATGGCCAAGTGGACACTGGGCGTCAGCGAGCGAGGCTCAAATTAAAGATTTCCCGTCCATGAAATGAAAAAAAGGCCAACGGAGCCAATAAAGCAGCTCCTGTTGAGTGGAAGCAGGCATTCCTCACTCCCTGTTGCATTCTTTAACTCCTCTTACAGTACATGAGAGCAAATGCACAAATGCTCTCCGTCAACGCACACACCTCTACATCTGTGCACGGTATATCCTTGTGCGGTCGACAGGAGGAGTTATGGCACTCTGCACGGGGGGAGGGGAACGCTGACAGTGATGACATTATCGAGGCCCCTCTTTTGTTAGGAAACCACAGCGTCTTGTCTCATAAATAAAGGCGAGGCTCCATTAAGACCAATGACTGTATCCATCCTCCTCTGTCTCTCATTATAAGGCCATCTGCATCCATCGACACCCGCATCCCTCCTGGCAAGGCCACTCAGGGCCCATCAGAAACAGGAGAGGCCGGCAACGCTTCACTGCCGGAGCCCACCGATGGCCTGTCTCGCTTTGATGAGGTCATAAAGATAGCAATAGCACGTGCGTCGAGATTCACAGGCTGATGGAGGCGGAGAAGCACCTCTGGGATTCTTTAGTATTTTGTCCTGGATAAACAGCTGAGGAGCACACACACATACACACACTCACACACACACACACACACACACACACACACACACACACACACACACACACACACACACACACACACACACACACACACACACACACACACACACACACACACACACACACACACACACACACACACACACCTCAATTTCTGTTTACCTGCTTTAGCCAGCTTTTCTCTGTCTCTCTGGTCAAAAAGTAAACCAGTGTCTCCTCAGCTGGAAAATGGCCTCTGTTTCGCCCACACACACACACACAGAGAGCATCGCTGAGAATAAAACCCGCCTCTCCAGCCTGGCTCCCCCGCCTGTCGGCTCGCTGCTCGTCTTTCTGTTCGAGCCCGCGCTCAATCATTGATGAGGCCAGGTCCTCTGGTACGAATGAAAGGACTGGGCAAGGGAGTGCAATCACCATTAGACTGCAGAAGAAGCATTAGTGAGAACCACATATTAAAAACTCCCCACCCCTCCGCCTCCATCCTCAGATAGAAACTAATGGTGCAGAGAACACGCACACACACACACGCACACACACACACACACAGCAGGAACACAAAAGACACATAACATGAAACACTGATAGAGGGGAAGTGACACGAAAGGCTTGTGCGGTGTGCTTGTGTTTGAAAGTTCGAGCCATGAACATTGTTTGTTCTGCAATTACAATCAGTGCTGTTGCGTGTGTGTGTGTGTGAGAGCAAACACTCAGACACACACAAGTGACATGGTATGGTTGTAGCCGAGCGTGTCACCGCTCCACCCTCCTCAGCGCTGTCTGCTTCTCCTGTCTGCCATTACCATTTATTAATATTATCTTTCCGCACGATGTGTCCCCTCTTACTTACTCTCAGCCTCCCTGTCTGTCTCCCCCCTCCCCTCCGACAGCCGCCTGACAGATTTCCGTGCAGTCAGATTGCTGACTCTCTCCTGCATGTTCCTTCTCATTCACAGTAGGCTCTGGGCACTTAGGGACAATGATGCCAAAGCACTGCCAGAGGCGACCAGAGACTGAGAGAGAGCGAGGGCTCATTTTCCCTCCATTTCAGCAAGAGTCTCTCTAACGGCTACAACACTGGAAAGAAAAATCTGTCGGAAAACAACAGAGAGAGAAAAAGACCTGCATATATTTAGTTTGCCCGCTGATACGTTAGGTTGGCTGCAGAGACTGCCTCGATGTGAGAACATTCAAAAAGACTAGAGCCGCATAAACCTGCAAGGACATAAGCGCACATCAGGTTATACTTAAAATGTCTGAACAAGTGCGACGAATTAACACCCAGCCAGACTTCCAGCCCTCGCTCTTCTCCGCTGATTTCATGGTTTAACATTTTTCACCTTGCACGCTCAGAGTGACGGAGTAAACAGCATGCTGGATATCTTTATTATAGATGTGTGTTTATGTGTGGCAGGGAGCGGACGGGGTGACGGGGAGGGGAGCGTTGCACTGGGAGCTACGCTCAGCACTGTTGGTTGGTGAGCTCTCGGTAGGCCTGCCTGGGGATGACTCTCCGTATTACTGGATCGGGAGCAACTCTCAGCCCCGCCGGGTGAACTCTTCAACTCCGTGCTGAGTGAGCGCGTGAGCAGGGCAGGAAGGCGTAGCCCTCCTGAGCTCGAGCTGCATCCCTGAGATAGCCCCTTTTTTTTTTCATGTACATAAACACACAAGGCCAATCTGGTACAGTGAAGTTGCTCTCGCCTGATAAAGTGCTGCCCTGAGTGAAATTCGAACCTCTACATCTTCACACTCTTGTTTCTCGCTCGCTCTCTTTCTCCCACCGGTGCTCTCTTTAGCCTATTTGGTCCACTCTTCACCTCGCGGTTATTTGAAGTGCTAAGAGGCGGGCGCCGCGTTGGGAGTTTAACGAAGACGAGGTTTAGAAAGCACACACTGTAAGTACACGTGTAAATGGGCATGGTAGAGTACACACGTTAGACCAACGTTTCGAAATCTCGACTGAAGCTCGCCGGAGAAAAACAATAATTTTTCATATTTTTGTTTCCAATCAACCATTTAGCAGCTCAAATTGATTCCAGCTCCCCCTCTAGTTAGCCTCTGTTTTCGTTTTTCCATTGTTATCATGTGCAGGTTGCATTTAAGCAGGGCTTTGTGGAGGCTCATTAGCCTGTGATGGAGCAGACACATCTGGATGCAGGAAAATCACAACGTCATGAGAGCACCCAGATGGATTGAAATGCAATTATATGCGCAGGATTAATTATAAATTCTGTCTCTGTTGTTATACTACTGCAGTGTAGGAACACAAGTGAAAGGAGAATAAAAAATTAAAAAACATAAACACAAACACAGACAGAAACACACAATTGCACACACACACACACACACACACACACACAAAGTTTAAATGTAGAAACAGATGTCCCTGGCATATTGATAACAGTTATTTCACAACCAACGCTGGCTTGCTTTGAAGACTAAATAACAGGGCTCTGACAGAAGGCTGTGTTATTGGCGAGTGAGAAGGGACGGCGTTTACTAGTGCCACTGTAGGCAGAGATGTGAGTCCTGCACTGCCCCAGAAATGACAAAACACCTTAGCATCAAAGGACCCAGTTTTGTTCCCAGTAATATGGAAATCATACGCATATACCTTCAGAGAGATTAAGCGATAGCCAGTCACACTGTAGGAGCGACATCATGAAGTTGAATTTCCCGACGCATGTTCGCCAGCCAGATCTCCAGAAAGAAATGAAGCTGTTCAGACTGCCAGGAGGATGAAGACCGATGCTGCAGCGAACGAGGCCCCTGTGGGCACAGTGCCGCTCCGGGGGCAGGCTGGAAAGCCTTTTCTTCTGGCCTGAAAGCAGCCAGGGGTTTTGAAGTGGAAGCAGAAGGAAAAAAAAGCGATGATAATGCAGGCTGGGCTGAAAGGTCCAAATAAATTCAAAATCGGCAAAAACCATAGACTTTAAATGAAGATAGACGATGGATCTAGACCTCTTCCTATTATCCCCAAATAAAGCCAACATATACAGGATATTAATGCTGACAATATAAATAATTAAACAATTAAATATTCACCATCTGAAAATGTTTCATCCTTTGGCTCAGTCTTGCCAATTATATTGAATAACATGACTGAGTCTAAAGTCATGCTAGCAGCTCTGTGAGGCTGAACCTCGGCACAGCAGTGCTTTGAATTAAATGCTAAAATGAAAATGCAATCTCACTGACATGTACAATGCTAACATGTGGATATTTCTAAGGTACTGTATGTTTACCCTGATGGACGACGCATTGCACTTCCTCCCAATATCCAGAAATGAACACTTTTGCATGGTGTAAATTTCCTTCTTCCAGACACATGTTGTCCAGCAAATAGAGGTGAAATATGTCATTGTTTGTGTTTTCTTTCTGTCTCGAGGCAGCTTTGTTCAAGCTTACCCATCATCATGACAACTGGGAGAAAGAAAACCCCCACAAAAATTTTTTGTTGCTATTCTTATTCAACAGAAAAAACAATGATAAGCGACTTATGTGTCTCTCCGGGGAGCTGTCATTGACCAGCAGCTCCTCTTATAGTGCAACTCACAAGCTCTGACTGTAATGACGGCATGAAGGAGCTCCCTCTTGGAGGGGCAACCCCAACAACAGCAGATAGTTAAATGTATGTTTTATTTTTTGATAAGTGCACAGATGTGCAGGATACTATCAGAAAATGCTCATATGTACTGACTTCCAAAGACATGGACACAACATGCACCTTACAAAGTCCTAAATCTCCATATCAAGATCCAACCACAGGGCAAACAGGGCAACAAGACGCACAATAGCTCGGCTTAAAAATAGTCGCAGCTCTTCAGCCATTTAAAAAAAAGCCTGAAAAGTAGAGATTCTGCCTCTCAAGCGTTTTTTCTTGCGGCAGGAAAATAACTTGTTTATTTTTGGAGAATTAAAAATGTTTATTTAGGGTAGGGGAGGGAGGAAGGACAACAGAGCGGAGTAGAGGAGACTTTGGAAATTGTTAAAGTTTGGCTGAAGCATGCATTGTAATCACAGCCCTCCTTTTCCCAGCAAAATCAATCCCTGCGATTTTCTCTGCCCGGCAGACTTCTAACAAGAGCAGCCAGCTGGAAAATAGCTCCACCGTCACCCCACAACACCTGGCCGGCCCAGACACTGCTTGGGTGCTTCCTTTGGAAAGCCACATGTGCACACCCACACACACACACACACACAAACACTAACAAGCAGGCAAACACACATATTTAAGCCAGAGAGGGCAGCGTTGGGGTTTAGTAATCTGAATGGCATTGATGTGGAGGCTGAAAGGCATGATTGTCACCGACAGCACAAAGTAGACCAGGGCAGGTTTTTTGCTGTGGCTGTGATCTCCATAGAAGTGGAGACAAATAAGACATAAACATCAGCGTGTTGAATCTTTGAACATTTTCCCGTTGCTGTGTCTCTGAGCAGAATTTCAATGTAATATTGCTGCCCGGTGAGAAGGAAGGTAATGTAATACCTTAAAGAATTTATGGAGGGTAGAGTTTTGAGAATTTTTTTCCTCCTAGAAAATATATCACTTTTCAAAGGAAAGCAGTAGTTTCTCTTCATGCAAATAAAAGTCAGATTTTAAACAAAGAACTAAGGACGATGAATTTAACTTTTACACTTTATTCACATTGTGGTGAGATGTTTTTTTACGTCAGATTGTGGTAGTATTTTTAAACATTAAATTTTATGTCCCAGTTCTTGTGATTTTCAAATCCTCTTGTGGCTATGACAAATAAACTACTTGTTAAGGAAAGAGAAAGAGCATAGTTCAATTGATTCAAAGGCAAATATTAACTGTAGGTCTGCAAACTCTTGTTGGGCATTGGGCGGAAATCTTGTGCTGCAAAATTGTCCAATCCAAAGATAATTTCCAGCAAACTGGGCTCGACTTAAAAAATAAGTAGATAGGCTCTTCGGCAGATTCTTATTACATTGCTACACAGGGGTGTTGCAATAGGACAGAACAAGCAAGCAATTGCCTGGGGCCCTAAGCTGAGAGGGGGCCCCTGATCATGGCCAAATATATTTGTCCACTGCAGCGACCATTGTGAAGGGCCACCTAGGTCCCACTTGCCTAGGGCCCTCAGAGTCCCTTGAAACGCCCCTGTTAATAGATTTAGTTACACGTGAGTTTATGGACATCTTTACAGTGCTGACCTGAAACATGCTTTAGTGATTTGTGAGCCAGGAGTACCGCTCTTGGATTTAATCACAACACTGGATATGTCTTACGCACTCGAACATGTTGAGTGTTGCTCTTCCCTCTCGTTATGAGATGGGGACCTGCATGGTTGATGAAGCACCTTGCTGATACACATGTATACCGTTTTCTACTTTTGTTTACACTTTTCAATCGCGAGCTGTCAGCTGTCATTTTAGCATTCAAAATATAATTGGGAGATGCTGCCACTGCTCAAATGTTTGCCTAATTATATTTCTAACAGCATTTCAAGGTCAAATGCATGCTTTCATGAGTTCCTGAGTATTTTTTTTACCAAGAGAGAGATAATTATCGACTTAAGAAACTCCAAGAAATACAAATATCTCAACTCAAGACACGAATCCCTTGATGTAGCACATACTGCCCAAGTACATTACTTTATTTCTAGCTATCTGCCCAATTACAAATCCTGTATAAAACTGAAAAAAACATCATGTCACACTGTAAGACTTGGTTTTAACATTATTCAGCTATAGTGTGTCCACGACTGCCAGTCCTCTTGTCATATTCGCAGCACTTCGTGTTGATCTAACCTCAAAATGAGAAAATGTGTGTGCTCAGCTGTCTACACCTTTCTTTGTGCATGTGACCTAAATATGCATGATGTGTTAAATTAACAAAAACAAACAGTGCTACCCCGCCGCCACACTGGCTGGCTCTTGTCCATCCAAATCAAATTGTTGTTGCCAATGAGGGCAGACCTGCCATCCACACAACGTGTGAGACGGCTGCAATGGCCCTTTGTAATGGAAACAAGTGCCGCTGATCAACGCCACGGCCCACTTTAAAGCCTGTCTAAGAGGCCGCCTTAGTCAAACAGCATATTAAATGACTGGTTACAGCACAGATTGATGTGTGCAAACAAGTCTTTTCAACATCACAATGAGTGCTTGTGTTTGATTTTACAGCTGTTTGGCTGCTGATGTCTTTTCTTTTTTTATTCACTCAGAACATCTTGTTTGATGATGATAATGATGATTATTCTTGTGTTTTTACACCACTTTTGTGGAAGGTTAGATGGTTTCAGAGGTTTCAGTTTCAGGCACAATCACAACACAGCGGCTGATCTCTCAACTCTTTATCCCTGAGTAGTGTGCACAGGCAGTATCCATTTGCCCGTCCGACTGCAGCCAAAGGATGGGATGGGAATATCTGGCTCACAATGGAATGCATCACCAGTCCCATCAAAGCCCACAATGCAGAACGCTAACCATAACCCGAGCACCTGCCTCCCAGGATGGAGCCGTGTGAGGAGGGGAGCAGGGCAGAGGCAGAAACAGAGAGGGAGCAGCAGGGAAGGAGAAACAAACAATTATAAATCATGAATCAAGTGCTCGTCATCCCAGAGTGCAGCTCGAGGTGATTTTAGCTTCAAATTGTTAAAGCGAGATAGATAACAAATGAAATAATTTACCAAGAAACTGTGGAATCCTGCCTCTTTCAGTGACATCAAAGAACACATTTCTCTTGAGCAGCAGGGGGGTGAAATCACAAGGCAGACTCGGCTCCCTCGTTCCCTTTCATGACTTCTCCTCTAACATTACAGATTTAATGAAATCAAATTACAGTGGGGATTCCACGAGAAGACTGTGAGTGACACGTCATTCATAAGCAAAATAACAGAAGCCAGAGATTGAGTGATATGTGTATCACTAATGGCAGTTATTCACTGTGAAAGCTCAGAATACCATATCACAAGATTAGGATGATGGACCAAATACTACTTTTACTAGATTTTTTACTAGTTTTTCAGAAATCAAGTCAAATAGTTTCACTAGGAAGAATAGTCAATATTCTCTGACTGAAGATTTGATTAAATTTAATCTATTTGATTAGTAAAGAAGGTAGTGAATCAAAGTTAAAAGTATAGTTTGGCATGCGGCAAATTATTTGTTTTCTTGCTTCTCACGTCTGTATGGTAAAGCCAGCAAATGGCTAACTTAGCTTAGCTCAAAGACTAGAAACTGGGGAAAGAGTTCTAACTAGCTTTGCTCAAATGTAAAAAAGAAATCTGCCTCTTCAACCTTGTTTCAGACAACACATAGGGTGAAATTGTCTGTGATTGTATACAAAGTCAATGGAAAGATGCGATTGCACATGAATCCACTAATGCACAAATATGCATTACAGTTATAATATTTTGAATTTATAGAAAATGTTGTATCTTATAGGGTTTCATGAGAGAGACAAATAACAGGAACCTTCAGATTCTGGTGAGTTCATTCACAGAAGCTGCCACACAAACACAAACAAAGGCAGACTCCCACACACACAGTCAGTACATCTGGTGCTAGCCAGCTGCAGCTAATGTCTGTATAATCTGTATATTTGCTGTTTGTGCTGGACTGTTTTCTTCCACACCAGTTGCTAGGCGATAACAGAGGCTCCAGTAGCTGGTTCCTGCCAAGAAATTGTCCCAAAATAGAAAATAGTCCCACTCATACCCCCTCCCCACAAAAGAAAAATAAATTTGTAGTTTTTGGTCTTTTTGTATGGATTAAAGAAACTCTATACAGTGTGTCAAATGTTGAGCTTGAGAGGTGGTTGAGTTCAAAACCCCATTGTCCAATCCAGGCTTGTTGTTTTCCCAGCTTCAGGTCTAAGTTAAATTACCGACTATACTGTACATTGAATAAAAACAATAATGCAACATGCAGCTTCGCCACTAGATGGCACTAAATTCTACAAACTTAATCTTTAAGACAAGTTAAATTACCATAACTGGTACAGAAACAGAACAGAAGGCTATATTTATTTTTTAACTCTTAGCAAAGAAAGTAAATGAGCATATTTCCAAAATGTCAAACTCTTCCTTTAAAGTTGTAATGAGAGCAGTTATGTCTCTGTGTGGATTTACGGCAGTGTTTCCCATGAATTATCTAGACTTTGGCAACATGCCATATTCTAATTAGTCCTGCACAGTTTCATGAACCACTTCACACTTCTTATAATAGCATAAGATTTGTAGTGTGCAGCCTGCTGCATGCTCACTCATCCTACCTACCATATACTACCCGAGCCATCACACTTCATAGTTTCAGCTGCAGTTGTGGCTTGAAATGCAGATCATTCTCTCATCACAACAGAACTTATGTTTCAGTATTTAGCCTGTGTACCTGTCATTTAGAATCCACAGTGAACGGTGTGCGTGTGCAGCCCCCTTACTGCCATAGATTTAAATATTTCATTGCTGTACAGTCATTGTACCTGGAGGTTTTTTTTTCAATAGTAATTATTAATAATAAATGATCAATTTATTAAAATACATATGCCAGGCTGCGATGGGGAGCAATCTTGTATAAAAAAAACAAGACCACAGCACACCTATGCAAATTCAAGCTGGCCCGTCAGGATATATGTTCTGACATCTCCAGGGAGCATGTGTAGCCTAGTTGGCGACACGGTGAGGTGACACATGGATGTGAGTGGGGAGGGAGAGCCGTTGTGGCCCGTGGCACTGCTCACCCCCCCTCCTCTCTCCCTCTCTCTTAGTCTCTCCCTCCGCTTCTGTCTCTCGTGATCTCTCTCAAGCTCCTTCCCTGCTCCCTCCATCCCCTTTAACTTTTGTCCGCCCTTCTCTCTGCCTCGACCACACCACCACCCCCGTCATACCTCCTCCAACGAGAGAGGCAGGGGACGCTGTGAGTTGCAAGGTCGATGACAAGCTGTTGATAGGAACTGTTTGAGGCAATGGTGAACTCTCGTGAGGATAGAAAAACGAACAAGGTACTCCAGTTACTCCAGTTATCTGCCATATGGTTTATTTTTCTAACAATATTCATTAATGTAGGGGACTGACATTTTATACTCCAGTGAATTGAGAATCGTATGATGTCTCGTTGTTGAAGAACATGAGAAACAAAATAAATCCACCAGTCATATATTGCTTTTGGCTACACGATTTTAGTAATTGCATCAAAAAGTGTACTTAAATAAAACAAGCATAAAAAGAACATAATTACTGAGGGTGATTACCCAAAACCTACCCATGACTTCCTCTCAGCTATTTGATGTAATTTACCACCTTTGATACGCTTTCAAATTGAGCTATTTCCCCCACACGTTTTTAACATGGCCCCAAAACATAAACTTGAAATGAAAACAAAGCTGCCTCCTGCACAACCTACATTGCATCTCCCACCTCTTTTGCAGTTTTTATCCTGTTCCAAATATGGCTTGGAGAGGGCAGCATTCATCACTTGCCAGTGGCACATCCTAATGAAGCCATCGTTTGTCTGCCTAATGGCACCTGGGCTCCATCTGTCATTGGCAGGCCGATGCACAGACACACAGCGTTCACCTTGCCAGCTCGCATTCGCAGACAGAGAGGGGATCACGTTCGACCTTACACCGTGTGTGTGTGTCTGCCTTTGCACGCTGTGAAATCCCCGCAACAACGCTACTGTGCAACATGGCCCCTTGCACTCGACCCAGCTGAGAGTTTTTCGGCCAAGAGAAAGCGTGCCACTGCCTCCACGCCAAAGCTCCCCAGTGTGGCTCGGACAGGGAGTGTGACATATGTCTGTGTTATCGGCGATGTGGGGTGGGTGTGTGCGTCTTTGCAGCTCGACAGCTGGAGCTGTGCTCAGCAGCCTCTCTTACGGGAGCACTTCATGGCTCTTGCATCAACTACATTGCCATGGCCCGAAGGCTGGTTTGACAACATTTAACCTTGGATTTATCTAGCCCACTGCCTTACTCCCAAGCACACACACACACACACACACACACACACACACCCACCCACACAGACAGAGACACACACACATACACATACATACAAACAAGTGTACACAGAGCAGTATACGAACACTACTGATAGGGCACACTTCAAAGCTCCACTGTAAAGTTTTCCTCACCCGCATTGGGAAAAATGCAAACACACTTCAAAGGGTTACACTCTCTATGTTATGCACAGATGAGTCATGCATACACGCAGCACATACAAACACACACAGACACACATGATCTATTTTAACCACAGTGAAGGCTGCCAATCACCACTTATGGTATTTATCAACTGAGTCATCCAAAAATAAAAAAATAAAAACTGATGCTACTTACGTATTTTGAGAGTAAATATCCTCTCCCCTATTCATCCTCGCAGTTTGCCATCACTTAAGCCGGCCTTATTTGTGTGCCTTCACGCCGGAGGATGGTGGGGAAATCCATTACATTACTTTATGATGCTACATCTGTTTAGCCACCGCTCCAAATTAAAGCACCTTGAAGCAGGCTCATCGCTCAGCACACTCAATTAAAATGACTCTGCCTTGTGCACAGATATGCTTCCTAGCCAACATTATTATTTCTTGCTTTTAGTAAGCTGCTGTGGTGCATCAGAGAAAGGCCTGAGATGAAGTAAAACAGATAAGTGTGGAGAAGAGGGCATTTGTCATGGAAGTAAGTAAATTATTATCCTGATTATTTATTTTTTGCATGATCGCTGTACATGTGCTAAAACCCTGAGAGTGCAGACGTGCAGCAGGCACCAGGCAGGCCAGTCTCAGGCCATATATATATACACATGTATATATATATATGCATCTCATATATGCTGCACTCCTGAGAATATTACATACTTATGCATTGATGTATGCTAGTGGGTGTATCTGGGTATGTACTCCTGTGTATGATCACCTTGGAATGATCCGCAGTAAAGCACTGGTCTATTGCCCAGATGCTGTGGTAAGCCTAATGCATCAGTATGCATGAGGCTCTATGCAGACGTTTCAATTGATTCCATTTTATTTTCTGTTTTGCAGAAATTTGGTAAAAAGGGGAAATCAAGTAAGAATTTGGATGAGTTTCTTAACAGCGGGCTTCTCGGAGCATCCTAATCCTGATATTTAGACTGTGCTGGCTTAATTAGTGCAGTAAACCTGAACTGGTTTAATTAGTTCCATAAATCTCTCACCGCATCGAGCCTCAGTTATAGCCACTGGACATATCACTGGGTCCCACGGTGGCTCGAGGATTTGCGGCTAAGAGACGACAAAAAGCACAGTGAGATATTTTTTAAGGAAGAGGACTGTGTTTGAATGTTCAGGGCTTTAAAAAGAGCCATGCTCCATAGGCTACATATCTCTGCCTCTCTGTCTCGCTTGTGCTCCCTTTCTTCACCAGACCTCTGCCTTATTGAGGCTGACAATGGACAAGAGCGGCATGGCGAAAAGTAATTATGAGCAAAAACTGCAAAGCAGCCCACGCAATCATCTGTGTCAGAGGCCACACAACGAAACACAGGGCTTGCTTAAATGAGCCTGACAAGCCCAGAGAATATTAATTTTCTCCCCCGTGATTTTATCTCCTTGCACATGTATTATTCAACCCTTTCTCATCAAGGCCACAATATGAAAATGATGAATGGTCGTCCAAATTGGCATTGTGGTTCCTAGAGGTGTGCGTGATAGTGAAGGGGTTGAGCTAGAGGTCACACACACACACACACACACACACACGAGAAACAAATACAGCGAGAGCACAGAGTCATGCACACATAACGTAGACGCACCTCCCCGGGTGGCCAACCCTGCAGGAGATGGCCTCAGCAGTCTGATTGGGGTGCTGACCAAAATGAGAGGGTAGACGCCCCTCATGCCCTAATGGTGAATGGCAGGGGAACACAGTCTGTAACAACCGGCACTCAGGTGTTCTCACACAAACACACAAATACAAAAAAAAGTCACAAGTCACAAGTTGGAATTACAGGTTTGCCCTCCTGATTGCAGACCCCTCGGTGTGAGCAGGCGCTGGCAGCTCTCTTAGGTACACACTGACTCATTACACCGTGTTCAGGCCCAATCAATACGAATCTGGGTTTGGAAAAGGAGCACAGATAAGTGTACTGTGTCTGCAGAGGGAAATAGATTCTTTGAAAGAGCCACTCACCTTGATTCTCTCCTTAAATAGAAACCTGGAATATGATCCCCACTCCAACAAGAGCATGTTTGTGTAGTTTTTTTGCTCTGCAAAATGTTCTGTGGATAAATTCAACCATGTTGTCACTGAAAGTGCCGAATCCCAATGGGTAAGACGCTTCAAACAAAGTTTGCAAATGCAAGGTTGTGAAAATCCATATTTGACTTTGTGTGGTTCATTTCTTTGGAGGTGGAAGGTTGCTTGTATCAATCTGAGAGTTTTTCCCCAGACAGCCTGATGTGCCACTCAGTGAGACGACAATCATATGATCGGGTAGTACATTTTTACACAACATAAATTATTATTGTGAAAATGTCCGAGAATGTCACGTTGGAGCTTACAGTAAGCCATTCAAGCAAACACACAGCGACTAATAGGATAGTACTTCGTGTTAATGTCAGGATGATCCATATGAATTACGCAAAAAAAGCTGCAGCTACACTGTGTGACATCATAAAGTATTCTGCTGGCATCATTATGCAGGGAGATGGAGAGTGCAAATAATGTGCCTCCACGTTTCAATCTGTCACATCTCCATGTATTAAACATATCATTTCACTCCTTATGGCCTCACTCTTACTTGCATCGCAGTGCGATAATGTATCTCAGCTGTCAATCCTCGCTGCTGGAGCTCACATGAACATCATTGGAATGTCGAGCGCAACGTGCACAAAGTATCCACACACACACACACACACACAAATAAGCAGATATAGTTTCACCAGAAAATGACATGACGATAAGAGGCTGCAGTGGACATGAGAGGGAAAATAGCGAGAATTGTTCCTTTCATCTGATATCACTACAGAGCCCAGTGAGGGGGAATGTGCTGCAGTGGATGTGGGAGGCTGAAAAGATAGGGCAGGAACATCATGTAGCTAAAATGAATAGCAAGGCTGCCGTATGTAAGGCTTCATTGAGTTTCTCTTTGCTGAATCCATATTGACATCGCCAAAGTAACTTCAGGGTTAACATTGGAAATTGATAAAAATCCAGACTTATCATTTACCTACCGATAAATCATTAAAAAAAATCTGAAAATGTCTCATCCTTTGGCTCAGCCTTGTCACAGAAGTGCGTTAAGATAAAAATGATATAACCCTTTAACGTGCTGATATTTCTAAGGTGCTGTGTGTTTACCATGTTCAAGCAAAGACTGTATATGGACCACATGTCTCCACTTCCTCCCATTACCCAGAAATGAAGCCAAGATATCTCAGATGTCACATTTGATCAAGAAGGCGGTCTCAGCTGTCAATCATGAACATTGTTATAGCATCAAATAACTAACTGAACCAAACTTAGGAGAAGAATCAACATGTGAACAAACATCACGTGTGTTAAGAGCAACCTACAATCTCACAAACCACCTGCAATTTATTCGACGCGTTCTTTGATCATTTACTTTGATCAATCTCAAAGTTATTACAATTCGTCCTGAGGAGAACAAGAATGTGTGTACCAAATCTTACAGTAATGCAGTAGCTGTGGATATATTTCACTGAAAAGTAAAAATGTGAACTAAATGTCGGTGCCAGAAGGAAGAGTTAGCCGAGCCCCTAGGCCAGTAATATGTATCATTGGGGAACCAGGTATGTCTGCACCAATCTGTGTGCTATTCCATCCAGCAGGTGTGGATGTGTTGTGCTGCCAAGTGATCATTTTGACTTCTGTTGCTATGCTAAATGTAAAGTACATCATTTCACAGCAAACCCTTCAATATCTGTTCATGTATTTCGGATTGGACCAAAGTGTTGGACCAACCAAGCTACCCCCCCCCAAAAAAAAAACATCTCTAGGGCCCCAGCCCTGGAGTAAAAAAATATATTGCGCGTAACATCTGTGACAGGTATGTCGGGAGAGGATTTAGAGCCTGGATTTGTTATTTGCCACATGCTGCCTCCTTGACACCAGACTGGTGCCAGGAAAATTAATGCAATCTGTGTCATAAAATCGAAACCGTTATTTTTTTTTAAATGTGTCATAGCACATGTGGTAAACAATTAATTGCGTAATGTCGAAATGTTCCACACTATAAAACAGGCTCATCAGATTTCATGTCCCATTATGATTACAGTTTTCTCACTACAAACACAAAGGAAATTGAGATACAGTTTAATAGTGCATTTTTTCATTGTCATTATATAAACACCCCCATGTTAACACACTTTATGTGACATGTCACTCTCTATCACAGAACGCTGCAAGGAATCATTTCCCCCCTGACCTCTCCACAGTCAATAAACCCCCAGATGAGACTGAGAACACTGAAGTGACTTATATCATGTTTTAATTTCAGCAAGTGACTCATGATTGTAGCCAAAAGAAATGCGAGCGTTCCTATTGTTTTATGGTTTGTACAAATCTGGAAACTAAGCAAACAGACATTTAAAAATTCACTTCGAAATTCCAAATATGATTATTACGGTTAATAACGATCCATTCAGCATTTTTATCTTCAGGAACAATATGTATGAAAATGCCTCTCTAGGCTTTATTGCCAAGAAAGAAGAGTTGAACTTTTACACCCGAGCAGTTTGACTTGATCCATTTATATCATCCATGAAATCCCCACAAGGGGTTGCACCTTTCCACTTTTTAGAATTCTCTCCTAACAAAGCTGCACACCAGAATTTATTTCTGGGTAAAGAGGCCGGGACTGCTCACTAATATAAATTGAAGAATTCTTAAGTAGTAGGACAGACTTAACCTTTAGGTACTGAGATTCACAGCAAATCACAGCAGCCCCCACAACCCTTTAATCATCATACACAATGATCTACATACCCTACTTGGATGACACACACACACACACCCACACACACACACGCACACGTACATCACTATCACGTGCGTAGCTATCGTATCCTCAGGATACAGTACATCCGAAGGAAAGCGACACTGCTGAGCCCAAACAAAATCAGCCAGCCCATTAAATGAGGCGTGACTCAGGAATCGTGTGTAATTTCTCTTGATGGTATCTCAACGTGTTTTAAAATTCATTTATATAACGACGCCGATGATTCACAGAGGAGTCGGGCAGAAATGGAGCAGAAAAAGAGCATATTGACTGTGCTGAGCGCCCCATGAATTATGTCCCCGAATGTACAGTCGGGCAGTTAGCAGAAGGTCGCCATCATGAAGCAAGCACCGGAGGTCAGCACTGCGACAGCAACAAAGAATAAATGTGCTGCTCTTCTATTCAATTAGCCTTACATCGTCAGCACACATCTGTAAAAATGTAATTATAATATTTATCTCCGTGCTTCCGACCCCTCGCCGCCAACACTCACACTGCATGTTACAGACTAGAGCTTGTGCAAACACCTTCTGTAAGATGTGGAAACAATGAATCACAAATTAAGGCGACACAATATAATCCCGCGACAGTTTTGCACATCGCAGGTGCATTCACGAGTAAAGCAGAGTGAGAATCTTATCCTTGTGTGAATCCACCTTCCTGACTGTGAAGTGACACCTATCCAACTGCGAAGTGGAAATAAAGAAGCGAAACCAACAGTGAAAATGAAATGAAAGTGAAAGTTCTGACAATGAAAGACTACACAGCTTTTTACGCCGCTTCTCAAGCAGCAGCTGAGCACGTGCCTGGAGAAGCCAGGTAGGTGGCTTTGCTCAAACCGTAGGATCACCGAGATGGAGATTAAAGAGTCGCTGGAATGCTCCCACAGCTAGGGATGTCCTCTGTGATTAGAGAGGCTTAGATGGCAGCAGTGCCACCGGAGACACCAAATCATCACTTTTTTATGCTATTCACTGGGTGATTTCCTTATAAGGGACTTACAGCACTATGCAGGAATAGGATTTCAGTGCTGGTTGCCAGATTTGGAATCAAACCACTGGTGCCAGTCTCTGCATGGCACTATCTGGAAATCTGGACAGATATTTGGGGATTTTCAGTCATTTATCACTGAATTATGCTAACATATTGAAAAGGTGTCAGATGAAATGAAGGTGAGGGAGCGAGAAGATGAGGAATCCATTAATTTACATGGTAGCGGGCCAGAGTGCCTTAGTTGTGGAGGTTATTTTTACATGATTGCAGGGGTGTGTAATTGCGATGCCAATCTTCAGGATTTAGGAGGAACTTAAAACCAAATCTCTCAGCACTCTTGGAACTTTAAATGTAGCGTTTTACATAAATGTGATAGAGACGTGAGGACGTGCAATCTGAGGTGGTATTGTTGGCAAAAACAGCTAGAGTTAAAATATCCAACTGCTACCATACAAGGAAGATTTATCCATTTTGCCACATTAATCCATCTGGAGAGCATTAAACTGTGCTCTGGTGTGTACTGAAGCATAAAGACCAAACAAAAATCAGAGACAACAGTGATTCTCACAGAATCTGTGGCAGTAGCTCTGGGGGGCCGGGGGTTCAGGCCGATGAGGGTTGATTATTGATTGCCTAGTGGAGGGGACGATAAAAACCTAATGGATGTTTTGACAGTCCACCAGCCCACCGACGCGGCAGGATTTCTCCCAGTGCTGCTGATGGACAGTCCGACTCTGACAGAAAGAGAGAGAGAGAGAGAGCAACAGCTGGTCAAAGAGCACAGCCTGCAGCTCTAAAGTGAATCAACAGGGGAAAACACTAAGTTACAGAGCTTTCACGATATTATGACAAGTATGAAAGATGTGGGTCATTATGAAACCATGGCAGGACAAATTAGACGATTGTGGATAATAAAGCTAGGGTTGGTAATCCCGGCAAAACTAGCAGACGCAGACTCTATTTTCAACTATACAGCCCACCCCCTCTCATTGGCCGTCTCGTCGAAGCCAAAACACATGAACACTCACTGCCTGACAACTGCTAGAAGACCGACTTTTCTGTGACTTGCTTTCTAACTTCTGGCTATCGTCTCTGCTTCAGTGGTGTACGGCTCTTTCCGGCTGACGACTGCTGTCATGTGCAGAAAGTGCAGGGTGGGCGCAGGGAGGAGGGTCAGTTTGTGACAGACAGGTACACCGACCAATCATTTTCATTTGGTCCAACTGAAATGATTGGTTGCGTTTACAGTCCTGCGAGGGCATCAGCCACCAGCCCGTTTTATTTCGTTTTTTTCCGAATTTTTTTTCAAAATGTATCGATGGCTAGCGGGGACATGAAGAGGATTTCAACAAACAAGATAAAAAGTGTTTCAGAAACAACTTCAATGGGAAACGTTGGACATAGTAACTATAAAAGTGATGAAGGTAGGACAGACTCTTCACACAGGATGTATAACTCTACCATGTTTCTGTCAACATAGATAATAAAAACCAATATAAAATTGTGATTTCGGTTAATTATCAAATCATTAATGTTCCATGTTTGATGAATTTCATATTTATGTAAACCTTTGGTGATATAATTTTGTCATAACGCTGGATCTTAACATACCCTTTAATCTGTAGTAGCATGTGCTAATCAGATACTGTACAGTCTGAGTGCTATTAAACTTAACACGATACCCCAGCCGGCCACCACCTTCTCAATTAGTCCTTTTCAGATTTGGAGGGCGGGTGTGGATGCGGCGAAAAGTGGAAGTTAAAAATACAAGCAAAACAAGCTGGAGGGTTTGTATATTTTCAAATGAAAGAAGGAAAAAAATTAAAAAATAAGAAAAGTCTCCGGGGAAGCCAGATCACTTTCATTTTGCATCTCTGAAGAATTAGACCAAGTTAAACAGAGTAACACCAACATGGCAGCAGAAAGTGATGCCTAGCCGGAGTTGTGATAATGGAGCGCTTACACCTCGAGGTCATTAAATAATTATCTCGTCGTAGCTTTAAGAGCTCATGTTTAAAATAGGACAATCCATCATCTCTCTGGTCTCTGGTCTACAGCTGCTCATATGGAGAGAAGTATTGTCTTAAAATATGTACAATGTGGGATCTCTACGTGTGAACAAACACTATGCCATGATAGATGCATAATTCAGAAGTTGTTTGTGTCTAGGAATTCGAAAGTGGGCTAATCTATATGTCTCTTTCATCATGCGTGTCTTGAAGGATTAGAGGGATTTACAGACAAACAATAACTTAAGATATTTAACTGATATGTCGGTGATAATTTTCTGAATGTCTAAATCTATATTTGATCTAAAACGCGTATTACTGATCTTCACCTTGGATCTATAGGCCTCCCAGCAGGTAGGTGTTAACACAACCCATCCTTCCGAATGTCTGCCTGTCTCTGTAATCCCTAATAAGAGAGACCAAACAGAAAGAGCCATGTTTCCAATTTGTGCTGTGTGAAAAGTCTCCTCTTCCATCCTCTTCTTCATTTTCCGTCTCCTGTGCCCTTTGCTGTTTTTTCCCTCTCACTGGGCTTTACTGGAACAAATCATTAGTAACACATACTGCTGTTTTTCTCTGGGTGAGCCGGGCTAATTTTGACACACTCATTATGCCTTCTCTCTCTGTCTCCCTGTCCTCTCTCTCTCACTTTAAGCCCTGACCTTCCTCCTTCCCCAGACACTGCACACTGGGCCGTGCAATACATTCGTGTAAAAGCTGCCCCTCTCTCTCTCTCTATCTCTCAGTGGTGCCTGGGGTGAAGGGGGCGAACCAGGACAACAGTTTCCAAAGATGGCTAAATCTGTGCCTGATCAAAGGTCTGCCTTCCCGCCAAGACCTGGAACCGACAGTTTGGACACAGCACTTTTCATGTTCTCAAATTTGTGTTGTCCTTCGCACTGGATAACTTGTCTCCTTTTGTTTTTACCGTCTTTTCCATGCTCCAAGTCAGACCAGTGCAGGGCAACGCTTGGAGCCGACTGTGGAGCATGCCAGGAGTAGAAGAAGAGGGAGGGAGGGAGGGAAGCAGATGCTTGTGACAGTGTGGAGGCAGTAATGAGGGTCCCTCTGACGGAGAAACAATCAGTAAGGCCTGAACACACAGCTCACTCACACACACACGCACGCAGAACAGCAAGGGAGTAATGGGCTGGCAAAGGCCCAGGGCCAGCCTCACTAACACACGCATTCACCACACACTACATGGTGAATAATGAAGAGGAAAACCACCACCATCACTGTGGACCACTCACCGAGCAGAGTAAAACCAGCCAAAAGTATATTATCCGTACCATTTTGGTAATATATTCATTTAGAGCAAACAAATACCCAGCCTGGCTCAGGTGAATCAGGCCAGAATGCAGCTACAGTAAGGGAGAGGAGGGGGGGGAGGATATTCTGGCACTCTCAGTCGTTCTGTCTCATGCCAGGACGGCACATATGACATCCCAGTATGTTCCCCAAGCCTGCCTCTAATATGCACGCAAAGCCTTTCAAAAGCATTACCGCACCAACAGGAGATACTTTTATTGTGGGAGACATTTCAGTGAGAAGGGGGTTCGATTCACCAAAGCGAGGGCGTAGAGGAGGGAAGACACAGCGGTACTTGCAGAGCACGGGGTTCACGTTGCCGCAGAGACATTTCAAGAAGTGGGGCAGGGGAGAGAGAAAGAGAGTTAGGGAGAGCGAGCATGCTGAAGTGAACAAGGTTTGAAAATAGCCTGGGATAAAACAGAGGCAGCACGGCTGCTAATGTGCGCACGCACAGAACGCTGCAAAAATGCAAACAGCAACGGGAAAAAAGAAATAAGGAAAAAGCAAACACGCATAAGCAGAAACACATGCATAAATATACGCTTGACACACGCTTGCTTGCCCAAACAGAATGCAATCTAGAGTCTAAATCAGCCGCTTGCTGGACGGTTTCAGCCGAGGAAGATAGATTACAATCGATTATGTCACCACAGGAAGTGGTAAGTCTTTATCTGTCTCCCTTTTAAAGCCTACAGATCAATCCACTGAGCTTGATTTGGTTAAGATGGCTGTCAGGCCGAGGAGACGACTTACAGCATGGGAGACGTTTAATAAAATGATGTATACACAAAAGACCTCTGCCCTGTAATGTCGTGATGCTTTGGTTACCCGTTCACTACACTGCATCACCCTGACCTTTGGAAACTGCTGATTATTATAATTTCTTTAATTATTAACATTTCAACCAATAGTACACATTTGTAGTTTGTGAGGTTCGGCTGTTATAAATGCACTGAGACACCCAAATGCCCTTTAAGTTAGTAGCATGCTTCTTTTTCATTGTGGTAAACGGGAAGCAGGACAAGGATTTAAACCTTTGTATTTGTTCAAGGTGCCGACACGCTAACCGAGGCTGAGCGGGCACGCCGGCTCCACAGTCCCACCTAAAGTCTGGGTAGGTGTGTGTGTGCGTGAGTCAGCTCATAACTCGTACCAGGCCTCTCACGACTGACAGCAGTCACTTTGCATTACTTTTACAGTTACTGTGATGTATTTGACCCCAGTGTTTATCCCAGCCTCTCCCCCCCACAGACGTAAACAGACACTGACACAATTACAGCCCCATGCACAGACTCACACAGACTCACACACTCACCACTACATATTTTCCTGTTCACTGTTTGACGCTCGGGAGACAATTTGAAACGGTGGGTCCGTGGACAACCAGCCCTCTGCTGTAATTGGGTCCCTTGTCACCCGGCAAATTCATGTCAGCATTGGTCACATGGGATACTAATCTAAATGGCATCAGTGTCCTACTTAGTGTGTGTGTGTGTGTGAGACAGAGGTACGGAAATCAGGGGAAAAAAAGGTGACGTAACTTTGAGAAGCAAAGTAAGATGCTGCTTGTTAGTTGCACGCAGGCCTGTCAGTGGGCTGCACTGCAACAGAGGTGTAAACATAACAAGTGGAAAGTCTGGTTCAGTTTGTTTCCTCGAGTTTCTAAGAAGTAAATATAGAGGAGCATCAATGGTCTGGACATTCACAAACAATTTCCCCGTATTGATTTTGTTCATTGTTCTCACACAGTTCAACAACTGCATGGGCAACATTTGAAACTTCTAATCAATCAGGGTTTTAAAAAAAACGGGAACTCTACACAGCCAAGAAGGAAAACAGGCGACGTTCTAAAATTCCAAATCAATGTGTGGGGGCAAGGACAGTTTAATGTAACCTGTGGTCGCCATGGAGTGATGACAAGTCAAAGAGGAAAAGGAAAAACCAAACAGTCTTATTTCAAACTCAGTGTTAGTGATACGATCAATTGTGTTACTTTTACTCATTTATCACTGTCATTTTTTGAAACGGCTGATTTTGAGATAAACATTCTGCGGTGGTGTGTCCCAGGTTAAACGTCAGCTCAGGTCACGCTCAGGTGGAGGAGGTGACAGGTCAAAAGACAGCCAGATAAGTTTTTGACGTCCAAATCTGCCAGTGCGGTCAGGCTTGCACGTCAGGACGGTGGGGGAAGTGTCGAAGGCAAAATGTGTTAACGTTGGATTAAACTCAATAAACGGCAACCCAATGTTTTGAGGAGAGTAAGAGGGATAAGACTTACAATGTCAGAGTGCTGTAATGTGAAATTAATCAACAGCCCTTTTGCTAATCAGAATTACACATTCATCCAGGCCTTTGTATAATGAATATAAATGACCTTTTGAGAGCTGGCTATTTTCATTTCATGTTTCCCCAAGTGGGCTGAGGGTGAACCACTTTGGCGGAAATACTACTAAAATACGTAGTAAATACTAAATTGTATTTTTATAAGGTCATGTGCATGTACATTGTAAGAAATAGAACAAAATAGAGAAAGCAGAGAGAAGTAAAGAGGCAGAAGCCAAACTAACCTCTCAAGCAACATTTTTTTATATACAGCAGCTTCAAAATGAGTTGGAAAAGGGAGAATGGTGCTGCTTTCACACCCGCTCCTCACCCTCAACACCTGCTCTTGCTCTCTGTATCTCGGGCAGGTGCAATCTCCTGTGCGAAGTGTGGAGCTGACTGATAGTCGCGGCTTCCAGTAACAGAATTAGCTCTAGCGAGTTCAAGAGGGGTGCTGCAAAGTAGATCACTTCGAGTCCAATTTGAATGTCGGGGCTTACGGACACTTGGATGACATCACAGGAGCAGTATGGAGGAATTTTATTTTTTTTCTATGTTGTTTTCTTACATTCGAAGAAGTGCTCGCCAGTTACTTCAATTGTATTGGATTTGGCTGCAATGCTGTTGACCGCTGAAACTCCAAAAAGTGATTTGTGGACTACACCCACCCACAAACACTTCCCCCACCCCTCCATTGGCATAGTGGTGAGTAGATAATGAGTGCATTTTCATTTTTCTGTGAACTTTCCCTTATTAACTATAAGGATTTCTGAACAGAGTGTGGTGTATTTGTTACAGCTGCATTGATGGACTCAGTTTGGACCACTTAATTGCTCAGAGACACAGCCAAAAACCATTATTGGGCAAACGTGGCTGTAGAGGGCGCTGTTGCTAAATGAAAGTTACATAGTGTTGCTTTAAATGCACAGTGCAGCTCCACACGAGACACTGCAAAACTCGTGTTTTCACTAATAATTGAATATGATGATGTTGGCCTAATTTTATACAGTGTAAAGCAGACAATAAGGCATACATACAGGGTTTCAATTACACCGCACCACTGCCATCTAGGGGTGCTTTGGAGTGAGAGTTTTGCTTTAAGGCAGCTAATAATCCACCAATTACAAAAACACATAGGCATAATATGTATTATCACATCTTCAACTCTATAAATTGTCATTTAGTGTAACCTCCCACCAACAGTCAATACAGATCAAGCAATCTAGATGGTTTATGATGTGTTGCACCTGTCTGCACTTCAGGCAACACTCCGCTGATCAGAGATGTTGTTAGAGACGACGGCAGGAGGAGAGTCTGTGGGCTATGACTGCAAACTGAGAGCAGGTTCGTACAATCTACTGCACAAGTCTGCCAGTGCCATCTGTGGGGGCTAAGTGATGAACCAGGAAGCAGCAGACAAACAGTCGCGGGCTGTAATGAGGCTAAGAAAGGGGGAATAGAAAGGGATGTGAAGCAAAGTGCTTCAAAGACCAGCAGACAGAGAGAAAGAAGCCTTGAGTGAGAGGTTGATAATTAACAAGAGGTGACAACGAAGCATAAAGAATGTGGCCTCTCTTAGCTCTTAACACTGTACTTACACAGTCTTAAGTTCAGGACACAAGTCATCCACGGCTTCTGTGAGTATCCGAGCTACCAAGATGAGGAATACACCCTCAGTGAAGTAAATACCTCCCTAACAAACAGGCTCACAGTGAGATGTAAGGGATTGAGCAAATTTCCATTATTAAGCATTACAAGGAGTATTTTGTGCCAGTAAGATGCTGCTTTCCCTCAAAAAAGTTGAGTAGATAAAGGCTAGAATACTCAAAAATAGTCAAAAAAGATTGACTTTCACGAGAAAATTGTGTTCCCATATTTTCCAAAGAGTTAGTGGAGTTTGTCTGAGATCATCAAAGACTCAACGGAAGCTTGAAAAAGGCTAATATGATGAGATTGTTTAATCTTTGAAAATATTAGTTTTTCAAAGTCAAGAAAGAACCTTCAAACTTGTGTTCAAGCGTTAAAAGATGTTATTTTATCATTTTGTATTTCAAGGATATTTTGCATGTTGGAAAGCTGCTATCGGTGAGTTGGCAGACGCTACAGTCTTTGTGATTTCAGGGGTACAAGACAGAAGAAGGACCCTTAAATGGTCAGACGGACCCACCAGTTAAACTGAGGTGCATGTCAGTGGAATGAGTGAGAGAGGCCAGCCTGTTCTTTTTGTAAATATAAATGTCAGAAGTAATGGCCTTTAAAACGCCTTCACTTGATGAAAACCATCAGTTTCACATCTGACGGAGACTGAACGTCTTGTCTTGCTCCTCACAGGAGTATATTCCCAATACGAGTGCCCTTCAGATGCACCCCAGGGTTCTTCTGCTGAGAGCCCTTTAATGGTTCAAATTAATGGCTGTAAGCTATCAAACGGTGCAATTTCAGTTTTTTCCCCCCCGTCTCTGAGGGCTGAGCTGCTTCCTCCCACAACCTTCCGATGAGTGGACGCGCTGGCAACTGAACTGAATGACATGCCTGCCCTGTGGGGAATCTTATACCTTCTAATTGTGAGACCAAATGCTGGCAATGACCTGACGGGGACAGTGTGTGGACAAGCTGGCGCTGGACCGAATATACAACTATCCTGTTTGTTCATTGTGCAGATTCTTCCTTTTTATTTTCTGACATCCCTCACGCTCAACAAGGATTCAACATTATTGGCTCCAAAGGTCGAAAAATGGTATTGAGGATAACCCTAGTGATGGCTAGTGTGTAAGTATTGTTAAAATATGTCTGTCAGTGCACATCAAAACATATATTAGCCATTTTTCAGACATGAATTTGGGAGAATGTCCAGAGTTTGCCTTTCTCATTATGAAGAACACAGCAGGATATTGTCTGGTCAGACGTGTTCACTACAAGGCAGAAATCTCCACAGTGTTCAGGTGAGGCGTGGTGCAGGAACATATAAATGAGGCTTTAGCGATCAGATATTTTTGTTAACAGCAAATTGACATCAGCCTCTGCCCCAATCAAAAGTTCTCCAATTTTTGCATCCGTCTTGTGTCTGAAACACCATCAACGCTCCAGATAATCTCCTCCTGTATTCTCACATTAGCTCACTAGGACATTACCATGAGATTTTACCAGTGGGCCTTAAGGAGACACTCCAAAAAATGTCCACAGACATTTGTGCTCTCACATAAAGCTCCTCTGAATAATTGCAGCAGATTATCCAGAGTTCAGTGCATTTCTGAGGGCAGATGTAGAAGTGGCGTCTTTTTATCCAAGGCTGGAGAATGTTGAAATGGAGTTAGAGAGATGCAGTAAGATTCACCTCTGATGTGAGATGAAAACATTGGGTGCTACATCCAGTGCTCCTTTGTTTCCGATGAAGTACCCTCCTGTAAGTGCTGAGCCGAAGAGAGATATTCGCATTTTGCAGTGTGCTACGTGTGATTCAGCTCCCTCCAGGTGACAACCAACTATCAGCGTCACTGCTGAGACACAAAAGACAGAGATGACGGAGAGAGGAGTGCAACAAGATCAACCCGCCTTCCTTTCTGATACACGAACATCTAAATTGGTCTTGTGAAGCTGCGTTTGAGGAGAAAAGTGGGGGGGCTGGATGTACTCGCTGGTGCAACTGAGTGCAGCGTGGGAATGCTGTCTGCCAATGACAAATTACTCATGTTTGTGTGGCCTTTTCAAAACCATCTACCGCACTGCACAAGTACGGCAATTCAGAGCAGCCATGAGAGACGCTGATGAGTAGCTGCCTATTGATTCCACCCATTGTTCGGACCAGGTGAGCGAATACAACACAAAGTGCGACTCCGTGTGTGTGTGTGTGTGTGTGTGTGTGTGTGTGTGTGTGTGTGTGTGTGTGTGTGTGTGTGTGTTTGCACCACATACACAAGCCAAAATTCACTGGCAATTTGTACATGAGCACACAGTACAGAGAAAAACACTTGAAAGCACAAGCAAAGCCTTCTTACCTTTGCATGCACAAATGCAACAAAGAGGAAAATAATGTATTCACTCCATCGTACGAAGGTCAAACACACTTGAGCCTCAATTGTGGAGCCAATTAAGAAATGTAATGGCCATTTCTGCAAGAACATTACCTATAGGCTCTCTATTTTAAATGGGATTCAGATTGGAATCAAGCAAGCTCTGTATGTTGCTGTAAAAACAAAGAAATAATACAAACCTAGTTTTATAAATACACCTGTACTTTAACAATAAGGAATAAATTACGACACAATTCCACTGATCTGGGATCCCGGAGTAGAAAGGGTTAAAAGGAGAGATCACTTGATCTTTAGTAAAATACCAGAGGGGAAAAAAGAAAAAAACGCTGAGAGGTAAAGAGTATGATAAAAGAGAGATGTACCGAAGAAAGACCGGGAGAAAAACAAATATCTTTGCTGCTAAAGAAAACACACACGTGAGCTGCACTTACTCAAAGCGTGGTTCTGCCCCAAACCCTCAAGTTCACGCGAGGCGTTGGAAGTATTGATCTGGTGATTTGTATGTGGGTGCCGGCGCTCCTGAGAAGTGTCTGGGAACACGTGTTGATGGATGTGTCTGCGGCCGCGGCTCTCTGCCTGCGAGGGCCAGTGTGGGTGCCGCGGAGCCTCCGACAGCCTCAAGGTTACCCGGCTGACACCGAAACAGATGGATGCTCCTCGTCGTAACTGTCTGTAATGTGTTCAACTCAATCACCCCCCATACACACACTCACACACACTCCCCTTCCTCTCTCTTTCCATACGACATCGCTCTGCTTAGCGAGGTCTGAGAGGAGATGTACTGTATGTGCTCAGAGACGGCAGCAGGAGTCATGATTTTATGCATCACACCTCCACATCTTCTCCTGGGTGCAAGAACTATGTTAGAAGGTTGTTAACTATAACGTGCTTGGTCTTCTTCTCCCCTGTCTTAAAAGAATAACTCAACATCTCCGAGTCAAGCATGGAGTCAGGATGTGTACGGCCTAGCTGAGCATAAATACTCGAGGAAAGAGGAAAGGGGAAAAAGAAACTAGCCTTGCTGCATTTTAAGTTAAAAAAATAGACTTAATGCTCACTAAATAACAAACTGCATCTTGCTCTTTAAACTCTTAAAAAGTGTGACAATTTGAGCAGTTGCAATGAAGCGTGGCTGTTACAGTTTTCAGGTTATTTGCTTAAATAATTTACCAATTTCCTTTGGCATTTCCGGCACTCGACTTATGGGGGTCATCAATTTTGGAAGTTACTCCAGGCTGACGTGGGGTCACGAGTGTTTGCCCCATGCAGTGCTGGTAACGCATCACTGAAAACTGTCCTTATCTTAGAATAACTAATAATCCTGTATTTTAACATTCATGCACAATTCTAATTATTATTATTCATTTCTTGGGTAATTTGGAATCTTTGTGGTAATGCATAATAACAATAACAATAAAAAGAAAAAATATATGAACATTTAAATACTTATTTGGACATCGAAAACCACGGCAACAGCAAAGGCTTCGAAGCATTTAGGTCGGCCCTACTGCCATTCAGCTTTTTTTCTTCACTATACAGCTGCGACTGTTGTCTATGCGCTATTGTAGCATACAATGAGGCTATAAGAGCTTTTTGTTGAAAATCACAACCCACTGCAGCTCGAAAGAAAGTGAGAGAAAAGCTATGGTGTTTGTTACAACTGATAAGAGTGGTTCTCCATCATGTTTCTATTGTGCACAAGGAGGCCATTCAAAACTCTGCTGTTGCTGTCGTGCACCAAGGGAATGGATTAGAAAGACAGTGAAGAAGATGACTTTGTAAAAGTGGGTTTATAAAACGCATTATGATGAAGGAAGTGCACTATATGTTTGATACATTTCAGGGATGAACACAATGAATATTGGTGAGTATGGACATTTACTTAAAAACAAAACAATGAGCTCAAACTGTAAAACAGCAGAACTGACTGAACCTGCAGTGCGTCCCTTTCACATTACACTTAGTCACGTGATCCACTGTTCATATAAACACAATAAATCGAGCTGCTGCAATAAAGGTAACGGCTCAGAAATACAGCAATATACTCACATAAAGATAAAATAAAAATTACTGTATCTGAAATCCATGTATTGACACCACCGACTGTTCTCCTCCATCTTTTTTTCTACCCATCTTGCAGTCTCTTTCTTCAGGCCCTGGGGCATTTAGGCTCCACAGGGGCGTGTATATACAATTATACCACTTCTCTGAGCACGGCAGTGACACATCGATTGACACAAGCGACATGCGCTCTTATCACAGTGACATGATGCAGTGCTAGGCAAGCATCATTAGCCTGATCAGCCAATGGCAGAGCGTCTCGTTAGACGCCCCCTGGGGCTGGACATGCCGCCTTGGCTCTAATACAGATATCATAAGGAGAAGAGCAGTGATAAAGTGATGGAGAGCGGAAGAGAGATTATAAACCTCGGAGGGTTTATGTTTAGACGTTAGCGTGCTCTCGTGTATGTACAGAATGTGTGTGTGTGTGTGTGACGTCGGCCACGGTTCCTTCAGAGCAACGAAACCCCGTCATCCACGTCATGTTCACGTGCATTTTACAGCAGGCGGCTGTCGAATCCGCGAGCGGCTGTCGAAGCATTCAAGCCACCTGATCATGTGATCCCCTCGGCCATGTGGTAATTTCGATCGCCTCGAACACCACAACAAAGAGAGTGAGATCATTTCCAAAGTCTGCGTTGGGGACAGGTCGTGCCCTGAGGACAAATCGTTCTCCGTGGGACTGCTTTGGCCCATTTCGGATCTACCTGTGGTATTTATAGGCAAATGTTCTCATATTTCTATGCTCCACTTATAAGCCCTCTTTAGCCAAGAGGTACTTTCACACATTGTATACCAAGACATTTTTGTATTAGCATATGCAAGAAGAAAATTAAGATTTTCTTTTCCTCTGTTTACTGCTCTTCCTTCCGGGATTAATTTTTATATTGATTGCCGTCCCTGCGGCTGAATAAGCTGCCCACGTATCGGGGGTGAAACACTGGCACATCTGTGTGTGTGTTAGAGCCAACTTACCTCACCTTCACACCTGTTTGCCAGCTCCAGCTACTTAATCCCATTTATAGAGACAACAGGTAAAATTATTCTCTGTTTAAATGAAAGCTCCTCCAGAATCCGTGAGGAGGTGCAGAGACACCGTTTCCCAGATAAGGGGCGGTGTGGGCATGTGTGTGCTTCTCGTTTACTTGTTTATTCTGGAGCCCTGACTCATCACTGACAACATGTTAGAGTGATAGCGCAATTGTGTGGCTGCCTCTTTGTCCCCTCCAGGTTCAATACTGTTTAGCAGATGCATCAGTCAATGGAGGGAAAATGCTTTTATTATAGTGGACTTTCTCCTCAGTAGGACATCACGGACCAGATGAAACACAGCCTGTGCCTCTACTCCCACCTCTTTTGTCCGTTTTCTTCTTTTCGTTAATCCTCGCTCCTCCCTCCATCCAGCGGAGTGACTTCTCGGATGACTTCGAGGCGGATGCCACGATTATTTTCTTTTAAATAGCGGAGCAAGCGATGCAGCTCGCTGTGTTGTCATTTACGTAAGCAGTTAGCCAGATATGGTTACAGCCCTCTGAACACGCCTCGGAAAGTAAATTAAGAACATTGTGTTAAGCGCGAGCAGAGGGTTCGCCAAGATCATCGCACTGACAGAGAAATTCATCACTAAATCTATCTAAGCAATTACTGATGTCAGCATCAAACTGACGAACACTTCTCTGCTGCATGTCTCCAGCCTCGCTCTCCCCTCTACGACCACTCTTCTCTCTGTTTGTTTACCATGTTCCTGACTGTGGAACAATGCAGCGACCTTTGCAGAAATAATTCTATTACGTAAGTTGAGTAATTGCTCTGGATGTGGAAAAGGAGTGTCCGCTGCTCTTCTTGCTTTGGCCCACAGCTCCTATGTCCTTGGATTTAAATGAAACTCTGCGGTATTCATAGAACCTGACAGGGAGAGGCCCGCTCAGAAAACAGAGGAGAGGAGAGGAGGTGGAGAGGAGAGGAGAGGAAGAGCAGGGAAGTAAAAAAAGATGAAAACAAAAAGGGATAAGATGTGAGACGACAGCGAGATGGAGATGAGCATGACAAAAGCAGTGAGCCAGAACCAAAGCAGGATGAAAATACTAAAAAAAGATTCCATCCTGCTTTCTCTAAGTTGCACTGGGTATGACATGTACCTCCAGATTGCCCACGCGGGCATGACAATGGCCTGTGCGGCGCAAAGAGCCCTGCGAATTCCTTCTTTGTGTCTTGTTCCCATAAGTAAAAGGTGCACAGTCACACGGTGCAGGCTGCAGGGGTACACAAGAATAAATGGAAGGAGAGTAACTAGTTCTCGCCTGCCGAGGTTCTTTCTCTTTTTTCCCCCCCCTTCTCTGCCACGAAGAGCCCTGTTGGCTACAATGGGGAAGTGCAGCGAGGTCACGGAGGCTTGACGCTAACAACTGGCTTTACAGGCAGAAATGTTCACTTTACTTTGTTCAAGTTTCTTCATTTGGACAATGGGTAGAGACGGAGTCAGAGAGGGAAGACAATTACTGATATTTGCTGCCAGCCATCAGAGAGAGGGAGGGATGGGGGGTTTGCAGAGAGAATCAGAAGGAGAAGCTCCACTCTCACATTGTTAATTAGAATCTCTCTCTCAGCGCTGTGCTCACTGAATAAGCGGCAGTCACAGAACACACACGCGAGCACATGCGGCTTCACCGATTTCATTTTGATCGAGCTACTCCAATCGAAGAATACAACTGTTGGTAATAAGATTGTGCTGCACTACACTGGATTGTGCATCATTTAGGAGATTGCACAATATCGTCTTCATGATCCATAAGTACAGAAATTGGCCTGTGGATTTTAAGGGGGCGGTGTAGATAAAGAAAGAGAGAAGTACAAGAGGCAAAGCGGTGGAGGAAAACAACAGGAAAGCTGATTTCATGCTCAGGGGATTGCATCTCATTTTCTCCAGCGCAGAGGGACAGTGTGCGGTCTAGATTGTGGATTTACTGCCCCCTGGTGCTGTGAGACTGCACTGCTGAGCACACCACGGGGGCCACAGGCTGCCATCAGAGTCAACATCAGAAGATAGGGTCAATCCGTGAGAAGTAAACTTGACTTTTCTAGTGATGTGCACTTTCTGATGTGTAAACTCCACTGAAGTTCCCAAACCAAACTGCCTGTTTGCTTTGCCTCTTTATCCTTTTTTCCGTTTCTCTTCGGTTATTTATTTTCCTGCTTCTAGCACAGGAAATGAAAAGAGATTACTGGAAAGTTTACAGACAGAAAAAGAAAATAGGGTAGAAAAATTCCCATTTAGGGAAATACCGCTCAGAATGATATTAGACGCTGGGACAGTCCAGTAAATATTAGTGAACATCTATCTCCAAAACAAGGAGAGCTAAGACCTAAACCCTCAATGTCATGGAGATGTGAAATAAGTTACTGAGCTCTTGTGTTTCCAGAGGAAATATGTCTGTGTTAATATGAAATAATCAATGAAATGTCACTTTAACTCATCCCATGCTGCAACACGAGGTGAATTAACGAGGGCTTCTCATCACTAATAAACACATAAACACACACGGCTCCCGTCACAGAGCGAGAACTGGAGTGGATCATTCGCTCTGCACAGAAAACGACTGGGGCAGCTGATCTTTTGCAGATGGAGAGAAAGTTAAGTGTGAGAAGGAAAAGGACAAAAAAAAAAAAAGAAAGATATTAAAATAGGGGATTTGAGCGATATGAAGTCGTATACAGCGGCCAGGTCTAACGTCAGAAAGGTCTGCGTGATTAGGGGATGCCAGGGCTCACAGAGAGCAGCTCTTCTAACAGCCTCCACCACCTCATTAGTCTGGCCCAGCAGCAGTATGCCCCCGCTATTAACCGCTAAATGAAAGACCGCCAACCGTGATTACCGAGGGGAAGTCCCCTGTCGTCATGGGGATAACAATTCTCTACACACACACACACACTCACACACAAAGTCACTCTTCAACTTCTACAATAGCCATTTGAAGGGCGTTTATGGAAAGACGATTGAGGCAGAAGTAGATATTTTACACATCATCAGTCACCGCCGCTCACTGCGGAGCTCAAAATGTGGAACGCTCAGAACATCAAGCAAACCTGTTAGCAACAATTGGCGGCATCGCTCAGTAGCTTCATTTAAAGATCACATGAAGCTCTCAGCGCCACTTTCATGCAGCAAATCTGACAAAGGCTTAACGGGCACACGAGTCGAACAGGCGCCGAGTCCTTGAGTCAAGGATACGGGACTCACTGTTGTTGGGTGAATCCAATTTAGGTGGGCATGGATTTGAATTTGTATATAAGCGTGTGTGTTTGACATTTTCATGTATATTATTTGAATGACGTGTATATATATTTGTATGTATATATATATATATATGCAGTTCTTTACACAAGATATGGTTATGTAATGTGAGTGTAATGCAATTGTGTGTGTTGACGGACTGCACACATGTTAAAGAAGCCGATTTCATATTGCACTTTCATAAAGGGAAGCTTTGCAACAGAGGTCAAGATATCCTGAGTTTCGCCCCACATCGGCCAAAGCTGCAAGAACATAGCATCCTACATTTCCCATAATGCATCTCAGCTCTTTGTGCTCAAGAGATGTCTCATGAGCAAATTTCTCAGACTTCCCAGAGCTCCATCCAGAGCCCCGGACAACATTATACAACAGCTTTCAGATGCCTACTGTGTAGTGCTTCTTTAATGCACAAGCAGTACTCACGGTCGTTGCAGTTAGTCCCCGTGTAAGACGTCATGGAGCAGTCACAGGTGAAGTTCTCCCACTGCTGGATGCACACACCCATGTTGGCACACGAGTCCTCCTGGCAAGTCGTACTTGGGCCTGGGAAATGATGGGACGGAGAGAGAGAGAGAGAGAGAAAGGAAGAAAGAGATACCACAGGGCGCACGGTCAAGCAACAATAAGAGCAACTGCTGAGCCTTAACAATGCAGGACCCATGCAGAAGATATGCACTGGAGAGAAAGATATACAGCATGTGGGCCTAGAAGAAAGAACAAGGAGCAAACTGTGCCACCACAGGAAGCCTGACGTGGAGTACAACACACTTCAAAACAGTCTGGGGAATCCTGTTTCATGCTGGGTAAAGCATGGAGCTTCCAAGCCGAAGAGGAGGCACCAGGCTTTCGCAGGATCAACCGCACTCGAGCAGTGAGAGCGTCGGCATGTGCCCTGAATTAATTACTGCGAAAACTTCTGCGCAGGGATGGCAGCTCGCCCCTGATGTGCGTTTAAGATCACACCACTGCGGCTGAATTGGGCCCCAGCCTGGCTGATGTGATGACACCGTCAACCTCCCTTCAGTTCGTTCTTTTTGAGAGTGCGTGGAGGTGGACTCGCATGCAATATTTCATCATTCCAACATGTTTCAGATAAAGTTTTAGCAGAGTAAAACTTAGAACGCTGCATTCCCTCCATGAACAAGCAAGACAAGACATTGAACATTTTAACAAATGACTCATGGATAAAAAACTTCATCAAAATAACCCTTTTTTTTTTTTTTTAAAGATAAAAGACGTTAAAGTGGCCCTGGCAGTAATAGTCTTTCTAAACATCTACTTCACTGTGAAGACAGTAAACACTAGACACACTCGACAGACAGAATTCATGAGCGGAGGAGAAAAGAAAAACAAAGAGCACTTGAGAACATGTAGTGCATATCCTCATGGGTAGGAGTGTATTCAAAGTCAAACGGGATGTGTGTTTGCTATTCCTCGACACCACACACAGCTCTTCCTTTTGAATACTTTTACCGAGAGGGAATGCAGAGAAGGATAAGTGCACAGCATAGATAACAAGATAAATAATCCCCCCCCCCGTCTAGACAGACATGGGGGGGGGGGTCAACCTCGACAGAAATCCTTCTGATAACCACGTAAGAAACAAACAAAATGAAATAACGTAAAAAAAAAAATTAAATCAACAATCCAAATAAATGGCAGACAAATGCAAGTAAACGGTGTTTAGGAGCAATTGTCTTGTGCAAGACAACGTGAAGAGGAGACACTAGAAGTTTGCCAGCTGAAAGTGCATTTACTGTGTAATGTACAGTAACGGTGGTCGACCAGGCGGTGCCCCCGTGAAGTGATCAAACGTGTATCTCTATATCGTAAAAGGTGTGAATCTCATGTCTGTATGAACACACATGGTCACTAGTGTTTTTATAGAGGCAATGGGGGATTTGGCCGTGTTTGCAGTGTTGCAGCAGGAGGCAGCTCGCTCGCTGAAAAACACTCATTTGTGAAAAGTAGCAAACATGATGGGTTTTTGAGAGAAGGTGAAACAAAAAGAGAGAAAGAGAGAGACAGAGGTCTGACCCATCAGCAGCACTCTGTCCTCCGCCTCTGCTTTTAGATCATCTGTATGACTGCCACATATTTATATGTGAATGTCACTTATCTGACCTGATCTGTTCACTGTCATTAATCATACTGTGTACTCTTAGTCTGTGTACTCTACTCCAAGTCTTTGCAACTAGTATGTAAGTATGTCCCATCACCTAGCCTGATAGTTAGCCTTAGTACTTTGGGATATATATGTCTGTAAATACATTTATGTATGTGCATATGTTTTTCGTCTATATCTATGTCTATGTCTTTGTCTATGTATATGAATATGTCTATGTATGTGAGGATGTGTGTGTGTCTATGAAAATGCACTAACGTGTGTTTCTCCTCTTGTTGCTTAATCACTTAATCCCTCTCTCTCTATCTCTGTCTTTTTTCTCTCCCCGCATTCGTTTTTCTTTTCAGAGAGCAAGTCCCCTCTGCAGGCACCAGAGGGGCAACATTTCCATGGTGACACCCGCCACCATGCATTGCACACAGCAGACTTTCAGGCAAGCAGGCCTCCGAGAGAGGCGGAGTTTAACCCTCTACCTTGCAGGTCGGCTTTGGTGAAACCAACTTTGTTAGCGCAGAAAGAAAAAAGTAACAAACAGAACAGAGCAGAGAGCGGAAAACGAGGAAAGGTTAGTGAGGGACCAGCATTGTTAGACGTCTGAACACTTACACAGAGTGTACTATAGGCTGTTGATTTGTTAGTGGGGGCTCTGGCTGATGTGTCAGCACCTATATAGTGGCATCTTCTTCATAATACAGTTTAGAAGTGTTTGGCTTTAAATATCAAGTATTGTAGTATAAGTAGAAGTGTTTTCTCCATGAAAGCTGCTTATTTTAATATTTTACTGCCCCCTACAGGAGGGCATGCATCATACATAAGGATCATCATATTTTTTTAAACATAATTAACATTTAAATGGGCAAAAATAATAATCTATCTCACTCTAAATTGGTCCAAATAGTTTTGGCAAGAGAATATAGCAGAATATCTAATATGGATGGAACCAACTTCAAGGTAAATGTGATGTGCCATTAAAAAACAATAATAAAGAGACTAAATGAATTCTATTGCTGCACAAATGCCACATGAGCAACGCTTTTGTAGTCTGCTCTGGAGACAAGGTTGTTTGTCTTGAGAAGGTCATTTCAAATTATGGGGAGGAGAAAACGTCACGAGTAGCGGCTCAGCGTCATGAGGGTTGAATAAAAATTATTTTACCATTTAAAATAATGGTCTGAGACCTGAACATATTTTTCTAAGTATTTTTATCACTTGTATTTGTTTTGTTTTTCAGGTCTTAATACATTCCGCTATTTTATAATATGTTTATGCAACATAAAAAGTTAACAAGCCAATATTAGAGGAACTGAAAGACAAATTTAAACCTATCCTGTGACAAATGGCCGGCGAAGAAAAAGAAAATAGGATTAGGATTAACAATGCCAGCGGATGGCTTTAAGGGCCACTGAAGAGAATCTAATTAGACTAATAAATCTCAGGAGGCAGGTCATGATTCTTCTGAGCTACAGGCCATCTGTACCTTCGCAGCCACGCTCAATCTGCCCGCTGCGGAAAAGGGCGTCATTGATGAGGTCTGGCAGGCGGCCGTTCAGGTCCACTGAGGCCAAGCAGCCCTGGAAGCCCTCACGGGAAACCACCAGCTTCGGGAGGTTCTGGTACATGTTGGGTCCGAGACCCCCGATGAACAGGTCACCTGATGGAAGATGGGGAGGGAGGCAGCACATTAGGGAAGTTATCAGGCTTATTCTGGGACGATCCTAGGAAAGTCACTTAATGAAATTCAACTATGAAATCTGATGAATAATGTCTAATGAACAATTTCTATCAAACGGAGAATATTTGTTGATTTCGAAACAAACCTCAGTTCAAAGTAACTATTTAATCACAACCTCTTTTCTAAGACAGTATTGGGGCTATGGTGAAGAATAAATAGATTTTGAGAATTTTTTTTACAGGAATAAAGTTATAATATTACCACAGTAAAGCTGTAATATTACTAAAATAAAGTCTTGACTTCATAAAAAATAAAGTTGTAATATTACAACTACAAAGTCGTAATTGTATGAGAATAAAGTTGTAATATTATGAGAAAAGGTCTTAATTTTAGGCTACATGTTGCAGTGGGAAGATCAGATAATCAGTATTTCGCCTGCGTTTCAAATATTCTTAAATTTAACAACGTATTTCTTATAAACTCACAACTTCCTTTTCATAATAGTACTTCTGTCTTGAAATCAGACATTTGTTTCCAATTTAATGGGCCCTAATACTCGTACACCCTACAGTTCCTCGATGCCATCATTTACCTAAGCTTTAACTCTGAATCACCGTATGATACCTGCTGTGAGAAATCTACACAAAAAACTGTATCAACTTTAGCAGGGTCAGTAGTGGAACTACGGGAACCGTCTGACCTTTGACCTCATGTAATATTCAAATGTGGACATTTATTTAAATGTTTATGTATCTCTTAGTATAACAGTTTATTTATTATAATGCTTTTCATAACATAGGATATGAAGTTATTTCAATCAAGTATTGTGTGTGTATATTGCTGGGGATGTGGAGATGCTGAATGGGCTGTATGATATTTTGTTGGCCTCAATCATGAAGATGATCATTTGAGCCTCTTCTTCTTCTGGCAGTACCTTTGAGGTCGAGGTTCTTTGCTCCGTCGACATTCTGGGTAACTGACTTTGAGTCCACCTTCAGTGTGTGCGTGTTGGCGACGTCGCGTGTGATGACAACGTTGTGCCACTGGTTGTCGTTCAGCGGGTTGTCACTGTTCCCCTTCAACAGACTCGGCCCATTCCCCAGGTTGAACACGTAGTGGATGAACCTGGCATGAACGAAACAGGAGATGAACACATCAGGGTTTGTTTGTTCGTGTGTGTGTGTGTGTGTGTGTGTGTGTGTGTGTGTGTGTGTGTGTGTGTGTGTGTGTGTGTGTGTGTGTGTGTGTGTGTGTGTGTGTGTGTGTGTGTGTGTTATCTTCCCAGACTGATTGATTTCATTAGAAAAACTCTCAATCTCATTTGGACACTTACAATAGCACCAAACAACAAAAAACTACTGGTATTAGTAGTTACTATACTGGGGAGATTCTTCATTACTCCAAATCTTCAAAAATAAATATTCAGATAACTGGAGAAAATGTGGTAAAATATAAGATAAAAGCAAACCACTCACACTTTTCCTTCATCTGACCAATTTTAAAACTTTAATATGTTTAATGTATTTTCAATATGGAAAAAAAGTTAATCCTGAATATGTTATTATTGGAAAATAGCAGCAGATCTAAGGCAGAAATGGATCAGTGTCTATGTAGGATCTCAGCCCTGAGGCAAATAACTGGTTAAGAAACCGCAATTCAATTAATTCAGTAATGGAAAGAAACGACAGAGGGAATCTAAGGAATGTAGAGAATAAGCTAGAAGAGTTAGAAATGAAGAGACAGAGGATATAATCTGCAGAGGAACAGAGGATCCTGGGTTGAAAAACAAGCAGATAATCAGTGTACTTATATAAGAGGGTTAGAACAGACAGACAGACGCACCCAAACACACACACACACACACACACACACACACAGTTGTTGAGTCTTTTTGTCCCGATAAGGAAAACAAGTCCCCTAAATGTGACAGTGCAAATAGATTTAAGTCCCCACAACATGAATAATACCTGTAACCCCCACACACACACACAGTGAGAGTAGATGTGTCTGTATGAGCAGGCATTAACTATGTATATACTTACAAATACTCATGCATACATGTGTGTAAATGTACCTATGTATACATGTGGATGATTAACTCTATGTCACTGGATGTATGAAAAATTAAAATTAAAATAATTGTTGCAGGGACATGGAAATACATCGGAAACCTCGAGCTTGCACAGATTTATGAAATAATTGCAATAAAAAAAATCTCTAACAATAACTTTTAATTGTTACAAGCTCACAAAAGGTCTCTGTACACAACCAAGGACCAGAACATCAACACGTCCCCTTCACCGTCTCACTCACCCTTTGACCAACTCCACGGCGATGAAGTCGCTCCCGTCTCCGCTGTTGAAGACGATGAAACCGTCAGGTGACGTGGTTTTGAACTGAAAGAAGAGGTGCATTGTGTTGTAGGCCTGCAGCGTGGCCAAGCCCAGGTAGCTGCCCTTGGTCTTGAAGGTCACGGGGTCGGCGATGATGAAGCGCATGCCGAAACGGGCGTTGAGCTCGCAGAAGTCGATGTCCCCGTTCTTGCACATGTCGATGTACTGCATGCCGTTAAACTTCAGGCTCTGCGGGGAGAGTTGGTGACAGATGGTGTTAATAAAATCTTGAAGCATAATTTACTTGATTAGACTTAATTTGATTTTGTGTTTTGAGTCGTACCCAATCACAGGAAACACTCATAATGAACACAGAGTATTAGATGATAATCTGTACCTTTAATTTAAAAATTAGGTTCATCCTCACAAACATACACCTGTTGACGCTTTGGCCGACATGATGGAGGAACCTTGTGGTTTACAGTTACCATGCATCTGTTGCTTCATGAATTTATTGCACCTCCTACCTGAAGATGCCCTATGAAGGAGGAGGGAGCGGACGAAACGAAGCGCCTCTCAGTCAAGATGCCCGTCTCCACGTTGTTGAACTCCAGACGGGTGTGGTCGCCCACCATCTGGCCTGAGATGGAGGAGGGGAGAGAGAAAGAGAAGAAGCCAGGGGATGAAGGGGTTGAAGAGGAGGGAGGACAAGCAACCTAACCTTCATTTAACTTTATGCAATAACCCCACCCAAGCTTACAGTCAAGTTAAAACTAACATATTGTGTAAACACACATTAGCTAATTATGAAATGGTGACAATACAGACCAGAAAATGTTTTGTTTCATAAGGCCAGTATCTCTATTCTATTTAAGGGCCAGGGTGTAGGATTTAGAGGCATCTAGTGGTGAGGTCGCACACTGCAAACCAACTGAATTCCCACCAAGTGAGTAGGAAAAGCAACAGTCGCCTTTAGAAAATATAAAAAACCCAAATCTCAGACTACAGCTAGTGTTTGGTTTGTCCTTTCTGAGCTACTGTAGAAAGATGGAGGACTCCATGAAAGAGGAGCCTCTTCCTATGCAAATATGAACGGTTGTTTCTAAGGTATTGAAAACATGTTGATCCTTAGTTTTAGGTGATTGTATACTACTTAGAACATAATCACGGATATTATATTCCATTTCTGTTCATAGGTCATTTTAATTGCCTATCTTTATATCCACCAAAGTGGTTATGTTTTCTTTGCTGTTTGTCAGTCTGCTAGTAGGATTAGGCAAAAACTACTGAGTTGGTTTTATTTAAACTTGGGGGGAGGGTGGGGTATGGGCCAAAACAACTTTTGGAGATACATTGATTAAGGGGTGAATCGAGAAATATTATTTTTTAAACTTTAACAATTTAACATTACAAGATAGGATGCTTTCTTTGACAATATCAGGAATTCTCAACGAATAATGCAATAATCTTTATGAAAATAATCAGGCACATGTAGAGGGCTATCATCTATGAATCTGATCTCAATGCATTTACATGCAGCATGGTGATAAAGTGGCCGATCAGCCTTGGTGGAAGTATGTGCTCCATTAGTGCCCTTGTAGTTTTTATGAGTTTTATAAAATCTAATTTAACTGAATCCTAAAATAGCATCTTTAAAAAAGAGTAGAACCATCTTCACTGTCAAAAAAAAGAGAAAAGAATCAAGCATGCGTATCATCTATATAGTAAAACAGCCAGTGAGCAGTTCACGGGGGAAATACCTTCGGCCATGTCGTCATCCACAGTGAGTTTGAAGTTTTTACCGCGGCGGACAACTCGTACCGCGTGCCAATCATTGTCGTTGAGCTTTTGTCCGGCATAAAGAACCTCAGGGCCTTTGCCTGAAGAGGAGGGTTAGTTAGTGAAGGGACGGGGAAGCACAGACACAAACCAAATCCATGTTTTCACAGCAAAACGGCCACTGACCAGAAAATCCTTAACCTTAAATGTGTCGTTTAAAAAAACGTTTTCTCAAATTGAAATGATCTTATTTCTCATTTGGAGATAGTCGAATTTAACAAACATTTGGTTTGGATCAGACAACAGTGGAAAACAATACAAATCACAATTGACTCATACAAGGACTCACAACCAATGACTCAGCCCAAACAATCCAGGAAGAATTAATACAATTTATAAGACTGTCTCTGCCTTGCTCGTGATACTTTTGAATGTTTCTTCCAAGTTAAACCTTCACTACATTCAGACTGATTCAAATTTAATAACAAATGATTGATTACCACAAAATGTAGTTCTTTTGCAGCTTTTAATACACTTGCAGAGATTGGTCAGAGTTGAGTAATTCATACAACTAACCACTAGGGGGCAGTCCAGCCCCATCATGTTAACCAAAAGGCCCGAGTCCTGCATCTGCTGAATAATATTGAACCAAGGTTTTTAACTCAGAGAAAAGTATCGTTTGTTTATTGATTTTCTGAAAATAAATTTGCAAAATTTTACTAAACTTATATTGACGAATTCTAGTGTACAGTGTGATGTTAAAAAAACATCAGAAAGACATCACTTCACATGTGTAGAATTATTGAATGTGAAGGATCAAAACAGATCAAATTGTTTTTTTACTAATTCAAAATGCACTTTACAACCTGTTTTTACAGCTTGCAATCGCCACATTGTGACTTCAATCCAAAAGTGCAAACTTGACTTAACTTGATTAATTAATCATTCACTGAAGAATGAGATTCAAATGACAAAAAACATTGATTTCCATCTTAATTTAATAATCATTATCTCTATTTGAATTCTAACCTCATTACTTAATGACAACGATCAATATTAACAGGCCTCCACAGTTTGTCTCTTCAGTGAATTTAATAAGAAAAACTGAAACTCCTCAACTCTTCGTACTCCCTTTCAACTTTTTGTGAGACAGTAAAAAATAACTGAGTCGTTTTTTCTCAGTAAGAGCACGTCTGCTAACACCATCTGTTTATCACATTACAGGTCTATATACTGCATTATGTGTTTAATCAAGGAAGGCAAGAAAACAAAGCAACTGAGACACACTGCAATATATTACGGTATAATTGGGGAGAACAATACAGCCAATAGAGTCGCTATAGGCGCACAGAGGGAAAGATTAAGAACTAGTTGCCTGAATTAATTAAAAAATTGGGCCATTTGATATATACAGAGTACATGAAGTCAGATTTGCATAACTTTGATCTCTGGCTATTACGTCTTATCGGAGAAATCCTCTTATCAGTCCCCTGCATTCACACACCCCTGCCCCTTACATCTAGCACACAGGCTATAATCAAACATTGACTGAAGGAAGAAGGCTGCAGAAGAAGAATGTTGACTTACTGGTGTTACAGTTTATCCTGACACAGTCTAGATGGGGAGGGGAGAATAAGTGACAGATGAAATCGCATCCTTCAAGGTTACAGCTGCAGACATCCAAGAGCAAGAAAAGCCACCTTCCGGGGACGGTCACATGATGCCGGCGGCCATTTTTAGCCTGGTTGGCGACTGATTGGTCAATGTGACTATTCTGATACTGGAAATCCAAATGAATCCCGTGATGATCACTTTACAGATGTTTGGTTGAATTTGATCGAACATGCATGTCAATAGAGGTCTGGGTATTATTTTTTTCTATAGTTTGGCTGCATGTTGAATGACTTCAATTCAAAATGGTCGCTTGCAATTCAATGGCCACATCGATTTCGCAACCCAGCAAATATTGAACTGCATTAATGTGAAATTGAGACATGTTTAAATCATTCGTCATTAAAAACTGAGGCTCGTATTAAAATCCCCACTGATAACCTTGCACTGAACCTGTGTTTGGCAGGTGCAGGTTGAAATCCTTGTGACCAGGCTGCTCATGTGCCGTCAACCACAACAGAAAAGTGGGAGCAAACTGCCTCGAGCCACGCAGCACCAACACCGTACAGAGGCCTGGAGACCCCCCCTCAGAGGGTCCTGTGGAAGTTATGGAACATAGGGCTCCGTGAATTCAACCGATTATGTTAGAATTTCGAATTTATTTTGAATTTCAAGTTAAACTGTTTGAAAAAAAAGACCACATTGCATATTAAAAATCACGAAATTTGGACTAGACATGGTCCATGGTTTTATCAGCTGTGGTGACCTGGTTTAATGCATTAGATAATATCCAAATTACAGATATTTTCTATGTACCCCCAGACTTTGCAGCAAGAGAATCTACTCTTGGCTCACTGGTATAAAGGCCTGCACTCTACTTAAATGTACCACCCATGTCACCATCTGCAGGCGCGCTTGGTGCTGTGGCATCGGGCTGTTTGCCAGATGGGCCGCAGGCTCGGGGCCTTTGAAGGGGTGAGTGCCATCTTTGAACACGGCATGGGAGATGCCAGCTAGACCAAGGGTTACTAATGGACAGAGAGAAACATGAACCTGCTATCATGAGAAAAACAATCAAATAAAAAGAGCACAGACCCATGTGAGAAGAATGCAAACAATCAGAGCAGCGCTGAAATGTATGAATGCCTCTTACCTGCAGTTCTGAATAGATGGCTGAGTGTAATTTGGAAATGTTGCTAACTGAATTGAAGTATGTTTGAGGACTGTGCCATCTATTAAAGTACTTTAGAAAGCCAAATGCTGAGCCTTTAGAAAAATCTATTTCTACAAAGTGATCAATGATTTGTTCAAAAGATGCACTGCAGAGCATGATAACTTTGTTAAGTGTTAGATCGATGGATGTAAGAATCTACAAAGACAACTAAGCATCAAGGCAAGAAATCCAGGCAAGTCAAAAACAGTGCATGCAACTACAAAGACAAACTAGAAAAGAAAATAGTTTTAGTATGTGTTAGGTCTGATATCAAGTCTGGACCTCAAATAAAAAAGAATGAAAACACAAAAACAGTCAGGCCTCCCTCTGAAATACGAGGTGAGGTAGAGCCGACGGGGACGGTTTATACGATACCTAGGTTGACAGTCAGTTTCACCCTCCCGCTGTCCAGCTCGAGCCTCAGCGTGTCAGCCGACTCGCGGGAGGTGGCGGCCATGAGCAGGCCAAACGCCCGCTGGGACATGAAACGCAGGGAGACGTCCTCGGCCTCGGTGTGCATGACGTTCGGCATCACCACCTTCATGTACATGCTGCCGTCGTAAGACAGGGTCGAAGATTCTGACAAGAAGAGACGGAAGAGTTTGAGTAAGGATGATGATTTGAACACAGATGATGTGCCTGTTACGTGTGTGTGTGTGTGTGTGTGTGTGTGTGTGTGTGTGTGTGTGTGTGTGTGTGCAAAATAACAGATACCAGCATACCAGCATAAAGACACAGTTATATTTTACATATGCTTCACCTTCTTCTGACTGTGTTCATGCTACCAAAGCTCCTGATTCCACAACACAACACACACACACACACACACACACACACACACACACACACACACACACACACACACACACAATGAACCTAATTTAAAGTTGGAACCCGCGTGTCACCTGTATATTTTATCAACACACACACACATACGTATGTCCCACATGCCCAGTTGCAGTTGTATTCATCATCCATCGACTGAGAGCCGAGTGTCTGGGAGCTCAAGCTGCTGAAGTGCACACACGCTGCTCAGTGTGCAGAAAATTAAATCACCATGCCACTTCCTCCTCTCCCTTTCACCCCCCGAAGCTGTTGGTTGGTGTCTTTACCCTAATTGTAAAATCTTGTTTTAGAAATGTGAAATCACTGTGGCTCTCACGCCATAAAAAAAGAAATTGTCTTTACACACTCGAGCAAGACAAGCAGTTTCGCAGTTAGATAGAGGCAATAAGACAACGTGGATCACGCAGTTTCAAAGGCTGTCGAGCTGGACTGGTCTGGATCCTGTTCCTTTCTTACGGAAAAAAGGGAGGAGAGAGCCGGAGCTCGTGGGGGCAAAGAAAGAGAGGAGGGCTGTCAGCAGACTGGAAGCCTCATGGGGAGAGAGAGACAGATTAAAAGGGTATCCAACCATGAAATACCTGTTTTGACACATCAGCTTTTAAAGAAAAAATAGCCCTCCGGCCTCTGAAATGCACCACCATTCGGCTGCATCCCGGGAAATGCTGAGGCTGTAGGTGAGCGTGACCCCAGAGACGGGTGGTACCTGTAAACGATGCAATGTCACATGTCACGTACTGCTCGCTGCTGCCTCTGCTTCTTTACATGAGGTTTACTGAATAAAGAGGTTTTTCCAGGTTATTTGCACCGTGACAAATCTCTCTATGTTGCTGCGGAGTAAAAACCGACGCCTATGGTGACACTCCCGTCAACCAGCAAGTTTGCCAGAATGGAAGAAAGGAAGCAACCAGGGCAGAAAAACCTACGAGGAATCAGAGAAAAATTTGCAATGCTCCAGATGATAAAGAAACTTAGCATAAAGAGGGAGGATTACAGTCTGAAAAGGAAGGCGATCAACAGTGAGGACAAACACGGATTACCACTGGTGTGGAAAGCATCTGCCAGAAGAGAAGGGACTGGTTGGAATTTGTTATATATTTGGAATGGGTTACAGTGAAGCCTTTTATTTATCTAAGTAATAAGCTAGAATGACACTCAGTGGAGTGGATATTGCAAAACGCTCCAAAAAATATAATCTTGTATCTGCACTAAAATATAATTGGTTCTTCTTTGGGTCATGCCGCACCCCTCCACAAAATATAATGGAAATCGCTTGATTAGTTTTAGCGTAATCCTGCTTACTTACAAACAAGTAAACGCAAACAAAAACATAACCTCGTCGGTGGAGGTGATTATTGTTTAGGAGCTGAGGGAATTTCACGGCATTTCACAATGTAATAACTCTCCCTGACAATAGGGGGAGACAAATGCTATGCACCGCTGGCTTAAATGTCAAATCCGTGTGATCTGTTGCAAAAGTTGTGAAGTAATGTGAGATCACTGAACCGTTCACCTCACCAAAACGTGCCCTGCGATAAAAAGAAAAGAAAAGAAAACCCCACATTTGTCTGAGTGGCTTTACAGGCTAAAATCCATTCTATGAACAAGCTGTCGACTGTAGCCTGGAGGATAATGAAACCTTGGCTCACTATTGTTCTAGTCAATTTTAAATTGCTCTGGCTCTGTCCCTCTTCATGTCTCCTTTGCTCTGTCTCGGTCTCTCACACACGCATAAAACAAAAAAGAAAATAAACATGGGCGGTTCACAGATGGATCCCCAAACTGTCAGAGGCATATATTGATTTGTGGGCCCGGTCGGGTCCCAGGCTTCCACTACAAGAGGAGAGAAAACGTGGCGAGAGTCAATCAGAAGCTCAGAAAACTCAAAGAGACAAGAGGAGGAGGCAAAGAAAAGCACGCCGTGATACAAAGTGCGATGTCCTCTCTGGAGTTTGAGAGGACTTGGCACACACTTGGAATTAAGTGGGTGGGACCTGCCCCACAAGTTGGAATACTAATGCACTGGAACCAACAGGTGGGAGAAATACACAACAATGTGAATCCTACTTAGCATGTTAGCATTTCATGTCATCCTTCCATCCATTATCTATACCCCGAAACTTTGAGGGTTGCATGGGGGGCTGGAGCCAACCCCAGAGAGCGACGCTCATTGTACAGGCTCAGAGTTTTGGTGAGGATGAACTCACCGGATCATTTTGCAACTGCTGAATGTGAGAGTTGTTCCCGCAAGAGTGAAAAACGCTCATGTTTTCCGGTAATCTAATTTGAAAGACTTAATTTCAAACAAAATATTACATTCTTAGAGTGACTATCCCCTATTGAATCATCCAGTTGTAGTCCATAAACCTCTTGCAATCCATAGTGTGTTATCTGGGCCACATTATATGCTAATAAACTGAAGCAGAGCAAAGTTAGAGAAGTTTTACCTCGGAGTTGTTTCCCAGAGTTATGGACTAAAACAAAACTTATCGTGGCAAAACATCAGAGGTAAGTCCTAAACTTAAGGTTGTCTTTGATGTGAAGTATAATTTGTTATCTTATTCTGCTGCTGCTTCAGTGAGTGTTGGTCGCAGAAAGATAAGAAAGATATTGTTGGGATCTGTGGAGTGTGGGCTTGTGTTGTTTGCTTGAAGAAGCATGATTGTGGGTATCGGCCCTGTGGACCGCGTGGAGCGGGAACCTTCTTGCTGTGAGTGCCAACTACTGCACCACTGCTCCGCCACGGAACGTCAATCATTTCCCAGATATTTATTCATGAACTGAGGGATATTTACAAAAAACAAATCGAGCAAATTGGGACTGATTTGCAGCTTTACCTGGTTTAAGCTGTTTATGGTTGACAAATAGCCTCAAGAATCAGTTTAACAGTGTGCTTCACTGTTCCGCCATCAACACTGCACTGTTGCTTTTTAAGTAAGCCCCAGAATAATAGCAGCCAATTTCAGAGGGCTGTTTTGCTGCACATCATCCTTTTGGGGGGCAAAGTGGTCCCAATCACGTCTGACTGTCATTGATCACTCTCAGCAGGATCGGCTGTGTCATAGTAAAATGGATTTTTATTGTGCTAGAAAGGAGAGGGGCTTTTGGGGTTGACTTCAGTTCGATGTATTTGATTCGCACCGCATGACTCTCTCGGCTTTGAGTGGCTGTAAACCAAAACAGACAGAGGGCTTAGTTTATTCTGAACACAACAAACCACAGTCTATTTAGAACAACTGAGGGTTAGGGCAGATACTTCTCTAAACATTGCATGATTGATGGGACAGAATCACTTCTCTGCTTCACACAATACTTCTCGCTGTGTCAAATGTGCAGTATTTCTGCCCAAGAAATGAGACGATTAGTCCATTAACAATAATAAAACTCGACAACAACAAGAATAGCAGACACCAGATCGAAATGTCAACATCTTGCCACCAACAATGTTCATTTATTGGAAGTGACTTAATCAAAAGTCTTAATGCAACAATAAGCAAACATAAGCTTAAGTGATTTTGTCAAAGGAGGCAAATCCAAAATGTCAAGCTATTTATTTTGCTGCGTTGTTATTTCTTCTCAACCAATGTAGCTGATTACTAGATCTCAGTAACTAACTTTGTATTTACAATGCTATTATTAACAACAGCAGTGATGGAAAAAACTCGAACATGAATGTAGAATGGCCCTCAGTAGATTGTAGACCTCTGGCAAGGACCAAGAGTCCCCTTAAATTTAATTAAACCACATAAAAATTATACACTAAATACATGGAAAGATATCAGTTCCCTAAATGTGCCTGTTTTTTCCCCTTAGAGTCCCATGAATTATTCCCTGGGAAAATCTGGGCTATGTAAAAAAAACACACTATCTCACAATGTTACAGAAAGTGATTAAAAAATCAAAATGCAATTGGTTCTTTCTTGGCCCATGGCCCGTCCTTTCATCAAGTTTCATGGAAATTTGTCCAGTAGTTTTTTTCATAATTCCATTCACAATCAAACAAACCAATGAACAAGGGTGTAGAGGTTGTAAACTCATGTTGTATGAAGTCTGAATCTCCCTTTAAGTTAGAATAGTAGGTATCACGGTATCTCAGACCTCATAGTCGTAGCCACAGTATTGTGCAAAGCTTCACTAGTCAGAGGTGTAAAGACGTGGAAGCAGCTGAGCCGCTGAGCCAGACATCACTTCACATTTGTGGAATATTAAAGATCAATTTCTGGAAATGGAGAAGACTGCTGCTGTGATTATAGCCATTCACAGCTAATGTCAAGCTGATAATGAGCCTCAGCAAGATACTGCATGAGATTGCACTCCATGTAATCACAGTGTAAGTGCCTTTACAATTGTATGGATGCAACATTACATCCATGAAACACACACATATGGACACACACAGAGTGGCATGTAAAGCAGCCGCTGCAACTTGATATTTCTTAAATGAGACATCAGCAGCAGTGAGGATGTCATTTCAGATGGTGATTACGCTGCTTCTTGTCAGTCTGTGCATGTGAGTGCATGTATGTATTTGTGTGTTTTCGAGCAAGCGCCACACTTTACATAATTAGTAGTCCAATTGAAGCAGAAGATGGAGGAGGAGGGAAGCTATTAAGGGAGAAGCTTCACAAATGTTTAGGCTATAAAAAGGGGGAGTAGACCAGTGAAAGCTATTTGACTCACACACACACACACACACACACACACACACACACACACACACACACACACACACACACACACACACACACACACACACACACACACACACACACACACACACGGTTTAGTTCTGTTCAAACTCTGAAATCTGTTTTCTCTCTCTCCATTTTTCCTCTCTCAGTGCTCCCATTATTTACTTGCCTTGGCTGTGCTGAGCAGGATTATCTAATCTCTTTTTTCCCCCTAACAGAGTGACAAGTCTTTGTTTTGATAAACAAACCAACAAGGGCCTTGACTGTCATTGTGGCGTTTTGTGTGAATGCCTGTCAGCCACACACTAACGCTCGCACATACACACTGCTGTCAGCCTTTAAAGTTCAAAAATCATATCCTCATCCTGACAGCAAGGATAAGGACATTGATAAAGACTCTTACAAGTTCTAAGTGTGCCTCTCTCTCCTTTTTTGTATATATATATATATATGTATGGGTGTGGTTGTGCACACAAACAAACACCCAAGTGTGTGCTGTGCGCTATGTGTATACACATAACGGCAGCAGGAAATGCCCTCAATCAAAGAGGCTATTGGCTGTGTATATTATCTGCAGTAATCCTCAGCGTGTGATACACTCTGGAGACATATGCATGCACACACATGCACACACAAAAATATATCCCACAAATCACACTGTACTATATCTATATTCCAGTTAAACCATCCAAACCACTTGAAGATGGATATGACGTCTATGCTTCAACCCACTATCCAAAAATGAAGCTAAAATATCCTGCATATCAACGCTGCCATCTTGTGCCAGAGCATGAGTCCAAGTCGTAACAATTGGGGGAGCCGAAGTGTCAACTTCCTGTTAATACATGCACTCGACCAATCGTGAGTCAGTCTCAGCTATCAATCGTGACGTTTTATGATGTAATTAAAACTGACATGTGAAAAGATTTACCTAAAATGACAGAAACCCTCTTTGAAAAAAACTTCAATTAACATGTACTTTGACTTTTTAGCTTTATCAATGTCCCATCCATTAACATGCAGGAGGAGGGGTTTAAGATATTAAGATATATTACAGACAGCCACCAGGGGGCGAAAGGGACTCTCATGCTTTACTTTTGGAGAGCTGCCACGTTTAGTCTACACAGAAACATTAGCATTGACACTAGTATCCATAGACATGTGGTTTACTAACAAGGTCAAACACCAAATATTTTTAATCTCCTCTTCTCGCTTTATTGCTCCTGTTCTAACTCAATACAGATTCAAGAACTGGTGCTAAGCACTTTGAAGAATGGCATCCCCTGCAGACAGTGAAACTCAAGAGGAGGTCAGTGTGTTCACAGGGATTACCAGATATTCTGCCGTGCTCAATAAGCGGGCTGAGATGAATTTATCAGGACATCAAAAATCACGAGGGGTGGTGTAGCGTCGGTATGAAACAGTAAGCGGTTTTGTGCATAAGACATATTGAATAGGCTTTACACACGGATAAGGTAAATCCCCAGAGCTTTATCAACATGTGACAGATACAATCGGTAGCCGAAACAAGCCCCTGCACATTAACTTTGAGGATGATTTTGTAATGGACATCATACTATACTATCTACTCTTGGTGTATTCTGGGCCAGGAACACCACGGTGACTGCATCATTCCCACGGTGTTGTTGGCTTAACCCCACCGATGGTAAACGTCATAGAACAGCATTCCTCGACAGGCGCTCTGCGAGCTTACGCTACCTTAAAATGGATTACTCGAAGCCAAGCTGCTGGATTTGACCCGACGGATGTTGAAGTTTTAATAAGTGACAGTTTGTGATGATTTATGGGTGTAATGCTCCTGCTTAGCGGGGAGCTCCACACACGGACACACATGGGTCACTGTGTGCAAAAATAAACACACACATACACAACAATTTGCAAACTACAAATACCCGCACATTGACCTTAACCAGTGGTGTAAACAGACTCAGAGGTGAAAAAATAAAAGGGTGACACCTCTGCAGTGCAGTTACCTTTAGTGCTGGATCTATGTGAAGGTTTAGAGCACCCAGAGCGCCACTTGAGCCAACTAGAAGGTCACATGTGTCAAACAAAAGGGCACTATGGAGGCACACGGCCGCCTGGCCAGAGACTCACTTAGGCCAGAAAGTATAATTCAGGGCACAGCCAGGTGGTGACTTGAGGGCAACGGTTTACCATCAGAACAGGGGAGGGAACATTGTTTCCTGTCAAGGGCCTTTTCAATTTTTCTAACATCATTCATACTAAATTATTTCCTCTCTAATGTGAACAATAGAACTGTTTCTCTTTAGTCTGTCCGATGTCAGATGGTAGTGATGACGATGTTGATGATGATGCTGATACTGATGCATTTTGCAGCTGGTCTATGCCAAAACAACCTGCACAAACAAATCTTCACCTTTGGAAGTCCCACAAGTGGGTTAAATAGACAGTGATTCCTCCCTCAGATCAAACTTTTGTTACGTCTGTTGATTCATCTCATTTCAGAGCAAACAACTTCAAATGTCTTGCCATATCAGTAAAATGAACTGCGACAGTTCTTCAAGATAAACTGTCACTTTGGAACAATGTTACTTTGGAACAATGTTACTTTGGAACAATGTTTACTTTGGAACAATATTAATTTGTCACGTGCAAGCAGCCCTGCAACAGACACAACAAAGTTTTCCTTCTGAACAAGGTTCCAACTTCTTAGCTATTGACTTGTGCATCACATAACTCACCTCCGTAGCATTTACTCTGCCTGAATCTTGTGAAAGCTACTTGTTGGGAACACTGAACTCCACCAAAGTGAATTCACTTCATCCAAGCTCCTTTGTGCTTGTAAATCATCCAACCCTGAGCTGTACTGACGATTGAGTTTAGCCTTTTTCGTCAATGCGACCACATCCCTTAAAACTAGGCACACTGGGTTGTCTTTTACTTCAACAAAAAATGCAACATTCCACATCTCTTTTTCTTTTCTTGACAGTCGCCATAACAATGTGTCAACAATGAAATGCAACAGCTATTTACTGTATGTGTTGCACTCATCCTGATCATGAAATTACAGCCATAAAGCCATAAAATAAAAAAAACTGACATGAGAATGTTATTCGTATTTCTGAGCAACTGTTTCTATATTTATCCATGATTGGGCCAAAGGGTCCCATGGGACATAGGCCCAAAGGCCTTAGAAAATGGTGTAATACAACACTTCAGTTAGGAGAGCAAAAAACGGGCGGGTGGCTATTCCTTCAGACTTTTGTGTTTAGAGTCGATGACTAAACTTTGTGAAAATAACAGATGCTTTCTGCAACTTCTTGAGCCCCTGGGATTTTCCACTGGGAGAATGTGTTGATAAAGTAGGTTTGATTTATGGTTTTGCCCTTGCTGAGTTTTTCACAACTTGACCGTGCATTCTGTTGTTGCATCTGCTAATGGCTGATAAAGACAGTAAATACATTTAATGTTAGTGTTTAGTAATGTGTTTTTTCAGAATAAGGAAAAATAAGTACTAAATTACAAGCCCTGAGATTGTGGGCGGAGTGAGTGAGTGTGTGTGTGAGGCCAGTACATTCACTACTGTCTGAATCTGTAAAACTGACAGTAAGATTTGAGAGGTTTAGAAGTTACTGTATCTAGATAAGGAAACAGTGTGGGAGAAGAGCAGTCAGTTTCCATGTAGATTTTCTTTTCATCTAGCTTTTCTAAATATCACGGAACCTGACTCGTAACTTTGATCTGCCTCATGTGCGGCAGCGTGTTCGACAAATGCAATACGCTCAAACTGCTGTAAAACTCCCCCACATCTGGCATCCTGAGCAGGGCCTCCTGCAAATGAAACGTACAGCAGCGACAATTATAGTACTCCATAGGGAAAAAAACTCTCCTGTTATTCCCTGATGCTCAATCGGATACAATGTGTGTGCACCAGGATACGTTTCGCCTCGGCAAATGTAATCTCACTAACTTTCAACAAAGCCAGCACTGGACCGCTCACATCCTGGACACATCACTACAAAGAAAAGACTCTAATTCACAAACAAACATGCACTGCGTACACACAGCCAGTGACCCACAGATCCATCGGGGGGCAGTAAAGTCAAAGACAGCCAGCTGCTGCTCTCAACTGCACTTCTCATTGAGTTGTTGGGAGATGAACAGGGTGGAGATGAGATGGAAGCACGAGCAGGAAAGACGGAGGAAGGTGACAAAATAAAACGAATAATCCTAAAGAAGCGATTGAATATTAAGAAATATAAGGAGCTGAATTTATGAAACTGCAACTTAGGATGGGCCGATGAGAAAAGCTAAGACAGTCAAGCTGACTGACATATGGCAGACATAGTCCTTGATTATCATGTTGCAAAACAAATAAATCAAGTTGCCAGAGTGTCTCTCGAGGCATTAAAACACAAGTGTGTAAAAATGCTAATTCATGCCATTTTTATAAAACATACAATCATGAATATTTCGTTTAACCCCAGAGAGGGTGAGGTGCTATATCCAGTAAAGTAGTATATAGAGTCATTTCCCCCCTTTTTTTAAATCGTAAAAATCAGTTAGTCTCACTGGGAAACCTCCTTCTGCTGCCATGAGAGCTTTGGAGACTTGTCAATTTCTCAGATGGCCGAGCACTGAAGGCTTGATTTCCTCTGTGTGTGTTCTCTCTCTCTCTCTCTTTATCTCTCTCTTGCTTGTGTGTATGAGAGAGAGAGAGAGAGAGAGAGAGAGAGAGAGAGAGAGAGAGAGAGAGAGAGAGAGAGAGAGAGAGAAAACCACATACAGTAGAAGGAAGGGGACAGCGTGTGAGTGTCCGTTTGACAGAAAGAGGGGAAAAAAGACGAAGACTGAAATGAGACACAAGACCCAGAAAGCAGGGAAAGATGGATGCAGCACGCTCCTATGCGTCTTCCCTATTCAGCTTAGTGTGCCACAATGAGAGTCAGGGTTTACATAACCCAGCACAGCTCCTAAGCACGCATTTAATTACAAATGGGGATTAGGGAGCAACAGCATAATGTTCCAAGCAGCGAAAAAACGGAAACAAACAGATCGTTTTTAAAGTGCAGGAAGATCTGTTCCTCTCCTGCGTAAACATTGTCACACAAATCTCTCCACTCTCTGGCATTTTCAACAATTCAGTCTGCACGTCTCTCTTGCTCTCCATTTCCATCCATCTACTACTACCCCGGACTTTTCTTGTTTCTTTCCATTTCCGCTATATGAATCGGAAGGGCCGAGTTACGTCAGGCACCACTGGCATAGTGTTCCAGCACAGGAGGACGACTGTCAGCTCGCCACGAGTCTGTCCTGCGCCGCCGGAGGCAGGAAACACCATCTTTAATGGAAGGCAACTCAAATCTCCTCAGCAGGGGAGCAGAGGACATGTTCTGCACGTGTGCCGGAAAAAATGACCGCAGCTGCCATCCACGAGAATTAGAACTCGATCGACATGACCTCCAATCAATTAGGGACAATCGTTCTGCAAAACCATCATCTCAGCGAATGGGAGGAGAAAATTGAAGTGAAACTAGCATGAATCCATTTCAGCGAAAGAAACTTTCGTGCTCAAGCTTGATAATGCAGAAGATACCAAACTCGTTATTCTGCTCAATTCAATGAATGTTCAACAGCAAGAGGAGCAAAGCTGGGGTCAGTTTTTTCAATGATGGGACTGGGAAATATTACATTTTTTTTAAATGCAGGCCTGAGCATTTTCTACAAACAGCTTCAAATGGAATAAGATTTATTAAGCATGATTAACACACATATGCGAGCAAACACGCTCTTGACACTTCGGCTTTGATATGTATATGTGCCGCTGTGTATCATAAGATTGAGAAAAAACGACAAGCAAATTGCAGTCATGTGGGAAATGTGTCAAAATGGGACGAGACATAATACACTAATAATAAGAATAATTCAGGGCTTCAATTTGCTCCCTTGAAAACGAGCAATTTTCTATTCAAACATGAGGCAGAATCCGCGGGAAGAAACGTTTTTGACGATAAAGGCTCTGAGCTTTGACATGAACATATTGTTTTCAATGGCTCAGCCTGCACCTCGATGCGTTCACTCCAAACTTAATCAAACAGCTCCTGGCGTCACTGCGAGTCCTGACACCTTTCAAGAGGTAAGGATTTAAAAATAAAAATATATTATTTTTATGCTCCAATAAGGAAACACACTACATTTATCATTCAGCTTGATATGACATATGCTCGTGCATTTCTTTCCTGGAGGAATGTGTCTGTCAATCACGCTGCATGCTTGTTAGCTGAGGACCAGAGGAGAAACAAATATTCCAGTTTTCAGGAAGAATGAGTGATTTCAGATGTGTCATCGCAGACAGGTTGAATGAATAAAATAAAACTCTCTGGTTCACTAACAGCGCCAGACGGATCATCATCACCGTAAAGCGAATGTGATATTGTAGCATTAGTTGTAATGGGGAGCTGCAGGTGGAGCCGCTGCTGATGCTTCAAATCTACCACCTGCAGTGCACCACAGAGGCATCATGTGCTAAATGATGCGAATCAGTTACCACATCCAGCGCCAGTGAGCCTGTACTGTCACGCTATGTGTGTCAAAATCTCTGACTATAGATTTTAAAGCAAAAAGAAATTAAAGAAAGTTTGACATGATTTAGGAATTATTTTGGATTTAATCTACAAGAAAAACCCGTAAAAGTGATGTGTATAAAAGCCTGGATATAATACTTAAAACCGCTGTCAAGGCCTGGGTGGAAAATCTATACATCAGACGCTTTGAAGTCCAACATCCAGCTTTTAAAAGCCTAATTGCTTCACTATTCTTCTCCAGCTAATTTGTTGCCCCTCATCTGTCTCCAGCCGTCCCTTTCTATAACTGTCCTTCCTTTGTGTTTTCAACCTCATTCGCCTTTCTTCCATTTTCCTCGTCTTAGCTATCCTCCATTTTACACCCTTCCCCCATTTGTCCCGTGTATGTATGTGAGCGCCGGCCTGTTAGTCAGGGCAGACCTTGAAGTGTCATTTTCTCTGTACGCGGAGACAAATGTCCCAGGCAAAGGTGCTTATCACCCCGTTAACGCGGAGAAGTGGGGCTGGGGAAAAGGCGAGGGCAAGGCAAAGGCGTTGGTTTAAAGAGGGAGTTACAGTACAGTGGGCTGGGAGAGAAATGGAGGGATGTTTATGCTATTAAATAATTTGGATTAAATAATAAAGACAACCCAAAATGAGAGACACAATAGAAATCAGTTGTTTCCTTCAAATTAACATGATAATGTGCGAGAAAGATGAATTTATATTCACTCTAGGTGACAAAACTATAAGCGGCAACAAACGATGTCATCCATCCATCTGCCCATTATCTGCTTAACCTTATATGGGTCGTGGGGGAGGGAGGCTGGAGCCAATCCCAGACATTGGGCTAGAGGCAGAGAACTGGACAGATCAACAATGTCGCGTGGGGTCAACATACAGACAAACAACCAGTCACTCTCACAAACATCGCACAATTTTGCGTCTCCAATCAACCTAATTCACAATGTTCTTGTTTTTGGACAGTGGGAGGGAGCCGCAGTCCCTTGAGAAAACCCACACGGGAGAACATTCAAACTCCACATAGAAAGATTCAAGAAACCAGGAGCCTACTTGCCCCCGTGGCCAGTGCTAAACACTGCACCAAATGAATCTAAAGGCTTCTTCAGCCCTCCTTCTCCACTTCATGATAACAGTGGACAAGTGTCTGGAAGGTTCCTGTTGTATATCTCATTCTATCACACTCAGCGATAATGGCTTCCTCCAAATGCCAACAGCTCGTCAGAGACAGAATGGAAAAGGTGCTGAAAGGTGAGTGGCTGCACAGAACTCATTCACATCAGCATCCTTGAAGGGGACGTCCCCCTTCATTCAAACCAAATCGTCAACCACAAAAAATACCAAGTAAAAACTCAAAGACAATTGCTCAAAGATTAAAATAATTATAAAACTTTTTTTATGGAAAACATAAAAGAAATGTTGAAGGGCCATTTCACTGATTGTTACCCATTCGGCTCAGTTTAGTTAGGGTTATCCTTCTGTGGTTTAAACAAAACCTCAATGGCCAATTTGTGTAGTTAATAGTTAATAGTAAATAGTACAATACACTTTTCTTAAGGAGCTATTTGAAACAGATGGAAGAGAGCTATTTGGTTCCTCAAATGTGCACGTGCCTGATAAAAGCACAAACCTGTGAGGGGAATTGTGACAAATGTTGATTGGCATTTACAGTAGCCAATAGCGCTGAATGTGCGTCACGCCCCCTGTGGCAGAGTTGACTAACAGCTTCCTCTCCCCTGAGAACAGGATGAGTCATCAAAACAGACATCAAACTGTTGAAACTATGCCACAGGAAGAGAAAGGAAAGGCATCTCAATGTAAAAATACTATGATTTTGTTATTTCGGCATATAGTTGATATGTTGTTTGAGATAAATGATCAGTGAACACAGGGACACAGGATTAAAACTGGGAGGGTGTATTTCTCATTTCATAAAGCCGTTAACAATGTTTAAGGCAGATAAAATGAAAACAAGACAAAAGACCATGAGAAAAGTGAAAAAACAATAAAACAGATATGATCCAATAAATGGGAATAGTCAGTACAAGCAACCATTTCCAAGCTCTCCCAACAGAAGCTAAAGGCTGAGTCTGTCTAAGTTAGAGACTTCCATAGTTTGGAGGCTCTCATAGCAAAAGCCTGCTCACCCTTTGCCATGAGCTGTTACCTGAGAGTAACCAGCAGGGATCCATCTGCGGATCGAGAGGGCACACACCAGGTCAATAAATCTGAGATGTATTTAGGAGCGGGGCCATTTAGGGCCTTAAAAGATAGCAATAAAATTTGAAAATCAATATGGAATCTAACGGGGAGCCGCAGTAGGGAGGCGAGTACCGGGTGATGTAGTCGTGCAATAAGACGAGCGGCAGCAGCGCTTTGTACAAAATGGAGACGGCGCAGGGAGCCGGCTGAGAAGCCCAGAGGACATAATAAGCATGTACAGCAGAGCGTGATAATCAGCAGCCGTTAACATTCTTGACTTGGTCATCAAATAGGAGGTGAGTGTCAAATATTACTCCTGGAGTTCTAGCAGCCTATTATTCAACAGAGCGAGGAGATTAGCGGCAACAGAGCAGGTGGAATTAGGGAGACCAAACAGCACGACCTCACACAGATGACCTCATTTGTGACATCATGAAAGCTGCTCACAATCTTGAGGAAACCGAACGTGGGGATAACAACTATACGCAGCAAAGCTAAAATATGATAATTGAACACAAAACCCCATAACACAGAGGGGAGATTAAAGTCAATTAAAGTGTAACTATGGTTCACATTTTGACAGGTTGTTTATTTGTGAAAATTAAATATACAGTATACACTTAATATCTACAATATATGTGTGTATGTATGTGGAAACAGAATCAGTGGATTGACAGGGTATTGTAATGTGTTTGCAATGGATGAGATCCACGTACAGAAAAAGAACACGTACACAGGTCTAGTTTGACATGGGCTCAAAATCCTATAGGGTGGTAATTGGTACCTGGCCGTAAGAAACGTTTCACTCAAAGGCAGCTTGGCAATTACGAAAGGGCTATGAAAGGAATCAGGGATTAAGGGAGACTTGGAGAAAGATCTAGTTTCTGTTGTGTTTCCCCCCCCCCCCCCTCAGCTCCCTCAGTCTGTGGGTGGGAGAGACATTTAGACAAGCACTTGAATCACGCCACTCTAACACAGTCGGAGGGTTTACCATATCTGAGCAACTGACCCCATCTGAATACAAATGGGTTCGGAAAATTATTAATAGTTTATTCAGAGATGGTGCAGTGGGAGAAGCCAACATTTCTGCCCTTGTTTGGATGATGCCCCAATTACTTTCTGATCATTTTAAGAAGAGACTGACCATTGAAGCCAACACACTCCTCAATAATCATGCCCACCAAATCAAGAGTCAACGTTTGATGTGAACAAAATATGGCAGCCTACAAAGGAATCCTGATCACCCTGTGTTTAAATGCATCATCACCATGTGGTGAAGTTACGGGGTCAGCACCATGGATAAATAAAACTGTATAGCCGTCTACATGAAGACATGAACTCCAGAGGTTGTCGGCAGAATGAGTCCGGAGATTCTCAGTTCAGACTCGTTAACAACAACAATCTCAAGAGCGTTACGGTGAGGGGTGGTGCAGCTAACGGAGGCAGGACATTATGTAATAATTCTGCTGCGGATGTCAATTGTTTTTGTTGACGTTCCCATCACCAAAAGCTCTCTTGACATATAGTGTGTTCTACCTGTGTGACACTGCATATATTTGTATTTTTGTAATTTGTATTTTTTTTATTTTTGCGTCTATTATGTTTCGGAAAACGTCATCAACATTCACTCGCTCCCGGTGAATCCTGCGGAGCATCTCCTGCTTGTTTTCTCACATCGGCTCATCCGGACATTCTGTGTTCTCAGATACAGCCCCTGTACTCAGTGCACGTCTGAAAGCAGCTAAAGTTATGTGAGTCCCACTTTCAAAGGTATAATTACATCCCTCGTATCATTTGCAGTATAGGAAAACTGCCACAAACGATAATTGGAAAGTCGTCTGCAAAATAAAGCATTTAATTGAAAAAGTAAACCCTTTCTCACTCTTCAAGCACAACCTGTAAAGTACAGCAGGATAATATTAAGCCCGAGACTCTTTGTAAGAAGGTGACAAGCATCAATGTCATTGAATCTCTGTTCTGCAGTTGCTACCTATGATTAAACTGTAAAAGCCATGCGACAGCCTATCATTTCACTGCCACTGTAAATGAGCATCAGGCAAAATGAGCAGGTAATTGCATGGTGTGTGTGCCGGGGAGTTTCTATCCTTAAGAGAACCCACGTGACTGATGCGATTAGGACGTGTATGAATTTAGGCAGAAATGTAATGATATGCTAAAAACTACTCTAAATGCTAACAAGAGGAGCCTGACCAATTACCAATCCCAAATTCTCATAATTAATCATTCATATCAATGTGACTTGAAAATCAAATTGAATATAATAATTGAATGAATTAAACAATGTGTCAATGAGTGGTAGTTTTAACGGTGTATCGCCTGCAGCACAAATATTAAGGAAGAGGAAGCCAGCGTTATAATGAGTGATGTCACCACTGATCTGCATTGGACACACTTCCAGCCGTCAGCTCAGGCCCCGGAGCCATCACTGTTCCTCTGTACTGACAGCAGTGACAACACAGGCACTTACTGTACGTGGGCGGTGGCGTCTTGTCAGGGAAAATACAATATGCATTAGACACAATCCAATCTGTCTCCAGTGGATTGGTGTGTGTTTGCGTGTGTGTGGCGTGCACGTGCAGATGCAGCCGACGGACAGAAAGAGGAGCGTCTCAGCGGGATGGCTTGGCGCTGGGCTGGCACACCGTGAGACAAACACACTTCATTACAGGCCTATTTACCTGATTAACGGAGCTACTTTATCAACTGCACGGTGCTCGGCAACAAACGACTGTCAGCGACGCCCCGGCTTCCTAACAACTACCCTGTCACACCCACACAAATAGACCCACACACACTTTTTTTCCGAACACAAAGCTTCGACCGCCGTCTGTCTGTCTGAATGACTGACGAGCTCGCCGAGTCCCTGGATGACATCAAATACACTCCTGTAGTCTTGAATTAATGTCAGCTCTTACGAGTCCGACTCCAATAAAACCGGAGTAATCTGCCTTACTTGAGTTTTCCTCGCAGGGGACTCACATTTGGGCAACCCTTACTTGTAATGGACTGTCACAATCAAAAACGGAACAGGGCCTCCAGCTGCCTCCCGAAGACAAGGGAGAGAGGAGAAATCCCACCAAGAAACATTATCGTTACAGCAGCGTAATGATTTCCTTTCTCTATACTTTCTGTGGATCCGACCGCCAGCTATTTGAGGAGAAAATCATTTCGCAGCATCAATTTTTAAAGTACTACACTGAAGTGCAGCCGCGCGCCTGATTCACCCCAATTAGACACATGCAGATAAAGCAAGTAACATAAAAGCCTTTTCACACTTTAGGAAATGGCCCATAAGAAGACAACAAGAACAGGTTGCAGAAATTCAATAAATAACGCATCACTTCCACAAGTGCCATCGTTCTAAGGGCAACAGTGTGCGCAGTGTTGTATTTTAAGCAAGTGGCTCCTCTTTCCTCCTCGCCACGTGTGCCTGTTGGTGCCGCACCGAGCCAAGCTGCCCGATTTGAATGCAGATCACAGACAGATGGGTTTTTGGCAGGGCCACGCTTCCAGTCACTACCCAGGCGAGAGGGGTCTATCAGGGCCAGGGCCCCGGTATCACACTACTGCATGGAGTGATGACACTGTCTGGCTGGTACACACACGCACACACACACACACACACACACACACACACACACACACACACACACACACACACACACACACAAGCATTGGCGGTAGTAAAAAAGGCATTCCTAATCATGTGGATGGATGCAGACGTATACGGAGCACAGACATAGACACATATGGTGTCACAGAAACAGCGAATGATGATATGCATTGCTTTTTACACATCATATTCAGTATGTTAAGATATTCATATCACACACACACACACACACACACACACACACACACACACACACACACACACACACACACACACACACACACACACACCCACACACACACACACACACACACACACACACTGCCTGGCTCACATGCTGACACTACATCTGTTTCTGTGATACCGCGGAAGACCTCTGATCACAGGTGCTGTCATGTCTCATGGGCTGGGTTAAAGAAGACGGGCCAAACAGAGTGAGCCCGAGTGTGTGCACGTGTGTGCGTGTGTGTCTGTGTGAGGGAGGAGGGGAGGGACAAACAGAGAATCACAGAGAGCAAAAGAGAGGGAGAGATTTGAAGACAGAAAATGAAAACGAGATGCAGAGAAAAAGAAAAAACGTGAGGTAGTAGATAGAAATTATCAATACACTATAACAGAGGACAGTCAGGAGCCCTTCTGTGTGTTAGTTATCGCCTGCTACGATCTTCTGCTCCTCAAACAGACTCAAATATCTGTCTGTTTACATTTCCCTTCAGGTAAACAGAGAATGAAATCTGTGAGCTTTTTAGTCCCCAGTGGAGGAGAAGAACTTACACAGAGCAATGTGCTCTGTTTAATACAAATATGATGAGATTAACTTGAGATTTTCATTTCTGGTGATTCCATTATTTGGAGTTCCAAAATGATCAGCAGTGCAAAATGTGCTGAAACCACATCCCCAAGTTTTACACGGTGGTTTACTGGGAGTAACTTGAATGCCTTTGGAATACACATAGAACAAACACATTAATTTAATACTGAATACAATTGAGGAGGATTTAAACAGTTATAGCACAATCTGTTTGATCCATATAAATATATATATAGGGCAATATTAGAGCAGTGGTTATTTCTGGTTCATTAGGAGGATGTGGTTTATCATTTATTCTAGTGAGTAACAGTAAAGCAAAAAGAAGGTAACTAATTTACACCAAATCTATATACTCAGTTGAGCTGATATTAAAATATATATCTTTACACAAAACAAATCTGGCCAATCCTGAACTTTAGTAAAATCCTCAGTCATGATCAAGTCTTCCCTATGCTGACATTTGACCTGACACCAAAATTAAAGTTTCTTTTTCTTTTTAAATAACTTAGGTTTTCCCACATTTCATTTACTTGTATATTTAGGTACAATTTATATAAATGTTTTTTTTTTCCCAAAGCAAGGATCTCACTTCAGTTTCAAAGCCATTTTTCGACAGTAACAGTAACATTGCGAAATAGAAACCGTGAATCCCTATTCTTTGTATTGTCTCGTTACATGCACTGACTTCACTCTAAAGCCATTTTTAGACATGACCTCAAGTAAAATCTGGAGAATTGGCTACGGACTTTACCCGGAGTCTGTTTTTTCACATATGCACAACAGAGCGGGAGGTTCTCTGCACAGTCTGTAGGAGTCCAGGAGAAGTCGACGTGAGAACAGAGCAGGAGATCCTGCGGAGCACTCAGTGCATGTCTGAAAGCAGCTCCAGTTACTAATTTTTAATCTCAGAACACAAACTGGACTAAGGTTGCTAAAACTCACCGGAACAACAACGCTTACTCTAATAACCTCAGTGCCCTCGGTGATACAAGAAGTTTTTAATCAAACTTTGAGGGTTCCCCAGAGTTGCCTATCACAGAATTTTCCAATCCACATTATTTTCCATTTTTCTCCAAATTACAGCCACAGTTCAGACATCTCTTTGGCACACAAACAGTGAAAGAACCCATCAGAAACTTCAGAGCAAGAAATAAAACGCTCTCCGGGCTTCCCTCAAGGAGAAATGTGGTTCAGAGGAGCCAAGAAGTGAAGTTTAATGGATTTTAATGAAGTCAGATTAAGTGATTTCTACTATACTTTATGTTGTTAAGTCTACAAGCTCTTAAAATGTAACGGCTTGCATTCTGCTTTTGCTGTAGTATCAGTGTTAGTATTAGTAGCAGTTCATACCAGGAGTCTAGATGCAAAAAAGGATAGTTGGTCAAACTTATTAAAAGAGAAACTTACATACATTTACCATATTGACTTTGGTTTTTGCTGATGTAAGAGGTCTTTGGCTTCAGGAGTTTATAAATGAAAATACTAATGCAGTGTGACAAATACTTCCTGTGCCTGCCTCAGAAATCCATTTGAATTAAATAATATCACAAAAAAAAAAAGAGTGTAGGCTGATCTCAGCAAACTGTTTTGAACGAAGACAGACAAAAGGAGCTAATTTACATTCCGGTAGAGGCCAATCATTGTAATGTAAATGTATAACCTTTGTTACACGCCACGGGAGAGCGCTGATCTCATCATCATTTCAACCCTTGTCTCATCAAGCACAATTCTCTGTTGCAGCATATAGCGGGCTGGAGATCAATAGCAACCACCATGTGTGAACACATCTTAGTGGCTGTTTGATATAGTCACCAGGGAGCTCCGGGAGGTGGGAGGAGAACGAAAAATCAACTTGTCTACCAGCACGACTGATACAATCCCCACTCGTTCCAAAGTGTAGCGCATTTGTTTTGAAAGAAAGAAAATACAATGTCATTTCAAACCCAACATTTCAAATCGGAGTGGTTTCATCATCTCGAGGGGGCTGATGTTTTCAGAAATATTCTACTGTAAACTGCGACACACGCAACCGCTGGAGAATGTAGAAGCCAATGAGATCAGACGTTTGCCAACATCCAGACATTTGGTCTATTTCCAGCTGATGCTGTCTTCCCAGTTTCATCAGAGAGCAAACTTTCATGTGCAGATAGCTGCTTAGGGTCAACAAAGTCAGGATGAAGCCCAGAAAGAGTGTGGCAGCAGAACAAAAAGCGTGGATTGCTCAGGAATAAGTGCAGTAGACGGAAAAGGTGAACTCTTATTCACAAGAGGCCGTGAAGACAGTGGAAGTGACTGCTGGAACCAAGCAAGCTTCTTATTGTACCACAGGGGGAATTCGCCCGGAGACCGTCTTCACCGCGGCCGGCGCCGAAGAGGGAGCAACAAATCAAAGCTCTCAATTCATTGCTCAGTCTTCTTTCCAACTCTTTACCTGTGGTCACAGGCTCTGGTGAGTGACTGAAAAAGAAATAAGATCGCTGACACAAGCATCCCGAGATGAGATTCCTCCACAGGGTGGCCTGGCCTCGCTGTGCGTGAGAATGTGAGCAGTTCAGCAAACTGTGAGGGCTTCGGGATCAAGCTGCTGCTCTTTTGCACTGACAGGAGCTCCGGCTGAAGTGATTCAGGTGGTTGGGGCCTGACGACAGAGCAGACCCACTACACACCACTTCTGAGGGATTTCTGATCCCCCAGGAAGAGCTGCAGGAAGTTAATGTAGAGAAGGAAATCTAGGCTGCCTTGTGCAAACACTGACCCTGACCTTTAACAGGGTCTGGAAAAGCAAGAGAACAGCTGAAGGGTGGACAGAAGGATGGGAGATAAGGCCAAAAGGATGCTCTTATATATCTCATATATTATATATATATGTTATGTCTGTATTATCATCTGCAGTAAAAGTTTTAATTAAAAAAAAACTCCATGGTAAAATATGTGGTTGATACAATATCACTATTCATGCTGATATCTTTCCTAAATCGCTAGACAACAGAATGTAATCTATAAACAATGCCCCAACATATATTAATCAATTAACATTTGACTTAATTTAAGAAATTATGATCAACACTCGCTTATTGTTTGTCTTCAGTTTCTGCAGTGATATACTGGAGTATTTGAAATATACAATTATCAGGCTGTAGCTGTTGATAGAATGCTTTGCAGAGTATTCAAAATACACTGTGGGGAGGGGGGACTCAAAAGAGACAGATTATAAAAAGAGGAATAAAGAAAGAGATTTTTGCAGCAATGGAAGCAGCAGGGGCTAAAATATCTATTATTTTTTTAGTAGGGTTAACTTAACATCACTTATTTATCAATGACATCATTTGTCTCGTTTGGCTCCGGCTGCCACTGCGACCCTAGAGAGGGATAAGTGCAGTCGACGGAGGGGTGGATCAGTTGTTGCCAAGTGGGAACTAACTGACGTATTTTCATTAAACCGCACATCTTTCTCACTCCTGTGTGTACCACCAACATTTTGTTTAAAAATGTATCATCATCGGGGACATTTTCTCAGACTTTGAAAAGCTCCTCCAGAGCCACCAGATGTTACACACCTGTTCTCACTGGCTGCCTAGTAAAATATAGTTTAAGTGTAAAAGCGACGCCTCTACAATGAGATGCTGTGGCTTGATTTTCTGGACATTACCCTATGTTGTCATCTCGGCCCGTCTGTGTGTTGGTTTGTTTGATGTTTGTCAGTAAGATTACAGAGACACTACAGGACAGATCCCCACAAAACTTGGTGGAAGGATGCGGCGTGGGTCAAGAAAGAACCCATTAAATTTTGGCACAGATCCGGATCAAGGGATGAATCAAGGAATCCGGAATCCAGATCCTCAGAGAATAATTCAGGGATCTTGATGAAAAAAAAATCTGACATGTTTTAGGGGATGATATGAGTGTGTGCAATGTGGTGCAGATTCAAATAAAAATCTGGATCGAGTGAATTTAAATTGAGCCCTAGGTGAGGTATGCACTAACACAACCTCAATTTGTAGCAACATACCTTCAAACAAGTTAGAAGAAGGATTCAACTCCTATTTAACCAAGAAACGAAAAATCCAGAGATGTGAATTCATCCATGACAGTATTACCAACTTCATCAAATTCTACCACTTCTCCTGTCTCCTTGTGCAAAGTACAATCAACTGAAGCTTTTTTCCTAGAGCTCTAGAAGTGGAGGGCCGACCCACGGTCCCGCAGGTTATCACCCAGCGGCAAAAGCACTCACCGAACGCAGCGATACGACCATTCAGAGAGCGCTGCGTGGGACGGAACGGAACAGGACGGAAGAAGAAGTGAGCAGGGACTGTGTGAAGTGTTAGGGACATGTGACTTCATGTTTTCTTTCTGTGGGTGGGAGATCAGCGGGCTCTGTGTTTGAGTGTTTCCTTGCCAGTGCACTTCTGCCTTCACAGCTGCCTTTTTTTCCCTCTTTTGTGCAAATACAACACCGTGGGATTGCTACATAAATAGACACAACAGTCAGGCTAAGACGAGGTTAACTCCATCTGACAGCTCGGGCTCCCAAACCCGACTCTCAGTGGAAGTTTCACAGAAGAGATCGACATGCACTTTGCATTACTGCAGCATAACATTAACTTTTCTTTGTATTATTTACGACTGTGTATTTTGAACACGAGCGCATATGTCCTACTTTCTGTCTTTATATTCATCTGTTTCAGAGAAAAGCTACTTCATTATTCCTTCCTAAACCTTTACTGCAGGTTGCTAAGTTAAAATTGCCACCAGATCATTTTGATAATTTGATTGTTTTCATTTCACCATTTCAGACTGAGGCCGACATTCACAGGTATTTGTCTACAAAGTAAAAGCACAAGGTTCCTTTGGTTGCTGAAATGCTTTATACTGAATTACAGATATTTTATTTTGAAAAGTTTTGAACTAATCACCTGTGTAATAGCCAACATGCAATTTATTTTAAAAAAAATAACACCAGTTAAGTTAATCATTCAAACTCATATTCAAGCCACACACATGAACAGTAATCGACAAAATTCAGTTTCATTTCATGAAAAACATTGACTTGCAGATAACCCTGGTAGGATGAACGCAAAGTTTTCTAACTTCACCGTGCACCATAGAGTTTATAAAAAGCTCTGCACACTATCAAAAGTGACAGTATATTGTAGAACTGTTTGAGGAGGACTCGATAATGACGCGAAATAATTCTGAAGTAGCTCTGGAGCACTAACACAGGACAAGAGAACAGCCCATTCTAAACAGGCAGGTTTAGAACAGGCACAACACTAGTTCCATAAAACAGGCAGTTTTCAGTGCATGTTGATCCTTATTCTCATTTGGTTTTCTTTAATCATTAACAGCACATTATCATGTAGCCGCCCCCACACACTCACACATGCAGCAACCTCCTCTCCTGACGCTCATTATTTCTTGACACACCTCTCAGTTTGAGAAAAGTACTTAAAGCTCACTTGTGAACGCTGCAAATACAGTAAAATAAGAGCCAAGAACAATCTGAACAATAGTCACACAGCACACACTCTCCCACAGCTCGGAGTGTGCCCATCTCTGCTGTCTCATAAAACCTTAATGCGTCCGAGCTCTTAAAACCCCGACAAGAAGAGCCCATTCCAGCACCACAGAAGTTCAATTTCACCTCAAAACCTTCGCAGGCAAGAGAGAGAGAGAAAGAAAAGACGTTGCTTTTCCAAAGCCACTTGGCAGAAAAATCCCATTAAATCTTTTCAGCAAAGCTTCCATAAATATTGTGAGCCAAGTGTCCCGAGTCACACTTCTGCCTGTCAGCTGAAACAGAGCACTGTCCACTCGCTCACAAAAGCTGTTGTTAGCAGGCGGTGGCTACATCACGGCCACTTTACAACCACATTTAGGAGAGTGGAGACGCTATTTCAGCTTTGTGAGGCTACTTCCAATCAGAAGTAGTCTTTAAATCAGGTTTGTAATTTAAACAAACCTGTTGTATACACACACGTCTATAAATAAGACTGAATTCTAACACGTAAAAAGAGTTCAGCTGCTGTAGCCTCCTTAAGAAACCCTTCTGTAGTAGCTGGTCTGTATTTATATCACACTTTTTTAGTCTTGATGAACGCTTATATGCTTTACAGTACAGTTTTACATTCACTCATTCACACATTCAGCATCTTGCCCAAGGGCACTTCGGCATGCGGACAAGTAGCACCCTGACAGACGTATCACTATGAGAAAGAAGTAAACACGATCAGCACATAGAGGAAAAAGATTGTAAAGATGTCTCACCTCTCTCGCAGGTACTATCCCAGAAGCCGGTCCCGGTGCAGTCACAGACGAAGCGGTTCCACCCTTCCTTACACGCCCCGTTGTTCTTGCACGGGTTGCTGTCGCACTGTTTCCCCGTCACTTTGTTGCAGGAGGATTTGATGCCGGTCATATTCTGGGACTGGGCTATCTGCCGGATGTCCTTGCTGCGTCCGTCGATGAACAGATCCCGCACGCAGCCCACATAGCCGTAGTTGAGCATGGCGGTCCAGAGCTCGGTGGGGAGCACCAAGCCGGCCCGGTTGTCAGGGAGACCGCCCAGATAAAGGTCCCCCTCCAGGTCCAAGATCTCGTTTTCCCCGCTGGCTGTGAAAGGGGTCCGGCGGCTGTTTACTGAGATGATGCCTGAGGGGAAGAAAAACCCAGTATTAAATTCCATGAAAATGTGCTGTGTACATTTCCATTTGATCAAATCCTATCAGTTATAAAAAACAGCAGGAGGAGTGAGATAATGACATTGGTTTCATGTTGGAGTTCTAGAAATGAAGTGTCATGTTCTATTAGTGGAGTACTTAGTTCACTGCCAGAGAACCGCACTTCCTTCTGCTAAATTCCTCCAATAGCACGAACTCCATTGAAAACAAGTGACATCTACCTGCTTCAATTTATAGTATTTGGCAATTCCACAAAACTGATATTCGAGACTGACTAAGATTGTATTTTCAAACTAAATGTCAAACTCAAGGGCCCATTTTTACTCATTATTGTGAAGACTAGGTTTGAAAGTGGCAGCTAGAGTTTTAGTAATTTCTTTAACAAACTAGAGATCCACATTTATGGAGCCGAAACGCACCGGCAGCAAAGCTGTTAAAAGAGGCGGACCAAAATAGCACAAGACTCCTGTGTGTGTTCTAAGATGAGGTCTGCGTAGGTGGAGGTTTAAAATGTTTGGCAGATAAAATTGCACCGATCACTGACTTTCTCAAGTCTTTCTTCAGGGGAACTCTATTTTGGTCTCAAGATAACAGAATGGGTGGCAGAGGGAAAAAAAAGTTTGCACCCAACAAAATAACCAGTCCGCTGCCACAAGGTCATGGTGAACACTTTTACAATTACACCACAGAAAAATAATTTTGTTGAATCTCAACTGGTGTTGCATTTTAGTTCACATATTTACATTCATCACCTGTTTCTCCAATAAATCCCAAAGAGACTAAAGAAAGGACAGAATTTGATTTAATAATTTAATAATTAAGATAAAAGTCCCAAGCTGGTCTTTGAGTAAAGCAGTTTCAGTCTTTGTTCAAATCTATGAACACAGTATGAAAACAGGTTTAATCAAAATAAATAAAATAAAAATATTTTTCTTTTCAAAAATCCATTTGCAACTGGAATATAGCTGAGCTTTGAAATATAAATAGATGATTAAAGAAAGAAGAAAAAGAAAGCTTAACCTCTCCATCAGACCTCACCGAGTTCAAGTATGACAACATCGCTTTTTCCATCGAAAGCACAAATGGGTGAATTCTCACATTTTACTTCTGTTAAATTCATCTTGCAGCCGTATGGAGAGATCTCGGCTCTTTGTGGACAAGAAATCTAATTCACTCGCAACTCTTATTAACATTTCACTCGAGCCAGGAGTGTGATTATGCTTGTTCTTAACCATCCCTCACTCTGCTATCCATATATCTGTCTCATTCCTCTTTTTCCCTGTGAAAATCCCACTTTCTCCTCCGCTATCGCACCAGGGGCTGCGCCGGTGATTAATCAAAGCAGCGAGCGCTGACACACGGCCAAATTGGCTGCTCTAACCTGATATATAACACGGGCTGTGGTGCCGACTAACACATCCGAGTCCTCTGGAGGATCCCACCTAATGCAGAGATTGTGTACGGTTTGGAGCTCGGGGGCAACACAAGTTTCTTACACTATTTCTTTAATATAATCTTCTTCTAATGCTTTCTGTGTACCCGGCCATGCTTGGAGGTCATAGGACATACAAATGGAGGAAATCGAGGGGGGAAGCAGACACAGTCGCTTTATCTAGAGAGAGGTAGGACTTTAGCCAGGCGATAAATCATCGCTGGAATTAATATATTGAGGAGATTTACATCATTCTGTGGATGTGAAGCAGGAGAAAAGGGAGGAAATAAGCCGTGACATGATTACAACTTTGATTCTTTCTGCTGCTGCAGTTCTATTGTTGCAGCTACTGTGAGGAGTCTGCAGTAGAGTAATTGCTGAAGTGTAATTTCCATAAAACAAAAATAAATCTGTAAGTATAAATCACTTGCATCATGAATATCAATATGATAATAATAAAAGAATATGGTCTTACATGCAAATCACAGGGAACGATGAAGTAAGATTATTTTTGTTGAATCTCTCAATCTTTTACAAGATTCGTCAATCAATTATAGTAATCAGTAATACAAAATTTGATAAATTACAATTATTTTCATCAATATTCATTGTTCTTTTAATAAAAACAATTGTGTATTTTTGTAATTAAATCCAAAATATAGATTTCCCATTTAAAAGAGATAACTGATAACACACAGTCCCCACAAGCTAAGTCCCTTTAGAAATACTACATTTCTCAAGTTATTGTTCTCTTCTCTTGCAGTTGGTTAGTCGCCTCGTCAACTCTCTGCCTATAAATTTTTACACCGCACGGCCAGAGGCAACATATTGTTACCCGAACCACAAGTTCAGTTCTCAGGTTAAAGTCATTCACGATTATGTGTTTGTGTGCTTGTGTGTGAAAGAGAGTGAGAAATGAAAAACATCAACAGTTTTCACAGCTCAGAGCGGATCACAGTACTTTAACAACTTAAACCGGCTGTGATCAGCGATGTTAAACACACATCCAGTTTCTATTATTAGTCAATCGTGGAGCTGTAAGTGTGATTGCAAAACAAAGGTGAAGTTTCAGTTACAGCTACTTCAAAAAAGTTTTTTTTAAAACAGGATTTATATAAAACCAGGGGCCATGAAAGGGGCCATTATATGTCCGACATCCATGCACAATTCCTGATTCAGTCACATTCAAGTCGTTCCTTGTTTGCTGTTAGCTTCACAGATTTGAGCAAAGTCACACATCATTGGACAATTTTGAAAATGTTTCCTTTTCCAAGCACATTGAGCTCTTAGAAAGATTTTTAAAAAATGTCACATTTATTGATAATAAGTGACCTTTAGGTCATAATCAGATTTCAGATGGGCCCGCCTGGCTCCACCCCTGGCTTACAATCATTTTGTCTCTTCCTTCCCTCTCCCCTCCATCCTTACCTGAGCGACCATCTCTCTGGATGTCCACATGATGCCAGGCCCCGTCATTGACCTTAGCCTGTGTGGCCTTGACCTTGATGGTCCCGGAGCCCATATCCAGCAGGAGGTACAGCCCTCCGTCCAGCAGCTCCACGGCGAAGAAGTCCACCTTGTTGTTCTTCTGGCCCTTAGCGTCCCGTCGGTCCTGCGCCTTACCGTGGGTGAAGAGTATCAGCCCGTTGGGCTCAGACGTGCGAAAGTCAAAAGAGATGGAGCCCACGCGTTTGGTGTTCCACTTCGGCAAGGCCAGGTAGGAGTCGGGGGTCTCGAAGTTGATGGGATCTAGGGTGGGGACGTTTTCGCACTTGAATGCAATGTCACCTTGAAGCTTCATCTTGGGGTCAACGATGCGAGCGAGGCGGGACAGTTCCAAGCGGATATCGTTGTTCTTGTACACCACCTGAGGAAAAAATACACGAGTTAGGAGCTTCTTGTAAATGCAACAAATACATGACAGGCACTCAAGAGTAAAGATGAAGATTATCCCTCAGCCTGAATTGTGTGTGCAGAGTTTTTGTTTTTTTAGGCTGCTCACAATATGTCACTGTAGGGGACGATTTGCCCAAAAAGTATGGATGAAAAATATTTATTTCTCTGTGAATGAATTGTACTCCATTTCAAAACTGTCATACTGTTATAGCATCATTCTCTGGTAATATCAAACATTGCTGTTTCGAGGACGCCAGGATCAATAAAACTAATATCTTAAGGTGCGTGTGTGGCCCAATTTGTTTCTCAGTCATTTTCCATTTCAACTTCAATCTATCCACAGTGAAACGGAGACTGTACACAAATCCATGACTATATTTTCATTTTGTGGAACACCTGCCGACCGGGTGAGGAGCGATGGCGAGATTATTAGAGAGTCGTTCCCCCCTGTAATCGTCAAAAAAGAGCACGCTTTGTGATTTTTTCTGCTGGACCCCCACAGGAGTGTCTGTGACCCTGGAAGAATATCATCCCCAATATCATCCCTATTTACCCACGATCAATTCAGCTCAACCACTCTAATCCATGTAGAAAGCAGTCCCACCTTACAGTCCAATACGGCAAAATACCATAGAAAAGGAGAGCAGAGTATTAGCAATTGGAATCCACAGAGGTGGAAAATTAATGTTTTTCTTTTTGTTTTTTCCCCCCCCCCTTTCCTTTGTGGTGAGGAAGACGGGCCTCTTATGGTATATAGGGCAGTGTGTGTGCAGGAAAAGCAACACTGTTAGAGGGAGCACAGCTGTCAGCAAACAGATTTCGCTGCTGTGGGATTACCGATAATCCTGGAAGATTTGACAGTAAATCAACACAGGTGACCCGAACGCCGAGGAGGACTGACGGGAAGGGGGAAGGAAGAAAAAATAAAATTGGGGAGAGAGCGACAAGCTGGTGGGAATCCGGGATGAGAAGAAAGAAAATGGCGTGAGAAAGAAAATATTTCAGGAGGCAAATAGAGCGAAAAAGAGGGAGAGATGTTGATTTAATGTGCCACTGGCTTTTATATGAAAGTCATGTGTTTGGTTGTGTGTGTGTGTGTGTGTGTGTGTGTGTGTGTGTGTGTGTGTGTGTGTGTGTGTGTGTGTGTGTGTGTGTGTGTGTGTGTGTGTACATCTGTGTACACTACAAACATGGCGATGAAGCCGTCAACGTGATTAACAAACACGCTTAATCTCCTGAACATGACACACATTAAATACTTACCACACACCTTGTCGAGCACTTAATCTACTGGCAAGGCAACACATAATACTAATGAAATGAATTTTTATTTTAAATACCAGGGTGTGCGAACAGAAAGCTACACGAGACATGCACACGCCTGGGGTTCAGACAACTGATCATTTCCATTATTGATAAATCAGTTTATTATTTTCTCGATTAATTGTCTCCTCTGAGGGTTGAAGGTGGTTTGTTTGAATATGAATATCATATATCAGTCTCAGAGACCCTTTCTAATGTTAATTATGAAACAGCCTTTGGATGAGAAATGTTATTAATGTAGCACATTTGTTCGACCCAGTAATTAATTATTAATTAATGATCATATGATTAAAATCCTAATTACGAGAAATGCATCATTTAATAAACCACTGCGCTCTTCCAGGGCACTCGCATGAAACAATGAGACTTTCTCACATGTCCTTTGTCAGCGAGCCGGCCAGAAGGCGATCGAAACATTAGGAATTAATAATAAGGGATTTAAAAAAAATAAAATTGATTTTACGGAGCAGAGGTTTAAGGCTTTTGTTTTCCGTTTTCTTCCACTGTTGAAAAAGCTGATCGCAGCACAGACTGGAGCCACCTGCTTAAATTGTACTCAACTTAAGTTAAAAGCTCAGGAAGTAAAATCCTTTACATACATTACAATAGGTTTACCGTAAAGGTGCCACACCGATTCAGTGGGTGCTGTGGGGCGCAAGCACCCACTCATTTTACATTGATTTGATATCAAACTTCTATATCAAACTAGCTATAGATTGAATAATCTGGACGGACTACCTATCTGTGATTGGTTATTACTGCAAAGAGCACCTATACTGGCTGTAACATAAACATGTGCCGATGCATACAACATGTATTTGTAAGTAACATTTCAAAAAATAGTGACAAATCCCAGCATCATGATATCAAAATCCTTTAGGTCTGACTTACTTCAAAACCACAAAGTTTCCCAGACTATTGCACAGCAGACAAAGAAAACCAGCATCTCCTTTGAGAAGCTGGATGTAGAGGTTATATATTTTGCCTGAGAGGGAATTTCAGCGTAGCTGTGCCTTTGAAGATGGATGATTTTGACAAAACTGAAGGGACAGTGAAGTTACTACCTCCAGGACGTGAAAAGAAAAGAGAAGCTCAAATGTGTTTATGCTACATAGCTAAAAAAGATGTGAACGATATCACTGAGGACGGTTCCCTCCATTGATCCCAACTGGCACAGAAAAAGTTCCTGCACAGTTTCAAGAAGTTCAGATAAACCAAGTGTTTTATTCCACAAGGGATAAAGGGAAACAGGAAGCAGCTTTGTTGTATTTTACAGATTTATGTCCATAGGATGCTTTAGGTTTGCAGTCTGTTAAGAAAACGCTGCGTCACTATAGCAACCTCCTCCACCTTGTGACAATGTCATCATCCAGTGCAACGTTTCTCTGTAGACGTCGTCATATATGCAAATTCTCAATATATCGCCAAACCCTGTGATCTTCCCGAACCACTGTCACAGTCAATGTGTTTCTGACACTTTGCAGCTGCCCTGTAGCTCAAACTTCCTCCAGCTTTAACCACCATAACTCTCTCTAGTCTCTGCAACAGCAATGTTTTCATGTTTTCTTCTGAAGCCAGATACCTTGAATTCCACTTGCAGCGAGCTTTTAGACTACTGGGCACGAGAACAAACTGAATATTACATAAAAAGAGACGCTTTAATGTTTTTGCTTCTGCATTTGCAATGCAGAGCTTTTTTAAATAGCGCTGTGATGACCACTGTGCACTTCTTAGATGTAAATCGCTTCAACTTGCCGAAGTTCCAAGATGCTCAGTCTGTCTCTGTCTTTGAGACATATTTGATGAGACTTTTCTAGATATGGACAGAATAATTATGCTCAGTGATTCTCTTCAAACACAGGGTCACCATCAGAGCTACAGCAGGCTGTTCTCCTGCTCTGCAAACCGCTATTTTCTCTGTCTGACTCGAGAAATCCTTTGGTCGCTCTCCATCTTACTTTTCTTGGCAGTGGAAAGGTCTTTACAAACTCTCCCAGGCACTGCAATGTTATTGTGGGACGTACTAATCTTACAATCAACTATCGCCGATCTGTTTTGGGATTATGATTTTGTCTGCTCTGCTGCAGGCTGATCAATAAGGTAATCGAAATGATGTTATAAAAGAGGAACTGACTACTGCGGCTTGTGTACCTCATCTTCTCCTTTGTTATGGCTGTGCTTTGCCACGCCATCCCTCAGTCTATCAACAGCCTTATGGGGCCCATTCATAGTGCAGGCACAAGGGACTGTAACGACTCCATAAAGGCAAAATCTTTCATCTCTGCTTCAGGATGGTGTATTGATCGAGCCGTGGTAAGGCTACATGGAGCGGGCGGGAAAGGGCAGGTGGGTGGATGTGCAGAGTGTGCGTGCACATACACACACACACACCCTTACACAATCTCCTCCCTAATCTACTTCAGATCAGTGCTCATGTCCTCTTGGCCCTGGCCACAGCTGCTGTCAACTGCTGATTTAGCCCCAGTGTTAATGAAGAAGCAGGGTAATTCCACTGAAGTGGAGTGAAGACACACACTAACACACACACACACACACACACACACACACACACACACACACGCTGCTCATGAAGCTTTGCAGAGAAGAACTCTGTTCAAACACACACACATGCACAGAGAAATGCAAATACATTCAGACGACTGCACTGAAAAATAGATACAATACATACAATATACAATACACACTTGACTTCATGCAGGCAGATCAATGTAAAGTAAATATTATAACAATAGCAAGAAAATGCAGTTGCTATTACTGGGGATCAATATGAACCTAATTATTATCATAGCTGGGATGTAACAGTGAACTGATATTAGAGAGAGTTCACCCGAACCTGCATCTGTTTTTCCATTTGGTTCAGCAAGGCTTTAAGGGTATTTTTTAATATACCGTAAAGACAAGCATTTGAATTTGATCCACGCTGCATTGCAATGCAGGTTCAGCAGTGGATATTTTAGATTTCAGCCCCTCTCGAAACATTAAACTAAAACACTCTTAAAGCGGATGAATAACTAAATACCACTAGAGGGGAAAGTGAAATGTGTTTTTTTTCTTTTTTTTCTCTTGATGAAAAGTTTAATAAATCAGGGGGCATAATCAGGGGGCACAATTTACAAAGAGAGGCCCATTATATAACCAACATCCATAATTTCTGATTCATAAGGGTGCACATTGAAGTCATCCCTTGTTTAATGTTGTCTCTTTGAGCAAAGCCACACATCACTGAATATATTTTGAAAATGGTTCCTTGTATAAGCACATTGTGTTCTTCTAAAAAGCTCAGGAAATAAACAATTCTTGACAAATGGTCATATTTATTGTTAGAATTGTTTGTAGCTGTCGTATTTATTAATTAGCCAATCAGATTTCAGCTGGGACCAGTGCCCCCCCTCCCCACCCTGGCCCCACCCCATGGCAAAATAGAGGGAATGCAGCAAAACCTGCTCAGACAGGCAGTGTCAGCTGTTCTACATGATACACAAGTCACTGCAGATCATAGAATAACCTCTCAAACGCACACTCACACACACACATTTGGTTGATTCAAGCTGTCACATGATGAACTTGCTCCACCATCACCTCCAAGACAGCACACACGTCAGTGACTAGTTGTAGATTTTCCTCCTCGGTCACTTCCTGCTCTCTGCTCTTTTTTTCTCAATAAATCTGTCTCATCAGCGATCAGACTGAAATAAAACATTCAAACGTGGCACCGTATGCACTAAGATGAAAGGTGTTACAGTATCGGTGTCTTGTCGGGAGCGGGTGGTGGTGATAGTCGCTTTATATAGCTTAGTTTCATATTGTCGACATCGAATGTTTAATATTTGCAAATCAAAATCAGGGAGGCTAAGATTCAGCCAGTGACATTAAGATGTTGTCTGTGAATCCCTCACACTACAGGATCATTTGACCACATAATCCTTTCAAATCAGACTCAGATCTGTTCGCCATCGTCTGGAGGCCAGAATCGGAACCAAAATTGACCAGATAACCCTCCAGTGTGCAGCAGGCATAACAGATTAAACACAAGCAAAGTGAAGAGTTAACACGAGTATTACTTTCCACCACTGACGGCTCTTGGGCGAGTTAAGGAATGAGACCTGATGCTAAATATGCAACGTTTTTGCTGTATTAGTAACAAAGCTGTTAATGCTAATGTTGGCTATGACCTAGGTCTTAAATCACGCACCCTTTTCATATTATCAAACATGTGCATGTGCTGTTCTCTGCAACCCTTTCTTCCTGACTTTCTGTGTACCACAACACATTTTAAGGTCATAACATGACCAACCACAACCCTCCGGAGCCATTGCTCAAACGCGAAATCCAAAACATAAAAGGCAGTGTCATAGTTTGCATCGAAACTTAAAATAAATATGAATCTATTGTAGGTCCTGATGAAAATACAGTGAGCCAAAAAGAATGCTTCTAAACTGACGCAAATGGTAGCAAGATTTTCAGTAGCATCAAGACATGTCATTGACTTATTTTCATCACCTCTACAGCATTCAAAGGCAGCTGTACCTTTCCCTGATGCGCGCAGGGTGCTGGTGGCATTACCTTGAGTTGCTTTGTTTTACCTTGTCCAGCATGAACTATTTTTCCCCATCATGCAGCTTTTCGTTTGGTTGTGTAGTCTTTTATCTTTGAAATGATTAAAACATGAGAGAAGAAACACAGTGTTTGTTTGATCTCAGACCCTCAATGGTTTAAACGAAGACCTTGAGAGATAATCCAGATTGGGATCCCTCCTCAGGTGTTAAAGTGACTTCTAGACTTTAAGCTTTGTATGGTAGTAAGTATATGATTTCAAATATATTTAGTATCTATGAAAGAAAACTATAAATAGTTTTATATGATTAAAACTTTAATAGAAAAGTTATTTTTCTTAAACTTAGCATTTCATTTTCAAGAGCTGACTGGAATGTGTTTGTAAAATCAGTGCCATATAAATCAGCATAAAACATGAGAGAAAATTGACATCGCAGAAGTCAATACAGTTATTCCTGACGATATAGAAGCTAATGAGTAACATATTCTGTTTCTATCAGAACGTACTTAAAAGAGTGTTACTTATACTATAAAAAATATATATTTTTGTCAACAGTAAAAACATCATTAATCTCAAGGTACAGGTGCAATTGTGCTCCTTGGGATGGAGACTCAAAAATGTGAAAACACCTTTAAGCAAATGTATTTTTCTACTGTCACAACATGCAGAGTCTTGAATTTGGGATAGCAAAGTGTGCATTAGTTGTGTTACCTACAGCGAAATCCTGTGTTTACCTGTCTCACAGTTTACCCTCTGGGGTGAAAGGTGATGACATTCCATTAAAAACTCAGGTTTAAAGTCATCCATCACTGTTCAGCCCTCTGAGGGGACATTAAAAAAACAGTACGATAATTAAAAGGACAGGGTGACATTTAGGTTTGTATTGGAGGGGAAAACAAGCGCTGTCTGAATATACTGTGGTGACTAACACAAAATTGATGACGACAATGTTCCTCTCAAATGCCAGAGATGGGTGTCTTGCCCTCTCTCTGCTTCTTCTCACTTACTCATCGTTCCCTTTATCTGAATCTATATCAGTGTTTCTCTGCTTCTGTCCGTCACCCACTGACTTTCACTTCACCTGCACCCGTCTTCTCCGCTCCGTCACTCCCCACTTCACTCACACCTTCCATCCTCCCCTGCTTGCTTCCCTGGTTGTTACTCATCATCATCTCCCCCATTCCTCCACCTCCTGCATGCAGCCCCTCCTCTCCCAGCAGAGATGACGGCGCATGACCCTCCATTCCCCTTGCCTCCCCCTGCCTCCCCCACAGTCTGACACGGGTTGCCACAACACAGCTCCAGCAATGCCACGAGTGCCCTGTGACGCCAGAAGGAGGAGCTGCGAGTCGTGAGACCCAGTGATGACGGGGGCACTGGCTACACGGCCCCGCCGACATCAGGGCTGACCGGAGAGCGCGCCAGGCGGCTGCCGACTGGCTCGCACGGTTTTGTAACACACTCCAGTACACATGGCAAAACACGAGCGTGGGCGGGACGTGTGTGTGTGTGTGTGTTGAGCATGGATGACATCCCATGTAGCCTAAAGGGGCAGAGAGTGCAGTGAAGACTGAACGAGAGAAGGGCTGTGACGGGCAGCGCACAGCAACTCTTTTGTTGTCAAGAAAGGGAGGTATTCTCTCACTGTAGATACATATGCCTCCATTAGCTTATTCAACATTTCTTTTATCACCTAGAAAACCAACACGCAACAACATTTCTGCTTCCAAAACGTTTGAAGCGCCCGAGCCAGACATAACACACACACAAACACACACACCCCCATTCAAATAGAACTTGTGACGCACTCTGATCCAAGCAATGGGCGAAACTCAACTGAATCATCCCCTCATTACCTGGGGATATTGAATCCAAAGAGAGAAGTGGAGGGGGCATGAAGGAATAAATGTGGTGCAGGAGAGCAACCAATGTATATGCAGATGAGAGCGTGCAGGCAAGTACACACGTGCGGTCCATCGAAAGACACAATTTGCACTTAATGGATTGATCAAAGAGATATTGTGATGAAGGGAGATCACGAGGCCAGCTGTTTCCACGGTGCTGGGTAGCAGATGGCGTAACGGAGGACAGCACAATACTACCACTACCCAAAGCACATGGTGAATCACCTCCGAGATTCTATCCAGCCAATGCACTCTCACAAGGGCCAACTCATGCTGAGTCACACTCATTTGGATAATGATGGAAACACAGAGATACGGCGGCCTCTGCATCAAGGCCCATGATGAAATATAGATGCACTTGCCTCTTTAAAATTGGACTTTATATAATCAATAAATGAAATGACTGTGTGTAAGATAGATACTACAGAGAGAAATAACTTTAGTGCTTAATCTTTAGTGTGATGATTTAGCACTAATTCATAACAGCATCATATTTAAAATGTGAGACTATGACACAATGTGAATGGAAGTAAATATGTTTATATATATTTTTGACTATTTAATTTTTCTTCCTACTGTGCAACTGGAAGATGGAGGTTTGGTTTAGGTTCAAATAAATGGCTCTATTGACAATTTTATCAAAATTAAACAATAAAACGTTCAATATAGAACTTCAGCTATAGGGGTCTCTCAATCAAAACAATAACTAAATAGTTTGATGACATCATGAAGCAGCGTGGGATCATGGGAGTTGTTGCCTTCAGGATGGATGACTTTATGCAGCAAACTTCAATGAATAACTGTGACCCATTACGAGTGACCAGTACAAACAGTGCAAGGAAAAAAACGCCACCTGGCTAACTGGCTGGATATGACGCAATTAAAAGGCGACCAAAATGAATTCAATTACCTTGAATTGAAATTGTTTGAACATTGTTGGAAACATTTTGGTTTAGTTGTTTTTAGACATTTTAATAAAGAATTGTTACATTTATATATGTTTAGGTAGTGATGCATCTGTTTGTTGTATTTGATCGAAACTGAATTAAACAACAGCAGAAGTGTTACAGGCTAGATCGTATAGTGAATGTGCTTCACTACCACACCAGCTGTAACATAATGCTAATGGATAACCTGGCTGAGTGGAGAAAAGGTGCATAATAGATGTACTCTCTATTAAAACCATATAGTGTGTCACAGGCTCAGGTGAGGTTTTGTTTGTTTGTATGGAATAGAAGATATATTTATGTTCAACACTTCACCCTTTACTTGGCATATTAACTAAACCGTCAGAGGGAGAGTGAAGTATAAACAATTAGGCAAAACATACATAGAAAAGTAATTCTGTATTCATAGATGAATAATTCATTATTAAGATGAATGATAATGCCACTACTCGCTTTGGGGGAAAAGCTTTTACCAACAGAAAAGTCTCCACCTCACTTGGTGGATGCAGAAACGTTTCCCTGACAACCAGGGTTCAGGTGAAGTAACAATGGAGAGAGCCTTGCGTTACTCTGCCGCTGCAGCTGTGTTAGCAGTGTTTGAGTGCATATAAATCTATATACACTTGGCAGGGAGACTCGCCGAACTGACCCAACTGCTCATTTATGTTTCATGCTTTGCCTTGGACTCACTACCGTGGCTGTCAAGCAGTGCAAAACAACAAATCCTCCTGTATCGCAATAGTACAATCATAAATACACAAAAAGCATGAAATACAATACCAGGAAAAAAGGACCATTTTTATCACAGAGAGTGTGCTATTTTGATTTTAGAGTCCTTTTGCTAAACCCCAGGAGGACTATTAATGCATTTGTTCAGCCATAATACTTTGATGATACAAACAAGGAGTGTAAGACAGTTCTTATCCTTCTTTTACAAGGAGCTTCTCCTTGTGTGTTATTTGTGCTGAGGTGTAAACCACAGAAATGAGTCAATTTTCCTAAAACAGAACACAGGCTGGTAAATAGGCTGCATCTATACATCTCTTTTGTCTAGTTTCAACAGCTGCTGTAAGTACTTTACACTACAAGTCCCATTCACCCATTCACACACATGGAGACTGAAGGAACCGCAGACTACCCTGCCCTACCTCCTGAGCCACACACATGTGAAGCCACAGCTCCGATTTATTCATGGAGCCTGAGGTAAAAGTACTGGAATGGCCGGGCCAGTGTTAAAAATGTACATCTCTATATAAAAATGGAGTCTGTGTGTGAGAGAGACAAAGTGTCGTTGAGGGTGGATGAGGGGGAATGCATTAACCAATGTGGTAATGACCGGAGGAACAAGATCCTGAGCCAGTCAGCCGAAACGTAAAACAATGCAGACAAGGTGACTTTCTCCAAGCCGTTGCCCAAATGTGCTCGTCCACGTGTGTCAGTGTGTGTGTGTGTGTGAGCACAGGATGAAGAAAGAGCATATTGTGGTTTGATGGAAGCTAGCTTAGCTAAGTGGAAGGATTTTTGCGAGGTGCTGGGCTGAGGTTGGCGGCGTATCACGGCACGAGTATCACGGCTCTTTTCAAAAGTGAGAGGGTTGTGATGGAAGTTAAAAACACACAGGATGAGAGGGTGGAGTGCGGCCAGCCTCAGAAGAGATGGCACATTCATGTCTTCATAGTCACAACGTTATATACTCAAAATATTATAAAGGCTTTTAAAATGCCACAAAAATAAAATTTGAATTCCTGCATCCATTACCGGGGTTAAAAATAAACTTTCCCAGTATACTAACTTGTTTTGATTGTAGAATAATTTATGCATGAATCTCCCTCTAAGACAGGGTGCAGCGTCTGCAAGCTTTAAAGATGTGATAAGATCTCGTTTTTAACACACGTTGATGAAACACATTGTAATTAGATAAAAACCAGTAGGGGAAGGTGAAATGCATTATAGGAAATGTATTATGTATGATTTTTTTCATCAGACGCAGCTCGCAGAGAAGATTTTTAAGTCCCAGTTCAGACAATGGCTGACAACCTGCGCGAGGGGGGGCAGCGCCGAAGCAGAGGACAGCAGTCACTTGGATGGAAAACAAGAAAGACAACAACAATGACTTCTAGGGTGGAGGAGAGGGAGGGGAAAAAACGCTTTCGGTAATGTCGTTTTCAGATATGACCTACGGGTAAAATCGGGAGAATTGGCTCCCGGTGAAAGTTTACCCGTAGTTTGCCGTTCACACATGCACAACTCAGCGGGAGGTTCTCTGCGCAGACGCGTTCAAACCAGCAACAAATCCCACAATTAATAGGTCACTTCCTGTCTCGCCTGAATAATGCAGAGGATTTGATGCTGATGGCTTATCTCTGATCTTCTAACCCTTCAGAGGAAACCCTAATGAACTAAACTAAACATATGATTCAAGCTAGAAACGTCCACAGGAGAAAAACATGGAGGATCTTTCAATCATCGCAGCATCAAATTTGATCAGTTCATATGATGTCTGTTGTTGAGTAAGGAGCTGCATGGACAGCAGCAGACAGATGTAAGTTTTCACCTGTGTTTCAGATGCCGGTCTAAATTTAACTCGTACATTTCCCTGCTATAACTGTTGTGACAACATATCATGGCCGCTGTTAACTCCAATTCATATTTTCAGCTTGCAGCGCTGCAGCAGCCACTGCCAGGTCGGCTTGCCTGCAGTTTGCTGGCTAGGGTTGCCAGGGCTGTTTATCCTGGCCCAATGTGAGATCCCTCTCTGTTAGAGCAGAAGAACTGCTTCGCCCTTTCACTAAAGATAACTGGATCTGCCACAACTGCAACCCATGGCACCAATTTTGCGGCGGCACTGCAATCATGTAAGGTCCACTTGTTCTGTCATTTCATGAGAACAGACCTTCCCTTTGAGTCTGAGGGAGTTTAAGGTCAGGTGTAGCCAGATACATAGAACCACATGTATGATCAGATAAATTCACTCATGTGAATCTGCTGTAAAGTTGATATTTTAAGCTGTGTTTCACACTGTAGTCTCTGTACAACAGCACAAACGTGTAAATCTTGACAACGATGTTATATCTTAGACTGCTGCTTAACTAAAAACATTGATTCAGACTTATTTCTTTTTTACAGCTCTGAAGAGCCATCGCTCCTCCCTTTATTATCATTACTTGCCGCAGCAGAAGTAATGGTTGGCAAAATGTAAATAACAGGGAACTTAATATATATTTTTGGGCTTTACTCACGAGCTGAAGGAGCCAGCTGATGCATTATAAATGTCCCGAAACAACAGCGCTTGTTGCCATTTCATCACAGGCAAATATTCCTCTCAGATTGCTGCCCATTGAGAGGCGTTTTAGTGGCATTCTCCTGCTGATGCTGCAAATTACATGTGACAGAAGCAATTTTGGGATCTTTTTCTCACACACAAACAGGAGTAAGTGTTATGAATTAAATCAAGCAAGGGAATTTCGAAAGTGTGATACTTCCACTGCCAGCTCAGCAGCTTTAATTAATGCAATTTTATTCTCTTCCCCCTTTCCCTCCCCTTCCCGGGGAAAGTGTGCTGATTATTATTTTTCACCGGATCTAAAAACAGCTGCTCTGGCTGAATAAATACTAATAAAGCAGTTGTGTGTATGACAACTAGTCCCACAACAGAAATTGAAATTTGATGCAAATGAAGATACAGTATTGGGAATGAACAACACATTGCGGTGCGCCCGCTCTCTGTCTGTATTCATTTGTATTCAGGCCCTCCTACCTCTCTGAGGCAGCCCATGAAATTGTTGCTAACTGGAGATCCGGGCAGGTCCGCGGTGCTGGGGCTCCCGCCCACGTAGAAGAAATCATCGGAGCCCAGCATGGTGTAGTCCTCCTGGGTGTAGCCAGTGGTGGTGAGGATTCCATCCACAGAGATAGTCACCTGTTGAGGGGTAACACATAGCCAAAGCCCAGCCATTACACTCTGGTATTAGATTGCATGCTGTGTATGAAACACACTTCCTTCCTTGGTCTGCATTCGAAACTTTTCTTTAGGCTCCACACTGTAGGTTGGTTTCTCATTTAACCTTTTTTTACAGAATCGTTTAGTACCGTGAAGCGATTAGTTTGGACCAGACAGTGTTTGGATTTGGTTAATGGAATTTTTGCTATAGGATTCACAGGACAGGTAAAGAAAATATGGCCCAGGCATATTTTCTTTATCTTTGATGGGGGTAAGAGAATGGATCCTGGGTTTGGTTTTGAAACTTCAGGTTGGGGGGGAGGGTTAGTACAATGCTCAAACCAAGGACAAATTGATTGCACTTGTCTTAGGTTTCGGGATTTATCTGGTAACTGCAGACACACACATATACAGTACACACGTATGTGAACACAAACAAGCATACAGGCGTGTGTACTCGCACGCCTCCACTCGCACACACGTTCGTTCTCACACCATCAGTCTCACACTCTCTCCTCTCTTTCACACGTCCACATCTATATATCCACACACATGCAAAACAAAGGGAGGCTCTTCACACCACATCAATGTGCAAACTAAGGTCACCACTGTTAGAAGGCAAATTAAACACACTTAACTGGACATGTAGGGGAATAAGTGGATCAATGGTGCCATACAAAGCTGGAGCAGGCCACACAGGGTTCAGAGGCTCATGCACAATCAAGACCCGAGCCCATATTCAAACACACTCTCAGAATAGCTCATGCTGATCTCTGATCAGGTTAGGCTCAGGTGTCATGTCTACATTCTCAATGTCACTGGACAAACCGATAATCCTTGATCAGTTTGCTTATTCTGAGAAATGTTCTGAATATGGGCCCAGGTGTGAGGGTTGATCAAAGTGAGCCAACACACACACAAACACACACACCACTGTCACCAGCATGCTACAAGAACACACACAAGGAGGGCAGGGTGAGTGATACAGTGACAGGTGGAAGGTGAGTGAATTAGAGTGTTAGTGGTTATTTTTGGTTGACAGGGTTGAGGTTGTATGAGTTTGGGAGGTGAGATTCAATGAGTTGTGGGCATGCCATGCGCCATAGTGAGTAGGAAACAACTGTCAGAGCTCCCGCAATGGTGTTCAAGGGTTGCCATTTTTTTGGTAGTTCCTCTTTTGGGGCTCGGTGTCGAGGTCGCCCATCTTTGGGATTGTGGTAAGCTTCTGTCAGTTCTGGATGACAGTCCTCACAAAAAATGGGGACTTTTTGTGCAAAAAAACTAAAATAAAAAGTAAGTCGCCCTGACAAAGGCAAAGAAGTCAATTTTCTTTTTACTTGTTGGCAATCTGCAGTAATGTGGAAGAAACAAAGAGAAAAAAGTAAAAGCCAAAGTGAAAAAAAAAACAGGATGGGGGATTGTGGGGTAAAGAAGGAGGTTGTTGGCAGGTCAGGGAGGAAATTGAGAAGAAGCGAAGAAACAATTGCCTGGTAATACAAACCCATCTCCTCATTTTTTGATAAGAGTGTCTAGGATGGAACTCAAAGAGAACGAATAAAAGAAGAGAGGGGGAGGGGACACACGGCAAACCCAAAAAAAAGACAATAAGAATGATATCTACCAGACAATGTAGTTTGTTTACCATAGCGTGTCCAATGCCTGATTGCTTTCCAGAAAAAGGGGAAGAAAGGAAATCAAAAGAATAATGAACAAAAAAGGTTGTTAATAAGGATGGACAGAAAACAAAAACCAAAAGCAATGATGAAGAATTAGGATGTTAGTACATTAGTTGGTTAGATAAAGGTTAGTTGTAAAAAATGACTTTTATCATGGATGAGTTAGTGTTGGGGTGAAGAAACACTACAGGATTTGTCAGAGATTCCCCGCGGTAAAAATGCGGCTCCTTGCCATCCTAGCCAAATTTCCTACATCAGTGTGCAGCAAGAAAAAATCAAGAAAAGAAGAAGACAGTAAGAACTGTAAGATGTGGCACTTTCAGATAAAAATTTGTGTAGGATGGCGTAAAAATCCCAACAAATCTTGTAGCGTTTTTTTTCACCCCGAGTCTATCAAAGTTTGACCTTCAAATAGAGAAAAGAAAGTGATAGTGAAAGAAAGACAGATCTGGAGAAGGAAAGAAAGAAAGGAGAGAGCCGGCAAGCCCCCGGCTCTTAGCTTGTAACCCCCTAAACTGCGTTCATCCTGTTGGGATTTTCGTCTACAGCTGTTTACTAACCTGTGGGACAAAAGCTCACTGTCACGGAGGGTCAGGAAAATCAACACTTACTTGTCGTGCGGCTCTGAAAGCAACACTAAAGTGCTGTCTCACCTTGCAGACACACTAAAGGTCGACCAAGACAAAGAACAAGCACTACCTCAACAAAGCACTGAGCTCCTTGTTCTCTCTCTACAGCCTAGATCACACTATTACATAACAGGGCTGACACTTTTCTGAACAGTCTTTCAAACATGAGGGGATACGATCATATTCAAATAACCGCCTGAAGTAGTTTGCCTCATAATCCAGCAGAGGGTGCGCCAGTGCGCCAGTAATGTTACGCTGTTTTGCTTTGAAAATGGAGAATTCTAGCAAGCAAAGACGTCCTGAGCAGACAATCACAACACCGGAGCATCTGAGAAGAGATGTTGGGCAGAAATTTGGGTTCTACACCGTAGACGGCTGTTTATCGACTTTGCGTTATGCGATCTTTGGGTTTCACAGTTAGCTTTCCTCCCAAGTGAGTAAGCAAAGGAGGCGCCACAAGCAAAGATGAGTGTTCGTCCACATTTGCCTTATGCGGGGGGAGTGATCAAATATACTTGAACAAACTGCGTGTCGTGTCAAATTCCCTTGAACTTGATTTTTAGAAAAAGCGACAGCCCTATTATATAGACGCTCCACCCAACAGCAACACAGGCTAATTGAAGTTACATAAAGAAAACGGTAAAAAAAGCATCTGTCAAATAACGAACTGCCTTAAAAAAGCATCACGATAATCTGAGCTATAAATACCACATTAGTACACAGCTCAAAGGCAAACGCTCTCTGCCTGGCTTTAAATATATTCTACACAAACATATAAAACAGTTTATGAAAGCAAGAAGCGCCGGATAGATGTGTCACCTTAGGCGAGAGTGATCAAAATAGCATCAAATAACCCTAAATTGAGGACACAGGTAACTCAAGTTCAATATGTCGAAAACAGCAGAGAAGGATATATCTAACATAATGGTACCTTTACTAGGCCATGCTGAAGAACTGCTTTGCCCAGTTTTTTAGAACAAAAGTTAAACCATGAGAGAAGATGAAACAGAATTCCATGTAAGAAAATAGACAACTGAAAAATCATGACATCTGTTTCAATATGGTTTCTGAACTGTGGTGATGGAATGACAACCAATCGGAACGTGACATTCTTGATGCCAGCTCTCTCTCCAAAGCTCTCGGTAGCAGCTAATCTAAAGCAAAAAAAGGAAATAATAATCCACCTGTCTCCAAACTCCGTCCATCACCGCTACCCCCGATTACCTGTCTCAGGTTGCGTGTCACTTTGATGTCGTGCCAGGCGTTGTCATTGAATTTTCCATTGACTGGCTCGACAATGGCCTCGAAGGCCCCGGAGCCCAGATTGATGACGAGCGACACGGCCCCGTCTTTGAGCGCCAGGTTGACATAGTCGGCGGACTTCCCCGTGTGTAGGAGGAGGCCGTTGCGTTGCCAGGTTTTGAAGGACAGTGTGATCTCGTCGCTGCTGCTCTGGATGGGGTTCTGCGACAGGTCGTAGCAAAAGTACTCCGAGCCGCGGAAGGTGGCCACGTTCTCCTCCCTCGCTGAAATGACAAAAGAGAAGAAGACGAATCGTTACTTTAAGGTGTAAATAAAGCTATTTTCAACATTTACATCGGGCACATTTAGAGAGTTGCTGTTGCAGCTTTGAACTAAATACTTGCAACTTTACCACTTCATCATGATGATACTTATTCTTACATTTAAATATTTTACACATAAAACAAGCTGAGTATCCAAGTTGTGGTCTGCATCAATCAGGAGGCAGCTTCGGTACATATGAGAACTGCTGTGTGCTGCGGAGAAGGTTGCATCAAGCCAACGCACACACACACACACACACACACACACACACACACACACACACACACACATCCACCGCCTGCCATAATTACGGCAATGATAATCCCATCGTTCAGTTCAGATCATAAAATCCTATCTGTACGACTGCTGGTTCAGGTTTCGCATACAGCCTCTCGACAGACACACAGACGACTTATGATGGAACACTATTCCCTGCTAATGGTGCGCATAAATCAAACTTAGCCAGATTTTACAGGTTTATATCACTCCACTGCTGCAAAGTGACTTCCTGAGACCATTTTATACAACAACGCCGAGAGTAAGGTGAGACCAGACAGCTCGAGACAGAGAGGGAGAGCAGGGGAGGGGGGGGACTCAGACAGACTCAGCTCTGAAAAAAAACGAGACAACATGTAACACAATGAGGAAAGTGTTACTTAAAATAAATCAATTTACAGGGATTAAAGTAAAATTTCATTTGTCAATATTTTTAAATAAGTAAATGTAAGCGTGTTAAACAAGTGCAAAGGAGTAATAGGGTCATATTAAGAAAAATTATTTGATATTTTGAGAATATTGTTGTTATATTATAGGAATAAAGTTGTAATTTAATGAGAAGTTACGAGATAAAAGAGTTCCACTCCCTCTGGATCCAAAATCTTGAACAAATCTCATTGCTTCTTGAGAAACTACGAAATGTCTTTGAATAGCACACTGATGTAACCTCACAGTCGACCACAACAAGAGACAACTTCCTCCAAGTCAAAAGTAAATGTACGACTTTTTTCTCGTGATAATCTGACTTTGTTCTTTTAGTATTTTATCTTTATTCTAAAAAAATTACAACTTTATTCTCAAGATCACCAATTTTGTTCCCCACCTTGAACTGGCCCAAATACTCTGTCACACTTACATAACAACTGCCTGGTAAGAAAAATATCTTATCAGACAAAAACAAGCCAATTTTTTGCCTTGATTTAAGATAATTCATCTTACATAGATAATATTCTTTTTGTATTGAGGGATGAATGAAAGGGAAATGAAAATTGCTGGGCTGAGGGAAATCAAAGACTCTACAAGAAAAGAAGTGGATGAGAGGAGTTGTGTTTCCTTATGATCAGTGATGAAATAAATGACACTTTCCCTGCTTCCTCTTAAAAGGTGATTTGACACACTGGTTAGCTGGGGTCTGGGTGAATCCATTAGAGACGGGGTCAGACCCGCTGTCAATTATGTGTCAAGTTGGACACGGCACAGCTGACTCAAGGTTGCCACTCGAAGATTCATCGTCGAAGAAAACACTGTTCAAGGCAGCAGCTTTTGGAAATTGCAACCTTCAGAAATATAAAATTTAAAAAAAGCACTGCCGACGTCGCGAACAAGCGAACCGCTGTAACATTAACTGTGTCATTACCTGCCAACAATACCATTTTCGGTGTGCGCGCCATTTCATTTCCTCGTTATTCGTCTGTGGACTCACGGAGATGTCAATGAGAGCCACGCGTGAAAAGAGGAAAAGAACAGTCGAGAAGACGGAAGCGAGAGAAAGAGAAAGAGAGGGAGAGAGAGGGAGAGTACAAGGGCTGCAGGCTGTAAAGCGTCAGACTGTTGTTTTGGATCAGGCTATATGTAAACATGAGGGGAGCAGTGTTGTGTAGCTGCCAGAGAGCTGCAGGAGGAGGACAAAATGAGAGAGAAACAAAGGGAAAGCTGAGTGGGGCTGTGGGATGATGGGGTGCTGATTCCGGTCATGGAGAAATTCTCCCCTCGGCATCCAACTCATGTCTTTGCGCAGCACGGAGACAAGAGGAAATAGTACGGGAGGCAACAAAAGGCCCCATGAAAGCCCCTCATCCCTGTGCCAGGGGAATAAATAGAAACCCATTATTACCTCTGAGACAGCACAACAGAGAGAGGCAGCAGAATATACTTAGGAGAATCAAAAAAACACTCTCCATCTCCACTGATTTCATGCATCTAATCTAAGAAATGACACAGGCATTCGCTGCACAGAGAAAGCCTCTAGATTGTATACCCCTATAATATTGTCTCAGAAATCAAGCACAAAATGATAGTTCTCCAAGTGCTTGGGAAAAACAATAAGAGCCATGGCAGTTCCATCAATTGTGTCAATGTTTTGTTTTTTTTTCAACAAAAACTCCCAGATGATTAAATAAATATTGATTTATGTATCCACACTGGTGACGACATGGTGGTTCTGTGGTTAGCACGGTCGCCTCGCAGCAAGAGCGTGACCAGTTGGAAACCCGGGTCTTTCTGTGTGTTCCTCCCGCAATCCAAATGTAGATTGGGGTTAGGACAGTAGATATGAATGTGAGGATGAATGGTTGTTTGTCTCTGTATGTTGACCTTGAGATACACTGACAACCTGTCCAGGGTGAAAACAACCTCTTGCCCAATGTCAGCTAGAGCCCCCCGCGGCCCACAAAGGATAAGCTGTATAGAAAATGGATGGATGGATGGATTTCCACTCCGTGGTATCATTCTCATCACCATCTAAAACAGAAAGGTTTCTAGCTCCTTTTTGGGTTTGGTTTTATTGTACATCTGGACGAGTGTAGCTCCTCGAGCCAAAGACACTTCTTGAAGCAGTCGGCACTGAATCATGTTCGGTAGAAATTGTAGATGCATTACAAACACTGGCTGGCACATTTTGCCTAGAGGCCCCTTGCAAATGCCTGATGGCAAATTACACAGGCAAAGTGTAGTAATGTGGGTTGAAGGCCCCATGTTTTTGCAAAAACTGATTTTCTTTGCCCATAAAAGTCATTTATTTATTTTTCCAAGCAATGGTTCACCTTATAAAAAATGTACTTGCTAATTAAACAAACTGTTTGTATCCAAAAACACCACAAATGGAGCACCACTCCACCACTAAAGACCGTGAAAAGCAATTAAAAATATATTTTCTGAGTTTGTCACACCACCATGTATATATATAGGATATCTCAGCTTTCTTTGTAGGCGTGGAGCAATCCTTCAGATCCACCTCAGACACCTGATCTTGCCTGTTCTCACCTGTCCCAAAGCAGAGGGGCTATTGTCATGGCAACTCCCCCTCGCCTCACCAACACATTCTAATGAGGTCAGAGGACCGCAGCTCAAATTGCAAGACGAGCTCGCTGGATTCGATTCGAAGGGATTCCCGTTCACATTATTATTAACGGTGCAAAGAGCCGACATCCCAAGTGGCCATTTACTGTTAGTGCTGGGTGATGTGTGAAATAATGCATGTTGGAGTTAAAGAGCAGTGACCAGAGTAATATGGATTTTGTTGGTGCAATAGTTTAGAGTTTCTCTAGGACCACAGCTCTATCGACGACGACACTCAGTCTAGACTGAAATATCTCACCAGCTACTATCTAGACAGATTCAGTGTTCCCAGAGGATAACTCATACGGCCATAAGTCACTTTGACTAATGAGCATTGCAGATTCATAGCAAAAAAACATTTGGTCTTGTTACATATCAATAAATCCTTTTAATATCATATGTTGAGTGAAACCTGTTTACCTCTTTCCTGCTTAATGTCCATTATTACCAGTTTTATATTTCACCTATAAAAGTTTTCCTGTCTGTGGTAAGTTTGACTCTCCATATGTGTTTTAATTACAATAACCTAATTACAAAGTTGCTGTGGAGCTGTAAAGACTATCAATATTACATTGTTGCTATGAATAATAGAGAGAGCAAATTGATATAATGTAATATTTCTGCACCTCAGCAATATTGAACCCGTGGTAAGTGTATACGGATCCATAAAAGCCAGGGGAAATGTATTGCCTGTTGAGACATGTTCTGCACAGATGTGTGGCTTTCATATCGATCATATAGGCGGGTCATTTTCCCTTATTTTCGCCTTAGTCATCAATATTCCATTTGTGTGCTGCCTGGCCCATGCACTGGGGGCTCGGGTTCGATTTCAAAATCCACTGGAAGCAATTAGCTCCTTCATTACCATCTCCCGTTCTCTTCCGTTCCCCCTCTCGCCCCAGACGCACACACACAGACACACACACACATACTAATGCTGCCTGAGATCACTCTCCAGTCTCCCCCCCATGGGAGCAAGGGTGTTGTCACCTCTCAGAGCTCCGGTCCACAACCTTAACCTCCTTGAGATCATGGCAGTTCATCAAACTGTCCTTAACCGCTAATCAGACTTAAAATGTGCAACGGGAAATCAGTTTAATGATAAGATTAGAGACAGGAGGCCTCGTGATTATCATAGAAACAGACTGACTCTAGCTGGAGACGCTACAGCCGCAAGGCCGCAGAGTCGATAACCCTCACTGCACAACCGAGGCTGCAGTCCCTCTGAGACCTTTTGGTGAAGTAAACTCAATCTGTGCTGACATCCAACACATCAAATGCATGTTTGCACTCAGTTTGCAGAAAAAAACAAACCCCAAGTTCCAGACCTAAACATAGAAAGTTCAGTCGTGCTTTTAGCGATTGATGTTTGCGCGACACCCCTGGGAACCGGAGTCTTTCAAAGTTGTGGTGTCATCCCACACGCAATGCGTTTAACAAAGGCCATGCTTCATCACACCCTGACTCTATCACTTTCTGACTGTTCCATCTCCTCTCTTCCCGAAGGTGAGAAATCGGCATCACCCGCTAATAACAGTTAGCCAGACGCAGCCAAACATGAACAATGAGCTTCACTGCTTCCCCGCATGTGGCCAATGCTAAGGTGCTACTGTGTGGCTTAAAGCTCAATGGTGAGACATCACATGTCAACTGAATGTGGAGCACCATGGGTGATGTCTCTCTTCAAAGGCAGGCTGCGCTGTCAGACACGCTTATGTTGGAGGGAGATTCGGTAGAATGTGTTGCCAGGTAATATTTAACTGGCCCTTTCCTTCCAATAAACTGGAGCCACAATTAAATTCAACCCAGGATCTGAAAGGGCTCATGAGAGACAGCAGTGATAAAGTTGTGTAAATATGGCTCCTCTGGGTTTTATTTTCCAGTCACTAAATATATACAAACTGCACTGAATTTGTCCTCTTGATGGCAACTTCCAAGATGTCACCCGACACGGAGGTTGAAGCGAACTGTCACCCCTGACATTTCTTTTTCTCATCTTGTGTTTCGCGAAAAAACCCCACGAGAAGCGGCGGCGGACGACCTGTCTCAGGCTGCCTTAGATGTCTGCGCGCACACAGAGTGAGGAGAGGAGAACGACAAAGACAAGAGAGAGAGACAGAGGAGCATAAACAGAAGTGATTCGCAGGAAGCAAAAGAGTCTGGGAACAAAAGGAAGCCAGAGATGGAAGTAGAGACAGCGAGTGGGGGGGAAAAAAAAGAGAAAGGGAAAAGAGACGGGCAAAAAGCCGAGAGAGTTTGGGAGACAGGGAGGCGGCGAGAGCCAGAGCAGGAGGGCGAGAGTGGCAGATGGAGGGAAAGAGAGACAGAGGCACTTCCAATGACTCTCCAGAGACCCAAAGTGACACTGTGTGTTAGGACCAGCAGTGAAGAGCCGTCCCTGTGGCTTGTGGCATTAGCAAACCTTATTATTGCAACTGATAACACAGCACACCCACCACATCACACTCCCAGCTACTCCCCCTCCCTCAAAGCACCCGGCACCGCAAACCCAACATGGTGTTTGTACACGATCAACATCGCTTCTGCATCGCAAACTCCCCAGTGACAGACTTTTGAAATGAAGTGTCTAAGAATTGTGATTTCAAAGATTCTTGAAAGACCTCCTGCTGAAAAAACACATGGCATAGAGATGTTCTTACTCCAACATTACTTAATGTACTGGCTCATTTGACTGCAATATTCCCAAAGTGCATGAATAAAATAAACCCTGTTCAACTTCAAAATGTTCGAGCGGTAGAAGCCGCTGCAGGGATGAATGAGGCAGACTTAGATGACTGCGACACATTAAAGTAGAATGGCTTGTTCTGTAAATGTACTGTTCGTTGTCTATAATAGAAGAGATAATTAGTCCGCGATTTGATTATCTTCAATGGATCGGTGCTTTTATTAATAGACCTGCACAGAGAGTCTATTAAGTCTTCTTATTGGCTGATGATGTGCAACAGCAAAGCCCTGTGACCTTGCTGCAGGAGACTCAGGGACGAATATGGTGATGTCCATGTTTTTAGCCACTCTTGTTTAGCTATGTATGGTACTTTTTTCTTTAGATATTCATAGTCCTCAGAAGATGAATATAATGATTTTGAAGATTGCCTGAACTTACATTTAGCAGTACATTCTGATCAGTCAACATTTTACAAAAGGTACAGTAGCTAAATATTCAAAGTGGATTGTCACTACTCTTTGGATAATGATTATCAGGTCATATTTACTTAAGTAGCATTTACAGGCCAAAACATGTTAGACTACCCAATTTCACCAGTGCTTTTAAACCATTCAAGCTGCAAGATTCAATATTTTCATCAAACGAGCATGACCATGTTTAGGGTTGACTATTCAATAATTACTCTGCCCTGTCCCTCACCCATACGTAGAATTAATGGAATGCTGATTTACAGTTTTGGTTCACAAAGCAAAAAGCAGCACATCTCACAATGTTAAAGGAAATGAAATAGATCCAGATTCGCAACAACATTTTATGGGCTCATTCTTGACCCATAACGCATCCCTCCACCAAGTTTTGGGGAAATCTGTAATGTGAGGTTTGCGCCCATGCGAAATTCGGGAATTTATCAGTAAAATGATCTGGTGAAATAATACAAAGTTGCTGCAGCTTCACGTGAAATGTGACTGTAGGTGCATCTGAGGCCTTTTTTCCTCTATTTGATTATTTCAGTGTAAACAGTGACTTTCTGGCTACAAGCGTCAAGTGTGTCACCTTCACCTTCAGTGTGTTTTTCGGCTTCTTTGTATGTGTGTATGTGTGTATGTGTGCATGCGTGTGTGTGTGTCACTGAAGCTCGTTATTGGCTGCTGATGGCGGAGTCTCCACGGAGTGAGTGATGGGGTTTGGAATGACAGCGTGGGGGGAGGTGGGGGTGAACGGCAGGAGTGAATGATGGAGGGATGGAGGGTGTCTGAAGAATGGGGGCAGGTGCCTGAGGTCCAATCCCATCAACTGAGGCAATTGTGCGGAGCGAATACTGGTGTGTGTGGAGGTACGGGGGGGCGAGAGACGGAGTAAGACAGAGATGTGGTGGCTGCACTCCCATTACTAATACTGGACAATTAAGTGGAGTGATGTTTGAAAACACAGAGGGGAGCGGGAGGCTGATGCAGGACATCTCAGACTCGTCTTTCACTGAACCCCTCGGAGCTCGGGCTTCGAGGGAAAGCCCCGGAGAGAATAATAAACGATGTTGACAGACCTGAAGCTGGCTTGAAATACAGTATGTTATCCATCACTGTGAGCATTTAAGGCCAGATTTGTCCGTGAAAGCCCACCTATTTGCTCCAACAGTCTGCATGTAATTAGCGTCTGAATTATGGAAGCAGCAGCCAATTATGCAATCAGAGGCTGGGGCGGCTGTCGACACGTACTCTGCGAGTTAAGGAGAGCTCAAAAGGTTCCTTAACGGGAAATGTGAAAGACGGCCCAGCCCGGGAGAAGAACTGAAAGTGAAGTGATATCGACAGACAAATTGCTGAAAACGTTCCAAAGCATGCAGTTAAAATATTCAAAAGATTTCAAAGATTCACTTGTTTACTTGTAACATGCTGATTCGGTTTGTGCAGTGAAATGCAGGGTGGCGTACTAAAGCTGGAGTGTAGAATCAAAAGAGAGAAAACAAGGCGTAATACAGCATCAAACTGAGTATCATGAAAACTCAGTATAGTACTACAAATGTGGAATGTTGCAAATGTAAAGAAAATAGTGAATTTGAATAAGACATACAAAAAAATAACAGCAGACAAAAACATCCTTGTTGAGCGATAAGAACACTTTTATAAAACTCTCAAATACATAAATGAAACATAAATGTCATATTTCTACATAATAATGTTCACATAACTGAAGTGGATGGAAAACCATCATTGAGTTGTTTAAATTTGCACTGAATTTGAACGTTAACAACCCTGAAACTGAACGATTCCTCATGAAATTTGCAATGAAACCTTTGCAGTCTTTCCTGTATTGATTGACTTTAAAGGACAAAAAAAAATATTGAGCATTAATGTTGAGTTTTGTTGACAGTAGCTGAAGAATGATCCGCACAGCAAAGAAGAAAATGACTGGAATTCAAATAGAAACTGTTAATTACTGTTCAAGAAGAGAAACTCAAAATAATGAGAATGATGAATATAATATCACTCTTCTGTTATTAGTGATGATTTATTTGTGCTTATTTGAAAACCAGCTTTTACACGAGTCTATGGAATAAAGAAACTAGTGTTAAACTGTAGGTGCAATAATGCAATGTAAATGACCTGCAGTGAGAGAGTGCAATTGAATTATTGAACCCTGTGAGCCTTCCCTGTTCGATTAGTACAAACATGTATTCTGCTAATTTATTGTTGTCTCATGCTTTTTTTCCCCCCTTCTCTTTACTTTCATTCTTTTCTGCAGCAGTCATCCTGGTCTGCTGTCAACGAGAACGCAATAAAATCTGAGCTAATCCTCCTTCATCTTCTCCAATATACTAATGCGGCGGGTTTGTATCTGCTGTTTAGGTAGAAAACCTTTCACGCAAAAAATCGATCATTGCAAATTGTGGGAACCTGCGTAAAAGACCAGCAGCTGACTGTGGCTGGCTTAGTGTCGGCTCTCCTCTGCCCTATCTTGAGATGCCAGAGTAGACAGGAGATGATGAAGGCCGTTTTCTTCATTCACTTTGCTTTGCGGCAGGGCAACGATGGTCAAGCATAATAATTAAAATTTAAAACACTAGGAGAAAAAAACGTGTTTCATGGGTGTTTACGGGAAGCCAAAGACGAGAGATCTGAGGCATGTCCATGGGCAAATGTGCGATATGCATTAAACATAAGAATGCTCCTCGGCTGGAGAAAACATCCAGACGCAGCTCCAGATTTTAAGTCCAAATGACAGCGTTGCTTCTTTAGTTATGTGGTTTTTAGCTTTTAGTGTGTTTCTACTGTCACATTCTGACTTGATTGCTGTACACTGCAGGGACAGCGGTCATAAATCCTTGAGTGGGTTCCTTTCCCGAAATGGATGTAGTGTAACTACGGATTACAACATCGTGGAGTCATCCGCGCTCTACATTCCTTACATCAACAATCAAACCATCTCTGACAGTGTGTCTCCTGGATGCTGGCTATTGCGTCAGCCTGTCAGCAGCCTTCCTGAGCCAAAATGGAAGCGACGGCGGCGAGCAAATGTATCAGTTTCACATCCACCTTTCAGCAGAACGGTGTCTTGATAGACTTGCATCACTTGGCATCTGGGCGAGGTTTGTGACATTTTGTTATTCCTGCTGGACACATGATGCTGCGTGAAATGATCTTTGCTGTTAGTGCCCCATATCATTTAATTACTTTTAGCGACTGGATGTGTTTGTTATATTGTACTGGGGACAACCTGGGATTTGCTCACTTAGCATTCAGTGAACAGTGAATCTGTCGGCGTCGTGAATTGTTTGTATGCACTCGTGTGCGAGCATCATAAATGAGCATTTTTGTGCATCTGTGTAAACACGTCGGCTACAGTGTTTGTATTTGAGCTGAGTCTTGATTCATGGGGGAAGAGGAGGCTTCCCAGGAGCCTGTCAGTCATCCAGAGTGGCGTTTTCTTATTGGCTATAACTATATGTGTCCTGTCAGAGGCCTGGCCGGGGCCTCCACCCCACCACCTCACTCTCTGCCAGTTCACCCCCAGTCTGTGGACAGAGACATGGAGCTGAATGCTACTCTACCCTTACTATTATTATTATTACTCTGTTTTTGTCTCGAGACTGTCTAAAAATGTTCCCTCTTATTTTGTGACTGTTGCAAAAAGAAGATGTCAATTTGAGGAAAACCTACGTTGGAGAACAATTCATGTTATTTTCAATTCCTGCCTTGTTTTTCCACAAGTGACGTGTCCAGTACTTTATCACCAACTAACTGTTGAGCTTCATGTAGCCTCAGCATGTTATCGGCGCTCACCACCCCCACATGCCAGAGGAGCTGAAGTGAACACATCCTTTTTAGGTTAAATCACACTGCAGTTACACATATGTATCACAGAATAATTGGCACTTTTCTATTTGAGAGTGTAAACCAACATTTTGTATCATTATAGACATGATGCGTTCATATTCACGTTTGCTCAGTGAGATAAAGAGTTAGTTACCATCACTGTGAGGTTAATGTGAAGGTTTTTTTTACTTCCTACTTACATGACATCTGATATGTAATGAAGTAAACATGTACATTACATGTGATATATATGTTATTAAAGGACTGTTAAGGTAATAAATTTAACTCAACAACTTACGCAATATTCATTCAATTATTTTATTAGATTTATAGAGTGTAAAAATATATGAATGAAATACTTAAGTGTTTAGACCTTAACTCCACAGTGTCTAATCAAAATGACAAGCCGCAAAGGTCTCAGGCTGCATTTGGAAACAGATTCCAGCAGCTACATGTCGTGGGTTTCCGCCAACTCAGCTTCCACATGACGAGCCTCTCCCTCTTTTATAAACTTTTTATGAAATAACATTTTATCATTAAAATGATTTGACTGTCTTTAAAATAAAGCAACACAATCCCAGGCAGAAATCACAAACTAATGAGAGCGGGCGCGAAGGCAAAGTCCCTCTCCGGCACTTGAAACAGATTAGCACACATTCCAAGTCGAAGCTGAGGCCATCTAATATTTATTACCTCTATAACTTACTCTCCTGTGTACTGGCGGAACATTTAGCCGCGTGCAGGGAGGCAAGGGGTTAAAAGGGGAACAGCGGTGCCATAAAAGGGACAATGAAATAAACATGACTCACAGTGAAAGAGCCCTTAAAGCCAATATAATCTAGACGTAGAGAGGGGGGGGTGCACGTGCCGACGGCTGTTAAGGACAAGCAGCCCCCTCAGGTTGGAACTGTGAACTCATGTGAACAGCCAATCACATGGAGTGACTTTGTTAAGATGGAGGTGAACAGCCGTTTGGTCGCATTATCATCTACTTAGACCCGGTGTAAATCAGTTCGTGGTGATGCAGCGAGAGACAAGGGATAAAAGATGACTAAGAAGACAGAGTGTCCCTTCTCTTATTCCAATGTACGCCGGAGCTGTGCACAAATAATTATTTCTTGGATAGCACGAGAGAGTCGGGGATAAAGCTGCAGACGACTCAGGGAGACATTTTCAACACTGAGCTTAGCAAAATGAAAAAGAAAAAAAAAACAAAACACACTGCTGTAGCTTTAAATCCAGCTAGAACCAGTTGTAGCCTGTAGCCAAAACAATATGTGACTCTGACTCTGTGCGCGTACGAGTGTGTGCGGGCATGCGTGTGTGCGCGCAGGCATTTGCAATGATGTGCTCCTTCAAAAGATAAGAGCAAAGATGGATTACTCTCACCTTTCTCTCGCTTTCTCCTTTTAAGCTTTAACTGCGGGGCTGATTGCAAACTTTACGCATGCAAATAAACAAGGTACGATACTGTGATAATAAAGGGGTATCTGCACAGTGTGCGCCTCGCTGCGCAAACACATAAATAAGAGGATACGCGCGAACACAAACAGCAGTGGGTGAACGGTAATCTTAGCTTATGCTGGTGACAAACAGCCACATTAATCACACAATTCAAACAGGCACACACTCGCGTGCACGTCCCCCAGCACGTGGCACAACCGCTGATTCTAGAGGCCGGGCCAGCAAGTGCCTGGATGCATTTAGTTTGCGTCATACTTCTTTAATTTCCTGCGCCACAGACGTGTGCACAGCTTCAGAGGACGTGTTTAAGCCCCCCTGCCTACCAAGTCTGGTTTGGTTAAACCCAACTCAGCAGCCCCAGCGCACACCAGCCTCCTCGCAGCTTTCTAAAATTAGCTCAGAGGATCCACAGTCTCTCCAGGGAGACGCAGCGACTGGCTGACACGTCTGCAGCCTCATGGAATCGTCTGATCCATCATGTGTCCTCGTGCTAGGTTACATTTGTAATACATGTGTTATCTTTGAACGCTTTTATGTGTTTTTTTTCTCAGCCACCATGTGCATCATGCAGGGATCATGCATGTGCACATTCATAGTAGGTGAATGTGAATGTGTGGGTGTGTTTTCTGAAAAACAAATGCCAGCTGCTTTTCCAAATCCTGTTTTCTGCAATCAAATCCACTGATCCCAACATGCTGAGGTAAATACAGAATTAATGTCATTGAGGAAAGTGGTATTTACTATTTGTGGAGCAGGGTCTGCCCACAGTTTTTATGACTATGCTAATCCAAGCCTGGTAAAGCCACACCGCTGTTTGACCGTCTGGTGAGTGGGAATCCCGGGGTTTTTCCTTACATGTATGTGCACGCACCTAGAAGATAAATGGTCTGTATTTACAAATCGCTTTTTCTAGTCTCGATGACAACACAAAACTCTTCACAGTGCAGCTTTGCCATTCACAGCCATTCAAACAATGCAGCGCTTTGTCAATTACACACTATCTGGCACAGACGACAGAGGGGTTGCCCAAGGACACGTTTGGGAGCGCTTGGGATCAAACTGCCAACCTTCTGGTTAGCTGACGACCCGCTCTACCTCCCGAGGCACAGTCGCTCCGACACACAACAAATTGAAAGACAAATATCGCGACTGTAAAGCCTCCACCTTGCAAAGGTGTCTTCAGTAAGAAATAAGTGAACTATTAAATGAGGAAATTTGACCTTTGACGTCCCTGACTGATATAATGTGAGAATTGCACACTAAAAACCAACATGTTACACAGGTATATGGAACCAAGGATTACTGTATATTCATTGGAAATAACACACACACACCAGCCGGCTGCTGTCTCGCTTGGAAGTCAATAACATTATCCCCTCTCCATCTCTGCGAGGCTTATTAGTCTGGAGAGCCAAACGGCTCTCTTCAATGACACTCTGGAGATGAAGGGATAAATCACCACTCTGAAAGGATGAGTATGTGTGGGAAAGTGAGAGAGAACAGGAATGAGACAAAGGCTCACACAGAGAAAGAGAAGGAAGAAAAAAGCATTCTCTCGCACAGGCTCAGACCCACAGACAATTAAGTCAGGGTGGTATGACTTTTCATTTTTTGGTAAAGTGCAGATAATGCGAGGACAGGTTTTTGTGAACACAAGGATGTTCAGCCTCACAAATCTTCCCCTTTGTGAGGGCCGTACTTCGGGGGCCTCCCTCTATCTCGCCGCGTTTTTCTCTCGCTTTTCTTATTCGCTCTGTCTCCATCTGTCTCATTTTGCTTCATCAAATAGAGAAAAGGTGCTTTATTAGGTCTGGTAGTCTAAAAGCATCCCCTTTGTGTGTGTATGTGTGTGTGTGTTTAAGAGTGTGTGTGTGTGTCCTCCCACACCGTCACCAACTTCGCTCTCCATTTCACCCTGCTCTCCGTCCCTCGGGACACTTCAAAATCCAAGGAGAGAGGAACAAACGCCATGAGGCTCACTGCTCGTTGGATAACACACAAGTGAACACCTCACGGACTCGTGTGCCCTATTTTCCATTGTGCTAAGGGCACTGCATCAACAAATTTAGGCTGGTTCCCGAAATTTGACTTAATTTGTGTCAGAATGTATTATATTTTTGTAATTTGAATTACATCAAAGTTTCGTGAATTACAACGTCAAAACTGTTTTAGGAGGAAATGATGTGCTCTTGAAACGCCGTTCAATTAAAATCTCAAAAATATTCTTAAGTACGACTTAAATACTTGAAGGTTTAACAGGAATCAGTATATATATAACTTGTGTGTCATTTTTTGTAATACAAAAAAGAGCCTGGTTTTTATTCATAATAAATCCTCAATTGTCAAAACTGAGAACTGATAGAAAGGGGGTCACTATTTTTAGGCTCTTACCCCATTTCACAATGTGCCAAATCACTTCACTCCACTTTTATTCTTTTTTCCATTAAAGTGATATTAATATGAAACATAACTAGCAGTTAAACAAACTGATCTTGGTTAAACTGACAATTTACAAAAAGTGAATATCATTTTAATCTTCCATTAGCAATTCACTTTTTTTCTGCTTTTGTGAGAGTTATGGAATGAAAGTGTAATTCTGGGTCAAACATCCCTGAATAAATATCTTCAATCAGCCACAAGTTGCAAAGTGTGTACTGGGATAAAAAAAAAAAAAGGATAGACTGTTTTTCATTGTGCTGTTAATGAGATGTCTCTGGCAGGGGAGAACTCCCATCTGCCGCGATACTATTACTACCTCATCATTATCTACAGCACTGTATATGGGCACAGGGATTTTGGCATGGAACAGACTATGGACTGAATTATTTTCTTTATGCGACCAGAGTCTCATATTTCTGTCTTGCAGGACAGGGCAGTGAATGTGGAGAATGTGGCTGCCAGAAACTAAGTAGGTGCCAAAATAAAACTATGTTCTAAGTGGAAGCTAGTTAGCCTCTTGTTAGCTTCCAGTTTATGGGTGTAAAAACAAACTTAACAGCAAAATGGGCTGTCCTCTGTGTTTAGGGGACAAACATCTCCAGGCTCATTCATTCATTCAACGTTTGATATGTATTTGGAAACGTATGTAGCCTACTGTCCTCTTCTGTACTGTCTGTCTTCATTTCGTCCATATTTGTGTATGTCCTCTGAAAGCTAACGGATATGGACGAAATGGAGGACAGTGAAGCCAATAGTTCAAGTGAGGCGACATAGATCACGAAGAAGAACTTTTAACTATGGTTGAACTCTTTGATTACTAGACTTTGTGAGTTCGTAACAAACTACCGGTACCTGTATGTTACTTCAACCATTTACAGCATGACCGCCTTTACCTTCCTCTCTCTTAACTTTATTACAACCTCATCCACCAGCCCCAAGTTTGTTGACAGAAAATCTTGACTCTGCACCACCTTCTGGTGGCTGTCTTGCTTGACAACAATGCCATCACATAACACATGGAAGTATGTGGGCAGCAACGTTGACATTGTTGGAAATGGACGAATCTCTCTTCTTACGTAAAGAAAGAATAAATGACCCTGTATTTTTCATATTGTTGATAACTAAAGGCATCGAGGGTTGAAAGGGCTCAAAAAAGCTACAGCGAGAGGCTTGAAATATAGTTGGAAAACTGAAAATGATGCACAATAGCTGCAGTGTCATTGTTGTTTCTATTTCCTTTCACATAATGTAAGAACTCAACCGTCCAGGTCAAATAAGAAAAAACATGTTCGCACCTTTTGTTGTAGTCAAATTCAAGCGTAAAGGGAGCAAGCACATCAGCCAGATGAAAAGGTAAAACTCATGAAGTCGTCATATGTGCTGTGCGTGGACCAGTCTAAGTTAATGCCAATTCCTGTGGGACAGCTGGCTGTATGGTCGAGTGGTCAGCTCCACCCTGCAGGCTATCACTCCACATTTATTTCTGGAGCCCGTGTGTGTGTCTGTGCATATGTGTTTGAGCAGCTAAAGCTGGTGAGGAGTGTGACTGTTGCACTGCACCAGAGGCTGCTCCAGATGGACGAGGGGCTGAGACCCAGGTGGGTTTGAGTGCAACGGGTGGGGGGGGTTGTGGGTGTCGTGCCTCAAAATGATGCAGAACAAGAAGTGAAGACTGTACTTAATCCTATTTTTTAAAAAGTATCGTTGTATGAACTACTTTTGGAAGGAGAGAACCCTGAGTGTATAACCACACACAAATCCCTCCACACACACAGCCATCCATCATTTCATTATCTGGGTGAATGGATAACGATGGTGATTATGATGATGATGATGATGATGATGGTTTATTTAAGTGTTCAGGGTACGGGCCAAGAAGGAGAAGGACAAAAATGAAACGCAAAGAAGAAGAACAAAGACACAAAACCTAAGTGCTGTTGCTAAACCTCAGAGGGGGGCATTTAGAGCTCTGGAATTCATAGTTGCGGGAAGACTGAGCTTAGTGACGCATGTTTATTCCACATTTGTGTGTCTGTGTGTTCTTAGGTATTTAGTCAAACACTTTGTCCACAGTGTGCGACATCTGAAACATTAATGAGCAGTGCTGAGATGAGGGGGAATTTGCTGAATTGCCACGATGAACATGCTTGATTTGTAATTATTCATGGCGACACATTTAATCTGATGTGGTTGAGGAATCAGGGGGCTGTGGCTCCACAATGCAAGCTACTGTTTTCCTAGTCGGGCTATCTCTCCTCCAGCTTTAATTTTCCCCAGAACTGCGCTGAGATAAACAATCTGCTAACTCACACGGCTGAAATATTGTACCACGATGAAATAATCAACTCCAAACGATAAAAAACAATAGGAAAAAAACTAAATGAAAGAAATGACAGAGCCAAGCAGTGTGTGTTCAAACTTCGTGCTCTCAACTATCTCCGGAGGTTTGGGTACCAAAAGGATGAATGCGTCACTCAAACACACATTAGAACACACTAAAACACTCTCACAAACCACAGCAGGGATGACCTCACCAGCAGAGAGTGTAACTGGTATAAAGCAGTGGTCCATTAAGTACAAACTCCAGAGGTTGACTCCTATTTTTGCACTGCACAGTGGAGGACGTGCCAAGCAGAACACCACATAAACGCTCAAAAACTTATTAGACCGTAAATTTAGACCAGTAATTCATAAAAGATGACCTCAAACCAGGCGAAGGCTAGGCATAGCGAATGAGGAGTGCCGAGGTCGGAAGCTTCGGAAGAAACCTCTGTGTGAGCAGCGTGCATGTGTCCCGTGTGTGTGTGTGTGTGTGTGTGTGTGTGTGGGTGTATTTGCAAGCGCATGTGCATATGAATAGAGCTTCTTTATAGAACTTTCAGTTTCAATTTATGATCCATTAACTTGTAATAAGTGCCATAGGTACCCTCTTGTCCTGAGAATCAACACCGAGGGGAATGAGAAGGAGAAGGGAAAGGGCGAATAGAAGTCGACCACACGGGCTACACAATGCGGCGATTAGCTCGGGTTTTAGTCTATAATGTGGCATTTAGCGGAAAGCCCACATAAGTGCAGAGGAAGAGGGGTTCATCCAGCAGTCACAACATGTAGGATGCATTGTCAGCCCTCCCCTCTGGATATAAAATGGCCTTGATCTTTCTATGTAATACACAACAATTGCTCCAACCTTTTGGGTGCACCCAGACAGAATGAGTAGGGAAAGACCAACACTCTATATGGAGGGTGGGGCTAGCTCCCTTTTTAGTGAGCAACTTGGCAACTCTGTGACACATCAAGGAGTGCAACGGCAGCAAACTGTGGGTGGCGAGCCATAGGACCTCCCCTTAAGACAGACCTCTGGACACAGTAGCCCAGAGCATGGACTCTATTTGCTACATTACTATGCACGGGTACACTTCTCCATCAATTCTGAACTCAAACCACAAAACAGCGTCCAATTTCCAAGTTCTAGGACAAACCTGCAGCAAATCCTTTTCCACCAACCAGAGAAACCTTACTGTCACGTCTGTTGAGGCAAGGGGCTTCAAGAAAACCATCATTATCTTATCCAAAGTCTCTTTTACATGGGGCACAAGCAGAGAGCTGGTAGTTTTGCAGGTAAGGATATTATACCCCGACCCCCTTTTTGGCAAAATGTACACGTTTTTGAAAAGTCATGCTAGATCAGCTATTAGCAGTTCCTGTTTGCAGTGTAACCATGCATGTATCATTATCACTATCACTGCACTGTGGCTGATATTGAAGAAAACTTCCAAACTTTGTATGTAAAGCATCTTGGACCTACGGATATTCATATTCTCTGTACGCGTATGTGTTCAGTGTCTGCAATATTTGACGTGAATTGCACCATTAAGGTTAAAAGTGTTAATGTGCTTAGACAGACAGAAATGCTAAAGACCATTTGGGTTAACTGTTTTTTTATATGCATAGGCTTATCATGACCATGAGGTGATGAGAGGCTGAGCCACAGAAAAACGGGGTTAAGTCTGTGTGAAAATCAACTTGAACCGATTCTCCTCCCAGAGGAGAATATCTTTTTTATTGCATTTCTTTATTCTCCATGTATTTGAGTGCAGGTAATCGGATGTGAGAGCAGCAAACCAAAGTAGAGCAGCCAACATGTAATGGATGTACATCAAGTTGAAAAACCTAGAGCACATGAATATTTACATCAGAATCAGATTTTTGCTTATCTCTTGGTTACAGTGGAATATTTCAGACACGAGAGTTGTGGAGGGCATTGTCAGCATATGGAGCATAAGCACACAATCTGGAGAGGATTACTGTATATGTTTAAAGATGTATGTAAACATGTGTATGTGTATGTGTGTGTATGTGTGTGTGTGTGTGTGTGTGTGTGTACTTGTATTTTGTGTATCAGTCTCTGTCTTTTATTGTCATCGTGCATCATTTTTGTATGTCACAAAAGAAAATCCAAAGGTCGCTGCCCTTTCTCTCTGTCTCCAAAAAAAAAAAAGCCTTAGCCTAATACTTTCAGATCCGATAGCAGGAAGCAATTGCCTGGCAACAGCGAGATTCAGAAGTAAAATGGCTGCTGCTGAAAATGTCAAAGACAAAAAAAACCAATGTTATAATTTGCAGAGATACTTGCACAGCAGGAGAATGAAGATGAGGGTCATATTGGGGGCTAAAGAGGCAATCACAGCATTTTCTTCTGCAAATACAAGCAGTGTAAAAACATTTCCAAACAAAGAAAAGCTAAGACGGAAAATCAAATAGTGGCTAAATCAACAAACTTGAAACAAGTGGTTCCATGAATATTCCCGAATGTCCTGAGGGCAACGCTGCATTCTGCATGTGGTAAGTCTTTTTCTCTCGTGCTCGTCTTTTCTTTTCTACAGCTTGACTTCAAAGACTAACTCTCTTGCAGATTCCGAGTCAGGTGGCGGGGGGTTGGGGGTGTTGGGGGATAAAGCACACAATATGCTGAGTGCACGCCATATCACACATCTCTCGCTCTTTTATGTGTTAATCACCACCAGCCCAACAGTGGATGGGAGACGAATGAGAAAGTAATGAAGATTTAGGTCGTGGGAAGTGACTGGCACACACCCACCACCCCTTCACCACCACCCCCACCACCACCATACTCCCAGACACTCTCTGACATCTGCTTGCTCCATAATTTGTATTCACATCTGCTACTGTTGCCGAGTGTTGTGGGCATATGCCACATGAAAGGAAAACATCCTGACCTTTCAAGCTCGATCATAAAATGTGACGACTGCGGCGAACGGCAGCGCCTCCCAGCAAACTCAACGGGTGATTCTTTTAAACATCTAAGAGGAAGAGCTTAAGTGGGATGAGTAAGTTCATTAGCCCTCATGGACGTGGCCCCATCTAAATCATAGAGCAAAGCAGTTACTATATAATTTTTGATGCCTATAAAGCTTCACCTGGGAGAAAGGAGGAAGATGGGGGAAAGGAACCAAGGCAGCACCTAGATTAGACATACAGCAGCAGGAAGGACCTCGCTCTTTAAAAAAATAAATAAATAAAAGGGAGAAAAAGCCAGGCTTGAGTCTGGCAGGCGGAGAGCTCTATCAGGGCCAAGCCACACATCTATCACGGAAAGGCACTACGGCTTTTGAGGATAAGGCATGGAAGCATGAGGAGAGACTATTTCCATGGGGAGTCCTTGGAGAGGCCAGGCCCAGCCTGCCAGTGAAGCCCCGCAATGAGAGGTCTCTCTGGGGGACTGCAGAGGATAAGAGGGCCCGGCGGAAGAACTCACACGTCAGCACTTCAGTCACGCCTAATCCCTGCTTAGTACACCCACTGCTATGGCAAGGAGAGAAAGGGAGGGAAAGGGGGGAGCGGGAGGAGGGGGAGTGCTGAGAGTGAAAATTGTTAAGAAGAGAGACAGAGAGAGAGAAAGACAAAGAGAAACAGAGGGAAGATAAAAACAAGAAGAAAGGGGAAGATTAAGCGAGGGAAAGAGATGAGAGACAAAGAGAGAAAATTGCCAAAGGAACCATCAGAGGTGAGCGAGTGGAGGCAGTGTGTGAAAATGAGAGACGATGAAAATTCCGGGATGTAAAGAGAGAAGAAATAACTTCTGCCAACACATACATATTTTTGTCATTTCAAATCCTATGCGGGTCAGAGGAAATCAGAGTCGAACAGAGGTGACGCATGGAAAATTAATTATGATGAATGTACGTATGTTTGTACAAATCTCCAGAGTGCAAAAATGACAACTTCAAAGAAACATTTATAGAAACTGACTTTCAGCTCAAACAAATCTTAATTGTGGAGTTGGAAATGTGGAAATGTGGCTCTGGGTCTATATCCATTCACACATTAGCACGTCAAATTACAGCGAGACACTCTGGGTCCGACTTAAGCAGGGTGAAAGAGGATATGCTCGGCTGTCTTATGGGAAGAAAAGAAGTCCCTGCTGCACCACCAGAAATATAACCAGAAAACCGTGCGTCCCACTTGTCAAACAAATTACACGTTCTCTCCGTACGGGTCTTCTTCTGAGAAACCAGAAAACCCTGCTTGTGTTGTTTAACAGTGGAAGGGGTTATTCTAAATAAAAAAGGCAAAGTGATACAATCTATGTGCAGAGGTTAAAAAACACAACTGTAAAGACACAGCAAGTCTATTTAATACTAGCTCCTTATATTCATATTTCATAGAGGTGTGGAAATTTGGTGTGTTGACCTGACATCACTTTCCAGAGGCACCACAGCACAGCAGAGAACATCTAAACCTAATCTGATGCATGTTGTGCATATGTACAGTAGATGTGTATCTTTGTGCTCATATTTTTTCTATTGCGCGTGTGTGTGTGTGTGTGTGTGTGTGTGTGTGTGTGTGTGTGTGTGTGTGTGTGTGTGTGTGTGTGTGTGTGTGTGTGTGTGTGTGTCTGGATGGAGAGACGGAGGGGTGAGAGAGGAGAGAGGGATGCAGATGGAGCAGATGGATGAGGGGAGATCAGCGAAAGAGGATTACGCCACGTCAAACCATCATCGTACTCATAAAATCAGTCCACCCACATCGCTTCGGAGCCAATGCAGAGCAGGGATAATTTAAGGCCCCACAATCTATCTCTTTCTCTCTCTCTCTCTCTTACTCCAGATAGTAAACTACTGCTGAGAGGGAATGGACAGAAGAGGCAGTTTAAATTAAGTGAGGGGGGGATTCTACAAGAAAGGGTGATTGAGAGTACGTTCAGATAAATTGTAAAGGGTGATTGTGCAGGAAAGCTGTGAGGGGATTTCTAAGCAATAGGGCAAAAGCTGTGTATGTATTACGAAGTCGCAACAACGAGGACCAGGACAACATAAATGCGCTGTTCATGCTGATGTATGGGGGAGGGGCGGGCTCCCTGTGTAGAGAATGTTTCATTAAATCTGGAAAAGCAACCTAGACAGTGCTTTCAGCGCTTATCTGACATTTGATTTTCACAGAGGACTGGAGCATGATTATTACCCCCCCCGAGAGCGGGGACTCGTGTGTGTGTGGCTTTACATTAAAATCAAAAGAATACAAGCCACTTTACAGTTTTTAGTACGTAATTTGTAACTTCCGTGTGGCTGCTTGCTGCTTGTGACAGAAGCTGACAACTCTTCCAAAGAGAATTCCCTGGGGTTAGCTTCCCTGTAGCAGACACATACGCAAATGCATCCTCCGAGCTGCTATGTAACAGTGAGAGAACAATGATGTGAAATAGGCCACTTTTAAACCAATATTTCAACATGCTCTCAGTAACATTTACTACAAAGAGTCCATAAGGAGCACGGCCAAAGCAAAATGTTTACAGAGCGACGTTGTTGACGAATCTTCTCTGCTCGGTAAATAACAAAAGGCCTCTGGCAAAGCTTGTTCACACAGTTGCACTTGTTATTCAATAAACACACACTATTAAAGAGTATTGATATGAGCCTCCTGCTGAGCAACAATTTACTCTTTATTTCAGCTTGTCTACTTTGTTAAATAAAACAATGTAGTTTATGTTGTCTTGTGCTGTTTAAAGTCATTTTCTTTAAATTACTGTTTATTCTCTCAAATCAGTCCAGAAATGTATATTTCTCTTCAGAGAGCAGTCTGATGTCTACTGGTAATGGTATCTTGAATGTATTATTTCAGCACCATGGACAGCACTAACTCTAACAGCAGTCAGCTCTCATTGAGAACTAATCATTTCAGCACCATGGACAAGGCCACACTCAGCCTGCTATTCTGTAGCTGCAAAAACCTTAAAAAGTCTAAATGAAAGAAAGAAAATTAGATTCATGCAAAGTGTTCAAACGTTGACACAGACGATGCTGGCTAGGTCAACAATTTTGAGGAAACATATTAGGCTAATGTTACTAAAAATGCAGCCAGCACCAAGGACATTAAACCTTCCATTAATGATGAAATGTTAAATGAAGGGAAATTTTTTATCAAATTTTTATTTAATTTGATTAAAGATGTTGTTGGGATAAATAGGCATTTGTTCTAGCACCAGCCACTGGCTGCATCCAAAATCCCCTAACAACCTTCTATTTAATACGCTAAAACTGTATTTGAGATGCTCTTTGAAAAATAAACTTTCGTATGAATGCAAGAGTCAAGAGTTTACAGGGTAGTATTACAATATGCATCGTGCAAACACTTCAGTAGAGACAACATCCTAGTACCATCTTGGTTCAAATGTAAACCCTACCTGTGTCAGGCTTCAAGTCACCACAAAGTTATATATTAGACCAAGACCACAGTCGTTCCCCAACCTACACTGAGAGCTGTTCATCAGACATTTATATCTATGGGTATATTGTTATCCTAAAAATATAGGACATGCTTAGCTCAGACATGTAGTGATTCAACTAAAAGCCTGTAATTGAAGAGCATGCAAAAGAAACACAAAGGCCTGGAAACACATGTACTGCATGTGTGTATATAGGCCTACTTATGTCATATACACATAACACAATAAAGACTAAGGCTTTCCCTGGCAGCCAGTGTGGCCTTGAGGATTGAGGGCTGGCAGACTGGCTCCCCTCACAGAGAGCATGATAGAGACCGTCTCATCTTCTCTTTGAAGGCTTGCCAACAAGAAAGGCTCACCGGTCAGTTATGTAAACGCTCTCATCCCATCCCACTGCCCAACCTAGCAACTCCCCCTGGAGGGGAAATTACATCTTTAACAGGGCGGGCGGAGGAAGGACAAATCTGTTTTCTTTCGACGTCCTTAAGACGTGTCACGTGCATCTATGCAATTCCCATCATTGGTGCCGTCCCGCGTGTCCACCCTCCACTCGTTCACCGGTTTCCCACGTACCTACACTCGCGACACAACATCCCGCTCAAAGTGGCTGATAATTAACACCATCTGCAGTGGGCGGGTGCCATGCTAGGATGATGATGATGCATTCCAGGTCCATCTGTGCCTGTACATATATGTGTACACAAATAAGAGCGTGGATATCTACTGTCTATACATAAAAATGAAACTGCGACACACAACGGGACACAAAAAGAAAATCTGAGAGAAGGAGAGATGAGGAGAGATAAGAGATACCAAAGAGAATTGGACTCCCCTTTTATCAATAAACTCATGTCCCTGGCACTTCTTCTCAGCAGCCACTTTCTGCAGCATATCCAAAACAGCGAGGGAGCAGGTGGCTATTAATTAGCGCAGCGTGAGATCCTTCGAGTTCGTTTAAAGAGGCACCGTTTTTTGCCCGGTGTTTGATGGGTTGTCATCAGGTCAGTGAAAATAAACACATCACGCAGCCTGTGAGAAGTCAAATTGCTTCACCAGAGCAGAAGAGAGTAAACACGAAGCGCTCGAGTACATGCCGCAGTTAATATGTCAGAGAGTTTCTTTGCAAATGCCATTATGGGTTTTGTGATCGTGACTCACTCAACTGATTTGAGTCACAATTACATGACCTTAAGGCAAATATGTTGTCTTCAAAGAGGCACGGTTCATCTCGGACAAATTAGCTAATGACTATCATGTATTACAAGCTTGGACAGAAAAGCAGGTAATACAGGCGGAGGTGCTCACACCTCCTCTTCCACTCCAGGCCATTATTTACGTGACGTCTTTATGCACATGGGTCGAAGTGTTGGAAGGTGTTTTATTTGAGCGACATAACAGCTCTGACGCTGCCTGGCAAAGAGGAACAGGAGAATTGTGCTGCTTTCAGAAAAGCCATTTGTCACCATCCCCTATTTTTGTTGTGCTTTTTTGTTGGCCTACTCTGCTGCGTCTGTCGTTCGTTTGTTTATTTATTTTCTTCCCTCTTTTTTTGCTCTCCTGTGCTAAAATAAGATGAATCCATTTTGTGCTTTGGCGTCTGGGAAAAATTCCAACAACAATCATTTTATAGGCCCCCCACCACCACCACCTTCGTGGGAGCTAAGAGGAGCTCAGCTATTTTTGCTGCGGGGGAGACGAGGCGAGGTGAGGCAAGTGGAAGCGCACACTCGCTTGATGTTTGGCTGCTGGTGGAGATGGGGTAGATGTGAAGATAAATCGCTTTGTTCTTCACACACTTGCGGCAGTACATGTTAATATTTACCTATCCCCTTAAAATACAAATCCAGGGAAACAGTTTTCATTACAATATGCATGCCATGACAACGTACGTATGGATTAATACAGGAAAATGCTTTGATTTTCTTCTCACATCCCCTCTCTAGACTTGACAAGAGGAAGGAGGAGTGTTCATGGGAAATAGTGCAAAGGGAAAGAGGGAAACGGGTAATGGAACTCATTTATAATCAAAATGACAAGCAGCTCCAGTGGAGACAGGAATGAGAAACGCTGGAAGACTCGAGACGGGAGGACTGGGAGGTGAGGTTGAGATTGGAGAGGGACTGTGGGCTACTGGGAGGCTGCGGCTCCCCTCAGCATCTGGGTGAAGTTCATTAAGCAGCGGGTTTGCTGCGGAGGGACTTCGTTGCGAACCAGACCCGGAGCGAATTGAGACGGCTGAGGCTGTCGCTCCAAGGTCACAGCCTGTCCCAAGAGTCAGCGACTTTAAAAACCGGGAATTGGAGATGATAATGACGAAGCCGATGGTGACAATGATGATAGATGATGCACAGATATTCTTTTTTCTGCCCATTTTAACCGAACACAGGCACGAGCGTGGGGAGTCAATGACCCGTAACCAAAATGGAAATCAAGTATTCAGTGCGACACGGAGAACATATAGAAAGATGTTTCATATCTCATTACCCGCACACACTATTATTTAACACAGCGCCCAGGTGTGACATTAAATCTCACAGTATTTGTCTCCTATTTTGTATTAGTGACAGGCGAGGGGTGGGAATAAGCCTTCGAGTCTATGAACAACCCTGACGCCCGGAAATTAGGTTTCTGTATCATAAGTTTGCAAACACATAAGAATGAAACGTAATCCCAACTGATTTTTTTTTATTTTATAATGACAAAACTGTATGTCCTGTTCTTGTATTGCATTCGCCCCCTGAAACATTATATTGGCACACAACAAAGTAGTCGACCACTTTTAAGTACTGGTTGGTCGGAAGCCATTGACTGCAACCATCTGCTTTTCATACATTTGTCTGAGGTGTTTTTAAGGAGATGCGTAAGATTAGACAACAGCTGCACTTCATTCTCTCAGGGGAATAAAAGCAAAGCTCGAGTGGCTTGCCTCCAAGTTGTCACTCACACTTTTACAGTAAATAAACTTATTCTCCACTTATTCTCACTTCATCTTGTGACTTTTGAGACTTGGATTGCAGGTTGCGACACCAGGATTTGATCAGAATGTGTTGCCTGCCACACCGCTAGTGAGTCTGTATGTGCTAACAGGGTGTTGACGAGCATATCTACCATGTCACAAAAAGTTCACACTCCACGTATGTGTGAGGACTTGGTTAAGGTTATGGAAAAGAGAAGGACCGCGGTCCTCGATAAAGACAGGACGAGTTAACTCAAAAATGTTCTGCTTTGGCTGAACTTTCAGAAACCAAATATTTTGAATATATTTATTGAACATCTGATAAACTCTTGAGGTAAAAGTGAGGAGCTCAAAATCTTCAAAGGAGAGATTGTGCAGCCTGTTTCTTGTAATTAAGGCATTTAGTAATTCAGCACATTAGTCATCAAAGAGCAAATTCCTTCCGTGTTAAACATTTAAGCTTATTGTGTAAAGTAAAATGCGATGCCCCATTCTCCAAGGATTCTTTTTGATCTAATAACGTGTGCTCTCATCAAATCTCTACTTTCATTTGGTCCCTCAGTCCCATTTGTTCTCTATCAACTCCATTTTTCCCCTCCTGATCCTCATCTCTCCATGTGATCTATATGTGTCAAAGATGATTCATACAATCTCATAGAGATACAATGTTCCTCCAAATCATTAATCTTTGGTTTTTAACAATCTGTGACGTGCGGGGTGTGCAAGAGAGTTAGTGAATAGGATACAGTGTGGAGCGGGTCCTACGTGAATGAGGGTATCCATAAAGGCCTGTCAGATTAGGTGTGCCAATTCCTCAGTCTGGATTTATCATTATTACTGGCTGTGGAATGCTGGTGAATACCGGCTGCATGCAGATGAGGGGCGCCGACGACGAGATGTCAGACCAGATCACACTCCATTAAGTTCCACCCCTGAGTGTGAGTGCGTGTCTCTGTGTGCGACTGAGTGTGTGGGGAAACAGTAATTTTATGTGTCCGTGTTATATGTGGAGCGTGGTGGGTTGAGATGGGTAGAGACTGAAACATGTTACAGGGAGCGGCGGGCGGAAAAGTGCAGTGAGTGTGTGTCCTTTCTCTGGCGTGTTTAACACATTGTGACAAACACAACTGTATCACATACGCTTCACCCACAAAATGAAGCGAGCTTTGAGACACTTCAGTCTAGATAACGCCACATCAGTATCAGGGGGACTTCATGGCAGGACAGCTGCAATCCTTTTCGTTGATATCCAAGTGGAAAGAAAGAACTAAATCTCTGTGTCTGTTCTCTCACTGTTTCATCCTTGTATACACTCCACCTATTAGCATGCCTTTGAGCATCTACATGGCAAACATAACCCTGGAGCTGCTAAAATGCAACTCACATCTTCTCTCGAGATCCCCACCGCTGCTGCTTCCCATTATTATTTTTTTCCTGTGGTTGCTCCTCTCAATTTTGCTCTCCCTGCCTCACTGTTTCTTCCCCTCTCTGCTGCGGTGATTGTCCGTCTCACTTTCTTCCTCTACATCTCAATTTCTGCATTATGCCGGTTTGAAGAGACGCCTATGGTGACTGTGCACAACTCCGAAGTTTAAGTGTGTCACCATTTTTTTCGTTAAGTTTAACTCCAGTGAAGAAACTTGGACGGTACAACCAGTAAACTGCCCTGAACAATATTTGATTTCAAACGTCTGTGCTGCACTGGGCGAGTGACGGCAGCATCTGTGATCTGCTGCATCTCACATGAGTCTGTTCACACAGGGAGCGTGCCTGCTGTGTGCCTCCTCCTGTATTTCCTCTAATATAAGTAGGGCTTTGTACTCAACTATAAGTCAGGACCTTTAGTGGAGCCTCTTCCATTCCTACAAATATTTCACAATAAAATCACTGTTTAAACAAATGAATAGATTCAATCAACAGAAACACTGTCCGGTGAATGATTATTTTCACTGTCTCCAGTACTTTGCTGTGAACTGCGTGAAGAAATTAGGCCCAGCGTCTCTAGAAGAACAGTGCGGCTCACTCATGATAACATGGTTGCTGGATTGAAAAAAGCAAGACTTCCCGCTATGCACACGCGCTGCTCACCAATCTAGTGCGTTCAGCTGCTGAATGGATCAAAATATTAGATTCCCTGTTGTAAAAATCAATATGTTTTTCTCCATACTTTCTATGCATTGATTTTGTGAGACGTTAAACTATGTAAACTTATATAAGAGCAGGAGAAATCGAGGTGTTCTGAAACATTTGACCGGTAGTGCAAGACAAGAAGTTAAGCCACACTGCCGTGTTTTTAAATAACTGAAGAGAGAGAGGGATGGACAGACAGATGCGAGGGGAAGGACATGGTGGGGATGGGAGGGGGGGGAAGAAATATTGACTTTAACTGTTCAATGCTGAGTCAGTGTTTGAAGTTTGAAGGAAGTTTTGCCTTGAGAGCTGAGATGTTGGGGAGGTATTGACTGCAGACTATAACGGCTGAGAGGACTACAAATGAGGGATAGAACGAGCATTGATGGACTCCTGCTTTAGTGTATAATATTTCAGATGAACACACTAAATGTAAAATGTTAATGGCTCGCTGTTGACAGAAAATGAGATGTTAATGGTTTGCCATTTATTGCTGTGTAATGGTCTGGAAGCGGTTGATATTTACGCTAAACATTGATGACTATATCACAGGTATACAAAAGAATTAGATGCAGTATATTTGCCGCTGCTGTTGTTTTCTTGCCCCTTATCTGCTGCCTCTTCTGGTCCGGTATGTTAATAAGGTCTTTCAGTTTTAAAACTTGACCGCAGCGTGCACACTCGCACATCCAATAGAAACGAAGCATCCAGCCAGGTGCGTAAAAGCTGATATTGTGTATGTTTACAGCTTGGACCGCATTTTCCTGTCTGAACCCGTCCGAGCCCCAGAGAACACTAACCAAGCCAAACAGGCATTTGTTTTTTTCGTAGGCTGCACTGCGTTTGCGTTTCCCTTTTCTTGACAAGCAGTGCTCGTTTTGTTTGGGTAAATGTGTAAACCAAAGCTGTTTTGCTCTGAACCCCATGGAAAGCACAGCGCAAACCGCACTCCATCTGAAAAGGCATTGAGTTTGTTTGTCTTTTGCAGAGTTGGTTAAAAGACCTACCTATAATACAAGTACTTCCCCCATGTGAAGGCTTTCATCTCTAAATAAACAGATGTCTTGTATTTCCAGTGCAAGTTAACAACAGCAAAACAAACGTGTTGTCTGACAAACCAAGTTCATGCGGGTGTTGATTTTTGTGCATTTCGAAAATACTGGGAGCAGCGAGGTCATTGCTTAACCATGACCACCTGTGCCACCTGTAAGGAAGGAAGGCATCAGCAGCAGTAACGATTTAAGACCTATACGTATGTTAACATGCTAATGTTGCCCACTTGCAGGCAAAGAAAGTAACAGCTGCTGTCAGGTTTTAAAGCCACAAACAGCATGTTTTTTTCTCTTTTACTTGCTGCCACTTCATTTTGTACCTCACCTGTTTCTGGCTCAGGCTAAGCACACACACACGAAATAAGCACTAAACCCTCTGTCGCAGCAAGTGTTTCAAACCAAATCAACTCCGACTGAACGTATGGCTGTCAACTTCGCTTGCTCTTGAAGTACAAACAATATCATGGGCAGCAGAGCTTATCGTTCAGGGATATTAGCGAGCTGAGTCAGGTTAACTGCAGCATTCGACAGAACCTGACCTCAAACGTCAGCTCTCTCCAAGGTGTGCAGGCTGTGGCAGAACCATAAAGGCCACATATGTGTTGAGCCGAACAGCACCAAACAGACACGGATGAATAAAAGTAGCACAACACAAAGACAAAGCAGAAACAGGAGGCGGAAAAAAAAAAAACAGTCATTGACATCAAAACAAAAAGGAATGAAAAAACAGAGCACCAAGGTGTCAACAACACAAGAGTCTGTATCCCATCTGGAAAAAGGAAAGATGAATGACGGAAGTTAAATTAAATGCCACTCTGGGTAATGGGAAAGAGCTTGCGTCGAGAAAGCAGGTCACTTGAATTGCAGGGGATGTTCTTGAGTGGCTTTGCCCTCAGGCCCTGTGCATTCAAGCTTCCTTCTCAAGAGTCAATAATATTAGCTCTAACAAACACACAAACACACACACACATACACACACACACACACACACACACACACAAGTGTTTCCGCTACGTTCCTTTTGCAGCAGCCGCAGCTGCTTCAGGGTCACAGCAGACACACATTATAGAACCCGTATCCTAGTACTTTGCTGTATTACCCTGCCGCATGTCACTTTACATGTTAACGATAAGCACCATCACTAATCAGAAGTTATTAGGACACGTACAGTACTTGAAGTTTATTTTGTGTTTTTCTTTCTTTGCTCGAGAGTTTATGAGACACGTATTGAAACACGTTGAAAAAAATGCCAACATTTTGCGGGCAGTCCACCTGCCACACCAAGCACAGCCAGGATATCAGGGTTAAAGTGACCGAGGGATCCAGATTCATGATCCGACCCCATCGATTAATTATAAAATTATTGTGATCACTTTTCACCACCCGGATACAGTAAAGGCTATAATCAGAGGTTTTCAGCACACAAGCCTTAGTGCATTGATGTGAAATAGTCAAAATAATTACATCACTATTGATTTTATTATTTATTAATTTAAATAAATCGTTTTGGGGGGGTCGGATTGGCCGGATCAACCCTGGTGCTAAGAAAGATCCTAGGGGAAACACGGTACACACACACACAGGCAGTGTACCAGCCACTGCAGGCTGCTTATGTAAAAATCTGATTGCAGTTTTGAGCAGGTGACAAGAATCCACCAGCACAAGTATCCTTTATTTTTTTTATTCCTTTCTACTTTAATGAATATTTTAATTACGGAGCAAAGAGGAGACAGTGGCATTATCCTTTATTATGGAGGTGATAACGTTCTCTCCCTTCCCTGCGTTCTTGGCTCTTACGGCTTCAATCTCTGACCTCTTCTCTTTTTTCTATGCTCTGTCCTCATCCCCTTCCCCTCTCTCCCTCCCTCTCCCGTCTCTATCCCTCTGACCTGGATTATACTTTTTTTCCCTGCTCCCTGAGCTGAACAATACGCTCTGGCGTTATTAGCATGCAGCCCAGCCAAAAACCAGAAATCTGCTCAGACCCCTCCTCTCTGCATGCATCCCCCTCGCCGTGGCCTCGGCCCTCCATCTTACACTCTGCGAATCTCCATGTCTGCTTTCGGGTCACGCTCCATTTCTTCTGCTCTCTCTTTATCCAAAAGGCCTCCATCTATCTCTTTGCTAATTCCCTGTGTCCTCTCTCCCTTCTCTCTCTTCCCTCCCTTAATGTCTTCTGGTTTTGTTTAGCCCCGCCCTCCTCCATCCCTTCCCCCCCAGTGTGTCTACCCTTCCCTTCCTCATTCCCTGACCGCCGTCCACACTTCGCTACACCGCTGCTCGAACACTCGAGAGAGAGAGAGAGAGAGGGGGAGAAGCATGCTTCATTTAATGACAATAAGTAATTCTCCCTCTCCCAGTCCTAATGAGCCAAATCAGTCACGAGCCAGAAAAGAGGGAAGAGAGGGAAGCGAGGGAGGGAAAAGAAATGAAGGAGTGCAGGAAGGAGACAAGTGCCTCTCATCCTTAATGTCTGTAAACGCAGCTCTGACAGCCACCCGCGGCTGCGCTTCGCTCACGAGACATCCCTCACTCACTTTCAACTGCCAGCTAACTTGTTCTCACCTGGCGATCAGTTATCACTCTCTGAAGCGGCAGCTGACTGATGACACTTCAGTGGAGATGATTTTGAACAGAGGGATTTTGTTGTTTGTTTTACAGCGCCCACCTCTCACGCTCTCAGGCCTTGGCCACACAACAATTTTTTTAAGGATATTTTCCCCTCCATTTAAAAAAAAAAAAAGAAAATCTCTGTCCAGACGATAACACAAAAAAAACGTCTACAAACGTTTTAACAAGCATGCCAGGCCAGTAGGTGGCAAGTCCTCATCAGTGATCGGTCTCAATACCAGAGAAGAACGCTGTGGTAACACTGGGCAGGTGAGACACCTGTGAAAGAGGCTAATGTGGAGCTGTAATGCTACATTTAGCTGCAAACGAGCACGAGCCAAACAAAGACAAACTGGCATATAGCCGCCGTTATTGTTGTTGTTTCTGATGCATGATCACTACACAAAGCAGCAGTAGGCATGCATGGAGTTAACTGCAACGTTTTACAATCGGCATTTGTGACTTAAGACGCCGTTTGCATGTGGACGCAGAAGAAAAATTGGTGTGGACAGGGTCTCAATGTTCAATGTTGAATAACTACAGTCCAGTCCTCTCTCGTTCGCCTTTTTATCTTAACTGATTATGAGCTTTTGCCTCTTCCTATGTAGTAATTTATACAATGAGAGCATTTACTGTTTTGCGTCCTTGGTTACTGCTCTGAGGATAATGGACAATGTCATGGTAATTATTATGCATATGCAACTGGAATTATACAGTAATTATTACCAAATGAGCTGTCTTTCTGCCGCCTCATCAGAAATGTATCAAAGCAGGCGCTGATTAATGTGTTTTCATCGCCTGCATGCTAAACACGAGATATCTCATCTCTACTGTACATCCACCAGTGAGCATGACCATCGACAACCATGCATCATGCTTCCTCACCACTGCTATTAACCAGCCCCTTGTTAAACCATAGTCACAATGACTCTTAATCTGAAACCTTGTCGAGCCATAATCATTTTGCCAAAGATTCCATAGCCAGGGGCAGTGTGGTCTCTCCATGGTCCAAACCAGATTGTTTCACTGAGGCTAATTTCATGCAGCCAACAGCTTTGAGTCAGTAAAATGGAGGCTGTTTCGTTTCCGATCACAACTCCGGCTGCAGGTCGGATCTGCAGACAAGCAGATTGAACACAAAGTGCAATTTTGTGCATACAAATGATGTAGCAGCCAGTTAATCGTGAAGGCCAAGCTTTAAACAAACTACATTTGTGTTAAGGATTACTCTCGCTATTCAGAGGCATCTAACACTTAAGCAGTGACTGCAATTTAGCGTGACTTTGAAATAAAAACACCGAGAAGAGTCTTATTAAACTGGCTGTAAAACTTTGGAGTCTAAAAACATTTTTGAATAATGTAATAGAAAAAGGGTTGGAGGACGAAACATCTTAAGCCCCTCCAATAAAGTTTGAAATAGTAACTTTAAAGTGGCAACACTTATGGTCACTGGTGCTAAGAGCATCATATTAAAGGGGAATTCCAGTATTTTTTTTTTTTTTTTAAATCTTTAAATGTGGAGTGAACAAGGAGAGACAGAGAGAGAGGAAACAAGCAGAGGAGGGACAATGAGCTGCTGCATGGCCGCAAAGCTCAGAGCTCTGTTCCTGTGGGTGCTGTGACCATATGCCAACACAAGAAGAATAAACTACACTGTAAAAAGGTTGTCGACGGACGATACCTCGGACACTACAGAATGCTGTGTGACCACGTCGGAGGATTTGCCCGCTCTTGTGCCTTTGGTCAAACAGCCACTGTAGCTATTCTTGTATCAACACAAATATGTTCCATCTTTAAAATGCTCGGGATCACCACAATCCAGCACAGGAATGGCAGACTCCGCCAGTGACAATGCAAACCACTTTATACAGAAGTAATTAATGAGTGGAAACAAATTTAATGGCTTCATAATAATTACCAGTCGTAAATTGTATCGAAAATTGGTTTTGAGAAAATGAAAATCTTCAGGATCGTAACTTTAATGTCTCCATCTACATCCATAACAGAACATTACATAACATTTCACTAATATTATGTGTACAGTCTTTATGGTGCCCAAAATGAAAAAATCTATCTTCTGCTTTGGTTTGACATGTCTGCTGTTTACACTGGATTTCAAAGCTCCTTAAGATCATGGTGATCGACACTCTATGAAGACGATCTCGCAGGATCTAAGGGTAAAGATCTGCCCGGCTCACAACTCGCTCCTAATCTGCAATCTTACAGTAGTCTATAGGTTCCTCTTTACTGTTATGATGTTTTTATTTCCCACTGAATTGTCTCTGAGGATGTGAGACCCAAACTTACTTTATCAATTAATTAGTTTGAATAGTATTGATTGACAATAAAAGACAGCGAGCTAGTGCAGGTCAGAGATGGTGTTTTAAAAGCATTATCACTCCTGTGTGCAATCCAGCCTGTTCTAAATTCGAAGTTTTGTCATTGAAACTTTGCCGCCATGTGTCATGTGGCTAAATAAAGGGTAAATAGCAGTAAAATCAATGTAATTACCCTGTCTGTCCACCCAGCCTACAAGACACTAATGCTACAATTAATAGAGGGGGATTGACAGAAGGATTAGTGCTTTTAAACAGACGGAGAGATTATTCCTCTGAGCAACTACACTCCAAGGAGAGGAGAGGAGAGGAGAGGAGAGGAGAGGAGAGGAGAGGAGAGGAGAGGAGATCCAACTCCCAGCAGATCCCAATTTCCCCTCAGGCTGTTTTCAGGAGTGAAAGGCTGAGTAAAAACAGCACATAATCAGACAGAGTGAGCGCTCAGAGGGAGAGGGACACATAAGAAAGGGACCGCAGTATTACATCACTGCATTCATTGCTACCTCCTTGCCTCTTCGCTGACATTTCCTACTGTGAAGCGAGGTATCCAGGGTCAGGAATGATGTCTCACTGCCACAGCTGACCCATTACATCGCTTGAGAGGCAGTGATTATGTTGGCGAGCTAGCGAGACAAAAACACAGAGGCCCAAACAATAGCGGGAGGTCACCTTGATACAGCTGCCTGCCGGAGACAGCGCTTGAACGAGGGGGAAATGACTCAATTACAACCAGGCGCGCAGTGGCGGACTGGGAAAAGGGGGCAGGGATCCAGGCATACGAGCAGAGAAGGGTGTAAATTAAGGGGAAAAAAGGATGAAGCGTTTCTTAAGCCGCCACATTTGATTTTATATACGTACTGTGCGGCACAACTGAGAAAAATCGGTAAACCAGATTCCTGCTCAGTTCGGTTTAGTTGTAAACACCTCAAATTCCAGCTCAATTCTAACCTGAATTTTAACGCAATCATTTGGAAAATGAAGTGCAGGAGACACATTATTCAGACTATTTGTTGTCTGAAGAATTATTTTTGAAGTATTGGTTAAAAACAAAATATCACCCACAATCCATTTGTTTGACCATAGATTGTCCTTTGCCTTTGACAGAACCACAAAAAAAAGAAAAGCGTGGAGGAGGTGTTATGAGGCATAGTGTGGGTATCCTGTGATAGCCTTCATATGTGTATGACCTTGGACTCTTTAAAGCAATGTGGTGTCCTGACTGTGATTTAGGAGATAATAAGTGGTGATAATGGGGGTGGAACCTCATCAGGCTCTCACAGTCTGTGGTTCACAGGTCTTATAAGCTACTTTTAGACCTACACTAGAGTCCAGACATTTTCCTGAAAATGTCCGTTATGTGGGGAACAAAATGTACATGTCCACATTCCAAATTGTTTTTTTCATAATAATATAAGCGATCAATGCATTGCTTGTCCGTGTGAAATGCTATTTTCTGCATGTTTGCTTGCGCTATTGTCCATAAAGTTGTTATTAACCATGCAGACACCTCATAGTTTCAGCTGCAGTTGTGTGCGTACCGAAAACTGTCACGCATGTGAGAGCCATGTTTGCGCGTGTGCACCCCCCCCGCCTCCACCGAAGATTGAATTATGTGGGGAAAACGCGATGTAAACAAAAGACTAACGACAAAAGCCATCCTCTATTCTACCAACACTGTTTTTATTGCCAAGCGTGTTGTAGGCGCACCACCTCCTCCTCAAGCTCTAAATGGGTGACATCTGACAGGCGTCAAGCTGAACTGACAGCACTGTCCCATACATTGCCAGGGGCCTACTATTTCTATCCACTGCGGAAAACATGGATTTCTCACAGAAACTCAGAGCCTGGTGTGACACCGCTCAAACACCCCCACCAGAAAGTGCCCTGAGCCAGGAGCTTGTGAAGGATGCCAGTAATATTTGTCCAGAGGTTGAACAGATTTGTGACATCAGCGCTCGGCATTGCAGGAACATTTTGCTGCAGATTTTTACTTGAAGCACAGCTGAATATCTGGAAACTCTTTTGTTTTACCTCCATAAGGACCTTCATTTCAAATAGACGACTGTAATGCATTATTCACAAGCCTTCCAAAACACTCTGAGAGGATTCAACTGAAATGCAGCTTTCGCCAAATAATCAATACGACAGAAATGAAGGACTGAGCTGCCCAATTCAGACACATTTTAAGGACGTATTGGTTTATCCTTGCATACAACTAATGGCTTTCTAATTACATGAAAGGACATTCACCTTTTTTCCTTTTCTTCGGTGGCATTGAAAGTGAAATGGATGAGGCAGAAGCAGAGGAGGAATCAGGCAATCAAGACCTATTAGCTGCAAACTAAATGACGATGACTTGACAAGTTTGCCGTTTTGAACACACGTGGTCCTCAATGCTCTGGATCAAACAACAGTTTTCACTAACGCACTCTTGAAAGACCTCCGACGTCCTGACGGGATACTTCAAAGCGAGATGTTCACAAAGCTCCCATCAGCACGCAAGGACTCAGAGAACTTCTTTAAAGCTACTGGAGCCCCTCAGACGGGAGGCTACAGAACATTTGGTACAGAACGAGCATGGTAACATAGTGCCAGAAGTCACTGAGGTCAGTCCTCACAAAGTGGACCTGCAGCAACAGACTTCCTCTTTGCAAAACTCTGGCCACATTTAATGACGAATATCTAAAGGACTTTTGTAGAATTAATGTATAGAACAAGAATGAATGTTGACTACGATGAATGTTCCATTTACCTAAGAGGAGTTGTTTCACACATTAATAGTAAATACAGTGGAATCATCTGGTCTCCAGTGCTACTTCGTAACATAATTAAATCAGATTAAACCTTCTCTTTAGGGTCAAGACACAGAGAAAAATATTAATTATGTCATTTATTTTCCAAGGGCATAATAATTACCTTTCATGCACTCATGTATTAAGATGATTACACTGCACCATTAGGGCAGGAGACATATTATTAATGCTTAAATTTAACTTAGCCATGTATGTGTGGTGGGTTTGTATCTATAGGGTAGTTTTTGTAACAGGCTCCTGGGTGTTGCTGATTTAAATTATTTAACTTGTTCATTTTGATTCCATTGCAACTCTATTGCACCTGTGTTGCAGTGCAGCTCATGAAAGGAGTTGCTCAGGAACAGCGAGTCACATTTGATCTTTTTTCAGGAGGAACATGTGATGCAAAGAGAGAAAAACCACCAGGAGAAGAGACTTCCACCTTTTCCTTGCAACTTTGATTAACCTTTGACAAATACTCAGAGCCTTTTTTTTCTACAGAGGTGGAGAACAACTGAGGCCTGATGCAGAATAAGATGATTCAATATGACTCCATAAAAGATAAAGGATTCATTTCAGTGGGAGGAGAGGAGGCATAGGGAAAGGAAAACAATAAAGATGATTGCATTAAAATAGAGAGAAGTCACACAGTGTATTCCCCAGTCACAGCCACAGCGTTTCTCTACAACTCTATCAGCCTCAGAAATTAGCTCTTGACAGGCTCCCTGAAGAGTCAGAGGCGGCATGTAGGCCAAAAATATATATAAAGCTTTTCCTTTGCCTGGGGCTGTCCGAGTATTAGCAGCAAGCAGCCACTTCCTATGAAGCCGCATACAAATGCATTGATATGAAAATGTACATATGTGTACGTACACACACATGCTTGTGTTTGTCAGAGTGACGGATAGAGAAGACTGCTGGACTGAGACTTTTCAGGGACAAACGGTGAGTGTGTGTGTGTGTGTGTGTGTGTGTGTGTGTGTGTGTGTGTGTGTGTGTGTGTGTGTGTGTGTGTGTGTGTGTGTGTGTGTGCCTGAATGATTCACATTCATCCATGCTGCACACACACATTTGTCATGTTACAGTCTAATTCCTTTGCAGCAGTGAGGCACACACAGGCCACTGGAGGCTGTACATATCATCCACATGTTTACATGAGTGGGGTGGGTGAGGCATGATGCCATCAGAGGTTCTTCAAACCGGCCCCCTCCTAACAAAGTGAACACTATCATGATTAAATTAACGTAATGGTAGAAGAAAAATAAATGTAAATGTAGGTGAATTAAAATCTATTAAAATCTTAGAGATTTCTTCATACTTCCATCCTGATAGTCAATGATATATCATGTCACAGACATTTCATATTTTCATGTTAACAACAAAGAGCATTATGATTCATGTTCAATTCCAGCAGAGAATATTAAATACATGATCAGAGGAAAAACACTTAATAATAAATTATAAATAATAAAGTATGAGAGAAAATCTCCTCTAACATCCAAGGGACATCATACACACACATGTAGACGTTGTCATTTTCAACCAAACTTCTAAAATCACAAAGGTTTTGACGGAGACCTAGTGACGTTGGGGTTTCCAACTGTCACTGTAGTCTACAAAGCCAATCTTAGAATTGAAGGGGGTTCTCACAAAACTGTTGTTGCTCTAAATTAATGTAATCAGCCATCCTTGGGGGCCCCTTCTTAGCTTGGGGCCCCACACAATCGCCTGTTGCATAACCCCTGAGAAGAGGATACACCCAGGCAAAAATCTTGTTGAGATTATTTCTTATTTTGTGGTGATAAAAAACAAATGTATGAACACTTGTTGGAGGATTTCTCCTCTAACCAGTGTGAGGACACTGTTTAAAGACATTTTAACACATTTTGAAAAGTGAGGAGGACATCTCAGCCATATGCTGTTGCAGTAACATTATTGTTGAGTCTGAGACTTAACTTTTTTCTGTCTGGCCTTGAGAAGGGAGAATTTGTTTTATCTGTTAAAAAAAGTTGCATATTTTAGATTTAAAATTCTAGAATTCTAATGTTCATTTGATTTAGCAAAAGCCATCATCATCATCATCATCTAAACCGATGCTTGCATTCATAGTGTTCCCTCTAAAGCAGTTATCTACTTGTATTTAGAGAAACCCGTGTCCTGAAGATTTTCTATTTTTCCTCACATATTCCTCCCATGCCGAGTATCGTGAGTCTCTCCCCCCCAGGTTCCGCAGGCTTGTGTCCCTGACTAGATCTGAGCTACAGTGGACTTCACACTTTCCCTAAGCCATGGCCCCATTCTGCCAGGAAAACCAATTACTTAGTGTTTCAAAGCCCTTTGAGTGCCCGAAAGGGGCCCATCATTTAACCATGAGACAGTCCGACTTCACTCACTCCCGGGCCTTTCAGCATTGGGTCATGCCGGCACGCAAATACACACACACACACATATACCCAAAAGAAAATCACATGAATATGCCTGCATGAAAACAGACGTGGGAGGTTAAATTAGTGCAAGGAGAAGGAGACTGTTCTTAATGATGTTTATCACTTAAAAATACATCAGAGAAAAAAAAAAAATAGTTGTGCTTCTTTGCTGGCATGTGAATTATATACCTGAGCATAAGCATGAAAATGTTTCTGTTTTAAAAAAGACAAACACAACAGTAATCTACCAAGGAAGACCTAGCAATTCACATTCTCCCTAATATCTAAAAACACTTTTCAAAAAGATGCCAAGCTCTCAAATAAACTTATACTCAAATTAATTTTTAACCAGGTTTAGCAGAGTGACCTCTCAGCGCCACAGGTGGGGTAAGCTTTCTACTGCTTGGTGTCTTCTTACCACCATCACTCACTCTCTCTCTCAACACACACACACACACACACACACACACACACACACACACACACACACACACACACACACACACACACACACACACACACACACACACACACACACACACACACACACACACACACACACACACACACACACACACACACACACACAGCAGGTAAGCTCGTGCCCTCACACACACACACGTACCCAGACACGCGTCAGGTCTGCTGTGCCAGACTTGGTGTCATACATTCCCCTTTACGGGAATTTATCCCTAAGAAGAAGTTTATTCCCTGTGATGCATCACTATATGCAGCTCATCGAGTGTGTTGTGAGGTATGAACCTTGAACACAAATATTCATCAGACCGCTCCATTTGGCTTCAGTACACTCAATATGCTCATTCTTTGTCTGTCTTGCTCTATCTGTCTCTGCAGGATAAGTTAATGAGTCTAATGAGAATAAAGACTGAAGGGTGGGGGAGAGAAGGGAGACAGGGAGGGAAGGAGAAAGAGGGTGGTGGGGGTGGGGAGACAATCAGATGTGGCTCTGCCCAGCCCTTGGCAATGACAAAGTGGAGCAATTATGCATGAAGACTGTGACATTGACTGTGGCATCTCTTCTGCTGATCTGTTAAAAAGCAAACATACTCTATAATTCAGCAAGGCACCCGCTCAGTCACACACACACACACACACACACACACACACACACACACACACACACACACACACACACACACACACACACACACACACACACACACACACACACACACACACACACACACACACACACACACACACATACGTCTCCCCTGCCAAACAAATTCAAGGACACAGATGATCATACTTTGACAAGTTAACAGTCGGCGCACACGGAGTTCGTCATTAGCTGGTGTGAGCGTTTCACAGCAGGGGTCAGCAGAAGGTCAGAGCTCAGCCGGTGGGTGTGTTAGGATGGAGGAGGAAACGCATTTCCTTCACGAGTTCATCACCTACTTTTAGCCTCTCAACTCTCTCTCTTGACAAACTCACACAAACACACACACACACAAACACACACACACACACACACACACACACACAACACACACACACACACACACACACACACACAGCTTACTCCCTTAACAAAGTACATGCCCATGGCCCCCATTACACTTCTCCACTGCCAAACTAGATGCTCGAGCACATGGAGATGGTCCTCGAAAAAAAAATATTGATTATTGACAAGTACAAGCCTTCAGTGGCTCTGGCTCAAACTCGCACATGAACTTCCTACTCGATGGAGCTCTATGGCCCAGAGGAATAGGTTATAACATGTTATTGGCTTCACAAGCGGTACTTGCTTGTTGGATCTATTCATTGTCGGTTGGGGGTTTCAATGGGATTTGTTGATAATAAGAAAATTCATAATCTCAACAGACAAATACCAGTGAAGTAAAAATTATGCTAATTTGTTAGTCATCAGCTAACTAAGCTTGTTGAACATGTGAATGGCAGATTATGTCCGTTCCCTCAACAGGTGCCCTTGAGCAAAGCATTTAACTCTAGGTGCCGGGCATGAAAATTATCATTTAGGGGATCATACAACTACAAACCCATTTCTTTTTATCCTCTTGCAATAAAAAAACACAGGGGACACAAAGAAAAGAAGAAAATGACACAACATGACAGTTGTTTGTGAAACATGGAACCTCCGTCAGAAAACAGAAATAATGAAGGATCTGAATAAATGAATCCCTCCAACTGGGCTTTAATGAATCTAATAGTGAGTGATGATCAGATATTATTATTATCATTAAAGCCACAAAGAATTCCCAGTGTGTCGTGTGAAAGATGATACACCACAAACTGACTCGCACCTGTAAAACTCGTCTGTGGGGTCAAAACGTTCCAGCAGCAGAGCACGTTAACTCAGCACATCAGCTGAGCAGCTGAGCAGCCAATTACCAGACTAATTATTGCCTCTTGCAGATCTGTCAAACGGTGCAGGCGCAGCGTAGCGGGGATCAATAGGATGGGTTAATAGGAGCAACACACACATACGTGCAATGCACACCGCTGAAAGGGAGGAAGATGATCAAACACTATCCAATGCCTCTGCAAATCTCTCGGAGGACCCGCAGCCAGGCACTGAGGCAATAGGGGTTAATGGGTGTGCTGCGGTGCTTTGAGATTCCCCTACAAGAACATGCAAGATGAATCATTATCAGCTCAGCTACACTCAAACAAAAAAAAAAGAGGAGATATAAGCGTGAAATAATGTGTTGTTTACCTAAGCCTTCGGGCAGGGTCAGAGCTAGGACTAGTGGATTGAGAGCCAGCAGTGCAGAGGAGGAGGGGACTGAGGGAAAGGTGGAGGGTGGGGACGAGGAGTAAACGGCGCCGAACTTCAACTGAACTGGGGAAAAATGCAAGTGAGAGTAAGGGATCAAGAAAGAGATGAAAATAGGAGGGGCGAATGATTTAATCGTGGAAGAAGAACAACTATTTCCACATTTTACAAAGCAGCGAACAATGTGAAACGGGGGTTGACGAAGAGATGAGGAGGTAGAAATGGAAAAGCGAACTGATGACGCTTTGATAGCAAAATAAGAGGAACGGGGGAGGTGGGTGTTTTGTCTAATGGGTGAGGGGGAATGAGCAACAAGGGAATGAAGAGGAGAAAAGGTGTGGGTGAAAGAGAGGACGGTGAGGCTGAGATGGGTTTGATAGGAGGGGGACTTCAGGGAGCGCAGGGTGGAAAAGGAGGGAACAAAAGTGATAGGAACTAAAAATATAAAAGATAATCAAGACAAAGACAAGGTGGGAATATAAGACACAGGAGGAGCTGAAACATCACCAGCATCTGTCGTGTAAAAAATAGATAAATACCAGTGCAGTCCTGCTATATCTGTTGTGACAGCACCCGGGACGAAGATACCACTGACGACACAGGTCATGTCCTCTACTTTTTTTTTCTGTGTGAAATTGGAGGGTGTTTTAATTCTAGACTTAAAACCTCACATGTGGTGGGTATTTTACAGTCTGCTTTCAGTAGTAGTCATGTAGTCATATCTAATACACTTCAATTTTTACAAAATCTAAGCTACAACGAAAAATTGAATAAAGAACAAAAGCAGAGTATCAGTGTCTAGCATGGAGTGTATATAAAGAAATAAAGCCCAAATATCCTGGATACGAACGCTGCCATTTTCCCCCGAGGACGTCATTTACCCAGTATTTTTAGCGTCAAAATACGGGGTATGAAACTGAACTTACCATATAAGCGAACACTCAAACACACGTCAGTGTGACAACTACATTACAAACCACCTTTGAGAAAAATGTATTTGACTTGTACTTGGATTTTTTTTTTATTTGGTCCATTCAATTTCCATCATTCCAACATTCCACAGCTCTGTTTTACGAAAGACAGTTTTAAGTGTATAGTCCTTGCATGGCGGCGTGGCTCAAGAAGGATGGATAAGGTAAGAGGTCGTCTTGTAATTGAAATGTTACTGGTTCAATTCCTAGGTACTAACTGCTCCTGAGGCTGCAACATTATATGAATGTGTGTGACTGTGTGTTTGAATGGGTGAATGAGGCATATGGAGTGAAGAGCTTTGATTAGTTGATAGACTGAAGGACTTTCGCAAAAATCATGTATGAAAGTGTTCTTTCAATTTGTAAAATAGTGATATATCAATAAATTTGATTTGACTTTAGTAAATGTTGTTGTTCTGTTGTATAACTGCTGTTTCAGTGTGCACGCTCACTGAGAGTCACATTTCCTTTCATGTGCTCGCATGCTTGGCCAGTAAAGCTGATTCTGATTGAACACAAGGCTATGGCAATGACATCAGAAAATTCTTCACGTATGGATATTGGTGCAAAGAAGCCACAAAGTCAAAACCGTGGCCGATTCACATTCATATTCAACCCAGCAGCATGAAGATCTGTACAATCACCACAGTTTCAAGGTAGAACGCCAGAGATTAGTGTCAGCAACTCACTATTCAAACAAAAGTGTAATCGATCACTTCTAGTCTTGAGTTCTGCTTTTAAGTAATGGCCAGTAAAGTGGTTTTGCACAAAACATTGTGATTTCACTTTGACACAAAAATGTTGATCTAATCTAAACTGGAATGGCACATAGTCGAGTGCATACCTCTGCCCAGGCCAAGCAATCCTACACAGGTATGTCTAGCTATTGTAATAAAGAAGTAGAACGGATGAAGGGAAGTAGCTCGACCAAATTGTACAAACTCATGGATCTCAACACCATACATCTGCCTGAGGTTTACATCGGGATCCAAACATTAACATCAGAGAAATTATTTAAAATGCTGACAAATGCAAAGTGAGGAAAATTAAAAGAGAAAAAGCTGGGTGTGGTCCTTAGGCCAGATCAGTTCCAAACTTTAACGTATTCTTCCCTGGTCCTTTGTGTGTAATTCCTCTGACCAATGAACAAACAAACAAACAAACAAACAAACAGTGAAAATAATAACGTAATTGGCAGAGGTAATAATTAGAGACCCACGTACATAGTACATATTTTCTCTCTTCCAAGGCCAACCGGCACAAGACTGTATACACATGGTTGGATACGTTCAAAACACGCACACATACCCACACACACAGAGAGAGAGAGAGAGAGAGAGAGAGAGAGAGAGAGAGAGAGAGCGCAGCATTGGGAGATGATCAGCGCTTGATTATCTTCCCTCAGTGCAGCGCACCCTGAGCAGAACCAAATCGGATGACTTCATTAGCATATCATCTGCATAATGGCTCTGCCAGAGCAAGGGCACTCGCCTGCTACGTGGCTTCTACCAAGTCTCGCTCTGAAGAGGAGGGTTAGGGTTAGAGAGTCTCTTTAATTTGGGTTATAACTAAGCAAAAGCTGGGGCCTCTTTGAAGCCTTAGACATCTCAACTGACCATTAATTGAGGGTGCGGTAAAAAAAAAAAAAAAAGGATAACATTCAACTGAAGATAATTTCTCTCCATTGTGCTGGAGTTTCCTCGCTGATATATCCAATTATAAGTCTTTCTGCTGCAAATTAAAGTATGAACATGTGGGCATGGATGTTTGTTCAGTGAATATTAAATGCACGATTTTCTATTTTAGTACTCTGAGCATTTCTCTTTCGCAAATGACCTGAAGAATGTCTGGTTTAATATATAAAACTGTGAAATTATAATAATAATAATAATATAAAAGACCTGATTATGAAATGATCAATTTAACGTCTCCAATTCTATTCAAACAAAAGACCACAGACAAAACCAGCAGTTCCTCGCCACTTGTATTTTCCTCCTCACTGCTCCTCGGGATAAAAGCCGCGCAATATTATCAAGGCTCTTGGAATATGTTTTCTCTTCAAATGGTGTTCAATGAAAGGTTTCCACTCCTCCTCTCACAAAAGTCTGCCCTTGGTTTCTGTTTGAAGAGCGACTCTTCATTTTCACTTATTTTTTAACATTTCACATTACTTACCATGCAACTCAAATGTTAATGTCACGGCCTTGTCTTCCATTACTTCTGCTTTTTTTACTCTTGATAAGTCGTGCTGCCTTCGTCGTAGTTCACAGGTCAAAATTTCAACAACTTAGATGATATTTTTCTTTTTCTTTTAAATGGGGCAGCACATTTTTGCAGTCACCAGTGTCACAATGTTCACAATAGCAGGCCATTGCACGAGCACTACACTTTAGCGTTGTTCATAGAGACTCTGTCTGAAAAAAAAAAGGTTTTAGCTCCTTTAAGCCCAGTCTGCTGTGATTGGCCAACAACTTTGTGTTTGTAGGAAGTGTCGACCTCCGCTCTCACTTCACCTGGCTTTGTTAGGGGGTGTGCTAGACTAGCCATTAGCTGTTGTTATGCAAATATGGGGCATTGTGATGTCACACGGGACCGGACTATTGACGAAGTGTTTCAGGAGTTTCAGAAGAAGGAATTTGGGGTTTCAACATTGCAGAACTTGTACAAACAAACAAAATAAATTGTTTGCGTCTGTTAAAATACAGTATGTTACACAAATGTAGGTATAAATAGGAATGAGGCACTTGAAAGCCACACAAAATTGTTTGTGAAATCGTTTAAGCACTCTCTCAGATATCATAGAAACTAAAAGACAAACAAGCGGAACTGCAAACATAGCTTCCTTGGCCGAGGTAACAAACAGAGGATGAATTAAATAAAAGGAGAAACAGGGAGAGAGCAGGAGGAGAGAAAGAGGCAGTGGTTTCTGCATTTCCTCCCATCCGGCTGCCATGTTTGTTTACTCTCTCCCTGGTGTGAACATCTATGCATGGCTGCAGCCATCACATCTACACATGTCACCCCTCCGCACAATCACACAAACGCTTTGCACAAACACACGCTCTTCCACATACTCCTAAGCCTTTCCGCGCCCGTACTTAGACTCTCACAATGCAGCCCTTCAAGCCACATCTTAACCTAGTTCTTCACATAAATCCTACTCATAAGGTCTCAGGCAGTTCGCAAACAATAGCGACACAGCATTCTTCAGTTATCAGCCAAATGTGTTCACTCAGTGTCCTACTACTCCTGCATGAAAAGCTTGCTGTCTAATTTAACTTATATTTAACTTGAGATGAGTTTGTAGTTGCACCTATATAGCGGGGCTTCTGACTAGTGAGACATGAAAACATTTTTGTGTGATCACTACAGATAAACAGACTTTGAAGGTACAATGCAGGTGTATGTTTGTGTAACGTGTAAGTAGATTTTCTTTTCATTACTGTGCAACGTGCACACGGTAGTTCAAATACACCGTGCAAAACATCTTCAATGCTTTGTTGCGGCTTAACCAAGAGCAATATTATTTTGGTGATAAGCTGCAACGCAAATAAAAACAGGCAAATATGTCAGTTACATATTCGCATGTTCTCTCCCTTCCCCTCTTCCCCTGCCTCTCTCGCTGTTGCGTAACCACTGACGCACTCATGATCCGTGAAAAAGTGGGAATCAGTCTTGCTCGGTTGATCCCAGAGGTCAGCGGCAGAGAGAGGGAGAGGAGGGAGGAGAGCACAAGGCCAAAAGAGAGTGAAAAAGAAAGTGAAGGAGGGAGAGACAAACCGATCGTAAAGCCGGCATCAGAGAGTTGGTGTCTTGGTAAGAGTTTCGCAATGTAGCTGCAACGTTTTTTTGTGAACCTCTGCCCCTTGTCTGGGGACCTGGAGATGGAGGAAATGGCTCAGACAAAAGGGATAAGACAGTGCAGAACATTGCATGGCGGAGAAAGATATAAACTAAATGGAAAAGATGAAGAATGGAACAGAACTGAAGTAAATGATACAGCAAAGAGACAGAACCTAGATAGAAGAAGAGAAATGAGGGAAAACATGTAAAGGAATGAGAAGATAAGAGACAGTTGATTTCTCTCTCGTGTTTTAGTTTCAAATGTAACACAACCAGTACAAAAATCGACATTATTCCTTAAAAATAAAGATTTACAGACACAAACAGAAGTGCTAGTTTCCTTCGGTTTCCAGGCTGAATTCTGAACAATCTATGTTTTTTTATAAACTGAAAGGAAACCCACAGGTGTAGAGGAAGAGCTCAGTATTCACAGCTCATATTTTCTGACTGCTTGAGTAGCAGCCGGTCAATGTTGAAATCAATTTGACCAGTGCCCTCCATTTTTAGCAGCTTTGAAATCCACCTGGAGGATTGTGGTGTAGTTTCAGGCTGAGCAACGTGAAGAGGCAAAGTTAAACTCAATTTCAGGGTGAGCGTCTGGCCATTAGTAGCCGTTTATCAACAGCACGGCCAACGCGCGCCAAGGCCAATAAGTGCCAGCTGGTGCTCTGAAGCCCGGGCGTCTGAGGCATAACATTGCCTCTGTGACACTGCACAGATGCAAACTAACCAAACCTCTGATGACACACAGTGACTATCTTTATCTCGTGCCTTACAAAGAACGCGGAATGCCTCTTTTTCCAACACGCGATTATGTGTCAGTAGGTTAAGGGCTGCATTTAGAGGAGAGAGTTGCTGAGACAAATTTTCTATCATATTTTATTCTTTTTGAGCAGCACAACAGCGGCGAATCGGTTCCGCAACAATTTGCTTCTGTAGAAACAAAGCAGTTTGACTTCCCTTAACGTCGCCTCAAGAGAGGTTCCCCAACGAGTGCTGTTATGTGCAGTGATAACCCTCCCAGCTGTCAGCACCTCAGCTGTCTTAACAGATTGCTCAGTCGTTGACGTTTAAATTAACTCAACAAGATGGCGAAGCAGAGTTGGTGCATTAAATAGTGTGAGGAGCAACGGCTTTGTTTGATAGGGACAGCGAAGACAACCAGGAAATGCTGAGGAAAGACATACAGTAAATGGTCCGACCAGCCAGGAGTCAAGCCAGGGCGATAGCACCCATGTGGTGTGCACCCTAACAACTCAGCTAGCCTTTTGCTTTTAGGAGAGGATCAAAATCAAAGCATCTGAGTTAGGTATTGCTAGACCAGAGTTTTTTATTCCATGCAATCATCTTAATAGAGCCTACATTACCCACAATGCCACTTACAAACTGCACAAAGATTAGGGTATGTTATGCTAGTACTAAGGTAGCTTCAAGCAGGGATGAGGCGGAAGCTACAGATTTTAGATTCACTCTTCTACCTAACTCCCAGATTTCTTCAGCCGCCACTGACACTGACTCCAGTGACGTTTGTGTTCAATCTGTAGCACTGTGCACGACAATAAAACGCTGTGTTCAGGTCAAACAAAACGTGGCAGCATGTGACTTGCATCAAAACAACAATACACAATGTTTAACGTGTAAACCCACCTCTTCAGAGCTAACTTCAATGAGTTATAATGACTTGCATTGTATATTTCTAGTTCATTGCATTTTCAGTTTTTTTGACATATGTAAAGTGTCTTTGAGCATTGTTAAAAGAGCTATATAAATAAAATTTACTTTTTTTTTAATTGCTACTATAATCATTATTATAACGACAGTATTACAACTGGTTTCCACTGGTGTAATTGCATCATCATATACCATTATTGACCATTATTATATAATAATAACTTTATTTGTATAGCACTTATCTAAACGAGGTTACAAAGTGCTTCTCACAAAAGTCCATGGCAAAATGAAGAATCGATTGTAATAAAAGATATTCTGTTCAGTCCAATGTAAGAGCCATATACTGTATATCATATAAAAAAGGCAGCAGTTTAATTATATGTGGTCCCCAGAACAGCAAATCAAATAATGCAACACTATGTAATGCGCTCAATGGAAAAAACTGAATACACTGAAGTTTCACTAAGTTGTTCACTATCCATGAACATTATTTTGAAGGTTGAGCGGTGTCATGGTACTGTGCACTGGTAACTGCTAGAAAGTCACTGTGATATCTCTGGTTTGGTCGTCAGAGTCCGCTGAGCTAACGAAAAAAGCCTCTGAAGTGGATGGACAGAACTGTACGTAAATAAATCCCACTGAAGTCCGGCAGCATCTGTGGACGGGCACTAAGCAACAGTACAGTACTCCCATCTTGAGCCTGACTGTGATGCGAGGCTCATGAATGTCCACAGTACTTTGAACTGGGGACACAAACAGACAAAAAAGAGTAAGGAGGAGGAGTGAGAAAGTAAGAAAGGCCAACTAGAATACCGAAGCAGACAGAGATGAATAGGGTGGGACAAAGGCAGAGAGGGTGAGGGAGAGAGATGGAGTCAAAGTCAGAGGAGGGGTGACAGGCGGGGAGAGAATATATATATATATACACGCAGAGGGAGGGAGGGAGAGCAATAGAAACAGCGTGTGACAGAGGCAGGAAGCAAAATCTTGTCTGTGTGAACTTAGCGGCAGGACTTTGAGGGGATAATTAGGGAGAGTGACTCTACAAGCACAGAATAAGTTCTCAGTCCTAAGCCTTCATGTGGCGGATTAGACTCGGGCTGAACTCCTCACTCCTCCTCTTCCTCCCTTGCAGCGCTCTCACTGCTCACTAAACTGGACTCGCCCTCATTGCCAAGTCTTGACCGAACCAACTTCTCTATCATCTATAGCACAGGGAGAGAGTCATTATAGAAAACAACCATGCACATCCCAGTTCTCCTCATTAGCCTGCAATAATGTCCAATACATTATCCTAGTCATCATGTAAAGTGCAGGTTATCGCGGGACTTTCATTTGGATGAGACCATGTCAATAAGGTTAAATTAACTCGAGGAGAAACAGGTTTGGGTTCTCCTCATTGTGTGTGTGTGAGGATTCAAGGAGAAGTCTGAGTCCGTCACTTAGAAGAGCGATTATCACATTTAGATTTTGCAGTTTGCAGATAGTGTTTGTGTTCAGAGGAAAGTCATTAGGTAATACTGGGCTGTAGCTTAGGGTTTCATCTCTGACCTTGAGCTGCACTGTCAAATCCTGATTTGAAAGTACATCATTGATGAGACACGGGGGGAGGGGATTATGTCACAAGGCAGCGAGGGCTAAAGGTTTTCTTGGTTCAAACAAAACTGTTGGTCAATGCTTTAGTAGATTGAGGTGGGCTGTGATATTAAGACTAAAGGTTTATTAAAAGGCAGGAAGCTCAGGAAACCACGTAATATGAACGATTTGTTTAATCGTGAATTTTAATTACCAAAGATTTGCAATGTCAAGAATTGAGACATGGGGAAAATGATTTGTACCCCTTAACTTAAAAAAATATATATATTTAAAAGTTGCTTTCCGTCAGCTAGAGTTGAACTCAGTTGTTGGTTTCCGTTAAGGGGCTCGTGTGAGACGTCTCACTTCACACACTCATCAGTCCCCTAAATATGCCAGATATTTTTAAATCAAGATCAATGAATAATTCAATGGGGAAACTATTGAAAAATGCCCTCTCTCGAAATACTAAAGAAAGATAAAAAGAATTCCTGATTCCGCCCTGTGAACCAGGTCTGCACCTCTTTATATACAGTCTTTGGTCTGCACCACACTTAAAGGATTTCAACCCTGAGCCAATTCCGCCTCCTTCCAACAAATTCCATGAAAATCTATTCAGTTGTTTTTGTATAATCTTCCTTACATACAAACAAACTGACAGAGATGGAAACATAACTTTCCTGGCGGGGGGAAAACTATTGGGACCCATAACATGATACTTTGTAGTACAGACTTTCTAGTACTTTTGTAGTTCTTATTGAGACATCTACATTTTTCTTCTAGATGTTTACGACACTCTGCTCCAGTTCTCTCAGCTTTGATGGGTGCCTTCTCCCAACTGCATGTTCCACCTCTTTCTACAGATGCTCAGTTGGATTAAGATCAGGGCTCACAGCAGGCCATCTCAGAGCAGCTACTGTTTCCGTCTCATCCATTTTTGGCTGCTGTTAGATGCAGTGATTCAAGGCACCCTGAGCCAGACGCAGCAAAGAATTCCCACAACAGAACTGAGCCTCCTCCATATTTCACACAGTGAAGAACAGAGCTTCTGTGAACATCGGGCTCACGTGACTTACAAAAAACCCTGTATTGTTGTTTCCTCTGTCCATCGCGGCATTCTCCCAGACGCATTGTGATTTGTAAACATGCATTTTAGCAAACTCCAGTCAGTCTTCTTTATGTTTCTCTTTCAAAGGTGAGCTCTCCCCGGGTCTCCACTTTCATTCAGGAAGCATCGTACAGGACAACCAGACACTGCTGTACCTTGATCTTTCATCTGTTTTGAAGTTGTCCTTGGATCTTTTTCCACCATTCCAACTTTGCTTCTGTTCAATCTGGGATAAATTTCCTTTTGCAGCCACAGCCAGGGAGGCTGGCTATGGTCCATGGACCTTAGACCTCTTAACAATGTGAGCAGCCGTGGTTACATGGTCATCAATCTGCTTGGAGATGGTCTCGCAGACTTTATCTCGATCATGGTTGGCCAATTATTTTCTCTCTTATCTCCACAGATTCTTTTTTTTAATCTTGTCCATGTACACAATGATATTAAACAGCATAGCGAGGAATCGTCTCTATTTAAATTGACTGAATCACTAACAATATAATTGAAAACACCCATGATACTAATTGAAGACAACAGTCTGCTTGAAATTGCACAAAACAATCTACATATTTATCACCACTCTCTAGGTGGTAGCCACAATATTTTCCCGGGCATTTTTAGGCTTTTGTAGAATTATCAAGTAGTCAGCCGTGTTAATAAATTCATTGTTTTAATCTAAACCAAAGAAATGAAGGTTTACAGGACAGAAAAGCTTTTCAACAGGAAGAACACAGCATTGTTTTAATGAGGTGTAAGGGTACCAACACTTGGTAGGCTCCGTCTGTAATCACCACATAGTGTAAATGCAAAACTTTAGATACGATTACATTCAGACTGTAAATGGGATCTGAGATTGGTACATAGGCTCACATGAAGACTGCCCTTTATTCTTTTGTATTATTCTTTCCCCAAGCACCAACAAAGATTTCAGTTAATTAAATTATATCATTTGCAGATAGAACACTTTTTTATGAACTGTAAATAGAGATATTATACGTGGAGTCTAATACAGCATATGTGCAGCATGTTGCTAACTGGAGCACAGTCCCTCATCCAGTGCCATAGTTTCACCAAAGTTTGCTATATCGTCAAAGCTATGCATCAAAAAAAGGTTGCACCTCTGAGCCAAGAGGCCTCGCTGAGTGCAAAGGGACCGAAACTTTCTCGATAGATGGCGCGGGGTACATGCGGCTTCAGCCCCAGATTTGACTAGAGGGTTGACAAGGTGCCCCATATTTTCAATTTGAAATATGGGGCCTCACATATCAGACATCCTCCCCGGGTCCCTCTATCTTTTTCTCTCATTCTTCACCGTCACCTCCTTCCCCGACTCGCTCTCCTCTCAGGTGTATGCTCTAGTCTGTTTTTCCCAGCCTCCCAGTTACTGTGCCCTTCGCCCAGTGTGCCATTAAAGTACATACACACAACTGCAGAGACATTAATATAATGAAACAGGGACCAGCTGGGAAGAACATCTTCACTTTACACATTAGTATGTTACAAGGAAAAGTCATGCAACAAGTTACGTAACATAATGTATTATCATAAGAAAGAGTTGAGCAATTTTAGCTGCAATTCTGACACCTTTATTTTCTTAAAGTATCTTAAACTAGTTGTTCTTTTCCACACGTAGAGAGACAATCACTCACTTAGACCCAGGGGTAATCTAATGTCCCTTGTCCCTCTGATGGATGTTGGAGGAGACTGGAACGCCCAGAGGAATCCCCTACACACAGTGCACCGCATAGCAAGGACCGGAGCCGTGCATCAAACCTGGGTCCTTCTCGTTCCGTTCTGCAACAACTAAACCACTGAGGGATCCTCTCACTCCACCTGATCGGCCCATTGCTATAATATGCTGATTAGGTAAGAGGATGGGAATTCTGTGTTTTGTTTACCTCATCCACATGGGGAAAACAGAGCAGGGTCTGATACTGCGGTCATTTTTCAGCGCAAAAAAAGGCACACACAGACAATTTGTACACATGAAAGTAAGTCAGAAGTCAGGAAATACACAACTTTCATTTACTTCATAGAGTAACTGACCGTTCTCAACTGTTCAATTGTAGCTTAGCATCTTCCTAACTTACATACACATAAAGTCTGGCAAGCCTAGGTTTCCTCACACAAAGACAGAGGGTGCATGAGGATATAGAGCCATTATCTGACTAGAGATTTTGATTATCAGCCATAATATTGTAACCATCCGAGGAAGACTTACCACAAATTATGAGATTGTGACAAATTTGATGTGTTCATGTAGAAGCCACAAGTCTGTGTGATATCAGGCTCCTCGCAAGAATTTTACGATGCTACCATGAAAATGTTGACTTATGGGTTTATGGGATGTGTATTTCCTTCAGTCTTATAGTGATTATGTACACAGTTTTGTTCCTTTTTTCCATTTTCCAATTTTCTTTTGCTCCGGGTAAATATTTTTTTATAGTAACGATTCATCTCTCAGCTGTTCGACCTGGTTCCAGGCCTAAAACTCTTTTTATAAGGATTTTCTGAAAGCCAACACACATCGTTCCTTAAACTGATATCAATCATGACCATAATTTACTGGTTTGCTCTATTAAGCTAAAGGACGCGCGCACACACACACGCAACACGCATGACCACACACCACTACACAGTGTATCACATTGCCTTCATAAATGAATAATGAGGATAGTCTCTGCACAACTGCAACACATAAAGGCCACTGCTATGACCTCATTTAAATGAAGCCAAATGTCCGGTCATATTCACCAATCAGCTTCTTCTCAACGGACACAGAACTGACACATCCAGTTGAACACACACACGTGCGCCTCATCCTCACACAAATAGTCCATTATGAATATTTATTTCTGGCAAAGACACTGAGTAACCCATCGCAGAGCAAACTGCGACTATCGTCATTTTAAATTTAGCTGTGATAATCAAGCGTAAAATCTCTCTCCGTCTCCAGCACTGACACCATATTTCTTTCCCTCTCTACTCATCTCGCAGCTCAATCGCTCATCCTTCATGCAACACTAAATACGAGCACTCGTTAGCTGGAGAGCAAGAGTCCCCTGATTTTCACTTTCTCCCCCAAACACACAGATGAGCATGTGCAAACATTAATGAATACACTTAATGAATGATTAACCAGTGGCTGCACAGACAAAAAACTTCAACACACACACGCACTCGCACACAGCTCTTGAAGTGCATATAAGTGTACAGTAAGAAAAAAAAGGGATTGCTGTACCTTTGCTTCTACCTACAAGTTTTGGAGAAGAGAAAGGATCCGTAGAAATTACAGAGTGAAGAGTGTCATCCCACGCAGAGCCCCGGAGGAAGACAGCAAAAAGTAGGGATACACTTTGGTTAGTCTAACGTACGCCTGTACACTGCCAACTGACACTTCCATGCAAAATGTTGACAATCATGCAAATGGTGAAGAAATGAGAGAAGCAAATGTGGGCAGCAGACAATTGACACTTTCCCCATTCTGTGTTTCCATTTAAACCTTTGGGGAATTGCTTCTCTACGCTAAGGTCAGTCTAAAATCTAATTGCACATCCTCTGGAAAAAAACTGGCAGCTCTGTGATGTCAGAGTTGCCCAGTGGCCGCCATTTGTTGTGGCTGGTTGTTTTTGAGGCGAAATGGAAATGAGGAGGACTGCTCTATTGACCTCCATTGTTATTCAGAGGTGATAACAGAAGGCGATGAAAAAAAGGGCTTACAGCACCGTTAATATAATCGCTTCCTCGATGATGGGACCTCTCCAGTTATCTCTGTTACCTTAAAGGTCAACACTGTCAAGGCCGTTTGCAACTGGCTGGTGTGTGTGCAGAGTTGCATTATATGTGAAAGCACAAAGATAATTTACATTACATTTGTATGCAAATCCAGAGATCTTAGCAACGCCAATGAAGTGAGAAAATATTTCTGTAGAAAGTTCCAACACAGGCTTCCCCCCGTGATGTCCACTATTCTTCTGTTCTGAATACTGATGGGCTGAATGATGCTACAAATTTAAGAATATGTTCAGTGACTTTCAGCCTTTTAATGCCAATGTTATTATAATCAAGTGATGTGCCTCAAAGTTCAGGAACATATATCAAACAAACCTTAAGTTCACGCTGCACTATCAACTGCTGTTTCGAAGGTCATGAATGAACTGTGAATATCAGATTTCTGCCTAGAAAACTCTGTTTTACACTAAAGCTGCTTTCAGAAATGCACTGAACTCCCGATAATCTACTGAAATGATCTGGAGGGGCTGTATGTGAGAACGCAAATATCCAAGTCAGTTGCTCCAGACTTTCTCCGGAGTTACTCCAAAACAAGAAAGAATACAAATAGCTAAGGAAGATAAAAGAGGTGCAATATATGTACAAAGATGTCAACTTGGAAAGACAGCGGGATTAGAGAGCCTTTGGTGATGAGGGCTGACGACAGTGTTGATGTGCTGTGACAAGTTCATGTCTGAAAACAGCTTAATAAAGATCATGTGCTCTTGTTAAAAAGTCCTTAGGAACTACTTAAGCCTTCCTGAAGATAAGTATATTTCGTTAAATACTGATTTCAAGGTCAATAATGAACTGTATTTTTATAATATCTGCTCATGGTACAGATTGTAGCTATGGTTAGGCAAAGATTGTGGTTACGTTAAATACTTTGGTTAAAGTATAAGGTTAGAGAACTGTAACAGTTAGAAACTATCTTAACATCATCATCTTTTCCCAACTGATATCCTCATCCTCCCTTCTGCTCTCCTACTCTTTCATCCTCCCTTCTCCCTCCACTACCCGGTCACTGCAGAGGTTGAGCAGGAACAGTAGAGTGTGTCACTGCACGTTAGCCCTAGAACTGAGAACAGTCCACAATTATGTAATACACAGAAACCTGGGTGAACCAAGGGTGAGGAGACACAGAAGTATGGAAGAGAGAGAGTGGAGAGAGAGAGAGAGAGAGAGAGAGAGAGAGAGAGAGAGAGAGCAATGGAGGTGAGGAACATGCCATGCTGCCATGCACCCTTCCCCACCAACACACACACACACCCTCCCACTTCTCTGCAGCAACAACAGGAGCACTGCAACACACAAATGCACATGGACAGGTAGCCAAGGCACACAGCGCAAAAATTACGCCCCAAAACCAAGCCAGGCGGTGAACAAAAAAACAAGAGATGTACACAGAAAAGAAGAGAGTACCTTGCTCTGCCTTCAGGTGTGCGAGGCCTTGAAGAGAGAAATCAAACAAGACAGGAACAGAGAGGAAGTTTGAGGAACAACAGCACACCAATACTACACTTGTATTGTCATTATGCATGCTTTGCATGACGGCAAACCATGGCTATCACTCTAAAAGCAAAGCTTTCCCGAGTGCATCGGGAAGCTTTTGAAACAGACAAATTACTAATAAAGAGAGCAACACAGTATGTGAATGTAAAGCAGCACTGCAGGTTGTTTACTGAATAAATGTCTGTTAGAAATGCTCTTACAAGATTACTGGGACATCTTTGCTTGTTGTTTGAAACTGAATGCATTAATGTGCGTTTTTTTTAAATACAGTACATAACTTGATATGAAATTAGCTGCTGCAATTTAACTGGAAGTGTGGCCTGTCCTTCTCGAGACTCACCTGGTTTTCTCTGGACTGCTGTGGAGATGTCAGAAGGAAGGAGAGAAAGCAGAGAGGTCCTGCATTAGTGACACACAACAGCCGCTTTTGCATGTTGGCTTAACATGCAAAACATACCACACTTCTAAGCATTGTATTTCCCATGTAAGGAGCAAAGAGCTGCCCCTTTACATGCCTGAATCAAAATCACTACACCAGTGTAAATTCCTGTGGAGAGAAAACACGTAAAGCTTCATCTGTCCCCATCCTTGCAGGGAACCAGATTGACAGGACACCTTTAAGCAATCAACTCTTTCACATTTTTGAATATTGATACAATAACATCATATTCCGCTTCCTGGATCGCACAGATTTCCTCACACACTTAAGAAAGAGGCATAAATCCACACTCCCCCTGAGGATTTATGGTGTTGTGAGGTTTGTGGATCCCAGGACGCTCCTTTTCAGACCCATATCTTTCTCCTCCACTTCCCCTTTTTCCCTCTTTGCACCCCCACCCATGGACGTTTTCTTTACTTTAAAACCAAAAACCCACTCCTCGTGGTTTCTCAGGGGAATGCTCACTGTTGGATTCCGGTAGTTCACAGTATGGCATGGCAAAATAAATAAGCTGCACGTTAAGCTGCATCCCTCGCGGCAAACATCCTCACCAGGATCACACCCGTAGATGACACCCTGTGGTTATCAAACATGCCAGACCGATTTAGAGCACATGCAAGATCACTGGGTGAATTCAGTTTCCCTTTTATATGTGGTTATATGTTGCACTCTGATCCAGGTTTCAACCATTTAAACCTTGTGATTGTAGTCGAAAATTGAGTCTGAAGAATTTCTGTACAGCCTCTAAAGGGCATCAAGGACTGACACACAGTATCAGATGTTAATTTGACTGCATTCATCTCTACCAAGGCTGTAAAGAGGCCTGGTCTGTTTCCCTCCACTTGATATAACTGGGGATTTTTTTTTTTTTTATCCTTGACAGAATAAAGTCCTTGCTCCATGCTAAATTTAACAATCTCAACACAACACAGACATATCATCTGAGGGACGGCGCTGGGAGACGATTTCTGTCGAGGCCGCTGGTGAAGGCGAGGTGAGATTTTTCTCCTGTCTCCTTTAGGGGAGTCCAAAATGGCTGCTGCTTCTCCTCCCACATGAGGAAGGATGACATTGGCGGAGGAAAGGGAAGGACGAAGCTTGGAAGCGGGGGAAGGGAGACATTGGCCGGATGATGGACAGCAGCGCGGCTCCAACGCTCCAAAACTGGCCAACTTAGGAACCCTGAATGTATGTGCCTGAACGAGCACGCACACATGTTTTTTTTTTCTGACTCTGCAAATGCTAAGTAAGTGTGTGTGTGTGTGTGAATGTGTGTGTGTGAAACACTCGTTTACCATGTAGATAAAACCCTTTCTCTTGATGCGACAGCATCCAGAACAAGCCAATGTGCTGTGGAGGACATGTGGTCCGAGCGTAATCCCCTGCTCTATTTTACCAGCAGCTTCAACACTCAAATCCAAACATAATTTTCAGCTTGGGCACTAGACACAAATGCCCTCTGCACTGGAATCAGGCAAGTCCCTGCACCATTTTTTCCCTTTTTTTCCTCCTGACCTACTTTTTATAGTAAGATTATTGTAACTGTCATTTTTTTCCATGTCTGTTTATTAATCCCCAAAGCTAAGCCTGAAGGCACCATTTCAGCACTTGCTTAACAGTTTGCTTGCCCTAGCCTTCAATTACTAACCTTCCATCTAGCCTGTGAACATTTTCTGAGCAAAAGGGGCGTTAAAACTGTTCATTACAAAGGCAAGATGTAGGATTGAGGAAATGAGCGATAATTTTACATATTCATTCAACAATCCAGTGCAGTTTTTAATAACCTTGACCTTATGCAACAGAAAAAGCCCTAAGGTCTTCAAGGGACTTCATAATGTCACCCCCATTAATTCCATTGAACAGAATGAGGGACAATATCCAGGTCATTACCATAGAAGACACTGATATTTTAACAGCTAATAACTGGAGCGAAATCGAGTTAATATTAAAGATGACTCCCGGAAATAAACAGTTCAAGAGTTATCACCACATCGCAAGACAAAAGTCTGAAGCTGCAGCAGCGGATATTCCTGCCAAAGTCCACACGTGTGGCGAGCAAGTGGTGAGTGGTGTCTAATTTCAGCTCGTTGCCCTGACACAGTTAGTCACGCTGATACATCCTGATCCACATGGGAGGAGAGACTGAACATGTGTTTTATGGCCAACTGTTTATAGTGCTAAGCTGCTAGCCGAGCTGGACAGTTTGGGACGAGCTGCAGGAGATCAGGCAGCGACGGGACTGCCTCGTGCCTTTATCAGCGTTGTGAAATATCAATGCTCCTACGAGAGGCTAACCCAGCTGTCGAATGAGGCAAGGAATGCACACCTAAAATATGGAAGACGCATGTTTTTTACAGGCCTTACGCCATTTTCTCATTTCTCATCTTGCATCTTAATTCTTCCTACTTCTCCTATCGCCCCTCCTGGCCAGTGGGCTAGCAGGCTACCATTAGGAATACGACAGGCAAATTGCTTCCAAGGCCCAGTCCACTCAGCCAGTCAGCCATCTGCCTGCTTTAACGAGCAGCACCGGGGCCTCGTTGCTCCGCATGTATGTGTGTTTATGTGCACGACTGTAAATGCAAATGTGTGTGGGTGCATGCATGCACGTGAGGCCCAGGCCGTGCAGCCTGATAATGTAACATATAAATATGCACACGTTTGACCGATTGCTCGTTAATGTACAGTGTGACCAACCGGATGCCAACACAGACAGGTGTGTTTAGCAGTTGTTCACATCCAACTGTGATCGCTCCGAAAACCCATGCTCCAGGGTTGCTGGAAGGAGTAACCTGTGGACATGTGGATCTAATAATAAAAAAATAATTGTGTGAAGCTGCCGACAGACAGTTTGAATTGATGACGGTGTTTGTGCAAGCATCTTCCGGGAAAATTGGCCATCTCTGTTCTCATTATCCTCCTAATTATGGTTCCCAGTCTCTGTGGCATAATCAACAATCAGCCACATCAGTTAATGGGGAGGCAGAGAAGAGCAGCAGTCAGATCAGCTGGGGAGCAAACATGACTACCCTAGCCCTGAGTGGCTCTCTCATTGCCTTAAAACAGACGAAAATGTGTGTGTGTGTGTGTGTGTGTGTGTGCACGAGAAGACACACAGAGGGGAAGTAAGCAGGGGGTGGTTCGTGTCCTACAGCCAACCTCCTGGGACAAATTAGGGTACAACAGGCCTGTGGTGAGTTTACTCGTCATACTTGCTCTGCCCTGCAGCTGAGATGTGACCATCTCCTTCCCTGTTCAAGCTGTCTGGCTGAGTCTTAAAACCTTGGGTGTTTTAACACGAGGATGTCATAGTTCCCATGTCAGTTCTCAGGAAGCTCTCAGACAAATGGACCACCTCCTCCTCCTCCTCCTCCTCCTCCTCCTCCTCCGCCGCCTGTTTCTCCTCCATCGACTGCTCAACACAGGCGATGAGCAAATGGGATGAAGCGAAAAGGGGGCAAGTCCAGTCCGTCCGCTTGACTGCTCTGCAACCAGCACATCGCGTGCTGTCCTGAACAATGCCACAGGCTAGCGCTCGGGATTTAAGCTCCGAACAGCTTCGCTTGAGCAGCAAATGATCGGACATATTATGAAACCAAATGCAACCAAACCACTGCACGGAGCTCTGAATATGCACATTTTAAATGCATGCTATAATGGTGACAAATAGGAACGTCTTAACTGCATTAGACACAGTTTAGAATAGCTTGTAATCAGCGCTGTTGAATTCAGTGAGCATTCCCCTGTTTCTGTGTCTAGATGGAGTCATCCCTCAGCCATGATTTAAGCAGGCAGGAAGTGGGTCAGCAGTGGAGGAAATTTGACATGGGTCTGTTCACACAAAGTTATCCTTTAAAATCCATACACATGAAGAGAGGGGTTAAGTCAGGTTACAGTGAAATTGTGTTGTCTCTGAATTACTGATCTAAACATGAAAAAAAAAGATTTTATGTAGTGGAATATGAAAAAAAAGAGAAATTAGGAAAGTTATTATTGGCATCAGTTGGCTCTGATCTGAGTGCAGTGGGGTGTTTTGAAAGATGTAGGTTTGAACATCAACCAGCCGGGCCATACAAAATGAAAGTAGTTCAGTGTACAGAAAGAGTTTTTTTTTTTTGTATTTTGATGAGTGGGAAGGAAGGAAAGGACCACTTTGAAAAGTGGGTCCAGCATTATATAGCTTTCACCGGGCAATTTGAGTATTAGCCGAGAGAAAAAAAAGCTTTGTAAGCCTGTATCTTTGTAGTGTGTAGATAGAATAGGGTAGAATATTGTCAAAGTGCTGCATCTCATTTCCCTCCCCCCAAAAAAGAGATGGCCTTGGCAAAGAAGCAGAGAAAAAGAAGATTAAGCTGTTTCTCATCCAAACATTGTGTGTACCTTCAGGTCCCTGCACCAGCTCGCAAGAGCTGAATACATTTAATGGAGAAGAGAACTCAGTGTTGTAATTTTAGCCATATCAGCCAATATCCATCTTCATCAAAAGTAATAGCTGTGAAGGGAGAGGAAACGCTGAGCACATCACCTCAAATTTAACTCCTACATGAAATACGAAGACTTTCTAAAAGAAGCTGCAACCTACAAAGAAATGGTCTACGTCCTCTGTGAATTGCATTAAATCTGTCATGCACATGGGAGTTTGGCTGCCCAATGCGTCATATACATTTCACTGTTGTGCAATCAAGGCACATTTTTCAAGGCATTTCACAAATTACGTTTGGGGTGGCACAAATCACATTAGTTGTAGCGGGAATAGCAACACAATTATGGAAATTAGTCTAATTCAGCAGTCTGTATTGAGATTTATAGCAAAGCAAAATGCATTGAGTTTGAAGCCACATACCTTCCGATCATTTTAACATTTCTGAAGCGAAAAGCAAACATGAATGGTTATTGCATTATTTTCTCTGTCAACCTGGAGGCAGGTAGCAAACCTACTTATACGTTGGTTGCAAATTTGAATGGGATCCCTCTGAATTTTTGTATCAATATTCAGTTCTTGACACAGAAAGCTCTGGAGCCAGCCCCCTTACCTTCAGTGCAGTATCGACCTACATATCCAGTTTTGGAGCAGTCACAGTAGGGTTCTCCATCTGCCAGCAAGCAGATCCCGTCATTCTCACAGGGGTTCTCCGTGCAGAGGCCCATCATCTCCAAGCGTACCTTCTGACTATTGATGAGTGTCGGCAGCTTACTCCCATAACTGAGGTCTGTAATAATTCCCTTGAACGGTGGTAGCTCACGGACAGAGGGCAGGGTGATGGCAGACGTGCGGATGTCCCCCGGGAGCCCTCCAAGGAAGAGGTCGCTGATGATCTTCATAAACTGACGCTGGGGCCGCACCTCCTCCGTCTTGGTCTGGCCGTCCACGGCCAAGCCAGTCCGCAAATTGTGCCTGTTGATGGCTGCAAAGTGCCAGCGGCTGTCGTTGACCATTTTATCGGAGGTGATGGTGGTCTCGGCGCAGTCGATGCTGACGCGAAGCTGCATCTTACCCTCAGACACCGCCAGGAGCAGGAAATCGCAAAATCCGCCGTCGTCGAAGTAGAGCAGCAGGCCTTCTGGTTCTGGTGTCTTGAACTGAAATGTCAGGTCACTTCTGGAGCTGGCGTCCCAGCGCAGGTAGCGAGCCCACTGGCCCTCAGAGCCAGTAAACTGTAAGCCTACACTCAAGCCCAGCACAGTACTTAGCAGCAGGAGGACATGCCCAGGTAGGCTGTTGGGATTCATCGTAGAGAATAGCACGGTGCACCAGCAGAGGTTAGAACTGGGGATAGATCCTCAAAGTGATAATAACATCTGCTTATGGCTGTGCTCCAGGATTTATTTTCTCAATGTTATATTCCACATAGATAATTTTACAGTCTAGCAGAGAATGCAATATCCGTTTTGTTCTTTTTCTTTTACTTCTGAGGCAGATCTAATGTTGATAATGGACGGATCTTCTCAGCCGAGTTTATTCAGAGATATATGGAAAAAATATCAAATATCCACAGAGTGGACAGGTGAAAGTGCTCAGATGAACGCTGTCCTTGTCAATGGGTTGCGTCAGTGACTCAGAGCTGCGTTTTGTGACTTTTCCTTGAGGCGACTTCCTGGATTGAAGCACACGACCTTCATGGTTGGTCCAGTTTCGTGCCCCATGGTCTGAACTCCACCTTCGGACACACCTTTGAAAACACAAAAAAAGGGGGGAAAGGCACATTTTATTTTTAATTATAATTGACATAAAAAGGATCGATCTGCAAGTTAAAGAATAAACTTATTAGATACAAACATTTTATTTGATACAATACATTTAATTAAATCCAATACAATCCACTACCTCTGCAAAAACACAGATCAATTGTAAAGATTAAAATGACAAAAGTGCTAGTTTGACTGAAAGGTACTGTTGTTACATTATATATGCAAAAAAAATGTTATTGTGATAAAGTAAGACACAATTAAAAATGTTATTTGGAAGATGCAGGATAGAGGAAAATCTGAGCCTGAAAATTAAGAAAAATGTACAGAAATTTGTTTCAGATAAACACAACCGTGCCTGTGAGTTTAGATAAAAAAATTAAAGAAAATATTGAGAGCACCATTCAATGCAGATTTAACTCCCCACCTGGCCATTAAATGCCACTAAATAACGACTAATAACATCCATCAAAGGTTTATGAGCATTTTATGCAGGGTTTCATTTCTACCAATTACCCATTTTATTTTAAAGATCAACTCAAATAATCACCCGGGGGTTTTAAAGCCTCATTTTGAGAGTTAAATTCCCAAACAGTTGTTGCACCACTGTTGAATCTGTGATGAGTGAAAATCCAATGAGGTGAGCCAGAACATGTGTTCAGCCAGTTAAAAGTTAGCGTGCTACCGGTAAGGGCCCTGCTGGGATCCTGAGAAATATGACTAATTATCTACCACCACTCCTTCTCTCATTTGCATGTCTTTGTGGGATTACAATCATAAACAGCTATTTGGAAAGATGTTACGGTGGTACCGCTGCACAGTTGAATCCCAAAACTATTATGGTGTTTAAATGAATACATACACAAATTATTTCCAGATGATGCTGGTAGTATGTAATATAATCTATTTTACGAGCCCTCAATTGTTACACCTGTACTTATTCAGCTGTGTTTGCGCTCGAAATGATTCACAGGGAGAAACCTTATATGTGTGTGTACTCTTCCAGCCCTTTGCCCTTGCGATTGTTTTGGCAGTGTGCTGCTCACCAGACAAACGCACTGTCCAATCATGACAGCAGCACCGCACCATGCAACACAATAGCCCCTTTAACCACCTGCCCTGAATAGTTAATCTTGCTGCAGCAGGCGGGCTATTGAATTCTAGTAACCGATACCTATGCTAATGCAATGTGTTGTGCACGCATGTGTGTCCCTGTGGTCGAGTGAGCATGTGTGTGTGTGTCTGTCTCTGACAACACTGCCTGGTTCAATCATTGTCTTTGTCTTATAAAAGTGACTCAGTGAGACAGCGGAGGAAAGGTGGAAGAATCCCCGAACGCTGCTGTGTCAATCCAACCCGCCAAACAACCGAGACGCGCTGTGTGCCGTGTTAGTCCCTTCACTAAGCAAAGCTTGGTGTGCCCGTGAAACCAGAGACACCAGCCTCGTATGAAAAGTGACCTTGGCCTTTATTCAGTTAAGATGGCTTATTGTGTGCATTGGCTGACTGAGGCATCAAGTGTCCCTGGGAGCCACGTGACAGTGGGTGCTAACAATGCTAACATGTTCCCTTTCAGTTAACAGTTAATGATTTCCTCCTCGATGGCAATAAACAATTTTATAACCTCACTCACATTCGACATCCATCAACTGATTCAGGACATCTCTGTCTGTCTGAATGTGGAGCACGTACCTCGCAATCCGTTCATCTTATTGACTTCACACTTGGCGTATGTTTTGTAAATTGCCAAAGAAAGATCAGTGCTGACTTTGGTGCTGTTTAGACACACTATACATTCATAGTTAATAAAATGTTGGAGAAAAATTCGAAATTTGAATTTGAATTAATGGGTGACCGGTGCTCTGTAGCACTCAGTCTGCAGCCCAATGGAACATGTCTTCTTCTACGTGCTCTGTGGTCAACAACTGGATCAAACTGAGGGTCAAAATCGCTACCGCTGATCTTTTTGTTGATTTGAATATTTCTATTTCACCATATCAGACTGACAAAGACAGACTGGAGATCTCTGTCATGGCAGCAACATTTGCAGAATCACTTCCTGTTTGGACAATTTGTCTTCAAAGTATTAGCCTAGCATTCGTTTTGGAGCCGCGATGCTTTATATTGAGCTGAATTACAGAGCTTGAATTTCGAAAAAATTGTGAACTTGGGTCAGAAGATTGTGTGGATTACTCAAGAGACCTCTGAAACAGCTGAGAGGCAATGTATACAAAATAACGCCAGTTCATTAAATCATTCAAACATGTGAACAAACCACACACGTGAAACAGTAATAAAGCAAACTCAGTTTCATTTTATGAAAAACATTGACTATAAAACCTTCACTGCAGATAAACCAGGTAGAATGAGCACAAAGTTTTTAACTATGCACCTTATAAAAAGCTCTGCCCACAAACAATAAGAAGTGACAGTATATTGTAGAACTGTTTGAGGAGGACTCACTAATGACGAGGAATAACTCTGAAGTAGCTCAGGAGCTTTAGCACAGGACAAGAGAACAGAACATTCCGAACAGGCGGCTTTAGAACAGGCGCTGGACCAGTGCTACGATGCTAACATGTTTAAACGTAATGATTTCCTCCTCCTGCTTGATAAATGACAACCTTACTCACATTTGAAATCATAACTAAGACTATGACGCAATTTCATGTTCAAACCTCTGACTTTAATGTTAGCTGAAAAGCTAATGTCCATACCCTCCAATATCTAATTTAATGTCAAAACGTGTCCACCTGCTAGCTAGCCCCTGAGCTAAGCTAAATGAGGCTAATGTGGTGACAAGTCACTTTTCACAGGGAATATTTTAGTGACACTTGCAGCCCTCACAGGCCTGTTATGGAAGATGCCCTCCGGCAGCTTGTGTACTTAGCAGTCCTCACTCCTGAGGGCAGAAACACGCAATTCCAGACTCTATTTTTGGTCTGTTTAAAAGTACGTGTTTAACTAGAGAGGTGAGGAAGGCCACGTGTGTGGAAATGTACAGGTGGAGCTGCCTGCACGTCCAGGCTAACGTTAGCTAGCTCATGTTCCTCAGAGACTTCTGAGTACGCTGGAGTAAACTCATATTTTCCCACATAGACACTGAATTATTAACGAGGAGCAGGATACGAGATGAGCCTCACGGGCTGCCGTCGCTGACTGACCGTAAAGGATGCATCGACGCGTCCTGCAGAATTTTATTGACATGTTTTTGTAACGTGGCCTGGACCCGGCATCACGCACCGGGGGCCCCGCCGTGCCCCCCGGCCCCGCCGTGCCGTGCCCCGGTGCTGCCTGTCTGTCACAAGCTCCGGCCCCCGGAGGAACGATTTGATCCGACATCACTCACAGCAGACCCGGGTACAAGTATCCCGGCAGTGTGTGTGTGGGGGGGGGGGGCTGCCGGGGGTCCACTGGCTGGGGAGCAGGGACCACCAGGTGGGATTTAAGGTGGATCCGGGTAGTGAGCAGCATTTTGCATCGGAGCGGGTTGAAGTGGATAAAACTGGTCTTTACTATCACAGAATGAAGAGACACATCACAACTGATCCGCCAGTCTGTCACTGTAGTGAAACCCCAGATGTGCATGAATAATATGTTGATGAGCAGGTTTTGGGGGTTTATAGCACAACAGCAAAAGTGTGAAATGATATTAAATTCATATTATTATTATTATGGGCGACAAACCGTACAGAGTGAAGGTGGTCGTAAGGCGAAGCGCGGCGATATAAGTTGCTATATTTCTCCTGCAATCACAGGGATTTTGTCAACCGCAAAGCAAACGAGGATAAAGACCAGTGTTGTCAGATCGCGATCCGTCAACCGACTATTTGAAATCTTCTGCTCAACCTTAAAACGCTTTAAACCCGATTAGAAACCCGAGCCCGCAGCCCTGCGCCAATGAATAAAACAGCGGGCACCGTGTCTCTCTCCCCCCGCAGCGCTCCGTCCCTCTGCCTCTCTCGCGCGGTGGCACTCTGGCTGTGGCTCCAGGGTTTTGACATTGGCTTCGCTTTATTAAGAAACTAAATTACCAGGCGACATTCGATGAGAAGTGAGGAACGCATGTGAAGGAAAGCCTCAGGAAATCGTGCGCAGTTCTGGCACTTTGGGCTTTGCTCGGTGAGCTGAAACTTTCCGTCTCGACGCGCATCGTCGTCTCTCATCCACCCGCAAATGTATTAGTCACAAATTCCCCTTTGACGAGTAAAGGTGGTGAAGAATGTTTTTGTTTTAAACCCACAAATCCCCCTCGTCTCGTCTGCGGTCAAACCGCGGCTGGTGTAGTGCTTTAAAAGTAACCATCCAAACCATCCTGCTGCGCGTAAATCCTCCACATCCACGGCACAAACTCCACAGATTCCGCGTCAAAATGCACAAAAAACTGAACAATTCCTATGAATAACTTCATGATCCAAACATAAATACCTCTATAACGCATGCAGGACGGGAAACAGAAAGACACAAACAAGAATAGCCCAGTTTGAATCTTCTCTTACCTTCTCTCTCACAGACGTTCCGCACGGATAAAGCCTATTTCTAAGTAGGCTGTAGCAAATTCTAATAATCCAAAGCCCAAAAAAAAAGAGAATCCTCCCAGAAACCGAAGTGTGTTTGTAATGACAGAGTGCCCCGGGCGGTGAGCTGCTGATGCTGGTGATGGTGATGAGGAGGTTGTTATAAGTGAGGAAGCGGACGAGGGAACGGCAGCCGGTCCTTCCTTCCTTCCTTCCTTCCTTCCCCCGGCTCAGAGAACGCGCATCTCTCCGCTCGGCTCGCTCAGCACGACTGACGATGGGCCCCTGGATTTCTCCCACACTGACGCTCTGACCCGCCTTCTTCACGGTGCTCTGAACAGTGGGGGTGGGAGAAAAAAATTCTCCCTGGAGAGGAAATATGGGGGAAATAAACCCCACAGAACAAACTACCAATAATGAGAAATCTTTATTATTCTACATTCCTACACAGGCTTTTTATGATGTTTGCGGTATACGTGTAAAGGCCTATTTTTGAAAGCAAATACACAGTGGACATGTGACTAGTCTAATTTAATATGTTTTATGATGTCACCCACTGGGATTAGCACTGATGGGGCAAAAGGCTAAAGTCCTGCCTCGTCCAGGGTTCAGCACCCCGGACAGCAACCCGCAATTCTGCACGTCCCAGCAGTCCTCCAGCCAGAGAGCTGTCCAGGGTTCTGAACTCCTGTCGGGCGGAAAAGAGAGCCGGAGGATTATGCAGAGTGAAGAGGGGAAACTGCACAGACCGGCTCTTTCCTTATGTAAAATACCACAGCACTTGAAAATGTCCTAATGCATTTCTTATAAAAGTCTTTTTTTAATTTATGTATATCATACAACAGTTTATGTTTATGTGCAGAGGGCAAGCATACTGTGTAATTCCTTCTTACATTATTTCCGATGCTACTAACTACTGCTACAGCTAGTAAGGATGATTAAGGTATCACGTCAGACTATAACATTCACTATGAAGTATAATATACACTAAATTGTTCTATGTATTATGCATGGCACCTACTTGTGGCCAATACACATATATCCAGGGCTTAAATATTTGTTACATGCATGTTTGAATTAAAATTGATATTTGCAAAAGGGGGAAAAGCTTTTCTTATTCTAACTGTGCACTACCGACTATCAGATAGAATCACTTTTATCCTTCTGCTTGTACTCAAGCCTTCTATGAGTTTACAGGGAGAAAATCCAGAACACGTATAAACTAATGAAAGGAACGATGATGTGATTAAAGTGACAAGGAAAAAATAACAAAATAAATAAATATTTGTCATATACAAGAATATATCTGACAGTATGAAAACAGCGTTGGAAATCAGTAGGACTAAAAACAACTGCATCAAAGGGAAATTTATGCACAAGATAGTAATTTATCATATCTCAATTCCACATACAGCATGGGATATGTGATCAAAGACCTTTACTACTGGGTGTAGACTGAGGTTCAGTGGGTTAGGTCCTGCCTGAGGGTGTAGACCTGATCTATGTCTCACATCAATCTAAGATGTCTTCCAACTCCATACCTGGGCATCAGAGGATGTTTAAACCTGTTAAGTTCTTGCAAACAATGGCAGGCTGGTACACCCGGACTCTCTTCTTTTGGCACCAATTCAGATCCTAGCTGATGCATTGAGGAATAGCTCGAGGCATGAGGGTGACTTTTGACTGAGGCAGGGCTGGAGGGAGATGAGAAGAAAAGCATCAATGACCTTCTCTTGTTCTATGAAGAATAAAGGAACTTGGACATAGCACATAGAAATGGAGATTTCTGAGGTAGTACAGTAAAATAAAAATAAAGTTTATTCACTTTATTCACATAATCAAAATGTTTTAATGACATTTGTAAAGACATAGAAAGCATTATTTATGAAAAGCAACTTCTAAAGGCCCTTTACAGACAAATGTATTTAGTCCAAGTTAATACACTAGGCATGTCAGCTTGGACTCATTCATACTAACTAAAAACATGCATTGATACAGTGATATTTTGAAAACATGCAGACATAGATCTAAAAAGAGCCTAAAATGGGGAACTCCACAAGTTATGTCTGTTAACAAACACGAGAAGTTGGTTATTGTAACAAATATATATACAAATACAATATAAATGTATTAGTTAAGAAAATATAGTCCAGTTACAGATGTAGGAGTCGAGACAGTGAGAATCCAGAGATATTAACCCACAGCTAGAGGAGGTGAATTACAACTGCATGATGAACCCTGTTAAATGAGGCACTAAGGTCTAATAGGACGAAAATGAAGCAATCTCCCGCATCTGCTATAAAATGGAGACCATTTGTTACTTGAATAAGGGCTGCAAGGCTAAAGCAACATCTGGACTGCTGTAGTTGCCTTGTTGCCGCTGCAACCCTCAGCTGGATAAAGTGAAGAAAAATGAAAGGATAACTGGATTCATGGTTCAAGGGATGATGCTGTTGCTTGTTAAAGGCATCATATGATTTCTCAGGAAATTCTTTTTTGTAGCCTTAACTGTTACAGTGACTATAATAAGTCCTAACAGATTAAATCCAACATTTCCACTAAGGAAACAAAATAAGCCATGTAGAATAAAACACAACAATAAAAATAATGATAATGATGTTGATATTATGTAAATTGCACATTTTGTTGTCTTGATAACCACTCAAAAACGAATATTTTGTCATTCATCCATTCACACACACATTCAGTGCATCTATGTGCAGCACTGTCTCCATCACTCACACACCGTCGGCACAGCAGTCAGGGACAATTTGGGGTCCAGTGTCTTACCCAGGCACACCTTGGCACCCGGAAAGGAGCAGCAGGGAATCGAGTCACCGACCCTCTGGTTTGGATTTTCAATCAGGATGCTGTAGGTTCTGGCTGGTTCTCAAACTGGATGCCGATAAATTTATGAAGACAACGTAAAATATAATCTAATTCTGAGGATTTCTAGTTGTCAGCAGCAGACTGATCATGTTTTTTTTCACATGTGAAACACACCTGTGACACCATGAAACAATGTTTTCTTCCCAGGTTTAAATTTGCTTCACACATAAGTGTTTTAGGCTGACTATATTTCAGATTGCCACTTCATCACCTGGGCCATCCATGGGTTCAATACCAAGGCTAATCCAATGACATATTAACTAGGTCTTAAGAGCTAATTAAAGGGAACAGTGATGAGAGCTCTCTCTAATGAGTAACAGCAGGGAGAGACAGAGCAAAGAGAAAGAACTCTCTGTCCCCCCCAAAAAAAGTGGACACATGTTACAGGACATACACACAAACATTCACGAGCCAGTAAACACACTCTGCTCAACCATCAGCACCAAGATAAAAAATAAACCCAAACATAATGACAATCAAAAGAATCCCTTGCACAAATATATCAGTAAAATCAAAGACAATAACGCCTAAAGCACCCTGGGTTCCTCACACAAGGTTTTCTGCCCTCTTTTCCTCTGTACTAAAAGGCATAGTAAATGAATCATAACCCTTTGATAATGTCTTCAAACTGAATTCAACACAAGCCTTTGGTTTACTTCAGTAACACCCCGGCTACTTGTTCTGTAATCATGAAATGAATTTCCAGCTGCCACAACAACTGCTGTAATATTTACAATGTATTATATATGCTGTGATGCAGAACATGTATAAATCATGGATGAAACATATTCACTTACGGCATGTAGAGACCGTGCTTAGTCATCACGCACACGATCTCATTGAAGCACTTGTTTATTGAACGTGGGTGTGACATATGAGCGTGTCTCCAAATCCACGTTGTGTCAGGTTGACCAGAAGGGGTTTCTCACTGCTGGTGTTTACTCAAGCTGTAACCCGCTGGATGTCAGCCATTGGTTTGTGTCGGCCTGACATTTTGCTCTGCACCAACTTGGTTTTTATGAAACTAGAAGTAACCATATTTGAAAGAGCAAGGGGTGGAGCCTGAGGGAGCTCGAGGACACTGCACAGCCACCTACACCTAAGACTAATAAAACCGATTGGACTGTATTAACTGTCAATCACACGGTATCCATGCCTAATGTGTATGGTGCTTTATCGTCTATTTTATCAAAATAGACCCACAATTAACAAAATGAACATCATGCTGTATTGTAGAGGACTAACCAGAAATAAATGTTTACTGACATAATAAATCAAGTATTCATTTTCTTCTTCTTTTAGCAAACAGTGGAATCGCCCTGTGCTGGTCATTCGAGAGAATACAGGTTTCAGGCACTATCGCATTGGCTTCACTTTCTGAGTCTGAATCCATCGTTATGTACCATCTAATGTTATGATACGTTGCATCACTCAGTGGATTCTTCCTGGTATTCATGATTTAGTACCCACTCTTTGGATCCCCATTGACAGTTGATTGTTTGAGTTTTCCAGTTGGCCGTTGATTATATTCCTTAACAGCAACGACAATCAAGATGTCTCCACATGCTGAAGTGGTGTGTGCTGGTGGATGTTCTTTTTGACCTTTTCAAATTTAATGAATGAATAAATACAACAGTCAAATTGTAAGGTTTAAACTTTGTGTTAATATTTTTTTAATTTAAGCTGTGAAGCGAGTACCACTTATCACTAGGTTGTCAGAGTAACCTAGCATTACTTCCGTAGCGAAGAGTCATCATTAACTAATTACATTTTATACAGTTTATACCACAGTATTGTAAAAAAAGATTAAAATAAAGAAAACAATCAGCATATCCACTGTTCCCCCGTCTACAAGCCAATGCTTGCACAGATTGATGCTTTGTGGCTTTGTCCCGCTCTTTATTGGATCTTGAGATGTGTTCGATGCTTCTACTGAAAATAAACCAGCTGAAAATGCAAAGAAAAAACCGACAGCATTGTCAACAAAATCACGGAGGTAATGTTGGCTAAATTATCAAGGCGCAGCTTCTTTTCAGCTGAATAAATCAACAGTCGTCCCTGAGAAATGACACCAACCTGTGTCTATAATCAAGAACTCATTGCCGAGGATTGCAGAAGGTTAATTAGCCCACGCTTAACAGAAAACCTGACGGGAGCAGCAACTGTAACTGGGGTTGGCGAGACTTAGCAAAAGGTCCTTCCACTTTTCATTAATCTATAACTCTATTTTCTCCAGGTTTATTAATATACTAGACAGAAATTGGGCCTTTTCTCCCAACAAACACACACACAAGCACACACAGTCATTTCTAAAGAACCCGTGGTCACCTCCTGGGCTTTAACTGTGAAGCACTCCTTGGAAATCAGTGGCCTCGTGGCTTCACTATCTGCCCCGATAGTGGGAGGTTTGGAGTGGAGTTTGATCTTTAACTGACTCTTCTCTGCATGATACTAACTGCAGTCCTGTACAACGGAGTTTGCAGAGGCTCCATTTTCGGCAGATACAGCAGCTGAGCTACTAACCTATTAGCCTTCAGTTTGAACAAGGCTTATAAAACCTCGGATAGATGACACCCCTGCCACCGTTGTTCGTGTGTGTGTGTTTGTTCAGTATATGCACACTGCAAATATCCATTATCTTCTCTGATTGTTTGCATTGTGTTATCACTCGTTTAATCGCTGTGGAGCTACATTTGGAGAGTATCATATTTCTCGGAGATGTGATGCCTGGGCCACCTGTGCAAACTGAGAAATACCTGGTCATTAAAAAGGTTATAAAAATAAATAAAAGCATGTCGTAAAAAAGGCAAAAAGTTCAGCAGACACACACTGCAAAATACAACTTGCATTGACAGATAGTTTATTACTGCGGTACCTGAAAGAGCAGCCATCAAGTCAATGAGACGGATAATACTGCAGGTGCTTATTGAAGTTCATCCAATATGGCTTCGTAAATAGAAAAACACTTATCATGTTTAAGATTTTTATCTCTATAAACTAGACAGCAAATACCAAATCAAAATGACATCATCTGGTCTGAGGAGGATTTCCGTGAATTGCGTTATCCGCTTGTCCCGCCCTGTTGCCTAGTGACAAAGCTCCGTTGGACACAACAAGAAACTTTTAATGCCCCTTGATTTTTTAACATGTGCACGGTTAGCTGTTTGTTAGAGTTGAAGTGAGATACTTTCATTTCAAAGTCTCTTTGGAATAGTTCATCACCGAAGCGCAATGAATCCTGGGATAGGTTGGCTTGAGAAAGGATCCACCTGTTACGGTCTTTATTGCTCAGGGATAAAAGAATGCATTTGTCAAATGCAGCCTCCGAAGAAGGCCGCCCCTGAATAAAAAAAAATGGAAGCCTGATGCTTATCTTAAGCAACATGGTACATGATATATTTAGCTATCATACTCTGCTGTAGCTTCATATTTTATATGCGATATGAGTGTTGTATTGATTCTCTCATCCCACACTGTCAAATAATTCCCTAAATTCTCCCTGGAACACCTTTCTGGCTCCAAATGCCCAAATGCTAAAAGCCTGTCTTTCAGGTTTGAACTCGAACATCTATCCGAGTAATGTTTGTGGATGTGGATCATTTTTCCAACTGTAAGCCCGAACAATACATTTTAACAAGCCTGCTGCCAGCGGGCGCCACCTGCTATGGCGTTATCAATAATCCATGAGGGTCCCAATAATGCTGTGTCCTGGTTTACCATCTCCACACTAAAGGTCACATAAAGGTTTTTTTCTCTCTCACAGTGACACACACAAAAACCTCACACATACACACGGGACCTTGATTGATCCTAATTGTACTTATTTTACCCCAAATCCCAGCTGCTTGAACGCCCGCCTCTCTGGCCGTTAGAGGCCGTTAGCAGGTCAAAGTTATTACGCTATCAAGGACATCTATTAGAGTCCAATTTGGCCAGGTTGGGTCCTCAAACAGGACCAGCTAACCTCCTTAATGGACATTCATTTATCTCCTGTTGTTGCGTGAGGTCTGCAGCTCTGGCACTAAGCAGGATGGATGTGATATTTACATCAATAGGTCCGGCTTATGGGGAAAATGTGATGGTATACTGATAATAAGAGGGTGATATTTCATTGTAAATGTCAGAGTAGTGTAACCATCAATGCCCAAGGTGGGGGACTGCATACACACTACATGTGGCTTTATACTGTACACACAGCAGCTTATGGAGCACGACACATGAAGCCGCTTCTTCTAGCGCTTCCTCTCATACTGGTGAGAATCTATTTGAATAATGAGGAGAAGCACCTGTCAGGTTTTGTTATCTTCACACACGGACTATAGTCCTAACACCTACATACATCTGAAGGCAGGGAGAGAGAGACAAAGAGACGGAGAGCACATCCACTGCACTGCAGGGTACCTGCATGTTTTTTTAACCACATACCTCGGAGCTTGAATAGACAATCGCCAGAGAGGTGCCGTAATGCTGCATCAATCACCGGCCTCGCCATGAGAAACTGCCGCTCTGAGATGAGCTCCATCACTCTCACAAGACCGCGGCTTTAAAATATGCCACTTGGAGAACACATAACACAGAGTACGTCCTATTTGGTGAGAGCTTTTATTTAAAAGCACTTCATCCTGACTCAACCTTATTTATAGCATCTTTGAATAGTATCATTTGAAGCATGGATGATCCCAAATGAAACTGTGAATTGCAACTATTATGTCACAGTCCGCCCACTCGGCTCCATAGGTCTTCTCCACTTAGCGTGTTTCTTCCCTCTGTCGCATACATTTTCTGAGCCCATCATCTCTGTTCCCCATCTGTGAAAGCACATGCAACCCCATTAACCTCAGACCAAATCCCACCAGACCATCCTCTGCCATGTTTCATCTAATAAACTGCAGTCTGCACAAGGACTAGAATTTAACTGAGACAGACAATGCAGACAGCTGATGGGGTCAAATGTATGTGAATACAGTAACTTCGTCATCAAGCTTTAAGTCTTGTCACAGTATCTGTGGAACAACAGTGTGTATCACACAATCAAACCTAAAAACATATTCCTGCTTGCCCACTGACAGGAAACCATTGTGTTGGACATCTAATATGTCATAATGTCCACCATAGATTTCAGCAGCACTGATAGAAGTAAAGATGGATCAGTGGATCCTGGTGACCTAAAGGTTTGAAACATAGGGCAATGGGCTGTCCCTCACAACAACAGCACATTTAGGATAACGATACTGATTCTCCAGTTCGGGGTTCTGCATATCTGAGTCGAGCATCACTGAACTTTGAATAAACAGGTGAACAGCCATTTGTGCAGCAGCTTCAGGCCTCTGTGGACTGAGTCCTGCAGCTGGTCTCAATTTGCAGGTGACTTTTACAGTTTCTTACACTGATTGAAGACAATATACGCATGGTGCTCAGCCTTTATATCAAGTATAGTGTTACAGTGATAGTTTGATGTTGTATGTCGTTTTGAATATGTGAGCATATTCATTTTACCTAAATGCTGCACTGGGACAAAAATGCACATCTTGCCAACTGTTCATTTTGTCACTTCAAGGTTAATGCAGCAGGAACCATAAACCTTGATAAAAAAAGTGATAATTTGCTTTAAGTGTCTGACGCCACACATCGAGATTAGGCAAAAGTTTTGGCAAGACACCGCCGCCACCTGGGCACCTGGACGCCTTGACACCTGGCAGAGCCGACTGTGTGATACCTAAGTGTTTCAGACTTTGGCCAGATGGTTGCATGATGAGGTATCACGCACGCAGACAAACGTGCACTCACAAACACATACAGTTTGGCATACAGTTGCCTCACACAAATAATTAATGTGAGCCAGATGCACTGCAGATCTGGAGTCTTAAACTCATGCATATAAACGGATACTGCTGATGTCCTGTGCATTGTGTTCTTTTCACGGGAGGGTAAACGCCTTCGACACTTGATGCACAACATTTCACCACAAACTAATGCGCAGCACTTAATGGATCTGATAAGAGAATGTATTTTACCAAATTAATAACCTGCCATGAGAAATGGATTTCTCATTAAACTATTAATGTCATTGTCAATAAAACATAGTGGGTCTCTTAAATGATTTTACTGTATAAGTCCCCTTTTCAACTGGTCAAAAAAACCTACTAACATCTGGCTTTTGTCTGCTGGGGGAATAGATACAAACAACATTCACTCCCGTTTTATCGGCTTTGTTCAGCAGTGAGGGAAACGAGACGCCTGGGTGCATTCATGACGTCAAACATGACGCAAAGGGGAAAAAAAGGCAAACTCCTCTAATGGAAATGGCATCAAAAAAACATCGTTAATTTTGATGTAAAAGACGTAGATGAGACATGAATCTATTGGCCAGAGAAAAGAAGTTGCAGCACATGCGGACAACCCAGAAACGACTCCTCCATCCGCCTCCTTGTCGAAAAGGCATGGAGGAAGAAAGATGGTTCCTCCTGCTTACTCAAACTTTTTTGTGTGGGAACAGAGACAAAGGCCGGGCTCCAGATTTCCAATACAAAGAATGACAGAGAAAGAAAAGGAGAGACAAAGGCAGACACAGAAAGATACAGTGAAGCCCTTTGCCCCGCAGAACTCTTTCAGAGGTAGAGAAGGGCGAAACAAAAGCTGGTGCAGAGGGACAAACAAAGTGATGAAAGCTCGGAGACTTTCGAGAAAAAGATGACACATTTCCTTTGCGGGGAGAACGCCTGCTTATCAAAGCAACGCACAATACAATGCCGAAGCAATATTTTCTTTTGTTCCTGATGCAATTGTGCAGAAAATCATAAGGAACATAAATCATGTGGACATCTCTTAATTTTCCACCATGGATGCTGCCATACTGTGTGCTTTCAAGAAGGAGGCAATTTGTTTTTGAAGGGGGTCCTTGGAAAAGCACTTTCAAGAAGAAAAAAGGTATATTTCATTGAAGGTGCCCCTTTTGGAGGATAAAGCCAATGTGTATTAGAGAAGAGAGGACACCGTCTCATATCCTCAGCATGACTCAGGTTTGTTGGAGGTGTAGGTGCATCAGAGAGGAGGAAATCCCACTGCTCCCAGTTCTAACCTAAGGTGGAGACACCAGTCACACCAGCACCACCCTCTCTAAGATCACTTCCTTCGTGTTCCCTGCCTTTCATCTCCAGGGCAATCACTCATGTCTCAGTCGTAATGGAAGCTGCAGTAGTCACTTCAACCTAGCGAGAGAGAGCTCCTATTATTCCCTCATTGCGTTGACGGATGATTCCTGGATGTGATTTAAAGAGGAGGAGAGAGAGAGAGAGAGAGACCTAATGTAGAGAGGGAGAAAGAGATAGAATATAAGGGAGAAGGCTAATGTTCAGGCCACTAATGTTTGCTTTCACATTTGAAATAAAGCTGCTGCGGGGAGATGGGAGACAGATCAATCAATGCACAGAGAATGGGGTTAGCATTCTGGGTCTAAGCAGGTGATTTGTCTATGGGGTGAAATGCAGTTGGACATTCATACAGGAATAGTTATGAATATGGAAGCAGGCAGGGACTTTGAAAATGGAACAGTTCAGGATGATGCGCTCCAGTAAGCCATGGAGACTGCAGTGGGACCATGTGATGTTGTCTGCGAGGCAGCCATTTTTCATACTCCACGTATAAATTCCCCAACGGGTCTCGGGTTCACCTCCTTTGGTATTTTTTTGTGCTGTGATCTTTCTTTCCTCCGTAGCACTCGCTGACCTCCCTGCATCGAAATGAAGAGGACACAAAGACAGAAAGGAAGGAGCTCTAAATGTGGAACTCAACCCCATATCCCGCAGGAAAAAAGAGAATATGCTCTTATGCGTGTGTTAGGGTCGTTCTGTGCAACCTTCTTGAGTTTGGCTAGAGCTAACGTGAGCTTCAGCAGTCAGTGAGAGTTGAAACACACCCCTCCCTGGACTCATCGGCAATAAAACTTTACAAAGCCGATGCCACCAAAGCTACTTTTACCTTAAGTTCAGACTGCTGAATGTTTGCATGCATTTTTGAAAAGAATGGAGACTGGATTCTGTGCAGTTCCTTCACAAAGGAATTGTTTCAGGGAGGAGAGGGGGACTCTTTCAATGTACATAGGGCATGTGACTACTTTGTTAAGATATACTCTATATGTCAGTTACGCAGCGCAGCAATAGCAAAAGATCCATAACATATTACAGACCAAGAATGAAGTATGAAGCAGTGTTGTCAACAGATAAGATTATTAAATTAGAAATGGCACTCAGTAGAGCACATTCCTCTGTCAAGGCTCAACAGTCCCCTTATTACACACATTCAAATTCACTAGGTCCAGATTTTATTTGGATCTGAAACAAATTGCACAAACTCATAAATATCAGTCCTCTAAACATGCCGGATTCTTTTCATCAAGATCCATGAATTATTCTCGGAGAAATCAACTAAAATGTTGAAAAACGACGAAACTCACAGTATTAAAGAAAGTGTAATAAAAAAAGATAAATGCATAAAAAGACAGAGTAATTGGAATAACAGACACTTTTCCTGAGGTAGTGGTCAATAAAACACGATCACAAAGATGTGTCAAGATGAAACAACTAATACCACAGCAAATATGAAGGTAAAGCCAGTTAGCTTAGCTTAGCTGATTGAAAATAGAGGGAAACAGGTCCACGTCGGCTGGACTGTAAAGAAGCACAGAGGCAGTGGGAGATGGACAACAGTCGTGCAGAGAGGAGAAGAGAGCATGGGCATAAGCTGAATTCATGTATAATGTATAATGTATCCGTACAGAGGACGATGTGTTCTTCTTCCCATAACCGCAACAACATACAATTAGAACTCTATGATGTTGATGTGTGCTTGTGTGGGGCCCCATATGCAGGACAGATGTAAAGCCCTGAAGTTTGTAGACATTAGTAAATGTCAAGTACGATTTCCTCTAAAGCTGAGGTACAATTTGAGTGGATGCAGTTTGCTGTTGAATCACGCCTATCCAGCCCTAAATCAAGCTGTGCCCTATGAATCAGCTGTGCCCTTGTGATTCATTGCAGCCGATTTGGATCTGAAATGTCCTTCCCTCCCACTTACACTATCTGATTGGCTTCCTGATGCAGCTTCCTCCCATCTCCTTCCATTTGTCTAATGAAGAGACTATTGATTACTCATTCAGACAGATGGACGGACAGATGCAACACAGATGCAGTTGCAAAGAGCGGAATAAGCAAACAAACACAGGGGGCGGACGCAGACACAGGCAGACGGGCTGTGTTAGCCAATGTTTATGTGCTGCGCGAGCGATCACACCAAGATGGAGCAATCAAAGACAAATCATGTCGGAGTCATTCCATATTCAAATCGCGAAGGCTTTGAGACTCAACATTCAGCCTCTTAAATTATACATTTACAAATCATTTCTCAACAAACTGCACAGCATGTACGAGTAGATGCTACATGATCAGTTGTAATGGGACAGAGGCCCCACCCCCTTGCTTGTGCTTAGATTTCCTGTGCTCCAGCTTTAGCTCTTCTCCTAGCGCTTGGATTTTTTTGTGTGCAACTGATGCAATGTTCCCAGCCGTATTGAGTGTGAGCGCTGGGTTTTGAGTGAGAGCGTTACAAATTCTCAACGTGAAATCAATCCAGTTAAATGAATCCTCTTGCACGTGATGGATTGCCCCAACATTTTGCGCAGACATTCATGGTTCCTAGTCCACATATCGTAACACTTGACACTTCCTCCAGTGTCACCAGCTTCACTTTGTTTTAGGTCAAATATCTAAAATATCTTGGATGAATGATTGTGAAAATGTAAGGTCTTCCCATTAACCTCAGGTTTACTTTGTGTCCTACAGTACTGTATACAGAGGGCCTGATCTACTAAAGGTTTGCACGTGTAAAAACGTGTGCAAACTTGATTTCACACGCAAAAAAAACATGCAAGCTGATCTACTAACGGAGCGCACTGAGGATTGCGTCCAGAATAACATGATAACACCTTTGCCTTAATGAATATGCGTTATCAGGTATCAGGATCATTATCAATCTGTTATAATGCACAGCAATTTAGCACTCTTTATTTGGGATCTTAGTAGATCAGACCCAAGATGTGTTTGTCCATTGCTTTGAACTCAAGACTCCTCCACTAAAGGAAAATCTGCCCACAGATTTTGAGAAACTCGATGACTCAACATTTGAAGGATGGTCAATAACACTGTCTATGACTCCAGACCTGTTTTGAACAATGAATTTGAAATGTTACCGTTTATTATCTAAGACACAGGATTCCACTAATTAACAGGTTAAGACGGAAGCACTCCAGTTGATTCTAAAGTTTCTAGTTTAATGACGTCGTGAGCAGCGTGGGATCATGGGAGTTGTTGTCTTCACCACTATTACCAATGAAATTCTAGCTGACGTAGATCCAGCCTATTTTTAGTCATGTTCATTCACATTATGTTACTGGCCAAAAGGCTAGCAGTGTGTTTTTCCTTCGTCCTTCGTCCAGAAATGGGCAAAACCCCGGGCAAATCAGAGACTACAAAACTAAACAGCCTGTTTCATTGAATAAAAATGGGTCTTTCTCTGGGTTTGAAGATTGTTGTAAAAATTTTGGATAAGTCATTTTTTTAACAGTTTTTTTTGTGGATGTAAGGTGATGTTGATGATTTTTATTTTATGTTGCAAATGGAGCCGTAGAAGACATTTCTGATGTGTCTGACAATATCGTATAATCAATCAATCAATCAATCAATCAATCAATCAATTTAGATGGATAGGTAGATTGATAGATGTACTTTATTGATCCCAAATTGGGAAATGATTGTGTTAGAGCAGCATGTCACATAGAGCGTAGGACAAGAGACTAAATACAAAAGATAACAAAAAAGAGACGAGCAGCAGTAGTTGTTTGCAAAGATAAAGGTAGGAACATGACAAAAATATATACACATGAATATAAGATGTGCAGTAAAATATGAATAGGAATATAAAAAAAAAATCACAGTTATTGCAGGAGTAATCAGAGAGTTATGTTGTGGACAGAAACCATCTGGCTCATGAATTGAGTTTTTATGAGCCAATGTTAGCATGCTAATATGCTAAACTAGAGATTGAATACGGTAAATAAAAGACCTGTTTAACATTGTGCATGCTAAAGACAGCATGCTAAAGACAGCATTAAGCTCAGAGCATGAGTGCACTGAGGAGTTATTGTGACTTCAGAGTCTTTCCAGTCGTGTCTGTCTCACGAGGACCTGATCGCCAGGATGGATATTTAAAAAGATAACCTTTGACCTCTACAGCCTTCTACAGCCTTCTACAGCCGTGCTGCCCCGTCAGTAAGTCGGTCGATACAGACGCCGACTGTGCTGCCAAACCTTTCTCAGAACCAAAGAGAAACTTCTCATGGAGATGTCAAAGTTTTAAAGTTACCAAAGGGACAAAGCTGAATTTGGAAAAAGAAATCTAGACATCTCGAATATTTCAGTTTGACGCAACAATATCCAGCCATAAAAAAAACATGGAGGATTGGGTTTGAATGTTTCACTCTTACTAAATGTTATATAACTTCAACTGAGAACTGGAGCACGCTGTTATAGAGAAAACTGTATAGAGTTTCTGTGGATTAAGATTTATTTTTCAAATTTTAGAAAAATTTAATGGATATTAAAGGTGGAAACTATTTTGACCTCATGGATAGATAGATAGATAGATAGATAGATAGATAGACAGATAGACAGACAGACAGACAGACAGACAGACAGACAGACAGACAGACAGACAGACAGACAGACAGACAGATAAGATAGATGATAGATATAGATAGATAGATAGATAGATAGATAGATTGATAGAATTAAAAAATTTACTAAAATGCAAAACATTTCCATTGCATTCATCCCATGTTCTCTGTGTTGCCCTCTGAGTTACTTCTAACAGATGAGTATGCGCCTCACCCTGCTCACTCTCCTTCCTCTCTAGTCAAACCCCTCTAAGACAGGGCTGGAGGGGAGCTGATCTCCTTTGATTCTCTCGGATGAGGAGGAGACAGACGGGGAGAGAGAAAGAGAGACAGAGGGAGAGAAAAAGGGAGAGTGAGAGACTGTGAGAAGGGGAGAAACGAAGGATTCGCTCGGCAACAGCCCCGGTCCTCTCATCCTGCCGCCTGAGGGACACTTGTTTCCCTCAGAACTTATGTATTCTTCCCAGGGCCAGAGTGATGCGGTGAACGAGGTGGGGAAAGCGGGAGGGAGAGAAAGGTGTGAGGAGAGGCAAGAACGGGCTCTGCATACACGCCGAGATTTAGTCGAGAAAGGGAAGAGAGGGTAGGAAGAGAAAGGGTAGAAAAGTCAAGGATCAGACATAAGAAGAGATTTGCAGCCTGTGTTGAGTCTCTGCTATACCGTCAAAGCAGTAGTTGAATGTTTCTTTTCATTGAATTAAATAGACCTTAGTCACACGTGCTCCATGTGAAAATAGGAGGAAAGTGGCTCCAATTACAAGCCGTCGACCACTCCTGCTATTTATAATGCACTTAAGCACCTTTTGTTTTTGGCTGCACGCAGAGAGAGGAAATGAGGAAGAGATAGCAGTCGACTTTGCCTTCTTAGCCGCGGCTTCTAATTGATTCGGCTGCTTAATCCCTCTTGGATTGAGTTAGGGAGAGAGCGCGGGGTGATTGAGGCATTTGAATTCCCCCCAGTGAGACGCGGCAGCAGGATGGAGGTCGTTTAAATTGAATGTGGATCAGTCTGCGCCGGTGTTTACTCGGAGGATTTGGCATCCGCTGACAGCCAGGACTCTCAGTCTGTTAGGACGGATCATCAGCGAGGGCCATCGACTCCAGTCTGTTTGTTTGTGCGCACGTCGGCTCTGTGGCGATGTGGGTTTTCCCGTGGAACGTGCTCCAGTGGACTGGAGTGTGTCAGAGTGGGAGCTGGAAATAACTGTCAAATGTCCATTTTCACACTCATGCTCCTCCACATATTACACACACACACACACACACACACACATGCATGTAATTTCCCTAACTCTTCCCTTTGCACAAGGCTTTAGATGAGTGGAATAACTAACTTTGCTGGCAGCTGGAGAAAATATCCATGCCAGAAGTGACTATGGGTCTCTTGACATTATGAGGTTAAGCACAAAAGAAACACATATTGAGGCTTAGCTCTGGACTAATATTGGAATGTGACCATGAAAGACATTTCTAATCTGCTCAGCCAAAATCACATTAACTCCCCTAATGTATTTTCTCCACACTAACAGAGCCGGGTCTGGGAACATTTTTAATAGGAAACTTTCCTCTTTACACTGTGGCTGCTGAAGGAGAGGAAGGAGGGAAAAGTACGAGGAAATGCTTCTTCTGTAACTAATCTATGCTGATTTTGGAAGCGGGGGTGAAATCTTCTGTGCACTTGAGCATGTGCGAGATAGATGGAAACAAAGTTCTGCCGATTTTGACCCCCCCCCTCGCCCATTCTAATAAACACAGCGCAGATCTATCAGAGTCACTTTCCACAACATGTCAGGGCAAAGAAAAACTACCAGCCCATTCCAAACATGAAACAGCTCTCCGGGCAGGAATATAAGAAATGGAACCCTCCCGAAATGTGAAGCCAAGCAGGACGCCACTCCGAGATCGATGATTGGCTGTCAGGATCTCTCTAAGACTCGCTGATCATCACACGGAGCACGCAGACTCTCCCCCGGGTCCCCTGGGGGATTGTGAGAGCTCAGTCTACAAAGCAAAGGAAGGAGAGGGAAGCGGGAGTGAAGAGGAGGTCATTAGGAGCTGCTTTATTGAGCAGAGGGCTTTGGAAACGAGGGCAGCACATATGACCAACTGCAACGCCCATCCGCAAGACTATTCATAGATGTCCAAATTATTACAACGCATCCCTTTTCTGCACATATGTCACACTGATGCCCTGTCCCAATTCTCCCCTTAGCTCGACCACTTGGCCCTACCCCTTCGTTTTGTGCGTGGCCATGAAGGGGTAGCGTTGTCCCATTTCTCTATGGGATGTAGGGGTAGTGGCCATCTAGCCCTTCAAACACCCCTTCAACCATAGTGTTTTCACGACCCCCTTAAAAACGAAGGGGTAGACAAAATCCCCGAAGGCTTTTTGAACAGACGAAGCGAATCAATATGGCGGCCGCTGCGGGTAAAATGCTCATAAATGTAAGTGACGACTGATGACATAGCGAGTGGTGACCCAATTCCTCGGGGAACATTTTTCTAGCCCTCTCCCCTGTGGCTCCGCTTGGAGGGGGGGACACTCCCAGTGAAGGGCACTTCATATCAAAGGGTAGGGCCAAGGGAGAGGAATTGGGACAGGGCCTTAGTGCCCTAAAGCATTGAAGTGTCGGGTTTTGCTTGAGTGTGTGTTAGGGATGTGCTGATAATGCACTCTGAATAGATACAACTTTACTTTCATTTTGGTCTCTTCTATCATACAGACAGAGGATCATGCAGAGGACTCATTGAATTTTAAAACCCTCTCTTCTATTTTGACTATTCATTTACAACCACACAGCTTGTATTTAGACTCAGTTTACACTTTGCACTGTTTTTGAAGGTCGGATTGAAATACAAAATGTGATTGATTTAGGTACCTAGTCTGAATTTGATATATTCTGATGGCTCCCACAGTATATCATACATGTGAGGAGTTTAGATCAAGACACTTGAAAATAGGGCATTTCATCCAACCAGGGTTGCAAAGGGGCGGAAGCCAATCCCAGCCGACACTGGACGAGAGGCTGGATACATTCTGTACACACAGAGACACACAATCACGAGAAAAAAACCCTAAAAAGGCGATCATCACTTTTCCAATTGCCACTAGAGGCGTTTTTATGCCTTTTTTTGTCCTGATCGATGCCGCAAATGCAAAATTTGAGGAGCTCTCTCACTTTGCTGTATTGCCACATTAGCAGGTTCACCTGGGTGTCATGTTTCCATCACTGCCGATTGGAGCTATGAGCTAATTGAAACACGTATCTACTGTAGAGTCATTTCCCATTACAGACAAAAGCCAGATGTTAGTGGGTTTTTTGACCAGTGGAAAAGGGGCTTTAGAGTCTCCAATTAACCAAACTCCATTCTGCATGTGATTGGACTGTGGGACACACATACACACACACACACACACACACACACACACACACACACACACACACACACACACACACACACACACACACACACACACACACACAGGAAGAACATGCAAACAAACCAAGAACCTTCTTGCTGTGACTCAGCTGTGCTAACCACTGGTCCACCGTGCCGCGTGAGAGATCAAGACTATTTCTAGCAACTTCTAACATAGGCCAAGCCAACTTTTAATATATTTATATACCGGTACATTATTGTCACTTCAACAGATAAGATAAGATAAGATTAGACTTTGCTGATTCCACATCAGGGAAATTCACAGATATCTTTGTGCCCTGTCTTGGTCCCCAGGTCTATCACAGGGCTGACAGACTTTCACACTCACTGTATGGGCTAGTTCCATCTATGCTTTTGGACTTTGGAAAGAAAACAACTGTGTGGAAAAACATGCATGTGAACTACAGACCTCTAGTCTACACAGAAAGTAGAGTGGACAACTGATGAGTAGGCTTGGTGAACTACATGCAGGAGGGTTGAATGACTAATCAAACTAAATGACTGACCGTGCTTTAGGGGTGCGTCTTGTGCACCTCAATGCTTACGTTTATGTCAGTCTCAGTTTTTTATTCGTGTCTGTGTGTGACAGTTTCCTTTCGGAAACATTTAGTGAGTCTTTGTGTGCAGAGGGGGAGACGAGTGGTGAGTCATCTTTGCACTGATGTTTCGTTGAACACTCCAACCGTGGGACCACACAGTCAGGACATATTCATATTCTATCGGTAGTGGCTTAAAATTAAAAGTACATATGCACTGGGCTGCACCAGGGGGATGTATTCACCAAACATACTGATGTGGAAAATTGGGTTGCTTAGGGGTTTGCAATGGTGGCTCCAGCAGAGGTGTATATTCCCCCTCTTCACCATTCTGTTCACTTCTCCTCCCCTGGACTGTGACATATTGAAATGCAGACGACACGGGGGAAGCTGAGAGGAAGCTGGACTTTGCTTTTTATTTCAAATCGTTTGGTAGAATAAAAATAATAAGAATCATTATTTCTTGCTCACTTGACTAAATTAGTTGTTTTTTTCTGTAATTTCTGTATTTTAAATTTCAGTTGCATTTGCCCCGTGCTGTGTTAATGGCTCTTCCTTACAGCAGCTATCATGCTGCCATTTAGACTTTGCAGAGTAGCTTCCAGACAAAGTAGCACCACACAGAGCAGCTGAGGAAGTTTAACAGCAGAGGCATACGTGGTGATATCAGAGGTAGATATATCGTGTCTGTGATAATAACTGTCAGAGCAGCTGCAGTGGGCTTCCTGATAGTCTGCATCAGCTATTCCAAAATAGAACAAAAGCAGATAAGACTCTAATCTCAGTAATGGCTGAAATGGCTTTTCTGTCCCCATGGAAACGGATAAGGGTCAGTAAGCCATGATTGTCCCAGTGTGATCCCAAACAACAAAATGGTTGTAAGGCGGGAAATACAGTGCGGCTGTCCTCAGAGAGCAGTGGAGGAATTTGAAACTAGCTCTTGATTTCACTAGCATTGTACTTGAAATTGAATTGTACGCTTGAAAGCAGTGTTTTTTTTTCCATCTTTCACTCCAGCTAATCCCTGCTCGCACAACCACCGCTGGTGTACACCTACTCACTTTTCACTAACAAGACAAATGGAATTACCTGGCTCAACAGGGACGGACGGTGCCAAAGATTGTGTCTCGCACTCGGTGGACCGGTGTTTACGCTGTTTCTCGACCATACACATGAGGCACGCCGCGGCTAATTGCGAATTACTTTGACTGATAAATTTGACTGCAAATCTATATAAGTGCCAGAGCAGGCGGTGAAACCACTTGGGAAGCCAACGCTTGTGATGTGATTTTGGCATTGTGGGATTTAAAAAGTGTGGATATGAAAGGATTTTTTTTTCAAATCCTACAGATTTAATGTGGAAATGCGGTGAGTCAGAGGGGAATGTTGTCGCCATAAAGAATTCAAGGATCCAATTATGTTTTTCAGAGTCGGTTACCTCTATACCTCAATCATCCTGAGAACAGAAAGAAAGGGAGAGCCACTGGAAGAGATGTGAAAGAAGAGTGAGAAGAGATAGAGGGTGTGCACGGAGCACTGCTCATATTATTCTTTGACCTGGAATTAATCAACAAGAGATGCCATTAATCTTGATGGGCTGTAGTGCGTCGTACTGCTTCCACTGTTAGCTCGGGCCAACAACCACCTCAATTACTGCCTGTTTAATTCAGCAGTGCCCACTTCATCAGTCCCCAGCTTTGTTATTCACAGGAACATTTGATTTAGCGCGGCGTATACGGCTTTAATAGGGTAAACATTGAAAGTCACAATTACAAACAGACTGCCACTGCGGATCCCCCTTTGTTAAATTTCCTCTACAATAGGTTGCAGGGGTAAACTTCATCCTGCCACTCAGAGGACACACTATCTACATACACAAATTAAGCCTGGATTCTTCTCTCTGTAGATATTAGCTTCATACTCTTCATGTGTACACAAATGGATTTCAAGAAACAGCGTGTGCCTGCCGCAAATTAGAACGGCCTGAAGACTGTAGCAAACCGTGAGCTGTAATATAAGCACTAATGTTTGATATGCTATCCACAGTAATGGGCACAGTGAGTGCAGATGGGAGTTGATGAATTTATGAGATTGTTTTGATATAAATCCCCGGGCAAAATCAATGTATCACTATCTGCTCTCCCCTTTTTCTTCAATTTACATTTGTTCTTTCCGAGGTTCCAAGTTTTTTACCAGTCAAACTGAAGACTGGCTTCGTTAAGTGGGCGGACAAATGTCTGACAGCAGTGACTCAGTTGTTAGTGGGAACGACTCTCAAGGTATTCCCATCCTCTCTGCTTCAGGCTCAGTACGTTACAGTGTGAACAGTTCACATGGTTTCACATAAGACACTATTCTAACAAAGTAAAGAAACAAACAAATCTGAGGAAAATACTATGTCTTGTTAATAAGACCATACATTACATGTAAAATGTAATTACACCAGTGCTACACAGTTGTTGGTAGGTGTGTTGTAACCATGCATCGGGAAGTTTTATTCCAATTTGCATCAAACTTGGTAAATTGCCTGGGGGTAAGGTCAGATAGGTCAAATTGCCTGTCAAAGGTCAAGGTCACTGCATGGGAGCCAAGTTTTAACCTAATGCGAATGCATGGGAACTACAGTGAAAGCACATATATGCATGTATACAACTAAAATGAAGTAAAATGTAACCAATAAAGAATGAAAAATGAATAAATGTTTACTTGGATTTGAATTAAGCAACTTTAAATCAGGCTTGAAGATTTCTTTAAATATACTTAATGTTGCTCAGGATAGAAATACAAGACTCTAGAAAATGATTTACTGATGCTACGTGTTTGTCTATCACCATCAGTTTTGTTGGTTTCTCCATCGGCATGGTGTGTTGGATTTTAAAGTGTTTGCACTGTGAAACCGATCACTACCAAAAAAAGTTTTTTTTGTAGTTATTGGCAGCAAAACATTCATAAGCAAATTGACCCAGAATGAGAAAGTGAGTTTAAGCATGAGTCATACTTAGTTTCTCTTTTTCTATGTCCATGGGCTTGTATATTTGACTCTTTATGAAAGAACCAGATATTTTCTAACCCAGTTGCTCATCTCTTGTTCTGATGATTCACCGGGCGGAGGGCCGCAGGGCTCTCATGGTCATCTAAGCCTGTGGACGTCATCTGACACGGTCTATGTGGAAAATGAGCGTGGCTTTAGTCTCCAGGGCCCTGGAAGAGTATAAACTGCACATTCTCAATAAATGGCTTAAATTTCTATCCCAAACACATTGAGGTTGAAAAAGTGGAAAAACCTGTGGGTGTCTCCCACTTAATTCACAATTAAATGAAACCATACGCTCGTGCTCGGCGAAACACTGAATGTAAAATTACTGCAAATGTGTGCAGCATGGCACCAAGCAGAGGTCTTGGCTGGACACTTAACCATCAGGGAATGAGCCCAGATTTTTCTTCTTCAAAAAAACTTCAAAAACCTACTTTAAAAAAGACTGTTCCCTGTAAATCCATTGATTCAAGTTAGTGTAATTTAGGCTTACTTCAACTCAGGGAATGTGTTTTAGCTACCTCTCAATTTGCACTACAGTGTGTGAAGAAGAATGGCAACTTCATTTACATTGCAAACGGATGGAGCCATTTCTGACGGGTGATTGTTCGTCCACCTACTGAAGCCTCCTGATAGGTTCATGTCCAAAATCACCATGTCCAATGACCTACACTGATGAGTGAGCCACACATCTAAACCATTTACTCAGTCTATATTTCCTGGTTCAATCCGACGTCAAAGTCACAGATTTAGGACGTGAGACTAGCTTGAGTGACACTGACAAATGACTCCACTTAACTTCTCACTTGTTATTCATGACTTGAGACTCGACTTAGATGAGAACGAATTTGAGTTTTTTTTATTGCATTTGTTTGTATTTTCCTGAATACTGATTTCGTAAACTTCTGAATCTGAATCTGTTTCTCCTTTTTTCCTCACACTGACTCTGTGAGTTGGCATTTTGCATACAAACCCCACCAAACTAAGAATTGACAGTGCCAATGGTACAGAGGTATTCCCATGTATTTTCCTGTAGAACTTCTCTGGTCTTCACGGGAGATACCAAGTTATAAGCAAGGATATAGAATTTAATCTTCAGGCCTGGAGCCCTGAACGCCCAGGCCGGGTGACGTCCATTGCTCCAAGTGAAAAATAAAGGACAGTTGAGCTACAAAGGAGAGATGAGTGATCAGAAATGTCACTTTGACTCCTGCCTCCTTTTGCTTTGATTTGATACAGACATAATTAGAAGTGACAGCTGAGCAGTCAAAGACAATCCCCCCACTCACCCATTGGCACGACTGCAGACCCCACTCTCAGCATCATCTCGGTTTTACACAGATTTATACACACGCACGCACGCACGCACACACACACACAAACACAAACACAAACTCAGACACAAACACAAACACAAACACACACACTCACTCAATCACACCTCTTTGTGATGGTGGACTGAGGAGTAGATATTCAGAGCGTGACCAAAAGTGTCGTGCAGCAGCAGCAGATGTTATGTAAGAGTGTTGTCCCCGCCTGGTTTGCTCGCTCTCTCTCTCTCTCTCTCTCTCTCTCTCTCTCTCTCTCTCTCTCCATCTCTCTCACTCACTCAATTGGCTCTCACCTCTAGAGAGTGGGAGTGAGGACTCAGCAAAAACAGCTAGAAAACACCCATGAAGATCACATGTACTCTCATCTCCTCATGCTGTCATATGTTGTTGCGGCTCTAATGAACACCTTGGCCTATTGGATGAATCCTGGAGAGAAAACTGTGGGCAAGAGCAAATAAACAGCAGTTAGGGCTCTTTTCTGCTGCCCTAATGTATGAAAAGAGATACGTGACGATGTAACCGTCACAGCTAACTTACTTCCATGTGGCCTTTACGTTGGCATGAATCTTATATAATCAACACTTCAACTAGAGGGCAGTGCAGAGTCGAAGGTTTCTGACAACAAGGGGGCTTACCTCCTTAAAAAAGAAGAGAAAAGCCATGTTGTAAATGACGGTGGTCTTTGAGGCCATTAAATACATGGGGGCATTCTTTGTTGGAATTTCTTTCCTGTATCCATGATCTTCTCGCTAGATCTATTGGCTAAACTGCCCCCCATGATTACTGGTGGTACTGCTCCTGTTTGGCCTAAATCCTTAAAGGGCCCATATTGTGTAAAATACATTTTCTGGGCTTATACTATCCGTATTTACTTGAAGGGGGTCAGTAGGGACCCTTAAAGTATGAAAACAGTCAATCAGAAGAAGAGAGGACATGGAAATACACATTGCAACAGTTTTGTCGACTTTAAACCACTGATATATCATCTTAGGGGCACCAATACCTCAAGTTAAATCCCAGAAAGGTGTAAAATATGGGCCCTTTAAGCTTTCTGAAGACGTTCACTAACACAAACGAAATGAACGCAGAGTACGGAAGGCTCTGTCCATTTCTGTACGCGTTTCTAACGTTGAGCATAAATGGAAGGCACAACAGATTGTGCACAATTCGCAATGATGACATTTTGTCGAGGGCGATTCCTATTTTAGATTCTAATTTATTTAGTAATTTCCACCACCAACTGGGATGGATTTTTTTTTTTTAATCCAGAAAATTATTATTGCTATTTCCAGTAATAATAGATGAATGAAAGAGGGAGAGGCTGCCAGAATAGCTCAAAATCATAAACACATAAACACAAATTGTCATCTTTTACATTTCCCTTTTCGTACGGACAGGACAACGTGTAAGTGTGTTATGCTAAACTAATCAGCTGCTGGCCATAGCTCCAGATTCTAGACAGACATGAGGGTGATAGCAGGTTTTATTCAATCCAACACGAGGCAAGAAGGTGAGTGTGTATTTCCCAAAAGGCTGAGATGTTCCACTAACTGAAAGGTTGGAAGATTCCCAGATATCAGTGATAAGGGAAAAAAGTAGGTACTTTTCAAAGTCTCACAGAGTTTGAAAATTCTTATGTATAGATTTATTCAAAGCCATTACCAGAGTGCGTGATCTTTAGTCCCCCCTCTTGTTAACATAGTGAACCAGCTGAATTGGGATCAGTGCTCAGTCGGTGCACCCTCTACTTACACAGGCTTATTGCATTACCACCATCCCAGCATGTGAAGTAGGACAGTACATTTATTTAGGGATCATCTGTCCGCGAGTCCACAATGTATTAAGTATCCCGCACTGGGGAGAGGGGCGGATGTGCAGGCATTGTGGAGGAGGGGTAACAGTTGGAATAACTTTACAACATCTGCACGAGATAATACATTTACAGGGGATAAGCTGAACGTCTGTAGATTTCCCTTGGTACGCCTCGCTGCGTGTTGTCCTACTCTGGGGCAGGAAACAAGATTCAGTTAGTCTCCCAGAAATGAATCTGCTGTTTGCTCTTTTTGTTGTGGTCGCGGTAGTTTTTTGTCCTACACAATTTTTTTGTCAAGTTGCAAGGAAATGATATCATCGTATAATTACAAGAAGGAGTGGCATCAGTGTGTCGGTGTGTGTGGAGTCTACTGTACATCTGGGGGCCCCCCTGGGGTAGACAGTGGCTCTGTAAGCTCCTTTAGCAGGGAGATAACTCCATGAGTAGATTAGTTTGGGGTTTGAGGGCAGTTACACCCTCTGTCCTGTCTGTGGGCCCGGCAGTCACTCACACTGTGGATCAAAACCACTAAATCCCTGCTAGATCCTGGCTGCACTGTCAAAGAGTGACATTCAGACCCCCACTCGCCCCCCAGAACACACACAGACCCACGCGATACTGTACAAACACATATGTGGCGCATACAAACACACACATCCTCATGCACCCTAGAAACCATCAGTTGATTATTCTGATTATTCTGATTGGGAGGACGAGTCCGAAATTACTGTGACAGACTAACAATAGATTTCTTCCATACAGTCGCTTTTCAGGACATCACATATTTGAGGCAATCCACTTTTCTCTGCACTTTACAAATTAGTTTTGAGTCGAGTTGTGAGTGCTCCGGGGGTTGTTGGCTTTTTCGTCTGACATGTTTTCCAAAGCATCATTAAAACTCAAATTGACTTTAAGATTTGCTGTGATGTCTGTGCACTCTGGTCTCTAACCTCAACCGCAGTCTGAATGTGGGATGTCTTCGTTTTCATCTCCTCATCTGATGCATTTCCTCTGTGGCTGTCATGGCACAGTATGTGCAGTCAGGGTGCACATTGTACAGTGCGTGTCTTTGTGAGCCATTGAAGTGGTTTGAACAGAGGAAAAACTATCTGGCAAATGTCAGGTCCTTAATAATGAAACTAATTTCAAAGTCGTTCTGAAACAAAATTACAGAGGGACTTTGTGTCTCTAGGATTATTGCACACGGATGAAATTAGCATGAATTAAAGAAATTTCAATTTGGAATACTCCAACTGAAGAACTTACTTGAAATGAATGAGATAAATGTTAGAGTAGCATACAAAAAAAGGACCATTAGTCTTTTTCTATCCATCCATCCATTATCTATATCATCTATCCTGTTAAGGTTTGTTGGGGGCTGGCGCCAGTCCCAGGTTGAGAAGAGATGAGGTTCCCCCTGGTCAGGTTGCCGGCGTATTACAGGGCTGTCACAGTGATAAACAACCATTCACACTCGCATTGACTCCAATAGTCATTTTAGAATCAACAATTAACCTAACCCCTGACTGCAATCTTTAGACTGGAGGAGGAAGCCAGGGTACGTAAAGAAAATCCACATAGACATGAGGAGAACACAGAGACCCCCCCCCAAAAGAAAGGCCCTGGCCAAATCAGGATTGAACCAGGCGACAGGGCTATAACCAATGCACTGGTCCATTGTCTTTGAACTGCTGAATCACTTTAGAGTTTGTAGTTTCACTCCCTCACGAGGGTGGTGTCTTCTTTTTCCAAAACCAAAAATACAACAGCAAAAGCACTGGGTGATGATGATGGTAACTGAACAGCAAATTAACTAATAAAACACATATAATAATTGCATTACCACAGGGCTAATACCACTCACTGAGTCTGAGACTCAACATTCCAGCTCACATTTCATGATTGGATCCTGTAGGAGGTGCAATGTGCCATTGGTGCCTGATCTGCCATTAATCCCGAGAGCATGGTCGATTGAACAACTAGTGCTGAGGTCGTTTGTTGGGTGTTACTCATGGATCTGTTGGGGTAAAGTTGTAGAGTGGCCCACATAGGTAAGTTTAGCAAAGTTATTACAACACTGACAAACTCATTTGCATTGTTTTATGCTGAGAACATGTTAAAACAAATGGTACAATTCAAACATCTACACCCTAACCCAACAGAGTTAGTGATACTGTCCTCCTCTTTATTGGATTAGAGGAACATTTTCAAAAATGTGTGTAGAGGCAACATACACTAAGGAAAAACCCCATAAAAGTCTTCGTCTCAAACCATCGAATGTCTCACTACATTTGTAGTTAATACAGGCTTACACAGAATAATAATTAACACTCCATATCTGGCAGAGCAAGCTTGGTAGTTTAGACAAGAAGTGAATAACATGTGACATTGGGAAAAATGACTCCAACGTAATTTAATCATGTAAGACCCAGTGAAAGACTGATATGGCCCAAACACTTTTGTAATTTGTGTTAAGTACAAGTTGGAGCACGGTGTGAGAGCAAGGGGGAGAGTCCGTGGGCCGGGGCTGGTGGCCTGTCATGATTGGGTAATGGGCCTAATGTCCCATGCAGTGCTAATCCTGCCTCCCAGATGGATGATGATGAGGTAATGGGTGGGGGCAGAAACCAGGATTTTCCCCTGGGGCCTGAAGAGAAGAGGAAAACACTGTGATGCCAACATTGTCTAGAAGTGTGGAGGGAGGGAGGGAGGGAGGGAACATTGGTGGGAGGGGGAACTGCAAAAAGAGATGGAAATAATGCTGGTGTGAAAATGACAAAGCACTAAAGCACTCCTTCTGGCAAACAGAAACCTTGCTGTGCCTCCACTAAAACGGGTATAAAATGAGTGATCCTTGGTTTGGCCCATTTTTTATTATGTCCTACATAGCTTTTCTAATTTCTGGCTTTGAGAGAGAGTTGCTCATATTTCCAAATAATAATTGAACTGTCTAAGACCACAACAGGTGCTTGAAATGTACTTTTACACAGGGAGAATAATTCTCCAATCAGGCCATAACCATAAATACACCGAGTCTTGGCTGAAAGTGGATGTGAGTGATTGCTTGTGTACACAGCCAAGACATTCAACAAGTACTTACAGGCAAAACATGAACATCACTGAAGAGCTAGATGCCAAAACGTCTTTTTTTTTTCCACTTCTCTCGGGTCTCATCTTCTTCTGCTGATTTGCATCCTCATCCACAAGTGTGTGACAGAACATTCACACAAATCAGTGTGAGGAGGGGTGATAGTAGTAAACGGGCAGGGGAGGGGGGGGGCAGGAAAACAAAGATGTGCCAGTGCATCTGCTGCAGAACCGACTTGAAGAACTTCCTCAGACTAGTGCAGTCACGGGAAGGTTAAAAGGAGGGAGAGTGAGCACAGAGAGAGAGAGAGATTGAGCCAAAGTCAGAGGGAAGATGAAAGAGGTTTTCTTCTATCCCTCCATCGACCCCAGGGCTGGATTGATAGCTGTCGCCTGCTGAGATCGGTCTCCTTCTCAGGGGCCACAGTTAAAGGTATGACTACTGACGAGGCCCGAGAGTGTGTGAGAGCATAATCAAAGAAAACTGGATGAGTGGACTGGTTAGATCAATATTCCGTGACCTACAGCCTTTTTCTTCTCAAGGTCATCATCGGATTAATTGCTCAGAATAATAATAACTCATGCGATTAGACCAACAGGCGAGTGTTCCAAATATTAATGTGGCACCAAACACAGGGCTCCACTTTACAGGAGACAGTGATAGAAAGCCCCTCTCAGGAGCTCATGATGTTAGTAACTGCTAGCGTAAATGGAGAGACTGCACTTATGCTTGTGTGTGTGTGTGTGTGTGTGTGTGTGTATGTGTGTGTGTGTGTGAGGCGTGATTGTGTACGTGCAGAAGACAACACAAAGCCACAGAATTAATGGTGCATCAATGTACCTGGAGGCTGTTACTTTCACAGCTGGGCAGAGGACAACAGTGAGTCCTTATGTGTCTAATGAAAGTAGAAAATGAACTAACACACAAACCAACGGCACAGGGCATGTAAGCGTATACCTGCACACACACACACACACACACGCGCGGGCGAGTGTCTGTGCTGCTATCAGAAGTGTTTTGCCAGAAAAACATTCTCATGGTGAAAGTTAATTAGGTTGCCTAATTCACTGAATTGTCTCTGCTTCTTTGTAGTTAATTGCTGATTTTGTGAGATAACTGCATCCAAAGCTTTTGATGGAGGAAATTCTGTAAGCACCATCTTTCAGCTCACTCTAACATTGGGATTTTGGGAGGAAGTGCAAAGCGCTACAGTCTATTCTATGCTTTATTCTTCAATTCGTGCAATTTAGAGTGTAGTGGCATCAAACATTGGCTTTTCATCAGCGGTATATACAGGTTTCTATAGAGTTAATACTGTTATTCATAAATGAATTTAAACTCACTTCTTATCTTATAACTCCAGAACCATTCTGCAGTTTTCTTAAACTTTCCAGAGGTCAAAATATGTCTTACTGTACAGATTTTATCATGTAAATTGTTGCCAGTAGCCTTAAGCTGCCATTGTGAGTTTTTCTGCCATTATTTATAGTTTAAATATATTTTTTTCTCTTCTGGAAAGTAGCAGAATTGAAGGAATATTATTAGAAAATGTGTGCTGAGAGTTTCAAATCTGTATCTCAAACTATATGTGTGTGCTACGAGTGTGTGTTCAGATTTCCAAGTGTACTGAGGATTGTGAATGTGTAAAAGAATCTGTAAACATGCAAACAAGTATGTAAATAAGAGCTGAGATTTGTGAATGCATGAAAGAATCTGTAATTATGCAAACAAATTTATAATTTTTTATCGACAATTGTAAATGTGTAAAAGAAACTAAATGTGTACTGAGATCTGTAAATCTGTATGTGTATTAAGATTTGTGAATGCTTACAAGAAAGTGTAAATGTAAAAATGAATCTGTAAATGTGCACTGAGATTTCTATATGCTGGAAACAAACTGTCAATGTGGAGAAAATATGTATATTTACATGTGCAAACAAATCTGCGCGTCACCACTTCCTTTTAAATCAGAGAGACACACACGGTAACCAGTCAGCTGTGCCAGCACTGTTGAGGAATGTGGATGAAATGTGTCTGTGTTTGAATCTGTGTGCACCAGTCAAACAGACAGAGGATGAGTCAGGCTGCCTGCTGCGCTGGAAGCTCCCTCAACGACACTCTCACGGGAAGTCATCTCGCTTTCTGCCAGACAGGAAACGTGAGGCGAGAGAAACACTTGCTGATATGTTCATGTAAACTGAATTCCTTTTTTATTCAATTAAACCCCCTGCGAACTCCTCCACTACCGACCCCCCAGCTCCTCCTGGCTGCTCGTCTGCCCTTTTTGCGATGATGGTTCATGTCTGTCCTGATGCGGGAGCAGTTTTCACAGTTCCTCCAAACAATCTCGCACTAATGGAAATCTTCAATATTGCATGATGAAACCCTCTGGCTGCTGTTGACGGCCTGTTAGTTGAGATTGGTGTAAATGAGAGGTGGACACCTGCAGCCGAGAGAGAGAGAGAGAGAGAGCTTGGCAAGGTGGGAATGAACAAAACTGAGAACCAATGAATGTTATTGTTTTACATGTACAGCCGAATTAGTAAATGATAATAATACATCGTAGGTGAGACAAGGTTGAGAAGTTTCCAACAGGAGGATGAAACGGTTGAAAACATTTTCATTTTTCATAAATGGTTGAAAATGGAAAATAACAAAGTGCAAATGCAGGTCACGAAATTCATTTGCATTTCAAATCCAGACAAAGAGCTGTTGCACACGTTGCAAGACGGGAATCAGAAGTTGCCACATCCATGTCAAGTGCAAGTGATTTAAAATTCTCAAAATTCACACACACAAAAACAAAAAAAAAGTGTTGATCGCAATTTTTCCCCTCATGAATATTTTGCAGCCTTCGCACAAACAGTCATACGGTATTCATCAAGTCATATTTAATTCATCGGCGTCTAAGTTTTTCAGCCGAAAACCGGAGCTTCGCATGAAAAGCCTTTAGCTCTGTGAGTTCGGCCTTGGTTTTGCCGTCCACCCCCAGCAGGTGAAAGTAGCAGCCAGAGGGAATCCTGTTTACTCCCTCGCTCCATCTCTCTAAAGCTCGCCGCATGTAGATGGGACTGGCTTATGCAAAGTGTCTTTTCACACACCTCTGAGCACACAAAGGCAGGAATAGACTTATCTGGTGTGAAAGGGCTTTGTCTTTGTTTGTGGCTATTGTAAAAAAATAAATAAAAAGAAAATGGCTACCGTCCCTGTGCTATGTTGTTGCATGGCCTTACGTTTGTAGGAACCATCTTTACTCGATGTCACAGGTGACTACAAATCTTCTCCCCATACCTAACATTCTGGATGGGAAAAAGTAAATTGGATTTAATGACCTTTGAACCCTAAGTTTGTGCTAACACAATAGTGACTGCCTTGGCCTGTCGTCAAGCTGTGACAGCAGACCTTGATCATACAGCAAGTCTTGTATTACATCCCCTCACACGCACACACGCACACGCACACACACACACACACACACACACACACACACACACAGCTCTGGCTCTTTTGCCTTAACTTATCCGCCTCTCTTGGCTCTCGTCCATCTCTTCCGGAATATCCCCCCCGACAACCTCTGGCCTCATTATGGGAAAGCTTTGGCGTGCACAACGGTGCATGCTCACAAACTGTAGCGTGAGTGTAAGCATCAAACGGCAGCGTAATAGGGAGCGACGAAAGAGGAGGGGAAAGAGAGAGTGAGTGAGTGAGAGAGAGGGAAAGAGAGGCAGGTCTGAAGCACTGGGGCTGCCTCTGTGCAACAAGCCCCAGGGACAGACCTATTTCCTCCCATTAAAGACTATTTGCTGTGATCCAATATTTGAAAGGTACCGCAGGAAAAACACATCTACTGTAATACAGCTCAGCTTTCTGGTAAAATGTGCACCGCAGTCTTTTAGACCAAAATACAACACGTGAAAGGCAATAATACTGGGGAGCTTATATTTGAAGTAATAAGGGTTATGGGAGGTTGGTGACACATAGAGAACAGAGGCTGTTTGGCTTTGAGAGGTAAAATTGCCTGTCCACAAAGTGGCTGTGAACAATGGGACTCAGGTACAGAGGTTTCTAACTCTATTTTAAAAAATTCCCACACAAGAGGCATTCAGGGGAAAGAGTCAGTCCGTTTAAAATGGCAACACTTCAGGTGCTTGATTAAAAGATGGACTAGAGAAGAACACCACATACAGTTTGAGTCCAAAAGTCGGAGACCACTCTTCCAAGGGTTTTGCAAAATGGCCTCAGACTTTACAGACTATGAAGGATCTGTAGCACACTAGAGTCCATAATATGGATGGATATTATGATGTTAGGATTCAAGGGTCAAGAATACGGTGAAGAACAACTTCAATATGGCAAATAATTATTATGGAGATTCAAGAGCGTATAATTCCCACAGTGTATGACCTTGGATATTCAGAGAGGACAGTGACATCCAAGTTAATGTGCAAAGAACGTCTGAGCATAAAAGAGAGGCAGAAACCTGCAAAACAAATTACGCTACATCACTCGTACATTCATATCGCCTCTAATTCAAGTAGGTAACTTAACAAGATCATGTCAATGTCACAACTTGTATTACCTTCAGTGTCTCATAGTAAAATAATAGGAAATCCTGGACTCGATCTCCTGTAAAAACATTAGATTTGAATATCTCATCAAAATAACAATGACAGTGCAGTTGCCCTTCATTTTGCATAGAGGCAACATCCTCTGATATACTATTGATGTACCAGAACTAAGGGTTAGTTTCCAGACAAAGCGGTGACTTGAAGGCAGCTCTGCATTACTGAACGACACACTCTTTCAGATTTAGGACTAAATGAGGACCTGAATTTTAGGGTCTTCCTGTGAAATATCCAGTTCAAACGAACTTCAACCAATTATCGCACATAGACTTTTTAATGATTATAAGTGTGTATGACTCCATGCTCTGTTCCCTCTTCTATTTTGAATGCCCTAAAAAGACCCTTCCCACACATACTGCTGGATCTAATGGCTGCATGTTCCAAAGAGTGAGTCTATCCTTCTGAGTTTTGTTTGCTTTATGAACATGGAGAAGTTCAATGTCATGGGATTCTATAGGACATGTATATACTATAAACTTGGGCTATCTTATAAGTATATACTGTATTTATATAGACTCAACTCTTGGTGAAGAAGCCTGGACACTGACCTTTGGCTGTTGTGGATTATATGCAATCAGGGTCTGTATTATTTAAGCACTTTGTCATTTTATGGTTGATAAGTTTTCAGATAGGTCCTTGTGACTGAAATATCGACCTTGTCGGTAAATCCATACAGGTGATAACTGTGTACTGGAATTAACTTTTCTCTCTCTTTACATTTTGCACACATTTTCCTCCAGTAGTCGTTGAGATATTTCCTCACTGACACAGACACGACTGTCCATCAGCCGACATTCAGAGGTAACCATCGGTTTCTCTAAAAGATAGTTAACCTTTTCTAATAATCCGGATGAAAAACTTACCCTGTTGTCATGTTGCAGCAGTGTTTTCCCATCCACATGGTCGGCAGGCTGCCCAACTCGTTTTGACCGAGGAAACAGGTCTATGGACAGATTGGAATACTTTTTAGTCTGGATAATTACAAGAGACTTCAGGGATTCTAGAAATCCATCAGTGGTAAGTGTTCTTAAAGATCCATCTGGGGTTTTCAAACATCAAAGATGAACATATCTAAATGTCTAATCATAGGCTACATGAGAGGCACCAACACCATCCACCCTTCTGCCACGCTGCTAGCATGACTAAAAACCTGAAAAATATGTCACGACAACACTTTTTCAACTGACCAGAGAATATAAACATGAATTATCACACAGAGATGCTGAACTAGGAATAACTGGCTGGTTATCTTGCATCAGCACTTCAGCCCAGCAGACTCTCACAGTCGGCAGCCTGGCAGACAGAGAGACACACATGTAGTTTTTTCTGTTAACATTCATTAAATAATGTGCAGGCACCTTGAGAAAGGACCCAATTGATCAGCAAGTTTTTTCTTTGTTTCTCTCATCATTCGCTCACTGCAGTTTTTTGAGTGCTTTACTTCTCCCTGTATATAGACACAGAGACTTCACATAACCAGCGGTCCAACACACGGTCTACCCGGCCATCGAAACAGCCACAGAGGCTCAAACGGCAGACATCCAGATAAGGAGCTGGCCTGCCAGTCATCCACACAGACATCCAGCCAGACAGGCAGCCAGGCAGGTTTCCATTATGTTCTGGGCTGTGAGTGCTGATTGCTCGCCGCTGCTGCCTGTGTCAGGATTAGCCATTGTGGCCGGATGAGAGTGGATGGGCTCAGAGCCCGAGCTGATGCTGAAAAACCCTCCTCTGTACGCATGGAGTGGTCGGAGCGTATATTCACTGCGGACTGAGTAAACATTTGGGGAAGATACGCACCAACACACATGCCGGCTCGTAACCACACAGGCTCTCGAAATCTCACGCGCGCATACAAAAAAATGACAATCAGTGCTGTATGTCGGTAAGTGTGTATGCGTGCGCACATGCAGACAAGTGAGTGGCAACACAGGAAAACAAACAGGCTGGTCCCTCTGTTGCTGTCTCCCTGCGTCCATCCGCCTGCTCGTCCCTCCTTTTCCCAGAAAAATGACAGCCAGGCAGCAGGGCTGGACTCACGCCCCATCAGAGTGGTCAGCACAGGATTAGCTGAGGGAGAGAGCGTGACCACGAGCCTGTTTGCCGCTGTGCACTGTCGCTATTGAAATACATTACACACTCCATACAGAGCCGCTGGACCCAAATTGCTGTCGACTTAATTACTCCAAGAGCACGATGTGGCCCTGGCACATTTTAATAATTTCTTCCCCTTCTCGCCCCAGTCCCTGCTCGTATTTGGTTTGGGAGACCTGCAAAAACTTGGTGTCCATGCTGGAGCGCCCTGTTTGCTCAATGTTGCACACTGTGTTGATGATTGCGTGCATGTGTTGGAAGGAGTGCAAAATACAGAAAAAGAGAAAAACGACCTTAAACCAGAATAAATATAAAGAAACAGAGGTTGGACACTGTTAATGTACCTGACAGCTCAAATCTGCCTCCGCTTACGAACTCATACCTGGGGACCCATTAAAGATCCCTTAGAGCAGCCATTTTCAAAAAGCACCTTTTAGGAACATCAAACTCAGAGCAACCCCGCTGCTTCTCAGCGCACCGCACCACGCTGCACTCTCGACTCACGTCAGGTTCAATTAGCTCCGAGATCAAATTTTACAACGAGCAAACTGTTGCACTGGCAGCTGCACACAGACCTCCTCCTGGTCGGCTGCGCTCTACACTTAACTTTCTCAGCAGCACCGCTCAAGGCCGCATGACTTGACTGTATGAATTATGTATACGCTCATATTCTGCTTCAGCTTATAGGCTAGAACAGTCACGAGCATCTGGGGCCACCCGTGACCAATGAGGGCCTTGATACAGCATGTCCAAGTCCCCAGGGGTGAGAGGTCACAAAAGTTCAAGTCCAGGTAGATAATATTACCAATAGATGTTAGCTACTGGTGCGATGCGAGTCCTCTGGGAGGAATGCGAAATGGGATATGCGCCGAGGAGAGTTGACAGCCCTGCAGGGAAGGGAAAATAAGGGAGGAATGAAGAAGAAGAGTTCTTCAATGGGAGGGAAAATAGGAGGAGATAAAGACAGAGAAAATAAACTGTGATGATGGAGTAACAGACCGAGAGTCCTTGGTGTAGTCACGCCAGCATGCATTAAAATGCCAGCTCTGTACGGGAGAAACACCAGGGGGAGAGCACACGGCACAGGGCAGCGTCATGGCTCTATCTGCGCTGGATAATCACACACATGCACATGCAAACATACATGCACAAGCGCACAGGTTGTCAAATCGCATTAGCTACACAGCGCTTCGTTTAGATCCTGTAGATGGACTAAATATAATATATACAGTTATCACCCCCTGAGAACAGATATAGCAGCATAACTTTAACATGATGTGATGTTACACCACAACTGAGCAGTTTCAGTTCCCTCTCTGCTTGGTGTAAGAAAAGGGTTTGCATCGGCGTGCAACACTCTCCCACTGAAACTGATGGATGAAACTTTGGCGTCTGAGTATTAAGAAGCAAAGGAAACAAAGACACAGAATGACCCCTCCCCCCTCTCTCCCCCATAAGGCGGCACGCTGGGGCACATATGTTAAGGTAGGTTTATCTCAGAAGTGCATTTATCTACTTTAGAAGTCTCTCTGGAGGGGATAAATGATAGCACCTGTGGTCACCAGGGAAATTAGATAGATTATTTTCTTAGTGTGCTGCGGTACAGATGGCACAGGAGCCCTGACTTCCAATTGTTTATTCATGTAATCAACACCCGAGTGGTGGATTACAAGATTGATTTTTTATTTTTGCCCTTTGCCACTGCTTGAGCAGTTCTTTCCTAATCCAGCCACTGTACGTTCGAAGCCTGCACAGTGACACAGCGCGGGTGCACAGAGAGAAACCCTTGACTTTCCTGTAACATCCCAGCACTCCATTGTATTATTCATCTCCGTTGCTGTTCTCTTTTGGCAGTGGATAAAGGTGGAGTTACATCAAGAGGCTTAACAAGATCACAAACCAGAAACAATGTGTGAAAAGCAGGTGAGTGGCAAGAGGGCCTTGACAGTGTGAGGTGCAAACAAGGCCCCGGGGACTGACTCACTGTGAAAACACACAAACAGCCAAACGTGCAAAGTAAGAATCAGGTACGCACATGAGCAAACAACGCAAACACATGACATAAGCGAGCATGAATCCATAGGAGATGTGTGTACAAGCACTCTCACACACACAAATGTATAACACACACATAGATGAAGGGGGATAGTGAGGAGAAAGGAGAGGGAGACAGAAACCAATAATAGTGAAGAATAGAAACAGATGGAAACCCCAAAGAAACACATGTTTTATCATCTTCATCTGCCTGAGACCAATTTAAATGGTTTGGAGAGCACGAGGGAGGCCTGTGTGTGCATTGATTTCTTCATTCAGGGGAGGAAAGAACTGCTCGGAAACTCCGGACATCAGCAGGAAATAAGCAATGGATGAGGAGAGACCACTGCTACATAGTCCATCGGACAAAGGCTGCAGTGCTTGTTCTTACAGGGTCAAATGATGAAGGTGTGCCAGACTGCACAGAGACAAGAACAATAAATGTCTGCCTGGCTGTAACAGGCAAATGAATCTGAAGAGAACACAGAAGGGGAACTTTTCTACACTTCCGTCACTGTGCCTGCTATATTTAAAATGGCACAGGAGATAAAAGTGTAGCGAGGCAGCTCCCACTTTTACTAAACATTTAAAATAGGAAATCGAAAGATTAACAGCATGACGTAAATAAAATTGAAATAGGAAGTTTAGTAGTTTTTAAAGAATCAAAAAATGACATGATATGCATGTTTTGCCTCGTTTCAACTTGCCATCTAAGCACCGCTGTTAATTATCATTGCTCTAGTTCGGGGCTCATTACCTTTATGGTTTCACTCCCGCAGCAAGTGAAGCCTTTACCGCAGTTATTGTAGTTACAGGCATTGTAATTAGCACCTAAACATGAGGAGCGCATTTCTGTTCAGCATCTGTCTGCATCACTGTGGCTACACCCATGCTAATGCGTTTTCATTTCAAACTAAAACCATCTACTTCCACTTGAGCGTTTTAGCTCCGAATCAGTTATAATCCCTTCCCATACTAACACATCTGTAAGCGCTTATCACGTGACAATTCACGTACACTGGGCATGTGTGTACCAGTGTACACAGGAAGCAGAATGTTTCCTCTGCAGGTGTTTGCAATGAGAAACAACAGTGATGAAGAGTAAGCATTGTGAGTTTGAGTAGTAGCAATGTTTTGCTTTGAGTCAGTTGTGACTGATCAGAACCAACCAGGAAGCAGATGCTGGTGACTGTATCGTCATTTCACAATGTTTTTGTGTTTGTCCCTTTGTTCTACTATGCAGCCCTGGAGTTTCCAAAGTAAAATAGGGCCAGCAGCATTTCCAAACTTAAAGCTCTGGAGTATTGTGGACAGCAGGCGTAAACCTGGCAACAGTAAAGTATCTTAAAACTAAAATGTAGTGTCACATTCAGTCACCACAGCACAAAAGCACATGAGAGAGACATGGCACGCTTCATGTTGAACCCTGGTGATCTACAAGGTTTCTCTTAACTACTCCAACAATGTCTGTTTACCTATGTGGACACAGTTCATAAAAACAGAGGAGAACCGGATTCAACCTCCCTCCACTGTGAGGGTGTCGACTGTGGCCTTTCTATTTGGTAGAAAGACTCGAGGGATCACTGAAATGTAATTGAACCATAATTTCTCTTTTGCTTCAGCGTGTGTAGAGCTCTGTGCTCTGAACGCTCAGTGGATGATTTTGTCAAAATAGGAGGAAGAAGGCCAAAAAAATCTGACACACTCCTCTTTTTGATGAGATGCTATGAGGCATCTCAGATGTTGAGTTGGCTGCCCACTGTGAAATACAACACAGACTGAAATTGGCAATTGTTACACCTGGCAGCCATTGTCATATGCCTCCCCATCTACTGGGATCAGGCCACTATTGGGCTGATGGCACAGCCTGAATTTGGCACAAGATGGACTTAGTAGGGCAGTACAGTGTGACAGTGATTACCAGTGTTGCCTTTAAAGCAAGAACGTTCTGGGTTCAAACCACTTCCTGTGTGTAGTTGACATATTCTCCCAATGTCTGCATGTGTGAATGTGGGAGTGAATAGTGTCTCTAAATGTCAGGCCTGCAATACGCTGTCGACCGGTCCAGGGTGTCCCCCGCCTCTTACCCAATGTCAGCTGGGATTAGCTCCAACCCCCACCTGACCCTCAAAGGATAATCGGTATAGATGATGGATAGATTTACTTGGTATCACGGAAATCTGTGGCTAGCTGTTTGGATAAATGACATTTATCTTTAAAAAGGCATGCCTGTTCAGATGGGTCCAATGGTTGGGTACCAGTCAGGTAATTTCATCCTCTATTACATATCAAATGCATTTTCCCTTCACCACATGTACACATTAGATGCCATGGATATACAGACTGGACGGATGGGTTGAAAATCGTTTAAAAGAGGCTATGAACTGTATATCAAACCAAACAAACAAGAAAGTCGCATTAATGCAGCGACTCATCTTTACTCTTGTCCTCTCACCTCTTCCCAGGTGATTCAGTTCCCACATTGATTCTGGGGACTCTGAGAACTTTCACATGGCTGCCATCTAACCCTAATGACTTTTACCTGAGTAGCCCAGGGAGGTTTTTTAATGGCTGGGATCACTCATCAGCCAATAAAACTAATAAAGCCCCTTGAGAAAGAGGTGATATGTCTTCGATCTTCCAAGTGTAGTCCAGTAGATAGTTTAATTGAGCGGTTAACTCACATCTGGCCTGCAGGTTTGGGATTTCACCCTATTTTCTTGAGCTTTGTGGGTCAAAGGTGAATTTATGAATGTAGCATGGTATATTTCAGGATATCTCCTCCTCAATCAACCATCATGTAGTTTATCCTATTAACTGTCGATCAAATGAGCCATACGATTACCTCTCTGTCAGTATATTCAGTATATTCCTTGCTCACAATGGACATGGCTCAGCTTTGACTTATATAGTAGTTCTTCATATTTCAAACACAGTATGTTGCAAGTCCATGACGTTCAATTAGAGGATAAATTCAACCTTTGGCTGGTCTGGAACAGGATGTCGACAGTCTGATCCTATGGTGCAAAGATCCGAGAACATACGACCATCCATCCTTCCATCCATTGTATTTAACTTATCCCAGATCAGGTCATGGTGGCAGCTGGCTAAGTAGAGTATTTCAGACATCCCTCTCCCCAGCCACAATGTCCCACTCTTTTTAGGGGATCCTAAGGCATTCCCAGGCCAGATGGGATATAAAAAGTCCCTCAAGTGAGTTGTTGGTCCTGTGCCCAGTAAACCTCAGATGGAAGGTGCCCAGGAGGCGTCCAAATTAGATGCCCAAACCTAAATTGTCCCCTTTCAACATGAAGGATGTCCAAAACTCCTCACCCTATCTCGAAGGCTGAGCATAGCCGTCCGATGGAGAAAACTCATTTTGGCAACTTGTATTCTGAATGTTGTTCTTACAGTTACTACCCAGCTAATGACCATAAGTGAGGGTCAGAAGGTAGATTTGCTGGTAAATCGAAAACTTTGCCTTGCACCTCAGCTCCCTCTTCACCATAATGCTCCTGTGCAACCCAGGCATTAATAATGACGCTACAACAACCCGCCTGTTCATCTCATCGTTCTCTCACTCATACAGCATGACCCCAAGATTCCTAAACTCATCCTCAACCCGGAGGGAGCAATCAACCATAATCCAAGAAAATCTGTATTTAATTTTCACAGTTGATGCCCGGCCAGCCTGTGTGTTTATGTGACTATGACCTCATGTGTTAAATTTTACGAATGCTAAAATAGCGTGGTGCTCCGTACACATTGTGGATTTTTATGGCAAATGAATATTTGTATGTTTGCATGCATGTTTGCATCAGAGTCTTAGTGCGTTTGCGCCGTTGGGGCTCTCTCTCCTCAGCTCACCACCTTCATCATTTAGTACCTATCGCTTCTTTGAAGTTCAGCCTCAAAGCCCGGCTTCAAAGGTTCATCTCTCACACGAGAACATGTTCCTCCTGGTGTGAGGAAAATATCAATAAGACTCTGGCTCCACTATTATGATTTAATGGCTATGTTATTGAATGACTGGAGTTGAGGAATTTTTAATTAGTTTTGCGAGTGAAAATCATTACCATTTGATTAGCTCAACCCCAGTGTTTTAGTGCGGTGCATACTTTGCATATTAATCAGTTGTATTTGTGAGCTTGTTTGTGTCTGTGTGTGTGGGTGGGTGAAGACAGAGAGAGACAAGAGGAGGAGGAGGAGGGGTTGATGTCCAGTTGCATGACAATCAGCCAATAGTTGTTATTGGAGTGGTGTGTGTCTCGTAGTTGTTTGTGTACATTTTAATATTTGATCAAATGTGTGTGGCCGTGCACATGCAACGTGTGTGTTTCTGTGAGCATGCAGTATGATAAAATCAAATTTGGCATAAATTTGATTTTACATTGCTGCACTTTTTATAGCAAAATGATGCCAAGTGCAAGTAAAAAGTCAATATCCCCTCTCTCTCTCTCTCTCTCTCTCTCTCTCTCTCTCTCTCTCTCTCTCTCTCTCTCTCTCTCACTCACACACACACACACACACACACACACACACACACACACACACACACACACACACACACACACACACACACACAGGATTTGTTTTCAGAATGTATCAGAAAAGCCACACATTGGGCTTAGCAATATGTTGAATAACGTTTTGTTTTCAGAAATTCAAAGTGTTTTGGTTTTGAACAATGTGTCAAATGTCAGGATTGGGAGAACTGAAGCAGAAATGTATACAAAATGGTTACTGTAGCCAAAAGGTAATGTTGTAACCTGTGTCACAACCAATGTAAGTAAAGATGGACGATGTGACAGTTCCAAAAAGTGAGGCTGCAGTGGTTGGCTGCAGTATAAACCATAAACCCCCACCTCCTCCATGTTAGTAAATAGGACATGAGCCAAAACACGTACATGTCAAATAAATGTTTTCCCAAAGATGTATTCTGATATTTTAGGTAGTTCTTTTCACACTCATGTATGTTCAAGTGTTTACATTTAGCAAGCTTAGTTTAAATTAGTCATATTATGCAAACAAAATGGGGTGAGAGGTCATGATTGACAGTTGAAATTAATTCACAGTTGGTTGGGCAGGTATATCGGCAGGACCTCAATACCACGGCTCCACTGCCGGATCACCACTGCGCAAATGACATCCCCAGCACAAGATGGCAGCGCCTGTATCCAGAATAATTTGGCCTCTTCTTTGTTCAGCAGAAAGAAGTGGAGCGGCATCAACCGTACAGTCATTGCTCATAACAGTTCTGTAAGATGTGATGTGAATAGCGAATAGTCTTGACCCCTCAGGTTTCACGCTGTTCAGACATTTCCCAGATTTCAAAGGTTGACAAGTACGCCTTTGACATCTAGGAAATTTCTTAACAGTGTGAATGTTCTCGAACTAAACTGCTTCGGTGTTTAATCTCAGGCAAATGTGATGCCTTTATTTAATGTGTTTAACGTTGTTACTCAATGTCTGGGTTGATGCAGCAGCACCCTTAATCTACGAGAGACAAGAAAGGAACCTTTACCTTATCTTAAAGAGGAACAGACTGGTAACAGACTCTGATCTTTGCTCTCAATTTGAGTTTGTTGGTGCAGCATCAACTCTGGTTAAAAGAGACGAAGCCACTGGAGTCGACTGAAGCTGAATGTATTCCTACCTGCCAGATAGTAAACATGAACTACTGGTGGTAATATACTCTGCTGTATCTGAGCTAGAACTATTATGAAAATGGATGTTGGGAGAGTCTTAGCTGTGTGAGGTAAATGTTAAATAGATATAATGATGAAGGCCTTACAGTTGGTGCAGGACTTCTATTATGTCTGTGCAACCGTCTTATACACAAAACACTAAAATATATAACATTTCCATCTTGTTTTAGTTGTTCTGCATTTGGCTGGGCCTTTTAAAATGATAGTCATCAGAAGTTTAAAATATAACTTGATCATGCTTCCAGAAGTCAAACAGAATTCTTTATACAGGTCATGGCTGCCAGAGATACAACCATGTGTTGTACCAATGGGTTTGGTTGTGAACAGAATAAAATACTGAGGGATTATCATATGAATGCACTTTAACCGTGTAAGACCATGTGGCTGCTGGTGTGTGTCCTGTGCTACTCCAGCCTTACACAGCGAGTCGTCATTAATCCCATTCTGAGAGAGAAGCTCACCTGTCAGTTTGGCAGCAGTTGTCAAGACTGCTGGATTGTATAGAGGCAGCCTCTATAGAATGGCGTCCATTCACTCATGTCAATCAGCATCCCAGCAGAAGTTGAGAGTGGGGCTTGCTAATCGGCTGCTGGAGTGTGAATTAGCTCCGACCAGCAGTGAGACAATGGATCATTTAGGAATAACAGAAAAACAGCAATACAAGAGTGTTGGGGCCAATTAGAATTAGTTAAATTTCAATTATTAATGGTGGATGAGTTCAACCAAAAAGGAAGTTGAGGCTGGAACTTCATGAATTGCAACCCAACACTGAATGCAAATGTAACGGGAGAGGAAATATGGGATTGATAGGTGCTCCTTCCGCACTGTCTCTCCTGTTGTATGAAGCCGAACCACCACGCTGGGAGAGCTGTCACTTCCCTGACTGTCTCTCGCTGCCTGAGGAGATTAAAAACAAGCGGCCAGGCAGATGGATGTCACTGCGAGCGTTCCCCTGAGCGCTCCAGTGGACCAGTTGGCGATAATAAATTGCTCTGTGGCGATCATACGCTGTTGGGTGCTAATTAATCTCAGATCACACTTGGATCAAAGTCGGAAAAGTTTCCTTGATGCAGACAAACGACCTTTTATTGTCTGTATCGTATGATCGACACCAAGGGAGTGGCACCATACCAATGCAGATCATCTGCGTGTTGAAGCCTTTTTCAGCTGCTACTTTAAGTGATGCCAACATTTATGACTTTTCTAATTTGATGGTAATGCTATGCCAACATATGCCTGTGTTTGCTTGTAATCTCATTCATCTCAAATTTGTCTAAATATTTGTAACTTTTAAACAGTATTTAATGAAACATAAATTAAAACTTCCATGGAATTAAATGCATTTCAATCAATTTAATAACTGTGAATATTTCATGTACAGTTGTACTTTAACACTAAGTTGTGCTGTTGACCAACAGGAACCAGCCTTGACTGGGCTGACATTTAAAAGGACCAATGTTACTAACTAATACCATGTTTAGAATACACAACTTTAAAAGTCATCTGAACTCCTTGTGCAGGACACTATACGATCTTTCACCAGGAACCTTTCGAAATTTTAGCCTACTACAAAATGTGTTTCTATACGTCCACTACAAATTTGTTAATTCAAGGGGCCCCTCACCACGACACGCACCTTCACCACCTTCACCACCTTCACCCTGTCCTGTGTTTTGATTGACTGTGGTTGTCGAGAATTCATCAGATATTTAGCTGGAGGCTGCGACGTGTTGGCAAGCCTCTCGAGTTCACGCATAGCAATCACCGGCTGCCGATGGAACTCCGAAATGGCTCTGATCCAAGGCTATTGATGACAAGTTCCAAAGAAGTAAAATTGGTCTACAATCCTGAAGTGTGAACAAGGCATAAGTGGCAGAGTCATGTTAAGTTTTGCATTAGGATCAAATTGTCATCTAATTAATACAAATACACACTTGTATGAAAGCTCTTCGGGTTCTTCGCTGTGTTATAGTGCGACTCTAAAGGTTAGAAAACGCCCCTGTACTTTCAGCTGGTGGGTGATGTTATCTTTGTGTTTGCTCTCAGGCACATTCTCTCTTTGCCCAATCACCGCAGGGCTGACCCTTATCTGATAGGTCAGTGAGGCTTCTCACCAGCCCCTGGGAATGAGACTTAGACATTACCAATAAAGAAACTCACTGCGGTATGGGTCGAGAGGTCACACTTACAGTGTTGGGGTGACATTACATTCACTGAAATGCGTATATAACCTCCATAAAGTTGAGCAGTGGAGACACTTACACTTCTCCAGAACCGTTTGGAAGCAATTCAGGTGGACAATATTGGCTTTGATACGGATGGATATTGCCATAAGGGGTTTACTCGATACACTTCCAGAGTCCATCCAAATCCAAAAAGACAGTTCAATAATTACATTTATTGTATAATGCTGAGATATGTACTTGTAGGCTAGCAGATTTTTTTTTATTTAAAAGCTGTGATGTGTTTGAGCTATTCTGCTCAACATTGCCTCAGCAGGAACAGTGCACCTGAAACACTGGTGCAGTTACGTTTGCGCATGTTTTTTTTGCATTTTCATAAGAATAGCAGAACACAAACATGTTTGTAAGCATGACAGAAAATGACTTCACCATCCTGCTCATGATGTTAGTTTTCATGACATTGCAGTATTTGAAAAATTATAATAATAATAATTACACACTCAGAACAAACAAAACAGGTAAAATCAGCAGGTACAGAATGAAAAATGATAAAGGAGTTCAAGGACAAAAATAACATCCATTCAATAATATTCTAAGACAACAGAATAGCTGCATATTTTCTCAAAAAGAAGAAAAACATGTAGAAAAAAAACAGTCCCGCTGTTCGAACAACAAAAGAAAGCACAGGCTGGCAGAGGTCAGTAACAGGTATCAAAACAAAACAGGCAACCAAAGGAGCACAGTAGGATTAGAGTCCAACGGGACAAGAAATGGTCAAATAGAGGACAGGCAGGATGTAGAAAATTTATTTTGAGGTCTGAATGGCTAAGATGGCTCAACAGACAACATTGGAAGAAGTACTAGAGGTGGAAACAGGCTGATTTTGTATATATATAGAAAGAGGAAACAGGTGATGGAAACTGGTGGGAACACATTGTTTAGATGGAGAATTACACAATCTAAAAAAAACAGCTGTTTTAGTTGCCAACAGGAAAGGGAAAGGGTTGCCAATTCGGCAGATATCTCTCTGGTTCAATGCCGAAAATGTATATGGGCTACCGGTTAATTTTATTAATTTCGTTGCCACTGTTAAATCAATATGTTATTTCTACTTACATCAGCAACTTCAGGTGTAGTACTTTAACACTTTGAATGTGCCAAATGAACGTTCTTGGTGGTCAAACATTATATAGTTAAAAGCGAAGACTGCAAGCAAACCTGTGAGCTGCCTCTGCTTCTTTTTCTACTGCTTAATGTGTCTCAACTTCCCACAATTGGTCCCAAGGTCCAAACTATCCACACACAAAAAAATTCACACTGCACACAAACTAAAACATGGTTCAATTTGATCTGAATGACTGCCTCTTTTGTTCAAACTACATTTTTATTCTGTTGGTACAGACCTGTCCAGATGGAAATGTTTATTTCATCTATGTATGTTCATTCAGTCACAAACAAAGAAAGGATAAAGAGGAAACGTGTAGAGCTCCGCCTCAACTCGGGGGAATAAAAGAAAAAAAAAGGTCAGCGCAGAAGACAATTATGTCACATCTATTTGGTACACATGGGAAATTTCAGCCAAAGATGAAGTGGATACTTCCTATAGGATAATATAGCTACTATAAATACACCATATACTGCAAATGCTATGTTAGAAAACAAAGTTGGTGGATAATATGTCAAAGCAGTGTGTAAATAAATAATAAGCCCTCAATTCCTACCTACGGGAACCTGTGTGTAATGTCTACTGGGAGTTGCTGTAGTTACATTAGATGCTATATAGCATGTCCCTGATGCGATCTCAATTTCCCTGCAAAGCCAAACAGCCTATGTTTCCAAAGCTGCAGTGACATCTACAAAGTGGAGGTGCTGCTTATGGAATAGTTTTGTGCTATCAATGATTATTAACGCTCTGAGAGAGTTAACAATCTCCCAACAATGATTATTTCCACTTGTAAATCATATGAAAATCAAATTTGAGTAAAACAGGAGCTGGGAGTCAGGGTTTTTATTTTGCGAGAGGCAAGCGAACACGACAAGCTGAAGTGTTTTCAAATGGCAGGGTTTTCCCTCTTCAAAGGAAGAGTATCATCAAGAGCAGTCAAAGGGGCAATTAAAATGATCAAAACCCTCTTCAGTATTGACCACGAGCACGTGAGCAGCATCGCAATTGTTTGACAAAGGGGATTGTTAGAACTTGCAAGAAGAGGCACTTTAAGTAGAAGCAGAGAAGGGCACTGAGGCTGGGAAAGAGCAAGGAGTCAGTTCACAACGATGGCTTCATGACTGCAGCTGCATGAAGTGAAGTGAAAACGAAACACTGATGCAGGTCCGCTTTAACGAGGATGATCTCAAACACAAAAACTTATAAACTAACTCCTCGTCAAGTTATAGAAATTGAGCATCTGTCATTCAACAGGCTCAACAGTGACTTCTTACGAAGCAGAAGGCTCTTAAGAAGTCCACTCCTGAAACATGGATTAGGTTTTAAAAGTGAAGGAGGAACATTTCAAACAGGATGCATGAAAAACTAAATCCGATGCCTTCTGGCTAACTTCAGTCCTTTGGTGAAATGGTAGAGAAAGTCTGCTTTTGACTCCACCCAGCTTCCACCTGGAGGCAACTTCGTCCCAGGTGGCGAATTATTGTTTCCACCGAAATGTAGAGCATGTTTAAGCAAATTTCCTGGAAATTAGCAAAAGAAAATCCAAATCAGAAAAAAGCTTTGATGATGGCCGCAGGAAAATAGTTTTTTCTCACAATTGTTGAAGAAGTAAGAAGTAAAGAAGTAAATTAGTGAAAAGGAAAAACTACAATAAAATTTGTGATAATAATAACAAATACAAAGTAAAAGAAGAAAAACAGTGAAGTAGAATCATAATATAGACAAAATGGAAAATGTGCAAAGTAGAGCGACCGTAATTTATCAATGGGTCAACCTTATTATCCAGAGGTAAACTACAACAACCTTTTCTCCATCATGACATGCAGAGGGTCCATCTCTGACGCCAGCAATGAGCCGCCTTTCTGTATCTTTGTTGAGCCTGTTGGTGTCAGCCCCCTCAGGTTTCTGTCCCATGTAGGAAATGTCACATGCCAAAGTCAAGTCAACCTTCAAAAGATGGAAAACAATGCAAACAAAATATGCAAATATGACATTTGTGCATGTTTTATGTCGTCATTTGAGGAGTATAACAGTCTCCCCATCGCCTCACACAGATCTAATGTGTTTGTCCACCCTGATATTTAGTCCCTTCATCGGGTGGAAGCTTCAGTTTATGTAAGATCATGTGAGTCATGTTTATTCCGTTAAATTTGCCTAATTATCTCATTAAAAACCAGTGAATGGACCTCACTGTACAGTGAGTTTCGTGTTGGTCAAATGAGCTCAGTACCCAGACACTAAATATCAATGCTGTTATGATTATAAATTAACAAAACAATTAATTTGTATGAGTTGGCTGACTGAAATATGTTACATGCTTTATAGGACAATATAGACCCAACAAATTGATTGTTTAGCCTATAAAATGATTCTATAATGAATTTTGCTTGATATGTGGATTCAATGATTTTATGGGAGCAACTAATTGATGCATCAATTAATCCTTTCTGCTCCAAAACACATATGCTGAGTGATTACACAGATAACTAATCACATAAGAATTAATCTAATGCAAAACAGCGTGTAAAATGTGATGATGGGATGCGATCGTTTTGTTGTGTGGCGGGGGATCCGCTGTTTTTCGCTGCCCCTTGTGTTCTTTATCATTCTGTGCAGTGGGGGTGCCATTTACATCTGCACAATAGAAGCTGGATTGCAGTTGTTTACTTCATTGACATTTGTGTCTATAGTATCTAAAAGGACCACCTGCTAGCTGGAGTAGTGGCGGAAAGCCTTCCAGGGTGCGCCTCGAAATTGCCACTGGGGGGGGGGCCTGCTAAATAACAGCGTGTCATTTCACAGCCTCACAACACCGACACCATAATAAGCCACAGTGCGGTTTCCTCTTTTTATTACAGAAGGTCAGAGCTAATTTAGGAGGTATGCTGAGCGAGTGAGGGGGTAAACGTGTGAGGGGAAAGAGCCATGGGAAGGCTGTGTGGCGACAACATGGGAGGAGGGAAGTATTTAGCTCCGTTGCCATGGTGGTAGATTGTGTAGGATGGGGCGAAAAGCTGCTCTGACACTGATAAGACAAGTAAAACAAACACACACACACACAAGTGGCAGATCACTGTTCACACACACACACACATACACACTCTCACATAGATAAAGGTTTTTGCCTCAAGTAGAGATGTCCGTAACTCCGGCCACTGCAATACATCCCTGATGTCCCCAGCCAGCCAACCAATTCCCACTCATCACTGACAAATGAGTGCAGTATTAGCAGGAGGAAGTGTGTGAGTGCATATTAGAGCCTTAAGGTAGAGATCTACTCTGAACAAAATGAAAGCGCTGTTAAACATGGCGCTGGCAGCAAATGCCTGTGTGCTCACTGTAACTTGAGGAATGTTTTGTTAATGACTGCACACCAGCTGTGGGAGCTTCAGACTAAAACTCTCTTGTATTAAGTATAAAAGTACTGACGCATTTAAACCAAAACCAAGCAAACACTGTTACACATTGTGAAGTTCATTGATTTTATGTTTAGGCACTCGCCATTTGGTTAAGATTAGGCAAATATCGTCTTGTTAAATATTTAAAAAGGTTAAAAATGACTTGAGGCTGGATAAAGGAAGCGCCCTCCATCCACTACAACCACCCAATGTGTTTGGGGAGGTGCAATATATAAAAGTCACTTGAAATTTCAAGTATTTGGAAAAATAAAATATGCTCATATTCAGTTTTCCTAATTTTTATTTGGTTTATTACTTAAGAAAGTTCACATGCTCTAATATTTAGAAAACTTTCCTCATAGTGTACTTTGCTGCTGCTCCTCTTTTCAGCCTCTGTCTGAAACGTTTGGTTTACAGCCCCTGTCTCTTTAAGGCCTCCTCCTGATAAAGCACAGCCTGCTCCGATTGGCCAGCTCGTCCACTCTGTTGTGATTGGTCACAAAGTTGCTTCCAGCGCATCTAGGAAATGTTGACCTACGTTCTCGATTTTGTGCTGGATAGCCTCATGGGCCATCCTGACATCAGAATGGTGCGGAAGTATCGGCCCGACTATTGACGAGGAGTTTCAGGAGCAGTGTTTTCTGTGGGGAAGAAGAGACCCCTCTACTATAGACTTTGGGCTTTTTAAAATTCCGAAGAAATCTTACGTACTTAAAAAACCTTTATAACACATGAGGAAAAGAAACTGAAAAGCAGCCATTTTAATTTATAGTTGTTGAAATTGTTGAAATTGACCACCTGAGAAGCATTTCTTAAATTGCATGACCGAATAAAAATCATGCATGTTTCAACTTCATGCGTGTTGTGTGGTAATGTGGTACTTATCCTTACAAACAACACAGAGAACTGTATCCCACTTCACCTAAATCCCAATATGAATTACCCTGTTTTCTGTCTTCTGCTTTATCACTCATGCACAGGACTGTCATTACGAGACACTGGACAAATCTGAGATACAGAGAGGAGGCAATTACCTGTAAATTGGTTTCATTATTTATGGAAAAAAAAACAATGACAACAGGACAGCTTGAGAATACATTTCCCTCTCAAGGAGCAAAACAAGGAGGCTCTGATAGCAGGTAATTTAACATGAGCTTTAATGTGGCCCACTAATGTGTTTGCGTGATGACAAATCTGCTTTTATTTTGGATAATTTTTCCAATTTGCAATTACCCAAGAGTCCCTCAGAGCTTCACCCAGAAAGACAGCTCCTCGTGGAGAGATAAACAGACGGACGCGTCCAACTGAGGTCACAGATAAATGCCAGGACTCACTGCCAGCAGGCCCCTGCTGTGGGGTCGCTCCTGGTGCAGGCTCCACTCTCATCGACAGGCTCCTCTTAAAAATACACCAAGTTAGCTCTGGCATAATCACTGTTGTTAAGTGCTTCATTAAAAAAACACTGACTGCAAAATAACACAAACTGTTCTGTAATCAACAATAGTTTGCACTTTCACCTTATCTAATATTCATTCTGTCTCCGCAATACAATGGTTCCATTCTCTGTACATATTCTCCCACTGCATAGATTTTTCCTGTTCTCTAAACTGTATATATTAGTCTTAATCACATTCATATTTTTATTATCCTTACACTTAAGTATTGCATGATACTTATTACTTACTGATGCCTATTTTGACTTGCTGCTGTAATATTGCAAATTTCCCCATTGTGGGACTAAAAAAGGATTGTCTTATCTTATCTTACCTTATCTTAGTGTGCTACTACTTGTACTCAAAGTCATTCACTATTGTCCTTTTCGCATTCACAATAGCCCAAATATCCTGGGCCATCAATATTCATTTCAGAAAACTCAGTTATCCTCCGTGTTGTTAAATGCAAACTTGAACATTTGCTGGATATCCAGAGCTTTATGACTTTACCAACTATGATCTGAGAAAAAAGAAGCAGTCCTGGAGGAAAATATGTGCGATATCCAAGACTAAAATGTTTTTAGAAACCATCTTACCCACATAGATTTCCGTTTTTCTGTGTCCAGCACATTATTTGGGAAAAGCGTCTCACCCTCAATAAGAGTCAGAGCAGATGTTGACCACCAAATGCAAATCATGTGCCAGTGCAAGTGAGCTAGTCCTAGCCTTGAGATTGCGAGGCTAACTTAAGCTAGAGTGGTGCTGGTACTGTTGTCTTCACGATCGGCCTTGGTGTAGGCAGCTTTGGAAACTGTGCTACTGCTGGTGTTTTATGTCAGCTTCCCCAACTATTTTGTTGAACGAAAGTTGGACATTTAGCAAAACTAGTTGTATTAAAGGGGTCTGCACCCAGGCGTTGCTGTATAGACAGACACAACAACGCAGTTTTCCTGAGTGGTGACGGTGCAAAGCATTAAACTGCGTGAGTCCACTGCAGCCTTTTGCAAACCCCTTAGAATGAGGCCTGGGAACCATTGTTCTCCAGGCAAAGAGGCAGATGTTTTGTCACGATAAGAAAAATGAACAGCAGGACGTGAAAGCACTTTGTGACCTTTTGAGGTCACCCTGGCTGTGGATCTCAAGGAAAAGGACAGATAAGGTGAAATCACTTGTGGAGCAGAGGCTTATGTTTTATTCAGCAAACTGAAACATATTTTACAAGGGAAAGTCATCACTAATTAAACACATAATGATCTGCAAGACTCTCTCCCTCCTCCTCTCCCCCTGTCTTGCACACACAGACAACATCCCATGCTCCCTCTCAACCTAACACCCCGAGGCCTCAGATAAGAAAGCAGCCAGGCTCTTTTCATAAATTGTAGATGCATTCCTTCATTCCTACATAAATTGATATTCCTCATTGGTGAAGCACATCACTGAATAAATATGAATATAGCTGACCAGCTCTTCAGTGATCCAGGTAATATCACTCAGCACTTGCTTTTTTATGAAAACTGGTTTAACTCCCATGTCTGTGGGATGTGAAATGGCCAAGGTATGAAATGCAAAATGTAATGCATTGGTTGCAGTGCGACCATATTGTCATCTAGAGACCATGGACACCATACTACCCTTTGATGTATTGTTGTTGCACTATAGGCTGTAGAGGGAGGGGTTAAGTTGTGGAGATCAGCCCTTAGCTTTTCTACAATAACTGTAAAGCACAGTCTTACTGAGCTTATTGCTTTGTTATAAACTTTACTGTATTACTAGTTACTGTAGTGCAACCACCATTTCATGAAGACAAATCAAATATAACAAGGAATCAATAAACCATTGAAAAATACTGCCCCCTTCTCATCCCTGGAGAAATTATAATAAAAACTTGAGAAAGACAAAGGGAACTATAACAAATAACTTATCTTTACTTCCTGTGGGGGGGAAACTCTGAAGAATAATGGAAAGTAAGGGAATATAATTAGACAAGAGAAGGAAACGAGATAGCCACATACAGTGCACACACACAACAGACACTTCAGAGGTTGGCACAGAGTGAACGCGAGGCAGCAAATGAATATAAATGGAGGAGATAGAGATGTAAAACAGATGACAACAGAAAGAGATGCAGACAGACGGGAGAAAGATGACCGTAAGAAAAATAGGTGGGAGAGCTACAGTTGGAAAGCTCCCCAGCTAAATACTGTTTGATTTTGTGCTATTGTGTAGTTCAGCCAGCTCGGCAATTTGATCCAGTGGGCTTTTGGCAAACAAACTGCAACGCGGAGTAGCTTTGTGCAGCCGAGTTTTGGGATAATTACATGTAGATAAGTGTTGGCTGGAAGCAGATTCAGTTACAAATGCTGACATAGTATTCTCATGTGGAATGAAAATAAAAAGATTTGTAGTTATGTTGTGGTGAACAGGCGTGTGTGGACAGGAAAACAGTTTTAAAACTACAAAGTTGGATATTATATCTCCTTTCCTTACTTTTTGTGTTTCTTTTTTAGAAATGTCTCAAAGCAAGGACTAGACGTTCTCCAGCACACATATCGCAATCACACACTAAAAGACACGTATACAGATGGCAAAAGAGATGAATATTGATTTAAGCAGTCAGACACACAGAAGTGCACACTCAAAGACACACAAAGACAATGGGGGACAGACTCCTACACAATTGTTGAGTGTGTTTCCTGGCAGGAGAGGTGTTGAGCCCCCATACTGTTCAGCTCAGTTGGAACACACTCCACGATTCAAGGCCTGTACTTCCGAAACCCACTTCAAAAGCCACCAGATGCCTTTACTATGAAGCAGGATCGGGGTAACTTCAGGTTTAGTTCAGGGTTTCCGGTCCTATGAAGCTAGCTCTCCATGGGTAACTTATGCTGAACGGCTAACCTGCTCCGGAGCAGGTTAAGTTGGAGATAAGAGATCAACCTGTCTTTGCCCACTGATCAATCAGTTTATTTGAACCATGGATCCTGGATCCTGTGAAGCTCGGTGTGGCTTGTTAGAGTCTCTGAGGAGGACAAGGGTCTTCAGACACCGACAAAATCCTTTTAGCTACTCTGATGAGAAACTTTATGAAAGATATAAGATCCTCATTGAAGGGAATGATAAACCTTTGTCAGCTGCTGGAGCCGAACATGACCAACCTGACACGTAGGAGCAATGTCCCCACAGACTCACAGACTCACCACAGACTGTCTGCATTGATCTACGTTTCTTTACTTGTGGGAGTCACTCATGTTGATGAACTGGGTGTGTTAGCGGCGGGATAACCAGACATAGTTTTAAACTTTTATCCTTCCCTTTAAGTAGTTTTATCCTATGAAATTAGATATTTATTTGGAATGGGAGATAGTTTACAGATTTACCTTGTAAACATTTTTTTTCCCAATTGTCACCAGAGGGCCTCCGTAATTTACACACTCACACAATCTGAGATATGAGAGCCTGGATAATGCTTTTGTTCTCCTCCTATTTTTCCTGTTTGCTCCTCGTTGTGAAATATGTCAGTTAACTTGTCAGTGTCCGGGATTGGTCATACGCAGCAAACACCGACCTTTTCATGTGCACACGCTCAGATCTTGTTGAGAAACATCTGGGTTGACTTAACGAGTTGATAACCAGGTTCGTGTGACCGCTCAGCCTTATTGCGTTTGCAAGGTTAAGTTCATCCAGGTATTGGAAAGATCTCCTGGGTATGTTGCATTCATTTTCCTCCCATCTTCACCTTTTCCCCTCACTCACATTTGTATAGTGTATAGTAGTGTGGTACAGTCGCACCACTTTCATACTCTCGCTTGTACTTGCACACTCAGTTCTGCAGCTCAGCCAAAATCCATTAAACACTCTGCGTACTTGATTGCTTGAGAGGCAGACCCTGTGCAGTGATATTGAAGTTAATTGGACTCATTTGCATGTGTTGGGCTGCAGTGTCTGTTTGTCACCAGTCAAGTGGAACATTGAGTTCTTGAACCCTCAATGTCTCCTGAACCTCACTGCGGCAACTTCAGAGTTACTGTATCTACACACAAAGTGCAGGACATTATGTTACACTCGTCTACCTTAGTCTTGATTTCAGAAAAAAGGCAGGCTTTTCATTTCTAGCTGGTGTCAGATTACTTTGACAGTTAAAATTACTTAAGTCTAAATGTCTAATTTGATTATTTATTATATCACGAATTTGTCCCTTCTCTTATGTAATCCCAGATAATAATGTTGTTTACCAGAATGTTGGAGGGAATAATCTGTCACCATGTTAGTTATAGTAAACTAACCCTAACCCCTCATTAGACGTCTATTCAATCCAAATCAGTTGTATAGGTTTGTGTCTATAGGTGAGTATTTGTGCTCACATTCTGCTACAGATTAAATAGTTTTCAACAAATCTTCAAATAACTTGGAATAAAAAGACGTATATTGTTTGCTGGGCTGAATGTGACAACGTATCCACCTGAAAATTAATCTTTGCCTTCACCCTTGGATTCTGAGCACGATTGCTAACCTGATCAGAGAGCCAGCAGGGACCCGGAGGCTGGGTGTTTTACTGATGGATCACAATGGGGAAGGGAGAGAGAGAGAGAGAGAGAGAGAGAGAGAGAGAGAGAGAGAGAGAGAGAGAGAGAGAGAGCGAGAGAGCGAGAGCGAGAGAGAGACAGCCAAGGGGTAGAGATACCGTCAACCCATCCTGATGGCTAGAAACAGCAGATCTGAGATCTGAGGGAACGATGTGGGCAGAGAAGACTGTGTGCCCTAATGGAAACCTACATCTGCACTATCTCTGAGTCTTAATGTCCCTGCAGCGGTCCTGATAGCAACCGCTGGTGGATCAATAGGAGCTGAGGTCTCACCCCGCTCTCCTTTGCTTCCTACCTCCAGGCTGTCACAAAGTGTTCAAACCACTACCCTGGTCCCACAGTAAGCGGTTGTAAAGTAGCTCCACACCAGTGCAAGACGGTGTCAATACAAGTCTTTACCTGAAGTGTATTACGTCCCAAATGATCGGTGGGGTTCACATTGCATTAAATTCCATTTTATTTGTATAGCATAAGCATGGACATAATGTGTATACTGACTAACATTACTTAGTGTCTTAAAGGTCCAGTCTTTAAGATTTAGGTGAAATTTATCTATTGACAGAAACTGAATATAAAATAATCTTAGTGATGTTTTCACTAGTGTGTTTCATCTAAATTGTATGAATTGTGGTTTTCTTTACCCAAGAATGGCCCCTTTATAAGTAAATACTTTATATTTACATCGGGAGCACGTCCTCTCTACGGAGGTCGCCATGTTTTTTTTACAATCGTCCAGACTAGACCAACTAAACAGCTTTAGACAATTGAAGGCTACCGCAGTTTCTCTTTCATGTTTGGAAGGGGAGGGTGAGGTGAGGGGTATTTAGCTGCAACATGCAACTTCACCACTAGATGTCAGTAAATTCTACATACTGAACCTTTAAACATTTTTAAAAAGCTGTAATTGATTAAAAAAAAAATGGAGCAGATGATATAAAACTGAACTTCCTAATATTAGTTTAACAACAGTTTCCTTTAAACTAGTTGAATTCTGGTAAAGCATTTGCATTGGACTCCACCTCAGCCTCAGAACAAAGCATAACGGGATGAAATATTCAGGGAATGTTAAATGTGAACTGATGGGATTTTTAAATATGCAAAAGTAAAAAAATTAGGCTGCAGGTTATATTACCACAGAGTAAAACCAGTCTACTTCAACGGTGGCACATCTCATCGTGTCATGATGTCAGCCAGGAAAGCCGATCCACTGTGTTGCGTGACTACAGGTGCATTACAAAGTGCATCTGTTCAAAAATACATGACCTGAATGATCAGAGACACTTTCTCTTAGTGTACCTGAATCCAGCTGCTACTGTTGACTTCATTACTAATTTTCCATTTGCAGCTCAATTACCCGGAATACATCATGACGGGTCTAACATGCAATGAATCGACAACTAAGGTCGGATACTGTTGTCCCAGATCTTCTACTTGTGTACGGCATCAACTGTTGTGATGTGTTATTGTGTTCTAGAACCAGGAAAATACAATAACATCTTTTATTCAGTGGATCCAGTGTATCAGGGCATGTGTACCCATTTTATCCGGAAGCCATTTTCTGTCAAAAAGAAAACTAAAAGGTGAAAAGCTACGTGTGATAAAAGAAATATACACATGGTAATTCAAAATTCTGCCCTGCGATTAAAGTAGTTCATAATCCTCTAATTTACAGGAACTATTTTATTTTTTAAGGCACACTATTCATCTATTTTTTCCTTATCCTGAATGTATTGTCTCATAATTTTGCTTCAATAAGCTGGCACCTGCATTGAAAGACCTCAAATGAGGCTTGACCACCTGCTGTTCTGGTTCCTGGAGTAAAACATTTTCTAAACAAAATTATTCACTGTCTGTAAAAACTTCAAAATAAAAAGGAAAAAAAATTCAGTTTGCTTAGTTTTTTATTGATATAGATGCATTTTAGGAATTTGACAGTAATTGGCAAGACGGTCTAGTTTTTGCCTGAACCATTTAGCAGCTCAAAATGCTAACTATTGTTTGCATTGATATCTTGCGCTGGTTATGTGAGAACACGTGGAATTTTGTTGCATCCGCTGAACTTAAAAGAATTGTTTTATATAGCAGTTTTACTGTTGTTCTATTGCGTTGTTGGCCAACTAAAATGGCTAATGTAACACGTTGGCTAGCTGGCAACTCTTTTGATCTATTAAAATAGTTTGAAAATGTTCTGTAATATCATAATTTATCATTACGATTGCACATTAGGACCGGACTCTTCAGGTTTAATGTATTTTAACAGTAACAGTGTTATGAGTGTTGGCCTCTGACTTGATTAGCATCTATTCTACTGGACTGTTGGATATGCTCATAGATCATCAGTGACAGGAAGACATCGCAGGTATAGTTATGAAAAATGAACAATGCATCTCTGTCCTTGTCACCATCAGCTCATTTTCTATAGTTACCTACGTGCGTGTGTGTGTGTGTGTAACCAAACAGTGATGAATCCATTTCGCATGCTGGAAACAGCACCTTAGACGTACAATATCGGCATCGTATTGCTGCTTATTACTGAAGCAATTACGCCTCTACAGAGGGGTGGTGAGAGATAAATATGAGAGAAGCGAGAGCGGCAGCCATGCAGCCAGAAGAAGTGCTTCAGGGATGGAGCTGAGCTTCTGAGAGTGAGGATGTCAGTCAGAGGGCTAGGTTAGAGTTGGGCTGGTTTAATATTTAGTGAAATACGCTTCATCGCTTTGCATGTATTATTTATTAACTGTCGTGTAGCAGTGATGGGTTTATTCTAAATACATACATTTTATTATCCCTCAAGCAATGTCACAAATGTAGTCATTCCAAGAGTATATTTATTTAATTATTTGCTAAAATTGGCTCTTGTGAATTTGGGCCATTTCACCTTCAAAATCCTCTGTAAATCCACGTTAGCACCAAGGCCGGCAGCCATTATCATGTTGGCACATTCGATGTTTTTCGTGATTTTGTTCACTTTTCTGAACAGCAGGTCGTTTGGATTCTATTTTATTGAACAATACGCTTGAGAGTGAGATGCTGCGTCCTCCGTGTCTCACAACCAAATAATCCAGAGTGCTTCCTTGCAATGATGACACGTTCAGCTTTTTGACTGTTCATTGTAGTACCCTGGTGTGGGTTTGCATATTGTCGTTAGCCTACAACCTTTGTGCCTTCATCTGTTGATGGTGACGCTGCCAAATGAGGCCACATTTCTCTGGGCTACATGCGATATAGATTGACATAATAAAGATGCCCTGTGAGTTGTGTGCTAAACAAATAATCCACGTCTACACCCCCACCCTTTACCCTTTTTGTTTTTGTTGTATATGGTATCATGCCGTAAATGGTACATAAACAATCGATCTCTTGCTTGTTCACTTGCTGAGTAGTCATATATATGCACATGCGTACTATGAAATATAATCCTGGTAGCACCCCTTCCTCTCATTAAGTCATTAGTTTGATTTTGTATTTTAAAATGTTGTCTTGTTTTCTCAATTTTGATTTGGATAATAAAATCTTTGACTTCCTATGACATCGTTTTCACCCAGTGAATGGTGTGAATGGGCTTCTGTAATTTGACCACACTACAGTTATGAGAAGAACACTCCAAAGCTTTTCTCTAGATTGACAATTAATTGGACAAATACAGCTTGCTGAGCTGGTTTTCTGTTTGTATTTATTTAGAAAGGCCTCTGTGGACCATTTACTTCTTTCTTGTTGATCTTTGTTGAGCCCCCTAATGAACACAAGGACCCATCTTTTTTTTTTATGTGCACAGTCGAGTATCCTCTCTTTTTTTTCTCCTAACTCTCACTTTCTCACTTTCTCTCCCTTCCATCCAAACTATGATGTCAGACAAGTAGATTGGATTTGCCAGACTGCATTCGTATCTATGCCACTGGGACCATACCTTCCCGGGTTATCCATCCATGAGGCGCTGCTTCATGACGGTCCAAGCTCCCATTAAGTGACCCAAAGTCCCTAGTCAGAAAAAAACGATTCCTACAAGCTCAGAATAACTTGTATCCCCAAAACTGTAATTCAAGTAGAACATTTTATTTTTTCCGTCTGGCAAAAAAAGTCTGGGTTAGGGAAGGGCTGGTAGATTTCCCTGCTGATACATGTATTGTACAAGGGTTGGGCGATTGGACGAAAATATCAGAATATTTATTTTGTCATTTTATTTTGCTAATACAATGCATCAGGTTTACAAGGTCCCAGAGTCATTAGCTTTTTGCACTGAACTATGTGAAAATCTAAATTGAAGGGGAAAAAGAGTGAAATGTTTCTTTTCTTGCGTAATGCCAAAAGCAGGTGGTTGATTGTTCGGACTTTCTTTTCTTCTAAAATGTTTTAAGAAGGTACAAATGTCTGGAAAACAGCAAGTACATACTGTATTCTGGAAGGTTCTAGCTTGTTTGCACACTAGGAAGCTGTCAAAGATCAGGACGTGTCGGAACTGGAGGAAGTGTAGGAGTAAGTGGTGAGAAAAAACATTCAGCACCGTGCTCTGCTCACATACTGGTTCTGTGCTGGTAGTGTTTGTCCAGTGTCTGAATCTGGGAAATGGAATTTATTTTTTCTGACCTCACTGGGTTTGGTTTCTGGGGCTCTCAGGGTGTGAGGGCACTGAGCCCTGGGGAGGCAAATCCGTTTGAACTAATGGCTGCCCTACCCCCCCCTCACGATTTGAGTTGGTACTGCGTCATTTCAGTTGTTTTGCCTCACATGCACAAATACAGACAAAAACAACGCTGAGTACAGACAAAGGCTCCAAACGTTTCCATATAAGCAGCTAACATTCACAATAAATAGGCCTGCAGACATCTTTTGAAACCTGCAACCAAAACACATTTATCATCAGCCATGTGGCTAAGCAGCGGACACATGCGCACACACATGAACATACCCATAACTTCATCTTCTCATAACTGAGACAGCTCAGCTGCAACAGGCCGTGCTCCCTTACACACACACACAGACACACACACACATAGACGGGGAGCAGAAGGTTAAACCCGGTGTCTAGAACTTCTTTGTGAAGTAGGAAGACATCTGCATGTACAAGACGGGGTGAAACAATATTATCAGTGCTGTGGCAAGAGAGGGCAGCTTAAAGCTAATGGCATGTGATGCCCAGCTGCTGGCTCAAATCTGTCGCGGCCATCTGCTTTGCCTTGCAACTTTAAAACATTCTCACTCCAACAGGAACAAACACCTTAGAAGAAGCTTTGTGTGTGTGTGTGTGTGTGTGTGTGTGTGTGTGTGTGTGTGTGTGTGTGTGTGTGTGTGTGTGTGTGTGTGTGTGTGTGTGTGTGTGTGTGTGTGTGTGTGGATTGCTTACATCAAGGTTTGTATAGCCTCGAGGTAAGTCTCCTGAGACCCAACAGTTTACTGGGGTAAACAGCCGTCAGTAGAACTCACAGCGACTGAAGGGCAAAGAGCTAAGTGCATTTAAAATATTGTGAGACGCCAGGCACGGCCAGATCAATGATCCAGTGAGGCCTAATCTAGGTTTGATAGATGCTGTTTTGCATTTTGAAAAGGTCGTCCATCAACGCTGCAAAGTCCATCAGTTGTTTGCGTGGAGGACCTTTCTCGACCAAGTGACACTAACCTGCATGATTGTGTTACATGTCAAAGGTTTCGCTTTCATTTCTCTTCATTACATAAGATACAGAGTTATATACGGACCGAATGGGACATTGTTGTATTGGAAACTAATATGAGGATGCTTATCGCTGTATTAAATCTTAAAATGATGAATTATACTTGAGCGATATTTGTGATATAAATTAACTGATTTCTATAATCCACAGCGACGACAACTTTGTGAGAGCCCTTTTAAATTCTATGATAAGCTATATACAGGAAACTGCAATGACACCAAGGTTCGAAAAACCCCAATGTTGTACTCATCCAATATTGCTTTCATACAGGAGACATGCACATGACGCAGGTCTACTACAGATGCAGTTAAACCGTGTTGGAGCCACTCTGACAGATGTTAGCGGCCGTGTAAAACCCTCTACAGTTGTTCTGATTGAGATTGAATTCAACAGGCTTGACACGCAGTGTCTGGATTAAGGGTTTTTGTGAAAGTTTACAATCTGTTCCTTTTTACGTTTAATGTAATGGTACCCAAACGATACAGAGGACATTTTTTCATAATTGTCTTCACCTGCTTATAGAATTATAGATTATAGAAGTACCTCTTCCTCTGAAAACTTTATTTTTAAACTCGCTCTCATATCCAGCTAAAACACATCGAGGATCTGATGTGCCAAAATCCTTCCCAGCTCCACGGGGAAAACCCTGTAAAGTCTATTGGTGACAAATGCCTTACATTGTTTTCAGGTCAAATTTTACTTGGATGGAGGAAGTGTATGTGGATGTGTTATTTAACAAAAATATATTTTTGAAATTATTAATTAAAATAGCTGAATAAATAATTGAAAAAGAAAAAAGTATTTGCTTATATTGTCTATTATCTGTAGGACAAAAATGTCTGTCTTAAATGGAAATAAAAGGATTGGTTTATGTTTATGTTTTGGCAGGTTTGGGGCTTTGACTGTTATTCAAAGATGCAAACAATGGCAGGTTCATCACAGGTTGTGGCAGTTATAAGCCTTCATTTTGTCGCCAAACATGACACTGCAACGATATAATTACAAGACATCAATATAAAATAAAAATACATCTTTAGCATTGGGTATCCTTCATCTGAATAAAACTCCAACGTTAGCTTGTCCTCTTAACATAAATAAAGTGGAAAGTAAATTTTCTCTTGAAGAAAAGGAAGAAACCGTACTCCATAGTTTGTTTATTTTTCTAATCTACTTCATTGCTCCGATTGGTTGTAAATCTACTCTACAAGTGTTGGTTACGCTCCTTGGAAATAGAAAATGAAGAATAAGGTTCCAGACCCATTCACTTTTGCGAATTGTATTTTTTTATGAAGTTTAACATGTTTGTGGTGGTCACCTTCCTTTTTGTTCTAAGTTATATGGTATGGTATCAGCTGCTATAGAGTGTGTCCCTGGTGTCTCTTCTTTGACACCTGAACCTTTTTTCACACCTTGTTGCTTGGGGGCATATAGGGGACATTACCTGACAGCCATCACGTCTGTGAGAAGGATTTGACCTTTTGTACGTTTAAAAGTTGCAGTTTGCTTAAAGTCCTTTAGGTCGTTATTCATGAAGGCTTTACAACTAAACTCAGAGCGTGAAGAACATTACCAGAGCAGGACGCTTCAACAGGATAATGCTCTGTGAAACATCTATATCAAGATAAAAGCCCCTCCAGCTATTGTATAAAATCAAGAAGAGGGGAGTGTAACAAGTAAATGTACAGTAGATGCCACCTCTTCCACAGTGGGCCGCCAGAACTTACACATACAAAGGCGTTGACACATACATAATTTCCACTCATAACTTCAGAGCTGTTGACATTCACTGCTTTCATCCAACTTTTCTTGTAAGTCGCAGCATGACGTAAAATAAAATTCCCTGAGGCAGGAATCTTTTTTAACAGGGTCTCTGTTACAAGGCCCAGGGTTTTAAAGATGCCTTTTGAACATCTGTGCAGCGCACAGGCAATTTGAGATAAGACTCGCACAGGGGAAGTTAATTAGCAATATGGATCAGGTCTAATGAATGTATGAAGGGTATCTTGAGATGTAAAAGCTCTGAGTGCGTCTATTAAATACAACTTTTATTTTAACGCCCCATCTTAAAACTCAGGCGTTTGCACTTTTACTTTATAATTACACACATTTCCCGGATCTAATTTGTATACTACAAATCATCACCCCAGCCTCTGAGCAGCCACGTTTCTGCCTCACAGACTGTAGTACCATGGTTCACTGAAAATGCACACTGATTTCTTTTATTTTTATGTTTTTTTGTCCTGTGTGATGGGAAGTAATTTGCTGTAATGCGTGATCAGGGTGTTTTGAAAGAGCCATTTTATCTCGCTGTGCTGGTCCCTTTCTCTGTGAGGGCGCCCGGCTGTTCCTGTTCCTCTATCAACACCAACCACTGAAGCTGAAAGATTCTGCTGCTGCTGCTGCTGAAGCTAAATGAGACTTCACAGCCCTCTGCATTCTCCCCCTCCTCCTCCTCCTCCTCCTCCTCCTCCTCGTCTTCCTCCCCTTTTCTTCCTCTCCTCACTTTAGCTTTTTCTCATTCTATAGCTGTCTTGTACAAACCCTCTCTCAGCTCTGCTCCCCTGGAAAAATAGAGCTGAGAGAGATGCAAGACCCAGATGTGACTAAATGTAAGAGGTGGTAATTAAAACAAAAAGGAAATTCAGAGAAGAGTGCAACAAGTGAAGTCATATGTCAAATGCAAGTCACCGCAGTTCTAACATCTTGGCATGACCATAATTAATCCCAGCAGGTGTTTGCAGCCTCAAAGCCAAGTTTAAAAGGCAAACAATGGTGTCAGCGATTGTGTGTAATTACGACTTCATTGCATGAATAAGCGATCAGTGTAACCATGCACCCACTCTCTGTCCACATTTGTTTTAACAAGAGGTTCGATGCTGCCCTCTTTCCGGTTTTTAGCTCATTTCGGCTGCACCGTTAACATGTTGATTGCACTTATCGCCGTCTAGATGCGAAGAAAAGAATAATTAGAATTGTGTTTTGTGAGATAGGTGTCGGTCCGTTGGTTTAAATGAACAAAAGGCCAACAACAAATTTCTGGGGTCAGGTTTGAAAAACACAGCAGAGGAAAAGTTCTTACAGTAAATATTGTGTATTGTGTTACATTCTGTTTTACTGGTGTGCAGTGATGTGAAAGTCCTCATGTTCTATCGTTAGGAGGATGGATGTGGAGCATGCATGACATTGGCAATGGGCAAAATCCTTAAAAAACATAAAAATGGTCACAGTGTCCTTCTCTCATATACCTGCATTTCACGTCTTAAGGTCATATAAGAGGCTGCTGTCCCTGCTGTGCTAAAACAGCACTCATCCCTTCTGCTTCAAAACAGCCTCACCACGAATGCCAGATTGAACGTGCTCCTATATACATTTAAAGTGGTTCATGTGTCTCCACAGAACTGTTTTTTGTTCCGCTCTGGCTGGGCAGTATCATCATCCTTTATGTCCCTCTTAGTCTCGCATAGCCAGACCTCCACAGCACTGTGTCAGCACCGGAAAATGATCTGACTGCAGCCATTAGCATCCTGCTATAGGGGTATTTATCACAATTGTGATCACAATTGTCTTGGGCAGTGCGGAGATCAGAGTGCAGCAATGGTGCCCCTGCCAAATGGAGATGGGGGCCCTGTTCAGACCTGGTTACCATCCATCCTGAGAGATACAGTCAAAAGTGGACGGTTAGGCTGCTCACACCTGCCGTTAAAATGTGTCCTGAGTGTGTCTCTTGTGACAACTTCCCTTTTCTATATATAAAAAAACATTACCACAAAGTTTCTCTTCACAATGACCAAATGATGCTGCTTTTACCCAGAGTATACAGATGTGTCCGTCACTGCTTTTGTCAGTGTAAGGGAGAGAGAGAGGGAGAGGGAGAGAGAGAGAGAGAGAGAGAGAGAGAGAGAGAGAGAGAGCAGGAGGGGCTTAGTGAATCACTGAACTGCGCACAGCTCTACAATGGAATACGATTTTACCCATTTAAAAGGAAATTTAAATAATGTGGTTGTCAGTGTTGATTTCCTATCAACATATGGGCACTGAGATGAGTACAAATATTCTAAATTCAGCTGAGTTGGGGGTCCTTCAAATGTGACCCAGGACGCAATTGCATTCACACAGCAAAAATAATGCGTCCCAGACTCCCTCCGTGGTGTGTGGTGAGCGGACAAGATGCATTGAAGATCGTTTGAGAGCGTTCACATGCTGCCCACTTGTGATCAGATCACCCAAGAAGGATGCTAATACCTGGTCTGAACGGGGTCACTGCCATTAAAATACCCTGCAAGGAAAACACTGAAGAATTCAAATCTTGGTTCAACTTTTATCATGTAGGTTACTAGCACAGAGGTTGATAGTTATTGTAGCGAAGGGGATTTTGTAAACAGTGGCAGGCAAATAGCATTCTATGTGACACACCATTGGGGTTTGAGTAAAACCTCAAAATTGGACAATGACACTAATAATGCCAATGTTTTTTCCTGATTACCGTGATGGAAACCACCACAGGCTGTTTTTGAATGTACTTTTAGTAAGACTGACTTGATCTGATAGGGGATTTTTTTCTGTTCAGCTTCCTCAGTTTCCCACATCCCTTTTTTTTTGTTTAGCTTGAGGCTTTTCTGGTTCCTTATGATTCTACATTTGACTTCTAAGAATTATTTTGCGGTGAGATTGACAACTTCTTACAAAAAACTGAAAAACGTGATCATGCGATTCACTAGACTTCCTTTGATGTGAAAAAAAGGAAAAAGGAATAAAAAAAGGTTGGCATTGATACTGCTCAATATAGGTGAAAAGAGACAACCTTCATCAAACAAGGCTGAACCAACTGAACTCAGCTCCTTCTATGTCTGATGGAAAATAGTCTGTCTTCCTTGTGAGGACTTTGGAAGACGCCGGGTCAAGATTAGTAGCAATGGTTTTGTTCAATAGCAAATTAAAAGATGTAGGGCAATAAAGTCCTCTGTCTGAGGATTTGAACTCGCTGCTTGTGCCGAGACATCGTGTAGAGCAGGTGCGATCAAGATGAGAGGTGTCGGGCAGCTTTGCTCGCTCAAAGCTAAAGATTTTCCTTTTCAAAGAGATGAAGGCGACGGAATGACATTCAGAGTAGCTGCTAAGAAGACATCTAATGCTTGGCTGATTGTCCTTGGCAGGGATATCAAATAATATGTGCCATTCCACAGCTGGTTTCAATAATACAAAAGCTCACAGGTACACCTACTGTGACAAGGAGGCTTTACACCTCAAATGTTGAGTTTGAGCCAAGAAATAAATGCAGCGATACCTTTTTAATTTGCTGTGAATAATGTCCCTGAATATGATGAAAGCATTTTCCAGTGTTGAATATCTAAGGGTAAACAGATAGCGCACGCGTACACAGAGCTCCAAGACCAAGTTGCCGAATTCTCAATTTCTCCATTTCTTTTCCAGCTATATCAACAAACATGCTTAAAGTAACGTCATGTCATGTATGTACAGGAGTAGACAGGGGATTGATTTCCAAAGCTACCACATTCATATTTTCTTGATAATATCAGTAACATACGATACGGTTCTTTGATATACTGGATATTTTATGTTTCCATATTTCCTAACTTGTTCAGAGGAACTATTTGAAGTCCAGCCTTGGTAGATTACTCCCCTGGCGGGTGGAGTTACATACTGGAAAGCAGTGGCTGGAGAGCCATGTTTGGCAGCATGACAGAGCTTGGCTATGGTGTAGTCGATTTGTGCTCTATTAATACCTCCGCCAAGGAGGTCATGTTTTCAATGTTGTTGTCTGTTAGGAGGAAAAACTACTGAGCCGATTGTAATGAAACTTGGTGGAAGGGTATGAGTTGTTTGATAGGACGCACTCGGGTGAAAAACCTTCGGGATCTGAAGTTTACTTTTACCAGAATGATTCCATTTGGTAGTTTATTAAGTATGTAAAAGGTTCACAGTGGTGGAAAGTAACTAAGTAGGCTACATTTACTTAAATCCTTTACAATTTTTATGTACTTCAACAAAAGTTTAAATAATGCAACACCTCGCTATAAATCAAAGATTGGAGGAAAAGCCCAAAAGCAAACGAAAACAGAAAATGTTTTTCCATTAATGATCTCACAACTCCTTTGATTAATCCGCTGCCACTCTATTTAAAACTTAAATACAAATCTCAAGGCTCCACCTCCAGCAGCTACAACAGTAACATGCTGTGTACCCTGGGACTTCAGTATAAATCAATCATCCAATGGTGTTGTGTACAATTGTGTCGCTGATAACACTTTGCAGGACCTCGACCTATAATGGATAATTTTTATCTTGCTGTTTTTCCAGCGATGCCAAGATTGTCATCATCTTTGCTCATCCTAGTGATAGAAGGTAGTGGTCTTTGAGTGATCCCACATAGTGATGGTTCCGTACTAAGGATGCACCAATGTCTGTTGTTGATGTCCCAAAGTTTTCATTTTCAGATATGGCTTCAGGCAAAGGCAACTCGAGGATATTAAAAGCTTGATGGTAGGCTTTGTTATGGATGCAATTTCTTTCATATAATCGGGATTTGTATTCAAGTGCTTTGCATTTGAATTCATCCAGTTCAGAGCAATTTCTTCTTAACCGTACACACTGTCCCTCGGGTATGTTTTGTTTGAAATGGCTTTGGTGGTTGCTGTTATAGCGGACAAAGGAAATGCATTCAATTATCTTTTTGTAAAAATGTGGCATGGATGCTTCGGTCCTGGTGTTTAGAGATGGTAAGGTCCAGAAATGTAATAGTGTTGAGGTTATATGCCAGGATGAAGTTTAGGAAGGACCTAGTGGAATAAAACACATTGAGTTATTCTATTTTGTCATTCATATAAAGATATCCCATAAATCCTTTTCTAAAAGTCTTTGTTCTAAAATGGATTTGAATTTGCCTCCCAGTGTAACACCACAAGGGATACGCATGCCGGAGCATCCATCATGCCCACGTAGTCGTCCCCTAATCTGCAGGAAGTAGCAGTCCTCGAATCTGAAATCATTTTTATTGTTGAGATGATCAGATTAAGCATTTCAAGTAACACTTCATTGGGCTCTAGGGGTCTCATTGAGACTTGGAGATTTGGAGATAGAGGTTAAAACTATATCATTCTGAACAAGAATGAGACTCAGTAGATTGCCCCAGTCAATCAATCGGCCCTGAATGGCACACCCTCATCGATAACAGTTCCCAAAATAGGCCTAATCTTTCAAACCAAGATGCAATATTTATTTAAATTTCAAGACTGTCTACGTGAGGGCAGGTATCATTTGCATGCTAATATCATTTGACCCTGCGTTTACTTTCTTCACTGACACAGAAGAAAAATGAGAAGACCCCATCAATCAGAGCTCAGCTTTGTGAAGGGGCAGAGATACAGGGCAAGATGAGAAGACTGAATACGAGAGAAGGAGAGCAGAATAGGATTAGCATAATACCCCTGTGCTGTTCAACACAAAGACTCACTGACCTGATCACATTAAAACAACATAGGCCTAATTGGGAATGTGGTAATTGCAGTTACTATCGTCGTGCACCACACACTCACACACACATAAAACACACACACTGCTACAACATCTGGGAGCTGCCCACTGAAAACACCAATCTTCTGCCATTAGCTGCTGAGCCGTTCCACTGGACCAATTCGGGGGTTTCTTCCCAGCTCAAGAGCAACTCAGCAGCAGTTGCTGAGGGAGCAGTGGGGCTCTTTTCATTTATTTCCTCAACCCAAACTGGCAACCTTTCAGTCACCGCTCCGTTCCCTAACCCGACCTGACTTCATCTTTTTCACTAACACTTAACTCAACACTTTTAGCTCTCTGCAGCGGCAGAACAGCCACAACCCACCGCGGCCGCTGAGCAGCTCCACTGAAGCAGTCAGGGGTTAATTGCCATTTTCAAGGACATCTTGACAATAGATGCACTTTAGTCTGCTGCTCTCCCTGTGACATAGTTACTGATAATAACTTTACATTAGCAGGACTGCCTGGAAGACATGGAAAGAATGTGACAACAGATCTGAGAGGAGGAGAAAGGAGAAAGTCAGACTGGCTCAAATAAAAGGAACCTATGTTTCTGTATTTTCACTAAACCTAGAATGTCGTTTTTTCAATTCTAAAACTCACAATGTGGTCCATCTGCTGTCGCTCACTTTTTGCCTGTAAAGTTAATAATAATAAAAAAAAAGAATAATAACAGAAAATAACTGGAGTGGGTGATGTGATGAGTTCATGTACAGTATTTCCTTGTAAAATCCAGCCTACACGCTGGAACCTCAGAGAGCTCGGCATTATCCTTCTTTTTGTGTCTCCATCTCTCCATCTGCCAACACACATACTTGCATACATGCGCGCACGGCTCTGATCTCCAATGATGAGTAATGGGCTTTTCAGCGCAATGATAGGAAGCTGCAAGCCGCATGGCCCGAAAATGACAAAGACCACCATTGTAATGTTCCATCATTCACATCCACGTCTCATTTCAGCCTGTAGGAAATCCATTATGTTCGGCCATTTCTTTCATTTACACGGAGAGATCAAGAGAGTCAGATTCTGTAGATCATTATGCACGAAGCATGGGCAGGATATATGTAGATATATGGTGCTATACCAACCAGGCAGTGGCATTACAATGACCTTACCTAACAAGCAATACGGAGGAGCTGGATGACATCTTCAGCTCCGTGCTGCTGTGACTGTGAGGCCTCCTCATTATAGCAAAAACATTTCCTATTATATTAAGAGCTTTTCTTGTAACAACATGCTTTCATGTTACAATGACATCTTTCCCTCTCATTATTGTGACATCCAGACCCTTTTCACAGGAAACCTTTCTCATTATATTGACATGTCGGCTTCGATTTTTCTACACAATGTCTCTCCATACAACAAGATGAGTTGTAACAAGAAACATTGACATGCCAATATATTGTATGTGTATCTGTGTAAGACATGGTGAGATTCTGACTTTCCTAAGCACAATAGATGCTGCTGAAATAATCCCTAAGGTTCTGTAAGGAATGGACCCCACTCGGCTGGTGGTGATTCAAAGTGCAGCAGTTTCGCTTAACTCTGACAAGAAAATGCTAAACAGTCGTCATAGAGTATATAACGATTTAATGTGCCTCCACCATGGCCCAATAAAACCATTTACGGCTCAGTCAAACACATTTTTTATGGACAACGATTCACCGATCTTCTCAGTACTTCTATGGTGTTGGGCTATAATGTGGGTTGCCATGTATGGTTGGTGAGCAGTGGCTTTTGGTAAGGGTGTCTGGACGATAGAACGTATATATATATAGATGGACGGTGCGCCAGAGTCTGCACAACAGCGATCACAGGGATAGAGCTGTGGTATCAGAGGCGTTTTTGCAATTGTCGGTCTCAATTGTCAATCATGCCGTTTTACCCAATTTTTAAAAGCAACTAATTAAAACCAAACTTACAACCTAAGATTATAGAAATCATCTCTGAGGACAATTTTGGCTTCACTTTTAGTGGAGCTGCCTTGTCATCCATCTTTACATACAGTACAGTCTATGGTCCTGACAGGCGTAATTAGGTCAAACCTGGCAACCTCAATATGGCGACTTCACTGTTGCTTGTCAAGAAAAATGTACGCCACACAATTTTATCTAAAGCCACAATTTAGTCTATATGAATTACACACAAACTGAATGTGTTTGATATATAAATAATAGTTAAATAATAGATAAATTAGTGACCTTAAGAGTCAGGATGCAGCTTGTTTTTTCACCTTGGGCAGAACCAGGCTGGTTGTTTCCTCCCTATTCGTTGTACGGAGCGAGGCTAACAATGCCCTGACTGCAGATCTGTATTTAACTCACAGACATGAGACTGACAACAATCCTCTCCCTCTGGAGTAGAAAGTAAATCATTCTTTTAATAAATTGGAAGCTTGTAAGTTAGAAACTGAGGTGGACGTGTTGTTGTGCTGTGTTCAGTCCCTCTGCACAGCTGCAGACACACGTTGTAGGTTTGTTACTGAGAATAACAACCTCAGCAAACACAAAGGCTGACATTTTTACTTCCCTATGAGTGACCTCCGGTGCACAACACTGTTAAAAAAAAAACGACCTCTGTCAATTTTTCTTTGTCTCTCCGACTTTTATCCGGTGTGAAATAAACTCAGGATGAACGGTGGTCTGGGGAAGGGGAGAGGATTTGCTAAAAGATGCTATTGATCTCTTTATTCCTGAAATAATTTGTATGGCTTGGCAACTGCAGCATCATCCCTTATCAACGTCTGCCAAAAGCCAGACTGTGGCCTCCCGGGTGTAAAAGCTTCGGGGAAATAATGTTTCTCATCAGCAGCAAGAAGGGCAGAAGAGGAAAAATAAAAAGGAAGACAGGGGAGAGGTGGGGCGGAGGGGACGGAGGCGGCATGAGACTTGAATGATGGAGGCGAGAGGAGGCTGGGAAGATCAGGAAGTCAAAATGTTGAGATCCGCAGATGAGAAGTGAAACCTGGCCACAGTGAATGCATGTGAAGGTAATGATGTAAACCGATGGGGAAGGTATATCCAGGTCTGCTAAGGTAAATGTGAAAACCTGTGGAACAGGGATTGTTGACATGAACCTAAAGGCCTGACTGAGTAATCTGCTCCTGTGCTACCAACGCATTTCAGTAACAGCCCTGTGTGGCCCTTCAGGGCCTCGCCATCCTTGAATAATTTCAACTCCTTATACATCTTGTTCTCCTGTCATGCATTTTTGATGTCCCCCTCTGTGGGATGAAAGCACATTTCATTATGCGATAACGTTTTCTGTGTTTGAACATGTGAATTGCTTTTTTGTAATAATATAACTGGTGTTTCTCCATTTGATTTTTGCATAAGCTTTTCCATAGAATGGTAAAGCCCATAGGAGATATCATTTTACTGTGATGTGCTTTTATATTTTCATTTTGAACGTATGGCAATTAATGAAAGTGGTAGATTTCAAGGACGCTAAAATAAATATGTAAATATGCTGTTTATGATCATTTCTATCATTTCAAAGCCAAACGTCAGTTTTAATTAAATAAGCCCCACATTAATGAAAATGCCAATTCCTCTTAATAATCTTATAAAATAAGTATTCAGTGTTTGAATACCAAACAATGTCCTTTAAAATCGCTTTCCCAGGCTCAATATTATATCGATAAAAAATGCTTCTATTCAGTTTTATTCTCGCTTGTTGGACTGCATCTGTATGCTAATGCACATTATGTTTATCAGCCTTTGTAAAAAGAACATAATACACATCTCTGTGAAAACAACATGACAGAGCAGAGAAGACTGAGCATTTGGAGGCAGATGAAATGATACACGGCTCCTCAGTGCGGTACATCACAGGCAGCTGGGCCACCTTCAGCATTCCTGTCTCGCCGAGCACGAACATCCCCACATCAGCATTCCTGAGGTGAAGAGTTGTGTGTAAATCAGCTCATCTTTGAAGTCTATTCTCCTGGTTCACAGTGGTTTAGCTGCCTTAAGTCCTCACGTCTCTCCTCAGGTAGATTCCAGTGGTTTCTTAGATGTTAAAAAACGCAACACTGTCTTTGCAATGAGCGCACGATGTGACCAGTTCTGGTCTGCACATTAGCACACGGGATTCGATATGCACCAGTAACCATTGTTGACAGTTCATGCAAGAGCATGGCAGTAGTAATCACACAGCCAGAGAGAAGACAAAGGCAAGACTGTGAACTCAAATGCTGGACTTTTTTTCTGGCACCCTGCAAGATAGTGATCCATGACAGTTTCGCCTCAAGGCAAGTGATCCATCCTGCACCAAATGTCACAAGCCTCAATGAGATAGGACTTGAAATTTGGGCACCTGCGTTAAAGAAAGCTAAAGTGGAAACAGCTTTTTCTGACGGTAGCTTGCATCTAAATTTTTTATCGTTTGTGTTTGCAGCAGGATATTTTCCCTGAGCATAATGTAGGGAAGGGACTGAAAAGAAACTGTAACAAAGAAGGAGAAGAAAGGAAGTGTTGTAGCGAAATGATTTGTGCATTCAAAAGTTTTCAAAATGAAACTTATTCCAAAAGGACTAAGTATAATGGGTAATGAAAAATATATGAAAAACAGCTAATGTTCTTATTTATTATTCACAGAGTGTGGACGTGGAAGATTTGGCTACATGGTTAAATCATGTTTTTTCTTTTCATTATAACAACAAAAGGTGGCTAATTGCACTGCTGTTCACAGGTTAATACAATGTGTGTGTGTGTGTGTGTGTGTGTGTGTGTGTGTGTGTGTGTGTGTGTGTGTGTGTGTGTGTGTGTGTGTGTGTGTGTGTGTGTGTGTGACACAAGTGGATGTTTTCAGTGTGTCACCAATGTGCTGCAGATTATAGCTCATCATGAGGGCCCGTCTAAACACACTGACCTTTGTGTGTTCCTGCTAAATTGACTTTCGTTAAAGGGCAGTGCTCCTCAGCTAAATGTCAACGCTGGATTGTCCCTCTTGTCTGTCCCTTGTCGAGCATGAGCAGTCCGTCTATCTGCTAACTCTTCCGTGCGGTTTGACAAAATGTCCCTCTGGACGAATGCAGAGCGTCCCAGAGCTTTTAGACTCTGGCACAGGTCCCAAGAAAGCGCTAAAATACATTTGCTGCTACATCTCATTATGTCACGAATATATATAGTGTATATAAATATTTGCATGTAAACACTGGTTTCTCACTCACTCTCCCCCTCACAAGACATACATGTACCATGGTCGACAGTATTATTGAAAGAATCATTAAAATTTTCAGAAGGCTGTCATGCCCCAGTGCAACATCGTGATTTCATTCATAATAAATCTTTAAATCCTTTCCCCAGGTAGTGACATGTAAGACAGACTGATGCAAATAGAGTGGGACATTGATTGAACGGGAAAATTGAAAAGAAAGTCTTTAAAGAGAAGAAAGGGCAATGGCCCTGTTGTCTTTGCTAACAGCTGCTGTGCATGCTAACATGTGTAGGACACAAGCTATATTTCAAGCATGTGCACATGAATGGTAACATCATACGCGTTTTTAAGCGTGTTAGTATGGATGGGGATTAAAACTAATACAGAGCCAAAACGCTCCTGTGGACGGAGATCCGGAAATGCTTCTAAAAAAGGCCTGTTATTGTCTTGATTTTACAGGAATTAGTACATGATAGTAAAACCCTGCAGCACAAGCTGGGATGTGTGAGTGTGACAGATGGGAGCGAGCCGTCCATGAGGTAAAAACGCAGCGCTACCTGTGCTGCATTCACCACCACCCTCTTGATTTACTGAGAGAGCGATAAGTGAAATAAGGCTACGAGTGAAATAAGGTGAGGGAGCTAATGAAGTCAGGTGGGAAATATCTGACGGAATGGACAGCGGGGACCGAATGTGCTCAAAGCAGCAATAATTGATTTATTTGGCTACATGGGAGCAGCGGCACAAACTGTCAACACAACCGTGTTTCCCATTAATTACCTTGACTGTTGTGGTCTGCGAAAGTCTGACTTGTCCCCTCACAGTCTCATAATGATCCGAACATTTTATTTGTGTTGCAGAGGACCCAAAGTGAAGTCTCGACTTGGGAGGTTTTTGGATGAAGGGTTCTTGAGAAAGCTTCAAGCATTGCTGTTACCGTCACATGAAGAAGAGAAAAGTGAAAAATGAGGAAATACACAACACAATTTTTTTTTTGTCACTCACAAGCCAGAGCTGCGTTTACACATGCACAGATGTCCGAATATCTTCCTGAAATTTTCCAGAGGCTGTTAGGTGAGAATGAAATTTCACTAGTTAGTTGCTCCGGACATTTTCTAGCGCCCTCGTAAAATGTCCAAGTGAGCCCATGTGGGAATACAGCAGAAAAATTCACAGTGAGCGAGCAGGCATGTTGATGACCTTTCAAACATGAGACGGATGCAAAACTGGAAGAATACAAAGTTCTCAGGGGAGCTCTTTCATTGATTTTGCAGATACGTCCAAATGCCTGCAGCGTTGTTGTAAATTTCGAAATAAACACTACGGCTGAGACAGTAGCTTCTTCTCCCACCATCTTCCATGTGGTGAAAACACAAACACTATGCTTTCTACACCAGAATTTTTACATCTCGTCCTGCCTCTTGTGTCCTCTTCACCCTTCTTCACCCTCCACCTGAATGTTCCAGACAGTTTCCTGTTGTTTTGAACGCGCCTGACCCGGGAAATCTCCTGCTGCAGTCTTCATGTGTGAAAAAGGCAAACTCCGGAGAATGTCCGGACCCAGTTTTCGGGACAATTTCTGGAGTAAATGTCTGCAAACAATCACGGCATGGATCTTATGGCACAATTTTTTTAAATGGTGGCCCTGAGTATGAAGTCAAAATCTTAGCTGAAAAACGATGTGCTTATATTAATCAAACCAGAGCCTTCACACTCACACGTGGACAGCCCCCACTGTACTGGCCCCCCCCCATCGGCCCCAGGGATGCTCTGTAAATTCAGTATGTTTCTGTAACAGGTAATTTTCTGTGCTGACACTTGACCAGTGCAGGACAAGCAATCAGTTTTCTACCTACAGGCATATTTTGAACAGGCAGTGCACTAATCTTAGGAAAGACCTGAGCAGGAAGAACCAATGGCTCATGGGCGGAGACAGACGAACCGGGCCAAGGCAAAGCGGAAAGAATCCAGGGTTAAGTGTGGGCCACCCTCGTGAATCGCTGAGAGCTTCCGCTGAGCAGTTGAGAAGCAGCTCCTGCCATTAAGTGCGTCATCTCGCAGCTAACACACAAACACACTCGCACAGTGCCATTAGCAGTAGCTGGTCTATCAAACACGGCAAACACACCCACTTTTAATATTTTATGGTGGCAAACACAGTCTTGCGGCGAGTGCCTGTAAATACAAACACACAAATAGGAGAAGGAGAACACGCACTAAGCCAACAACTCTGGGTTGTGTGAACAGCAAAGCATATGATTCAAGGTGCTGTGAAATGGGGGAAAAAACAAAACAAACACTGTTCTGAAAAATGGTGCATGAAGTACACAAGAAAAAACAACTTGACAACTTCTTTCAATTTTGCTGTGCTTGCTTGAAAGGCTCTGACAGGCACGCGGGCACAGGCGCACACTTCTCATAAACTTGTACACGGTATAAGAAAAGCATTCATCCTTTTGATGCCTTATTGATAATTGTGTCTGTGTGTGTGTGTGTGTGTGTGTTTGTTCCCCAAGTGGCTGAAGGTTGGGGCTGATCCATTAGTGTCCGGGTCAGAGGGTATATTGTTTCTGTTGTGCCTCATCCATCTCTCCTCATACAGTCAAAGCGTTCACCCATACATATCAGATATAGACACATACACAACAGCACAGTCCTGACTTATCAAGTGTGGCAGTGGAAGTCCAGAGGCACCACCTCCATTCCCTCTCTCGCCTCTGCTCGGATGCTGCACAGCCTCCGTTTCCCTGTCCGATCAATAATATGACAAATTGACAAAAACGGCAGTGATAAGGATGAATAGCCATCCGAGCCTCTTTTCCGTCCTCCATACAAGTAAACTTAATGTGGATATTAAGGCCGTATATATATAGTGGTGTAATGCTCTGCAACCCTGGCCCGACACTTAATTGAAAATAAAACATCTGAAAAGCTGTTTACCTTCGGGGTGTCAATCTGCGATGAACATTCTTCTTGATTAAACAAGTGTGTTTCTTCATCAGTCCTCCTAACTTTTGAGATAAAACCAGCAAACAAGAGAGCTTGAAAAGTAAACAGTAAACTAAATAGCCTCTATGTATCTCCTCTATTTCAGAATGTCAGAATGTGTCAACTGATCACATCCGAAAGCAGCGGCAAAGGGATTTAGGATGTAAGATAGAAGAAAAAGTCTGGATATCAGTTGTAAAAAATACACACACACTATCCTGAGTTGTATCGCTGACAGGGATTTTCTTTTTAAAGATATTAAGAATTAAGAATTTATGATACTACACAGACTTCATTGTACACTATTGTTGAGGCGTAAGCTCGGTCTGGGCTCCTCTAAATGCAATACATGTAACCCAGAAATAGGCACATACACACATATGTTCTGGAAATGTTTAAAGATCGGAGGATTCTGGAGGGTAAGTGAGAGATGAGGTTAGATATGATTTCCAACGATCTCCCCTTCAGTGCATTCTGGGGGCTAAAGTGGATGGTGCGAGGAACAACCACAATGCAAGACTGATTGGAATCCTCTTTTATACGGCAAGGTCGACTGTTCTCAGATTTTGGATTTCTAAAGACACTCCTACAATGGACGATTGTTACAAGGAAGCACTGAGAATACGAAAATGTCGAGGGATTTATCAAAATATGGCAACCAGGTTTGGACATGATGGATGTTTCTGGACTGGACTTTACTCTGTGAACTGACTACGGCATATTCTAGTATATGGACTGTTAATGTGGTGGTGACTATGCATCTCTGTACATTCGTTTGTTTGTCTGGGTCTTCTGCTTTTCTTTTTTCTTTTCTTTTGTGTGTTGGTAAAGTTGTAACTGTCTTTGTGTTATGTTAAACCAGACCAAAATTCTGGAAAGAATGTGGTTCTGTATACTTCCAGATTTGGGAAGTCTATATAATTGTTGAGAAGCTCGATGAAGAAAAGTATACAAAATTTAAAAGAATTAATGGAAACAAAGCCAACGTTTCTGGATCAGGCAGCCACAAAAGCTCACAAACATTTCCAGTAAGGGATCAGAATCCAGTTAGAGTGCTAGCTGTGGTTTCCCCCACACACATCTTATCTGTAGTGTTTGTCTTCCCCATTATGATCTGCTGCAAACAATTTGTCCCATCTTTTGTCTTCTCAGCTCCTCTCCCTTTTCTCTTCTTCATTGCACAATATTGTCTCTTACCTGCTTACGTGTAAGCCCTCCAAGAAGCTATAATGTTCTGTGATAGAGTCTGGTTAATGTTTATAATCCTTAAGCTCTTCCTCGTCATGCTGCCTGACTTGGCCTGGACCGATACTGATATCAGGGAGTACAAATTTGACAAAACAAATCCTCTCTTATTCATGTTGAAAAAAGAATAAGCGATGAGTCCAAAGAAGTTGTTATCAAACGGTAATGACAAAGTAATGTAATTAACAATTGCTATTTTACAGTTTAATAAACTCACAAGAAGCACGAATACATAAAACTTGATTTAAGAAAATACATTATACGTAAATCTAGCTCTTGCTCTAATTAGATGCTCATGTAAAAAAGGTTTTTAATTTCAATAGCTACACAAAAGGTAAATAAATAAATATATTCTTATTGCTCCAATTTATTTTGCTAAAGCCAATAAATGCATTACCACTTATTAGTTTCCTCTCTACATGGTAGCACATGATTCAAATGGCATGCATATAAAACCAAGTATCTGTATCAGTATCTGCCTAACATTAAAAACCACACTTAGATATAACTGATCACTTTAATTAACTCACCTTTGAGGTATGACTATGAGAATAAAGAGCATATGACAAAATGAACGATTCCAGCAATTAAATAAATTAATATTAATTATTTAAGGAACATGTCAAAGGCCTGAAGAACAGCATGAAATATGTGTTTCACTTCTGCATGATTCGAAAAAAAAAAAATGCATTTGCAGTGGTTAAATAGATTATGCACTGAGTTGGCATTAGTTTATAGATAATTTATAGGATTCTCACTCTTGAAAACAGTCGTAATGACTCCCCCTTCAAAACGTCTGAATATATAAAACCTTGAGTCCAGGTATTAAGACCGATTCTGAAAATGTCTGGCAGCTACACACCAGCCACAACTGTGGTTAAACGTTGGATTAATCCAGTTGCTAAGTACCTTGTGATACATTTACTGGGCTGGCCCACAGGATAATGGCTCTCGAAAGACTCTACTCAGGTTAATGGATATGAAGTCAATTACAAAAATACTTAAAAACTAAAAATGCTCTCTGCTGATTTCACATGTTTTCGGCTCTGAAACCTCAGGAGAAAGCCTCTTTTTAGTGCTTTAAATTTCACTGCGATTCTCAGTAAAGTAATGTGCTCTGAAGAGGCTGCACCTGCAGCAGTGGCAGCAGGTTGTGGGTATCATGGTTCTGTCATCCCATATCACCATAGAGGATTGTGGACGTTTGTGTCATGTTTCGTTACGCCCCTACAAAACACCATGAGGCCACCGCTGACTCGGCAAAATCTGCACGCGCTCAACAGCTACCCCTGCAGATCGTCCATCTGAGCGCGAGCTGCCCACTGAAAACCAATTATTATACTCCCATCTCAATCATCTCTGCCCACATAGAAGGAGGGAGAATTTTTCTTGGAGGGTAAATAAAAAGTTAGGCAGTGATTTGAGACTAAAATGAGTCTGCAGGATGGATAGATGAAGATGTAGAGGAGGAGGAGGAGGAGGAGGAGAAAGTTTGGGTAGAGAGCAGCCCGTAGAGAAGGCGAGGGCAGGATCTGACAGGGGGAGGGGTGAGAGAGAGAGAGAGAGAGAGAGAGAGAGAGAGAGAGAGAGAGAGAGAGAGAGAGAGAGAGAGAGAGAGAGAGAGAGAGAGAGAGAGGCAGCTATGGTGTGACAGTGCCCACTTAAGGCAGCCTGACAGGAGGAATCATCCACACTGTCAGTCTGGGGGAGTCAGCTCAGGAGAGGGAGAATAAAGGAAATTGAAAAGGTGCGTGTGTTTGGGTGTATGTGGTTCAGGTTGAAGTGTGACGACTGTATGAGAGAGAGAGAGAGAGAGAGAGAGAGAGAGAGAGAGAGAGAGAGAGACATAGGTTGTCTACTTTTTGGATTTAATAAATTTCTTAGTTTTTTTCTCACCATCTGTCATCCGTGCCAAACCATTTTTTTTCTCATCGGCCGCCTTATTTGGGCCGTGATGCAGCTGCTTTTTCAAACTGGAAAACTCTGCCACAATATCAGAAACTTAATACCCAGCACAGCCTGGTTAATGCTTTCACTGTTGTGAGGACGTAGACAGGAAATGGTGAAAGTGTCTGCTGTTCGATTGCTTTTTGAGGAAGGTTTTAAATATTCTTACTGCATCTCTAAGGAGTTTTCTAAGACTTTGCTGAGACAAGGTCTGTTTCATGTATATTATGGCAGAGTGGTTTAATAAGTCAGTTTCTTTGGCAAGGCCTGGTGTCCTCTCTAACCCCCACCCCCCCACGCCTTTCCTCTGCGCATGCTCAGTAGGTTTTTGGGATTGTAGAACGTTGAGATGAGGTCTAGCATTTTTAGTTTTTAGTTTTAGTCCTTAGTTTTATTTGGACGCGCTCTGTTTTAGCGCTTTCCACTCGTTCTTTCGTTTGACAGAATGTCGGAGGCCTATTTGCATCATGAGGAGAGACAAAGTCAATTGGAGATTCTGGTGATGCGCTCTCGCCCTGTCTCTGGCCAAATTCAATTTAATGGAGCTTTACAGGCATGACATTTTGAACAGAAAAGCATAATGTCGAAGCGTAAATGCAATCAGAGCAAAGTGAATAATCAATATACAGGGACGAAAACAACTAGTCACTTATTATGCTGTAAAGAAAAGTGACAAATGCACAGAATCAGAAAAAAAGGACGTTTGTATGGAACAGCAGGAATCTCAATATAAAAAAAACATGATAAATATCTTCTAATTTACTTAAACCCCTTAAAATCTGGCCTTTTCCCAGACCCCTGCTGGAAAATTGTACGCCTGAAATGAATACAGTATACCTCTGCAACTTCTAGTTCTATATGAATAATCTTGGTATCTATATGAAAGTAACACATTTGCGCAGAGGTGTAAGCATCAGTATAATTGTGATGGGAGACAACATCAATGAAAGATGAAGTGAATATCCCAGATGAAATCATATAGTTGTGTACATGTACAGTTTGTGTGTTTACTCGACATGCTTATTAACTTGCTTGTTGTTTAAATTGTAAGGAGGTATGGCATTGACAAAACTTTATTTTGTATATGCTGCCTTGTCTGTGTCCGCAATGTCAGCGACCCGGTTGGTTTAAAGAGGTTGAATTGAGTTGTTTTTTTCAAAATTTGTATAAATCATAAATTACTAAAAGTGAATGTGTTATTTGTAATGGTCCGATTTCCCTAGAGGCCTCTTTTGTGAAGGTTGTACTCTGGTTTCTGGCCAAGGCTGCATGTCAACCTTGTATTGAGAGATAATTTCCCCCTGTTGTGATTAAAGGATTTCATTTGAGCATTGGCAGCAGTAGACGTCCATATTCCAGTTTATCACAGTGTTAAATAAATGAAAAGAACACAGTCTCATTCGGTTCATACCTGACCTTCCCTCTGTCGTTCAGATCTTTTGCCTGGAAGAGGCCGAGAGGAAGGCCGCTCCTCATGAATGACACGAGACAATGCTAACTGGGAAAAGGCTCTAATTCAATATTAAACCAATCCATCTGGCCCACGTCACTGAATGCAGATGGATATCAGCACGAGAAACAACCTTGATCCCAAAGACAGACGCACACGGACTCTCATACTTAATCTCAACCTCTCTCTCTCTCTCTCTCTCTCTCTCTCTCTCTCTCTCTCTCTCTCTCTCTCTCTCTCACTTGTTCGATGTGTCTGGCCCTCTGATTGGCCCAATTTGTTTCCTCTCCCTTTTACCGCTTGATTCTCATTCTTTATGCACATTATTTGTGCTTATCAGTGACTGTAGTAATCTCTGTCATAGAAAAAATAATTAGCAATTCCAATTTCATAGCTTTTCATTAGAGAACATTTAATATAAAAGAAATACTAATTTCCTGCTTTTTCTCTCACAAGTGTTCCTGCTCACGCCACATAATTAGGTGTCACTGCTTAAATGATAACTGTATGAAACGTTTCTCCTCCCCGTGATTTAGAATCCTCCAGCTGCAGAGGCTGTATAGATCAGCAGACGCAGTGCAAGTGGGGTTGAATTCAATGTAAATGCAGTATTGACTCTAGAAGGCAAATCCATGTCTTGACTTTGTGATTGTGTTATACACTGCAGCCGCCGGGCTCGCTGACTGGATGATTTCCTATAAAAGCCAGAACCGTAACCTGTGGGAAAAAAAAGTTTCATTTGGCTAAATAAAAATAGGACTTAGCGGAGGTTTTGATTTTTCATTCTCTCACGCTGTTTGCTTCCTTGCTTTCCCACCGCTTCTTCTCTGCGAGTCTGTTTCTTCGTCCTTTCTCTGCTCTTTCATCAGCCGTCTCTAGATCATATTCCTTCCACTTAGCCAGCCTCCCTCCCTCCCTCTCTCTCTCTCTCTCTCTCTCTCTCTCTCTTTTCTCCCGTCAGTGGCTTTTCCATCCTCGTGTTTTTCATCTCTCCTTCCTCTTTGTTGTCACAGCGTCCCCCGACCCTTGTTTCCCTCCCTCCCTCCCTCCCCGCCTCTGTAATCAGAGCTGTGACTGAGCAGTGTTTACAGGGTCTTCCCAGGGGCCTGCAAGTGTGGCACATTCCCTTTTCCAGCTACTCTCCTTCGCCCTCGCCCTCTATCCCCTCTCCCTTGCTTTGGTCAGGTTACAGAGGAAATGACAGAAAACATCCCCCCCCCACCACCACCACCACCACCACCACCACCACCTCTACACCTCCACCCGCCAACTCTCCAACCCCTGTTGCGCTCCACGAGCGGAGGCAGACCGGTAGGAGGCCGTCTTATCTTTCTGCTTGGATAGAGTCTCGTCACTGCGGGCATCTTGGCTGCACGGCGGGGCTCGGTTAGACCGTCAGGCTGGAACACGATCATTTCAAACTGACTAACAACACGGTGCTGCTGCAAGTTAAACTGTTTAAAGTTTATTCAAAGTTATTCCACAAATCACATGCAAATTGGAAAAGTTACTAAAGTTACTGGTGGGAGCATGTATTGTTTTTGGCAATTAAAATATCAGAATGAGACAAGCACATAGGTTTAGCTAAATGACTCACAGTCTCCACGGGGCAAAAATCTTCATCGACTTTTCCTCCCAGCTACAGACACAGAACTGGAGCGTTACTGGGGTTTTTCTCTTTTGACATGATTATTTGTGTGTGTGCGTCGGATGAGCTGATTGGCACTGGAACTGACTGATTGCTCTTGAGGGAAGGTGGTAATTTCTCCGTCATATTGTGACTGATTATAGCTCTGAAATATGTCACTGTTCCAACTCCATCAGAAGTTTTTGACAGGGGCTGTGATGTGTGTTCCCACAGGCAGGCAGGCAGACAGAAAGACAGCTATCTCGCACCAACTCCGTGGGAAGTACCACAACAGCTTCTGACTCCGCTCTGCAGATGCCTGTGTGGTGTAAATTGTCACAAAATAGCAAACCAGTGCAGATGGATAAAGAGTTTGACAGTTTCAAGCAGAGAAGTCTTATCCGTCACTTGTGGGGGGGAATTGAAGACTGGACAGAAAAAAATGTCCCTTTTAAATCTGAAATAGAGCGCATACCTCTGCCAAGGCCCAATAGTTCCCTTCAATTCAATCATATTGCATCAGATTGCACACTATTATAATTAAGACCTGAGGCGCCAAATAAAAATTGACTTCTAAAACTTAATCGTTATTGGAAAACAACCACCTAATTCCTGGGTTTTCTGAAGAGCCTACTTTTACAAAAACATATTTGTGCCTTTCAAGCAGATAGAGACATTACATGAAATAAATATTAGGTATCTTAAACACAATAAAATTGAATGGGTTCTTCCCTGACATTACTGCATTCTCCAATAGTTTTGGTGTTATGCTGCTGGCTATCGGACAAGCAAACAAACGCTGACGAAAAACATAACCTCCTTGACAGAGGTGGTAAAAGTATACACATTCTTTACTCAAGCAGAAGTACATATACTTGTGTTAAAAACAACTAAAGTAAAAGTACTCATTCAACTTCTTTACTCAAGTACAAGTGTAAAAGTACAGGTTCTGAAATGTACTGAAAATACAAAAGTAAAGGCTGTATCTGTGCAATGAACTATTGGCTAAAGCAGGGTTAAAGCAAGAATCAAACTGTGCAGGAGGAAATGTGTAGAATGTATTGAATGACGTATTCTTGACTTAAATAACGGATGGAAAGTTTGTTGTTCAGCTTAGACGTTATCAACATGTTGGCCATTTCTTTACTTTCCATGTTGTTACTCCTCGTCACAGACACATGCGCTGCGCCCCTTCTCTTCCCTTGATTCTCCTTTTCTTGTCTATTTCGTCTTTATACATCCTTGTGTTACATACTGCGTGTTGTGCTTGATATGTGCTGTTGGATACAGAACAACGAATCATCTTTTCTGTGTTATTGCTCCATTTAGGTTGAAATATGTCTCGACGTTGGAAAGGCGGCTCTCGATGACGCAAAATAACAAAATAATGGACAATTCCCCTGTAAAACATTTTTGGTTTTAAAGTAACAAGCCTCTTTTGAAAATGTAAGTAGTAAAAAGTACAGATATTTATGTTAAAACGTGGAGAGTAAAAGTCAAAAAGTTGACAGAAAAGTAAATAATTCAAAATCGTAATAAAGTATTTGTTGCTTCCCACCTCTGGGCAGATTATAAAGGTGTTTCCTGATTGTCAGCCTGATTTAAGAGTCCATTTACAGGGATGATGTACTGTTTTACATGAGGAAAACAATGAAATGTCTGAGCATTCGTTTGCCTGGAGGCCACCAGAACGGCCCAACAGTAGATATTTTATGGAGGAGCACTTTGTAAACCAACGATCCACTGGGGACATGTAACATGAAACTGAGTCACATCCTTTGCTTGTGGGCACAATATTTCATTGTCATTTTTCTCAGATGCCACACTAATAAATTCAGTTCATAGGAAGTGAAGCCCACATTGCAGGTGTATTAAATATAGATTTAGAGTCACCAAGTTTTTTTTTCCCCCCCAGAATTCTGCAGCATGTACGTTTGCTGCCTCGTGGATCAAATATTTTGCTCTCATAGTATAATGATTTGATACTGCAGTAGTTTTAAAGCTATTCATTTTAAATCAAATAGGTCATTTTCCTCATGGGTCTCCACTGGATCAAGCAGTTTTAATGGTCGCAGGTATTTGCTCATTTTTGGCGGCCAGGCTAGAAAAAAATGCAATCCCATCATCGCACTGAATTTAAATTAGGATATAAGGGTCAGAGTGAGGCATGGCTATTATCATACTGCTCTTTATCATTACCTTGGTTCACTCGGTTCATGTTTTCTGGCCTCGTGCTCCGGCAGAAACAGAGAGTAGTGAAACAGCACAGAGAAAGATTGGGGATACGGGGGAGGTGGTGTATCGTGCTCAAATTAATTTCCAGTAAAGGTTTTGAGCTTTTAAAATTATTCAAAGGTTTGTACATTTTAAATCAACTTTTGTAAGTCTGTAAAATAAATCTGCGTGAAAAATCTGTGCTTTTCAAAAATCCCCCCCCAAAAAAATCTTTTTGATCCAAATTTGATTCCAGTGCTGAAGGTGACATGGGTGACTGGGAGGATTTGTAACTGACTGGGATGTACTGTGTGTGGGGAGGAAATACATATTTACAGGGACATTGTCAACGGTAGTTTGACACGAGAAAAATTCGACAAAGTAGAAGGACGTGACCTCGTCCGTCCAGGGTCAGATTCCTCCACGGTGCACGGTTCCCCTCTGCCTGTGCGTCTCACACCAGCCCTTGTGGGGTATGGCATTAATACTCCCTTGCATGTCAGGAGACAGCGATCAATGGCATCTCCTTCCCCGAACGGAAGCACTCCATATTCAGCGGTTGATTTCACGGTTGGATATCCGCTTAATGGATGCGTGATGTGTGTGTGTGTGTCTGTGTGTGAGTGTATGATTGTGTGGTTCAGTGTACAGTTGCAGCATTGTGATTTAAAGCAATTAATCAACTTACAGTGGGTTTATTGAATTCAACGGGAGCAGCCGAGTGTTTCTGCACTCAGATGAGTGTTTTTACAGATGTTAAGGTAATGAGAGCACTACAACAACACAGCTCATTGTTAATACTCATTAGTAACAGTGAGTGTATTTTAGCAGCACAGCGCTACACAACTTTAAATTACAAAGACAATTGTACTAAATCAAATACTGTGTTAAATGAGAGTTAGTATTATAAATGGAGTAAAAGACTATCAGATGAGTCAAGAACCAAATTGGCGACCTTAATAAACCATAGTAATAAATACAAGAAAAAATATATACCTATATTTACTCTAAAATGTTATGTATTTTACTTCCTCATTAACTTTCTTTGTTGTTATGGCACAGATTTAATCATTTACCTATTTTCCACATGAAATATATATTTTTCCACGTCTTCATTCGATACCGAGATACGTTGTTGGAGCTAACCTTCCTCAGAAAACTGCTACTGGGTAACATCCATGATGTACAGAACACTGTTATAGCATCATTGTATAATCTCTTTAAGCATTTCATTGCCTTACCCCTACTTGTTGCACAGACTTCTGTCTCTATAGTAATATCTTCATCTTCATCAAGAACCCCCAAGGTATACGCCACTGATATGTAATTTGTTTAACACATATGTATAAAGAAATGTGCACGAGGTTGTTGGATAAATAACCATGTGTGCCATGGAAGTGGCAACCCACCATGACGACACCAGGGGTCCACGCCAGCATCGATGAATGCAAGGGTGGAAGAGCTGTGACCACTTGTGGTAGGATCTCACTTCACAGCTCTGTGTGCAAAGAAGCATGACATTTTCAGACATGAAGTCCAAGTTAGAGTTTACACATGTGTCTGATAACACTGTGTGTGTGTGTGTGTGTGTGTGTGTGTGTGTGTGTGTGTGTGTGTCTGCCTGTCAGTGCGAGAGGGAGAGAGAGAGAGAGAGAGAGAGAGAGAGAGAGAGAGAGAGAGAGAGGAAGAGAGCAAGCAGAGTCAGGAGGGCCTGAGTAAAAGAATGAATACATGCAGCTATGAAGAAAGATTTGACTAATTTACGAAAAGTATCGATCATTATGTGATGGTCAGTGTTGACATTGTGGAAAACGAATCAACATTTAAACTGTAGCGGGTCAGAGACGTCAGCTGAGTCGGTGTCGGTGTGTGTCTGTGTGTCGGTGCGAGAGAAGTGAGCAAGCAAAGTCAGGATGGACTAAATTAATATATATAATTTAATATAATATATCATAAAGTGCCATAAGTATGTAGGTTAATTTATACAGTTGCGTGAATTCTCGGAGGCAGACCATTATATTAGTAAAATAAAATGACAAATCGATGATGGACTCAATCACACAACCCATAGGCGCCACAGATGCTAAACCTGGTACTTTGCAAAATATATAGATTTAGACCCAGAGGGACTTATCAGCACTGTGGGAAGACATTTCTCAAGGGCTTGAATGAAACTGATGTTATTTATATGTAAAGATCCCACACTCCACCTTTAACTACATTTCATCTGTTTCAGGGCTCCATAAGTTTATCCTTTTTTTTTCTTCTAAAAATATGAAACGTGAGTGAATCCGACTTTTGACTCATAATAAAAGTGAATGCATGATATGTGTGTGTGTGTATTGATTTTTGTGTTCCTGTGCTTGCCTGCAGGGGTAAATAATAAAAAATTCTGTTTCTCATTTACACTCACTGCTTTTCTTCACATGTTGAAAGATCAGCTGGAATCAGGTTAGAATCCATACCCAGTTTGCATCACAGCTGGGAACCACACGGTTCTTTCTTGCATTCAATTTAGTATGTGGTCTGGTGTAAAGGTTTTTTTCATTTCCTAAATTTCCATGTGAGACATTGTGGAAACACTGAGGCTCAGGACCTGGTGAAATATCTGGAAATCTTCCATCATGGCCCGGTGGGATAATGTTTCCAGGTAAAACCACGAAAAACATTGCATCATACTAACATACCATATGACCTACCCACACTCGCCCTCTCTCTCTCTCTCTCTCTCTCTCTCTCTCTCTCTCTCTCTCTTCTCTCTCTCTCTCTCTCTCACACACACACACACACACACACACACACACACACACACACACACACACACACACACACACACACACACACACACACACACCAATGGTTTGTGCATGTAAATCACGCCCTTAACGGCCCGTGGAACAGGCTGAGGCGAGAAGTCTCAACTCTATGAATAGCAAAGCAGATCCAGCTGCGACTGCCAGTCATCAACATAAATAACAGATTAACATCTTTTTCTTTTACAGATTAAACATTATCTTCCCCTGCACCACCGAACCAATCCCTTGCACTTCAGATGGCTTTCATTTAGGATGAGTCCTGGGGAGAACACGGTGGCTGCAGCAGTCTAGTTATGCGTGCTGTTGGAAGCTCATAAAGGCAGAATTGCAGAGCCAATACACATTCCTGGAGTAGCTTCCCTCCATATGCCTCGCAGTTACACTTCCGATCGCTATTGCTCTGTGAAACAAATTAAATCATAGACTAAGAGGCTTGCAGGTGTTATGGCCCCAAAATGGTAGTTACCTCCAATGAAGTTATACGAGACGTTGTTTACATTGCCTTACTGTAATGGCGAGTCTGCGAGATTTGTTTGCCAAGAGGTTTTGAGAAGCCATTCACCCAAAGTAGCTCCGACGTCTTCCGTCTGGTACACCTAGAAAAACAAGGCGCACCTTTGGGTCAGCCGGCTTAATAACTGTGTTCCCTTTGGTGTTGCAAACGGTAGTGATTACATTGTTTCTCGACCTTCGGAGTAGAACTGGTTTCTACGAGGCGGAGTGTAAGTGAAGCCAATGATGGCTGATGGCACACAGATCAGTGTAACTCACTGGAGCGGACCTCCACAGCTGAGGGAGCCATTCGGCCCCAGTGCTGTCTGTCATCCCTGTGATATATACGCACAGAGAGCGAGGTTGCGGGGATGCGAGGGGAGGTAGGATTTGATGGGTACATGCTGCTTAAACAATGAATGGCCGCCGGGCCTGTGTGTGTGCGTGAGTGTGTGTGAGACTGTTCACAGCGAGCGAAAGCGTGTAGCCTTTCAGGGATTGACTTTTATTTATGGCACAATGTCACATTTTTCCAGCGTCACACCGGCAGTTCTTTGTGGGCGCCTGAGGTTTTTCTAGCCCACTTTTCTCTAAAATGCAAATGGAACTCTCTGCTTTTTTTTGTCCAATAAAGCGAGGGATCAAGATAGGGTGGAGGCATTGTTTGTTTGTCATCACACACTGACATTTCTGCTCATCGCTGGGCCTGCAGCTATGTAGCAATTTAAATGTTAACATGGAGCGGGTAACACTCGCAGGATACAAAGTAGACATGGCATCTCTAAGAAAGAAAGACCCATTCCTCCAATGGGCTTCATACTACTCCTATTGTCTGTCAAGCAGGAGTTACTGCCCACATTAAATAATAGACGTTTTTCCATCAAGGAAGCTGCTGAGGTGAGCCCACAGTTTTGTTATAAGGCAGTTGCAAGCTACAAAGTCCACAAACACTCATGATCGTCTGCTCAAGACGGCTTCCTATGCTAGCCTCCTCCATTTTCAGAGCAAAGCATCGCAACACTAACTAACTTACTTTACTGACAGGTCAAGAGGGCAGGCAACAGGTGATCGCCCTCTGCTGGATCAGAAGACAAACTGCTTCAGACGGTCTGAATATTTGGAATTAGGCTGGTCATCACAAGTCGAATATGAACTCTTCCCCCTTCATTCGATTCAATGAATGTTCAAATCTCTAATAAAAAAGAGATAGGCCAAAGGATGACCGATTCCACTCAGCAAAAATGGCCTGCGCTTATAATATGAGAGGCGACCACAATCCTCTGGCTTACGTGAAAATCGTTTTGGTTTTTTTAAGACATTGGGATTTTTTAATTTTAATGACGAAGGTCCAAGAAAAAAACAAAAAAAACTTAAAATAACTCTCAATACTCTTGGTTACGTCACAAATTCAGAAAGATGGCCCCACCACTGGAAATAGAAGCGGAATCAAATTGTACTGTCTTTAAATCCCAGTACATTGCTTTTATCAGGAGCTTTTTATTTTCCATAATTCATTTTTGCCATCGATTCCCGTAGGTTTCTGTGTCTGTTCTTTGCTTGAATCTGTTTGCTGTGTTTTAATACGTTTTTATGTTGTCGGTCCCTGTTTGTATCTATACATATGAAACTTTTCTATTTCATTTCTGCCGATCTTGACCAGGACCTCCTTGGCACAGGAGATATTGTATCTCATTGGGACCTTCCTGATTAAATAAAGGATGACTAAAAATAAAAAAAACATTTATACATGTCTACATGAGTGTATCTAAACAAATATGGAATCACCTGAGAGAGAGCGATAGACACTTGACTAGAGACAGAAGTATGTTGGTGCAATATTTTTTCTCAAATTAAAGGAAATGGTTTCGGTGCTTCTATTATTTTTCTAATTCCTGCACATCATTGTCTTATTTTATTGTTTATTATTTGTTAAACCATTAATTAGATGAATCAACGAGCAGCCGCAGTGGAAAAGACCAGCAATGTGATGATATGAGCTGAATATACTAAGAATGAATATTAAGTGATTTAAAACAGCAGCGGTACATGCATGTAAAAGTAATTTGTGAACACAAAGTGGCATTTGTGACTCTTCCAGATTTATTTTTTATATCTAATAATTCTCTTCAGGTGTTGAACTCTCGGTTTCATGTCGAATTGGTTTAAACTCGATTTTTCTCTAAAACCGACAGCCCTGTTACAGGTGTGTGAATGTGTTGCGCCATTGTTGCTGGATTTGTGCAGCTGTGATGAGGAATTTGAGAAGGTGTAACCGTTGTTTTGTGTTTGTGAGAGAGAAAAAAAGCATTTTGCAACTCCTAAAGCATTTTTCTCTGTGTCTTCAGATTTGCACATGCACAACTACAAATTCCATTGTCTCAGGTGTTCAGTTGTTTTGCACCAAAAACACCACTACATGCAAACATTTTCCCAAACATTCATCACCATTAATACTGTATGAGATTTCTTAATCTTTGCGGGGCACAAAGCACATTTGCAGCAAGTCAGTCCCATTTATCATTTGAGCAGCTATTTTAAGGAACTTCTAGTTTGCACCTTCAGCACATCTACAACTGCTCTAATTTACTCCCTGCTCCTGAGCTTTCATCGGTAAAACCCCTGTGATGAAAAAGATTCTTGCCTTTCTCGTTTAAACTGCAAAGTGATTTAAATTGTCTCAGATCTGTGCATCCGTCTTGAAGTGATAATCCACTTCTCACCTTCTCACCTCTTATGAGAGGAAACAACGAAAAGCTGTTGACAGACATGGAAAGTGGCGCTGCTGTATCAACACTCATTTCTGCGCTACAGTGCCGTCCAGATGGCAAATCAGAGACCCCATAATAAAACATCAACTTTAACAACACCACCGCAAGCGGCTGAGAGCTATTGCGCGACACCAGTTGGTACATTAATGGCAGTGAATCAAGTGGAGCAGCGTCGGTCTCCGAGTGGTCTTCAAACAGAGCGTCGCTTTAATGGGATCCTAGGGGCACCACATATCAGGGCTGGGGTCGTACAGGGAAACGCCTGTTTCTCGATGAAATAATGAGGTCATTCTGTGTATAATGAGGCAACTGATGTGGCTGGCGGGGTGAGGGGCAGCAAGACACGAGGAATTTCAAGCTCTACTCAACACCAATTCGTCAAAATAGGTTTTGGATTGCAATTTTTTTCCCCTGTGTTTTGTCCCTCCTGTTCCTTTCTTCTTCCTCCTCCTCCTCCTCCTCATTTTGCTGTCTTTAACACGCTGTAATTTTGTCCCGTCATCAGTACCAGCAGGGTGTGACAACCCGCTGCTTTTAATCATTCTCAATCAGGAGGGACTGTCTCTCTCTCCCTCTCCCTCTCTCTCTCTCTCCCCGTCTCTCCATCACTCCTTTTCTCTCTCTGCAGGAGACAGACAAAATGGAGAAGAATGAAACATGTGCGTAACCTTTTCAAGGACAGCGGCGAGGATGGGCTGTCCGGCTGGAAAGCACTTTAGGAAAAGAAAACCACTGGTGCGGTTAATACAGAAAAGAAGAGAGGGAAAATAGATGAGGGGGCCTGAAAGCCGACTATGATGACTTCTATATATAGCTGCTGCAGCGCGTGTTGAAGGCCTGCTAAGACGGCATGCTCTTCCAGCTAAAGGGATTTCACAGAAAGAATATGCGTGTGTGTGTGTGTGTGTGTGTGTGTGTGTGTGTGTGTGTGTGTGTGTGTGTGTGTGTGTGTGTGTGTGTGTGTGTGTGTGTGTGTGTGTACGCATGTATCTGCATGTGAGCATGTGTTTATTAGGGCCAGAGATTACGCTGAGCACTGCTGCCGACAAGAGGAAAGGAAGAAGAGCGGAGGAGGAGGAGGAAAGAGCTGTGTAGTGTCCTTAATTACAAAGCAAACAACCTCAGGCCCTCTCCCTTGCAGGATAAATGCTTATGTATTTCTCTGAAGGGATATTATTACAAAACTTCTCCACTCAGCAATTTCTAATAATTAAATGTTACAAGCACCCATTTTTCTTGCCGGGATGGGATGGATTTATTTCAGACTATTATTCAGCAGAGAAGACGGGTTCTTTTTTTATTCCTGTGGGGCTGGTGTGAGGAAAGAAAGCGGCAAATTATCCACATAACAAATGTGAGGTGTGACAGGGAGTGGTGAGTAATGCTGTTATTCTGGACCTATGAAAAGCGTTTGGATAATAAAAACATTTTAATACGTTAGGAGGTTAATATTCACTGACAGGCAGTGTGCGACATGTTTTATTTAGATTTTATTTTTTCAAGTGGATGCAATAATCTATCATTCTCTTAAAAACTGGATTTGAATCACCACATCCAAATACACATTTTTATTAGTCTTATATGTGTGTTAAGATTAATACGTTTAATACGAGTACACTAGGAAGTTTGCATACGACCAGAACAATACTGTTATGGTGAAATAGAAATGTATATTTTGAAAAAGTCTCAGTTAAAGATTAATACAAGCGTATGGGACAGTTTAGGGGGCATTTTTTTCCCACTGTGTGGATTTTCAAAATAAAATGTTCCACTAAGTGGGCACCAGGCATGGGGAGTGCATAAAAACATAAACATAGACAGCACCAGGATCCACAAGGATGAACACAGTTCTCTAAATGCATGCCATTAGACCAACTTGAAATATGCTGTAATGGTTCCATATATAATGACGTGAAGTGAAGCATAACTATGCCAACAAATAAAACAAAGCAGCCAGCAGCCAACAACTTAAAAGTGACAACATAAATCTTACAACTGACAACCTCCACCGTACTGTCAACAGGCTCATAAAAATTAAAGTAATATTATGGGAATGTTTGAAATATTACTACAGTGTTCTCCCATTCATTTTCTATAGTCTGTGGCAGCCTGCCATATTCTTATTTGTACCAACACAGTTTCACAATTAACCCCCCAAATGTTTCACACTTCTCAAAATAACATAAGCGATATCTAACTAGGTGTTTTGCTGTACAGCTGTCAGCAGCATTATTTTCAGCCCTATTTGCCGCGCGTTGCTCGCACTATCCGTCAGAACAAACTTAGACCTCATAGTTTCAGATACAGTTGTGTGCGTACCTGCAAGTTGTAGTACTCTTTGATTTTTTTAGGGCAAGTTCACACATCAGCAAATGTAACACTGGCGAGGGGGTGAATAAAACACTTACTTCCTTTGGTGAACTTTGACCCGCGATATTTGATTACATTTATATTGAATTAATTATGTGGGAAAGACTGTACCAAATAACTTTATAAAGTAACTAAGATAAAAAAAAGAGTAAACATAGCAAGTAAAGAAAAAAGTCCATAGTACCCTTCAGACTGTTCCTGGTCTGCAAGCAATTGTGAGTGTTTTAGTGTATGCGTCAGTGTGTGTGAGTGTGTGTGCATGTGTGTGTGTGTGTGTGTGTGTGTGTGTGTGTGTGTGTGTGTGTATATGTGTGTGGTTGTGTGTGTGTGTCCATTTGTGCGAAAGTGATCATTTTGTGGAGGCCATAGCAATAACCACAATAACAGCATTTACTGAAGGCAATTACCCAGCTTACAAAGAGTTTCTCGAGCTTCCATCCAACTTTTCATTAAGTGAAAGTTGGAATTAATAGTTTTTACACACATTTAACAACAGAAATGAATTTCCACCACGGTGGAAAATGGCTGCTATTATTTATCACGCAACCAATGCAGGATATGTTATTTTCATATGCTTGCCAATGGGCACGAAACTTGGGGAGCTGGAGTATTTGGCTCCTGGGAAGCTCAAACTACTCTTGTCTCATTTTAATAGAAAAACTTCTCCATTAGCTGTGTGTGGCGATGGAGGTAAATAAAAGACTGATTGTGAAATAATGAGTGCGCCAGTTGCTGCCTGGCAGCCGGCTGCTGCTGTCAGCAGGTTTTTCGAATCACTATGAAAAGCAGTGAAACGGGGGAATAATGGGAGCTATTAAAATTGCTATAAAGATTGCCAACATGCCCACCTACCGCACACTGCGCTTGATGAAAGGAGATTGGCAGATAGGGGAGACATCCGCTTGACACATTAGTTCATTATGCTCAGAGATGATATCATTAGAGTATTAACAAGGTTGTGTTCTCCGGGCTCAAATCCACAGAGGTGAGTGGCAGGGAGAGCGCCACAGACTTTAAGAAAAGAAGCGGATTTGTCTTCATTTACATACAAAAGGACTTTGTCAAAGTTTGTATGATTTCAATTAGGCAGACTGAGGGGGAAGACTACTGAATGTGGAGTTGTTGATACAGTGCAAAAACACACACTGACACACACTCTCTCAAATCAATAACGTTCTCCCTGATGACCTGGGTTTATTGGGTTGCCATCAATACAACGTATTTACATTTTTATAGTTCAAGCAGCTTTCCCACCACAGCTCACTGTATAATGCATGACCAGTGAGAGGTTCAGAAAGCTTCAACAGGACACACGATATCAGCACCGACACCACAAGGCTACCTGAGCCTCTGAACGTTTCCGTGTATCCACCGCTGAGGAGCCATTCAACTGTCAATCATAAATGTGTAAGATAAATCAATGGCTTTACAGCAAGGGGGTGGGTCGCGCCTTTTTCCTATCAAGGCCATTTAAATTTTTATAACATCCTTCGAGGACCATACTGAATTATTGAACACGTATATCACACTAACCTCTCTGATGCAATGGCTGGAAGTCCTTGGCTTTGGCCAGGCGTCTGATGTAGATGCTAGTGATGATGATGATGATGATGTTTATGATGATGGTCGTGCTCACAGTAGTAGGTTGTCCTAAAAAGACATGTAAATTTCGTTGTAAACTACAAAAAGGACAAACATACAGATTAAAGGCTGTGTCTCCATTCGGGGACTGCATCCTTTGGAGGCCAAACCAAAATGGCAGTCTGGTCTACAGAGGATTTCCGTGATCGGCGTCACCAGCTCGTCCCACCCTTATTGCTGTCGCCTAGCAACACAGCTGAAATTGGACATGCTATGAAAGTTTTAATGCCCCCTGGTTTTTAACATGTGTACCCTCAGCTGTTAAAGCATGATACTCAAGCGTTGGACATCTCTTCGCTTGCCGGTGCCCTCTTTGAAAAAAACGGTGTGTCACTGAAGAGCAATGAATCCTGGGTAAGGTTGGGCTGGGAAGGATCCACCTGTTAGAGCCTTACTTTCTCAGTTAGTTAGTCTCAGAATTTGTGGATTTGCAGCTAAATCAGTTTGTGTTGCAGGTTGTCAAGCCCATCAATTACTCGCACATTAAACAGCTAAACACATATGTCCAGTTGATTTTGTTTACTTTTCATGTCCTGAATGAGAGAGAGAGACCTCACCAGTATATTTATGTTGCCACCAATAATCTTCAAACCATCCCATGGTCTCAAACCCAGATTCTCCAGTTTATTATTATAAATTTGTGGAATTTGGATAAGACAGCTGTCAATAAGGTTACATTTAGTTAATGTTGTCTCACAGCCTACATTACTTATGTTTATAGCAGAATTCTGTAATGTCCATACATTGACAGTAAGAGGCTCAAGGGTGATAGGAATTCCTAAAATTAGTTGTAAATTTAATGTATTTGTACAATACCACCTGGACAAGATGTTGCTATCTGTAAACTTGATTCTACAGGGATGTTGAAAATCCAAACACACACTTGTTGGCTGTAAACTTCAAAACTATCCAAATGTCACCCAAGGATGTTACTCGCTCCCTTGTGTTTCGGCCGTTTTTCCTCTTCCTGTTTGTCCCCGGTATGTCCTTGTCTTTGTGTGTGTGTGTGTGTGTGTGTGTGTGTGTGTGTGTGTGTGTGTGTGTGCGTGTGTGTTATACATATTTTCACCCTTTGTAAATCTAAGTTTAAAAATATCTGATGTGAAAAGATAAATGAGAAATAATTAAATAAAGATACAGGTCAAAAACAGAACATTATAAGATGTTGTTAAGGGCTAGTTGCAGATGAGAGGATAGAATGTTGGAGTGACTTTGACTTTGTTGGGATGACACAATTGTATAGAAGCAGTTACTTTCTCATATGACCTCAGTTGAACACATTTCTGAAGACGATTCAGCACCGACATTTGTGTGGACGACAGCAGACGGACAAGGTAAGAATACTGCAAACACACACACTCTTACAGAGTCCAGTGGAATTCAGTCAGGACATTGGGATTGAGCCTTAAGGTCAGCTTGAAACAGTAAGTTGTCCTTTTTTCATAAAAACGGTAAATGGTCTGTATTTACTTTCGTCCATTCACACTCACTCAGGAATGTATGTGCAGCACTTTCTCTATAACACCTCACTCACATAGTTCCCAAGGACACAGCACAGAGAATGGGATCAAACCGCCAACCCTCTTGTTAGTGGACATCCCGCCGGGTTCTGTTGCCAAGAGACAGATAAACTGAACGATCATCTGTGTTTCAAATCCAGATTTACCCAGAAATCCAGGATCCCGTGGAGACGATCGATCGCAGAGCCTTTATTAACCTGCTGAAGCTTCTTCTGCAGATGGACCCTGAGCTGAGGATCACTTCTGCTGAGGCTCTGCAGCACCCAAATCCAGCTTGTAGTTAGTGGCTGCGTGTTGGTACCAGCAAAGTTGGATAGATGCACAATTTGATGAATTGATGTTTATTTACTGATAGATTGAATTTTTCTTTTTTCATGTTTTGCTCAGTGTGTACGGCGCATTTAAGAAGATGATCGTCTGCAAGATGGTTGATTCCATCCTGAATGACACAGTCTCTGCCTCTCCTCTCTGCGCTGACGGCATCACTAACGTGCCTGCCTCGCCTGGAGAAATCCTACGGATAAAGAAAGACAGATCTCAGGAGAACACGAAACTTCTCCTCGCGCCTACGAAGGCAGCACAAATCTTGCCTGAGGAGCAGTAGCTGATGAAGCCGAGGGTGCTGAAGCTGTCAATCACTTGCATCAGTCTTGATCCCACTGAGGAGACGACGGTGGCTCACCTGATGTCAGAAGGAGGAAGAGCCTGTTCAATACGTTTGGCTCTTTCTTCAGCAGAACCTTTAGAACCTTGTTCAGACGGAGAAAGTCTCAGACAAGTTGTCTGACACGATGAACTGATACAACTGATGTAAATAAACAGACAATGACGTTGAACAGCTTCCTGTGTGTGTTCTGGCAATGAACAATGATTCTTCATTTACACTTATTGAACCGGTGTTAGACATGTATGTACACAGACTCAATTAATCATATTTGTTTATACTCTGCTTTACATTTGTCCCAGTGGGGTCATCTGGGAATTTTTCCTCTTCTACACAGGAAACCCACATGTTATTCCACAAAGGGTTAAAATATAGCAACCCTGATGTTAAACAGCATAAATAACACAAACATATGTATATGCTTTAAAAAAATAAATATTAATAATAGGGTAATGCAGTTTAGTTGACCAACATGAAAAAGCATATTACACAGCACAAAACAAGAGGCAGAACTAAACTGTAACAAAAACAGTAACAACAACAACAAAGTAAACGTGGTTCATTATGTTTGTATTTTATTATTTTATTCGAGTGTGTGTGTGTGAGTGTGTGTGTGTGTGTGTGTGTGTGTGTGTGTGTGTGTGTGTGTGTGTGTGTGTGTGTGTGTGTGTGTGTGCCAAATCACCGACACACCTATTTCAGATCAGCTCATGGACTCAACTAGATCCTGCAGCTACAGCCAAGCTTTGACTTTTTGTTTTCATGTCATGCTCAATATAAAAAAATCTCTAACAATACTATAGAGGATGCATGGGTAAAACCATGTCAAGTGTATACTGTATAGTTACAGGTTGATATAAGTTATTGTACATATTTCAGTGGTGAGTAAACAAACAGACAGGTAGCACATATGCAGAGGATTGTGGGATGTGAATTAAACTGTGATGCTCCAGGTTCACCTCTATCCTGCCTCAACCCTCGACCCAGACCCGGCTAAACTCCCCGCTCACCTGCCTTTCCCTCTCTGCTCTGATCCCAGCCTCAAGCCACTCTTTGTAAGTTCCACCATTTCGTTATGCTGCTCAGCTGTCTCAGTGTCTGAGTGTAGGATATTTAGTCATGAATGTTTAATGGTAAAGAAAAATACTTAGTCAAGGTCAAAATATAATTTTTAATGAAAATCTGACTACTAATTAATTTATGTGAGAATGAGGTCAACATCAGTATCAGCAGTTAAGACTTTGGCTCCCTATCAAGTGGAGAGGGTTTTAATGATCCCCGGGGTTAATGAATACTTCTGGTCAGTGAAAGTTTCTACATGTGTAGTGTTTGGCTTGTACACACTCGGTTTACATTTGAGAGTAGGCTCCGACTCGATGCTTTCATCTAGAACATGCACTTGAGTGTGTGTCAGGTCTGCGCTGTGAGTTAATGGGCGCCAGACCAGAGATACTGAGAGCGGTTAATGAGAGAGTTGGCAGAGTTATTAGCCGATCGCTGTAAGTCAGTGATCTGTGTGAGCGAGGATTAGGTTCCACACGTCTCGCACAGCCTCGGTGGAGCCAGGAGCCAAGTCTCGGGGAAGCTCATTAGATTTAAATATGGCTGCATAGAGCAAATAGCAGAGGAGATGGATGCAAACCGCTGTCAAGATGGTGGTGCAATTCAGAAGGCCAAGGGTGGATGTGTGTGCCCTGAGTGCTGGTGCGTGGCTCTGCGTGTGCCGCCGTGCATTAAGAAGAAAGAGGTAGATTTACGTTGCACTAATCGCAGCTTCGCATTCAAATTTGATTATGCGCTGCTACAAGATGTTTTTCAATGAGAGAGATAAACACAAGGTGCCAGGAGACTCATTTTGGCTGTTCAGTTCATTCCCATTCACTTTGCGGAATGAGAAATCTTCAACTTGTATCACAGGAATGTTAAAATGTTTTTTTTTTAGCCAGGGCAGCGGATATGTGAGGATGTGAGGCGTGGGGAAGAAAATCAATTCATTTAAGTGTTGAAATATAATTTTTTTGATGATTCTAGAATCCATTTATTTATTGATATAATTCAAATAAAGTCAGTTCATTTACTTGATGCTTTGATGAGGTGGAATGAAGTTAGCGCCATGAGCGAGCAGATGGCAGTGGAGCTGCTATCAAACACTGAAGTACGAACATTTTCCTGAAAATTGTCTGACTCAGTTGCTCCTGACACTTTTCTTGCAAGCCCCGAGTAAAATGTGACAATAACACGAGAAGCTGGAAGCATAAAAACATCTCAGGATGAAAATGAGGTGCCATTCACCTAGTAGACGCCGACAAAGATGTGAAACTTGAAAGACAATGAGTTTCGAGAGTTTTTGGCGATGCAAACAGAAACACTGTGCTTTCCGCAGCGGGATCCCTGCGTTATGTCCGGCCTCCTGCATGTTCTACCCAGCCGCCACCCCTTCAGAATTCGTGTCTGAAAATGGCTCACGTTAATTGGATGTTGCGTGATATCTTACGCCATCGCGCTTCAGGAAAGACAAAGCCGATGCAAGACAGCAGAAAATGGTGGTCCAATGATAAAACATGCATCCTCACATTTTAAATACAAATTTTGGAATCAGATCTTTGGGTGATTATTATTTTCTAATGGCACCAGCTTGATGACCAGGAACACAAATATAAATATAACTCAGGAAACTGAGTGACATGTGATATGCATTTTTGGAAATATAACATTATTGTCTTTAAAAGTGTGTAATTCAACTTATTTCCAATGGCAAAGTGTTAAAAAACTAATCTTAATAAATCATAATATCAAATTCCAATACATATCAGACCAGCATGTATGGTGAGAATATCAAATTAGAGATTAGCTTGTCGTCCAAGCCGATATGCACATAAAGACCAAGTTAAAGCTGCAGCACAGTTGTTGAGAAACTGAGTTTGCAGATGGAAGATGGAGGCTGGAATGTTCCACCTCTTTGAGAACATAGCAAGGACAGAAGTTTTATGACCCGGAGCTACATGCCGATTGTAACAGTTCTTCTTGTTCTGCTCTCACACTGCGGTCTGCTGCTACAATGGTCCGAAAGCAAAGCAACAATACACACAGAGAGGGACATTTCATGCAGTGTGTGGTTATTATATAAAAGCAAGGCCTTCTGCCTGGCATTATGTAACACGGCGGTGAATCAGGGAGATGATGACAAGCACACAATGCATGGGGACATCGGTCCTGCTATTAGCTGCCTCTCTCGTCCTCTTTGTAACTCTTCCTCTCTCGCTCCTTCTTGCCCTCACTTGCTCTTTCTCCCACACAACTTCCCCACTTCTTGATTTTTTTCTTCTTTCTCGCCGCTGCTCATTCTGCCCTTCTCCCTCTTAATGCCCCATTTCGTGTAGATCTCGAAACCTGACAGTGCAGAGCTGCATTTGAAAAACATTGTGCAAGGACACCTTGTCACATTTCTACTATAGGAATAGTTAAATAAAGAAATAGAGCATATTAATGAAATTCATTAATTGGGCCATTATTTTGTCTCCTGTATGGTCACAGTGACGACGCAAGGGAAGTACTTACTACTACTACTTACTATAGATGGATAGATAGATGGATAGATGGATAGATAGATAGATAGATAGATAGATAGATAGATAGATAGATAGATAAAGCAAGAACTAAGCACGTATTAGTTAGAATTACGAAGGCAAAAGTAAAAGGCTGTGGTACCAATAGTCAACAAATTGTACGTAATAAATAAAAGAATACTACTAGTGAAAAGAAAGTCAAAACCAAACATGTGATCAGAGAGACAGCCTCGTGCCCAAACGTCCATTTCACCTCCTGTGTGTGTGTGTGTGTGTGTGTGTGTGTGTGTGTGTGTGTGTGTGTGTGTGTGTGTGTGTGTGTGTGTGTGTGTGCCTGCGTGCGTGCGTGCGTGCGGACGTGCGTGCATTTCAGCAGAGACGGACATGTGACCTTCAACCAAGGACTAGCAAAGATGAGGAAAAGAGACGGGGGGGAAAGACGGCTGGCCTGAGTCTGATGAATGTAAGCTCCTCCCATCTCCATCTATCTTTTCATATTTACAAATATATACTTATACATAAAATCTATATATTGAAAGCAATGACCCATGTGTTTACCATGTGTTAAGTGTGTCATTCCCCCCATCCAAGTGAGCCAATCAAGGCAGAGTAGGATTAATGGATTACATAACTACAAGTTCTGTGTAATCATCTCCCCGTCTGCCTCCGAGCCCCTGTACGGGTACAATTAGAAAAGAGAGAGAGAGAGAGAGAGAGAGAGAGAGAGAGAGAGAGAGAGAGAGAGAGAGAGAGAGAGAGAGAGAGAGAGAGAGAGAGAGAGAGAGAGAGAGACAGAGAGAGAGACAGAGAGAGAGAGAGCAGAAGCAGGAGAGGGAGCACATTAAAATAGAGAAGAGAGCGAGGGTGGGGTGCTGAGGGTGAGGAGAGGGAACGAACAGCAAAAGCGAGCGAGAATGAGAAAATTAGACATTTGACATTTAAAATGTCTTTATTGAGTCATTTGAAGTTCACGAGGCACAGCGGAGCATCTCGACAAAAAAAAATAAAAAGTGGAGCGGAGAGTATCGCACAGCAGCAGACTATGAAACAACATGGTGTCAGTGGGTCTTTGCTTGTGTGCGTGAAGCTCCTGGAACCTGCAGTTGTTGTGATGGGTTTTAGTCAAAAGGTCACCAGCACCTGCTCAGCCTTGCATGTGGTGTGGATCGCCACTTTTGCTGGAACTAGGAGGAAATTGCTCCTTTCCCAGATAGCAGAGGGATGTGGACCACCCAAGGTAATGATGCGACACTTCTGACGTGTGGTAAATGGTGACTATGGCCAAAATGTCACAAAAACAAATTCGGGCACCTTTGGTTGCTGTAGCTTACTTGTGGCCTTAGATCCGGAGCGGACCGCCCTAAGTGCCGTCATTTCACGAGGCATGTGGCCCGGATGTAGAATATACAAAAATAAAAACCACAGGCTGTATCTGAATCTGTGTTTAAGAAAAAACAGACAGACAGGTGGGTTCAGCTCATTGGTTGAAAAGGTGGTTTCGAAAGCACTGACGTGGTCCGCACATCTTTGCTTGGACACAGCTGACTTTATATAAGAGCCTTCAAACAGCATATCCATCCCTGGGAGGCTTGAGGTGACTCTGCCACTTGATCTCAAAGTCTTGGCTGGCTGTGTTAACATTGACTGGTTTGACACAGAGGTCATGCAGAGATTTCCTCCCATTTTTTGGGAAATATTGTGTTGTTCAAGCCCTTGAAAGGGAAAAAAAAATGAGATGCTGTCCCCCGCTCTCTAAACCATAATCTGTGGAGACAGTGAGGTCAGGTAAGGTCACCTCCAGTAGCTTTTTTGGTATTGTGCAGCTGTTTGCAGAGGTCCTGCAGCCAATCAAATTCAAATCATCAAAACAGACGTTATTTATATAGAACCTTTTGTCCAAAGTTGCAAGACAAGGTGCTTCAAATGTCAGTCTAAATACAACAAGAGATTAAAATGCAAAAATACAGCAATAAAATAAAGCAGGTAGATTTAAATAATATGGGTAAAAAAGAATGCTGAGCTAAAATGGTAGGTTTTAAGATGTTAACTGCAGTGCCCTGAGCTCCTCTGTTCCAGAGGCTGGGACTACGGACACTAACAATGCCCTGTCCACACGGATCATTTGCAAAATGATAGGGTTTAAAGTGGGTCACTAAAACTGAGATTTTTACAAACGCCTTACAAAGTGCAATTTAAAAGAAACTCTGTGTACATGCAACCATTAAATGTTGGTACAGATCCATAACTGGGGGCAGATCAAGGATTTTATTTCCACATTGTGTTGAGTTTTTTTGCTACTTTTTCTCAAATAATTCATGGATCTTGATGAAATAAAACAGGCACACTGAGGAGACTCATATCTATGAGTGTGTGGAATTTGGTGAAGCCTGATTTAATTTAAGGTAATGTGCCATTCTAGTTTTTACTGTCATTGTGATAATTGCCGAGTAAACAACAGAAATATTGCATAACCTTCAACTGACAGGCCCCAACAAGTACTTTAATTTAATGTCACTCTTCAGCAGCAGTGGGATCTTTTGTCAAAATGAACCAGAGACGACTTAAAAAGAAGCAAACAATAGCAGCTAATATCATTTCCTGACGATATCCTCTTTTTTGTCTCAGAAGAGTTGCTGTATTTATCACATCAGGAAAGACACATCTAACTGCACTGGCTCACTGAGGCTATGCTCCATGATGTGAACTAGAGTGGTATTGCAAAAAAAAAGATGGAAGGGTGAAAGAAGACAAGCGAATGAAAGCAGGATGGAGTGAAAGAAAGCGTGAGATGAAGTATTAACCTGAGGACTGAAAGCCTCATCAGGCAGCAGAAAGGGGTAAAGTGAGATGGAGAAAAGGAAAGGAAATGAAAATTGTTGCCGTGAAAGGAAGAGGAAGTGTGAACGCAGAACATCATCTGAGAGGCGCAGGCTGGGTGAAGTAGGGGACGCATAAAGACGAAGACGAAGTGAAATGGAGACACATGGAGGCATCGGTCCACAGTCAGCGGAGTGTGGACAGGGTTGAATAAAAGCTGCGGATCCCGGCGGAGGCACTGGGCTGGACGGAGGAACTGGATGGACGCCGACTGGGTGACACTCGACTCTATAAGCTCGTGTGAAGGTGTCTGTGATATTGCCTCGGCTCGGACGGCAAACGCAAGAGGAGATACTCCGAATGGCAATTAACTGCTTGGTGTACAGTTTTATGTGGTGTGAAATTGGGTGTTTTCAGGTGCTATTCCTCCCCGCATTCACTATAATTTACTCAAGGACTTGTCACACAGTGCAAAGCAGCTGCCACTCTCGTAATTGGGAAAATCCAGCGGAGGATGGCGTAATATACTCGAGTGGATATACTGTATGTATTTTTATTTTTTTTATTCTTCTCTCCCCGCTGCAGCGACTCAACCAGTTAGTCAGGCACGTAGGACACAGAGCACAGATGCCATCCAATTTCCTTTTTTTCGAGGGGGAAAAAGGCACCTCGCTATCAAACATCTCTCTGAGCCTGTCAAAACAGATTGCTCTGACACAAGCAAGGGCATCCTCCGCTCCTCAGAGAGGGGTTCGGTAGGAGATACCGAGACGCCGAGTCAGACAGCGCTCATAAAACCTCCGCTCACCGACAAACCTGGTGCCCGCGTAGGAGAGGATGTTGACAAATTGACACCTGACTGAACCGTATCTGTTGGTATTCCTCATTTTTCTGATGCAATAACCCTCATACAGCGGAGATGACGGTGTGCTTTTGACACACGTGGCCTTTCGGGATGGGTAGAAGTCAGTTAGATACTTTAGGCAGACTTGCACATGCGCGCACACACACACACACACACACACACACACACACACAGGGAGACATCCTCACACACACACGCCACATTTTTGCTGATGTCATCAAATGTGGTGCTAAATTTGCACTCGGAGCAAGAATACACTCTACCTGTCACCATGGCAGCTGCGTGGGTTGATTGCAATCACACAATCAGCAGAGGCTCATGGGAAATAAGCCTGCAAGAATGAGCTCTCCGGAGAAACAAAAAGATAGTTGGAGAAAGAGAGAGAGAGGGAGAGAGGGAGGGACGAGGATGGATGGATGGAGGGAGAGGGAAGAGAGCTGGAAAGAGACGATGAAGACAGGAGAATCGTGGTCATACTTTCCATCTGCTGTGTCGTCAATAAACTGTTTGACTTTGCGTGCCTGACACTGGGAAGAGAGCGAACGCCATTTCTCCTGGCGTATAGAAAATGACATTAAAAATGTAAATAACAAGGAGAATAAATAATTTTTGTGTTCACATTTAAAGTATGAGTTTCATTGGATAGAATAAGGATTTTTTTACTGTACATCTGACAGACTCTTGATGGTCTTGGGAAAGCCCCATTCACTGCAGCTTAAAAAACTTTTGTGCCTTTAAATAAATTATTTTACAAGGCCATACCATCATTGTATTGTATTTTATTTTTATTTTATTATTTCAAACATTTCTATCTATCTTATTTGTATCATTCAACTCCTCTTTTATATATATATATGTATACATATTTTACTTATTTTGATCTCTTTATCTCTTTCATTCTTTTTAATGTCTTATTTTGCTTTCAAATATATTCTCTGTGTGTTTTTCAAAGTCCCTGTACAGCACCTTCCTCTGTGTATGAAATGTGAAATACCGGCCTTGAAACAAACCCTTTCTCACCAATATGTCCTGTGGTGTAGTTTTTTAAACAAAGTTTTTTGTATCAACCGATTTTTAGTTTTTGCAGCATTTAATGAACATCTTTTCCTGTAAGCCCTGGACAATTGCAGGTTAAAGGCTGTGGCCCGATTAAAAAAAAAAGGTGGATCGATGGTGCTGCAAAAAGCTCAGACGTGTAATACCAACAGTTTGCAGGCAGCAGAGATTACAAACACAGAGCTCAAAAAATAAGGGATAAAGAAAGTGTTGGTGAAGTTCGTGGATGAACAAATATAATGCAAGTATACCACAGATAGCTAAACGTTGACAGGAGCTACAGTACTATTATCTGTGCTAAAAAGTAATCATTGATTAAATTAAAATCACATCAAAGTCAATTAGAAGCTTGTTTCATGCACCTTGTGTGTGATGTATGTGCGTTATCTCCCACACACTGAAATGATTGTGTCAAACAAATGAGGTGAAGGTTTTAGTTGTTTCCTCATAGTTATTAATGTTTTGCTCTGGCAACTTAACATTGCCTGGTTTTGTATTATCTAGTTTTATTTGTGTGCTTTTAGTTTGAGATACTTGTTGGTGATCGTTTCAATGCACGTTAACCTCCAGCTGCTGGAGATGTGACCATGTTACAGCTAAACACCTGCACCTGGATTTAATAGACATAGTTTTTTACCAAACAGACACAAGGGTAAAGCTATAGAAACCAAATTTTGGCTGTGATGAGGGACCAGACCTCCAGGACATGGATATAAAACAAGACGGTTGATTTTGAGCCCATTATTGAGCCAATTTCTGAGACACGTGACAAATTTTAGAATCCGACCAAACTTCAGCTTAGTTGTTTGCCGTGTGGTGTGAGGAGCGATCAGAGGCTCGTTCGGATGAATGTCAGAAAGTTTGGTTAGCTGTGGTCGGGTCCTTGCACAGATGAAGCATAGTCATCGAGTTGGTTGCATCTGCACGAAATGGAACAACACAACAGTAGGAAATGTAGTTTATGGCTGGACGCAATTGCACAGCAAGACAGACAGAGTCAGAGAAATTAGTTCTTACAGTAATCACTGTGTAGCTGGTGATCAATTTACAATATGGTGGCTTTCTTTCTGCAAAATAGCTCAACCAAAATGCCCACGTCTTCGAAGCTACTTGCTTGTGCACATGCAGACCTTTTCCATTGGGACCTTTTCGGCACGCAGAATGACTCGAGATCAAGGCAGCACGTGTCTCCCTGTTCAGACGAACTTTGACCTCTTCTGGTCCAGAGGGACCCGGCGGTAACAGCGTGAGCACATAAATCACTAGATTCAGCCTCAAATCCCAGATGATTTTCTCTTACAGTGTGAGGTAGGAACATCACGGCCGCTTCAGATGTGTTCTCTCAACAATCAACAATGTTTCTGCAGAATGAGAACTTTAGCTTTTTATGCCGATAATGTCTCTGTCCCTACACCAGAAGCAGCAATAAATGTCAAAGGGATCAGCAGCAGTGAGCAGAGAATCGTTATGTTAAAAGTGCTGCTGCCCGCAGATTCACAGAGCTTTTGTACTGAGTGTGTCCAGCCCACAACTTTCCTGTTTTAGTTCACTCTCACCACTCTGATTGTGTCACCTTTGGACGCAGCAGACGGGTGCTTTTTGTGCATATCCTCTCAAAGCACACTGTGCAGCACCTGCTCAGCAGCATTTAGCAACTAAAGAAACAGATATTTAACTCAGGAGTTGGTAGAGACCAACAACACAGCTAAAAGAGAATGGATATCAGACTTGCATCCACCAGGTGGTCAGAAACATGATTCTAAAGCAGTTTCTCAGACATGAGCTTCGGAAAATGTCCGCACACTGGTGTCCAGACTTTCTCCGGTGTTTGCCTTTCGTACATGAAGAACGCAGCAGGAGATTCTCGGTGCAGGTGTTAAAAATCTCAGGGGGGGTTCAGGTGAGGGATGTCATAGCAGGACGTAATGTATAAATTCCAATGCGGAGATCAGGTATTTTGGTTTGCAGCACATCGACACTGGCAACGGTTCTTAACACCAAAAGCTCTTGAATCCTGTTGTGTTTGAGTTTTTTTTTTACTTATGCATCTTTCGCGTGTTGGAAACATCATCAACACTTCCACTCACTTGCGGTGAATCCCCTGACACGGACATTTTATGTCTGACATACTCCCCTCTGGATCCTTTCAGGAGATTATCCGGACTTCAGTGCATGTCTGAAAGCAGCTTCAATGAATGATAAGCAATTAGTTTGCCATTGACTTGTTTCCGCTGCCCTCCAGTGGGCGTTTAAGCAGGGTTTGGAATGCTTTCGCGTGAATTGTTGGATGTTTTATTTGCACTTTTACTCAAGATCGGAAAACTCCTCTCACCACAAGTAAACAAGTAAACCACAAAAGGAAAGAAAATACACAGCATTTCCAAGAAGTGGCAGGCTACACACTAATGAACGTAAAAATACTCGACTAACAAAGGAAAAGCTCTTGAGGCAGGTTTTTTAAAAGCACCTAACAGCAGCAGAATCCCCTGAGGTGAGGAGCTTCATCCTGGGGGCTCGGAGGTGCAGACTGTTGCTTGACCTGGAGACGCTGGCGGAGGACTGCAGGATAATAACCTCTCTGAGTTATCGGACAGAATGTTTTTGTGGACTGTAAAAGGTTTAAAACTCAGTCCTGGAGGAGACACACTCCCACCTGACCCAATCTTTAAAAGATCCATGATATAACACTCCTACTTCTGCCCTGGGCTTGCATCTGTCTTCTTCTCACCTCCCTCTTTTTCATCTCTCAATATCCCACCCACTCTGTCCCACTCTGCCTTTCTCGTGCACGAGTCCTGGGAATAAACTGAGTGAACCTGACTGTTTAAGTGAATCTACTGTTCAGCTCGTTCCCATTTCATATCGCTCGACATTCGCCTCATTGCAGTTCCTCTTCTCTCGCTTCCCCTCGGGGTGCCAAATTAGCCTTACCCCCTCCCTCCCCCCCTGAGCTGCTGCGAACTACGACAACACAATTCACCCCTTCACCTGCCGGGCCCATCTCCCCCTCATACCCCTCATTCCCCCTGAGCCCCGCGTTTCCCTGTGTGCACCTTTCGCAACCCCGCCCTCCACCTCTCTGTCGCGCTCTCTCTCATCCCCGGCAGCTAACCCTAAGCTGCAAGAGAAATGCCATATATAGAATAAGCCGTGGAAAAAAATGTAAAAGGCTCTGTTGGGCAATGCCATCGCTGTGCGTTAGTGGGTGAAGTTTCACGCCGGGGCCCGGGGTGCGCTTTCTCCCGGCTCCGTGGCTCAAACCGACCAGATGCTCCATAGGGGGATGAAAGAGCGAGCGTAGCAGTTTCGCAGCGCTTCTGTTTGCCTCACGCCTCACGAGAGGAGTATGCAGAGGGGGCAGGGGGGGAGGAAGGAGAGCTTGTGGCTTTAAAAGAAATGGAAAACGACAACAATGCTGTAGATCAGCAGGGCCTGAACGCAGGGAAACCGACCAACAGTACGCCTCCCTGTGGTCATAAGTCTTTATGCATCTATCCTTGTTAGAGCATCCTGGAGATCTGTAGTTGTTTTATCCCATAAAACTTAAGACGGGGGGTTTTATTTGCCAGAGGTCGCTGCTCTCTCTCTCGCTCCCTGAGATCAGCACAGGGTCATGCCTCTCCGCGCCTGACTGTCAAGCCAGGTGCTGTCAGCCGTAGCTCAGTCAATACAAGTGCAAGCAGAGTGGAAACATCATTGCTCCAGGCATGCGTTTCCTAGCCCTGCAGTACACCCAGATTATCGAGACCCAACACAAAAACCCTAAAGATAATCACTCTGAATACTGGGAAAAAACATTGAGGCAAAAAAAAATACCCCAAAAAAAGAGCCAATTCCAGAGAGTTAATTAGGATTGGGATGACTGGCTGCAGAGGGTGTGGATGAGCAATGTGCTGCTCCCAGATAAAGACGATTGGCTGTGTTTATTTTTGTTTCCTCAGCCTTTTTTCTCCCACACACCCAAAAAAAAAAAACCTTGCTCTCAGGCTTGGGCGGTTAATGATTGCTGATTGCTGATTGTTTCATTAATCCGATTACTGACCATCCGTCTGTTATCTCTGTTTGGATACAGGACATAACAAGAAGAGATGCTCGTTATCTTGCAGGGGCAATGGTAATTATACAGTAAATGTGTTGGGAATTAGTTTTCAAACTACAGAATTTTACTAGAACTAAATAATTAGAATAGTGTAACAAGGGTAATTCTTTGGGGATCTTTACAGCTTTGTAGACTCAACCTAAACACAATCAGAGGCTGCAGTGGAGGAGATGCTGTTTACTTTTCTAATACCACAATTTAAAAATACTAAAATTGCTGTATTCAAGATATTTAAAAGAATTATCAGCAAAATACATACATACATACCGAAGTGTCAAAAGTAACTAATGCAGAACTAAAAGCATCGTACTAAAGATATGAAATCTACACCTGCAAAATAACTTGCAATGTTTGAGAGATAGAAATGCAGTACAGTAAATAAAAGAGTGATAAAGAGTCTCATGACTGTATTTACTGTTGTTTTTTACCACTGAATATAAATATCTGCAAACTATGACTGATGTACTTGGTTTTGGTGCTGTCACTAAATCAGAATATTTTAAAAATTATCGGTACATTTAATTTGTTTTTATAAATAAAACCAATCAGGAATACCTTCTTACTTGAATTACTACATTTGCAAAGTTGTTCATTTCAAACTGCACCATGTAGAGTTGAGTTGGTTTCATTTAATTGAACCAGTGTATGACAAAATTTGTTTCACCATTATGGTTGAATTACACTTTTAGCATGTGTGTGGTTGCCAGGTTCTTTCTGCAGCCTAAAATGTATGACCACGACCATTTGTGACTGTACATGCAGACAAGCCTCACCATATTCCACACACCTAGATCAGTTTCCTTAAATATGACTTGTTTTTTTCATCAAGATCCTTGAATTATTACCTTAAAAAATTGGTGAAAATGTGAAAAAAAATCTCACAATGTTAAAGAGAGAAAAAAAAAATAATTCTGTGGTTGCCCCTTTCTTTAGATCCACACCAAAATGTAATGGGTTCTCTCTTGGTCTATGTTCCATCATTCCACCAAGTTTTGTAGAAATTAGGTCAGTAGTTTTTGCGTAATCCTGCTGGAAAATAAATGGACAGACGAATGTATTTCTGCAGTTTCACTTGCAAATGAAACCTACCTGTGGTCACTCCCTATTTAAGATGGCTTCTCAATGTCATAAGTTATTGGCCTGATGATTGTCTAGTACCGACAGGTCGCATAATCATTTTCTGATTGCAAGTTAGACAGTGTGCAGGAGCTCTTTCACATGAAAACACACTTTGATACGACCCCTGCTGCAGTAAAAGTCCATGTTTCCAAACGTTGAACTTCCTTCAGTTTAAGTTTTGTATGAAAATGTGCTGTAAGTGTCTAGAAATATTAGAATACTGGATATTCATAACAGAATTACAAGAGGATGTGTATCTCAGTAATTTTAGATAAACATTGTTTGTACTGCTCTTGCAAACTACGTATAAAGCTGCAGTCAACTCCCACTCACATCACACTTGTTCTTGACATTTAAATCCCCCTGCGGCTGAGAGAGAGGGGGTCCGCAGGTCTTTGTCATTGCAAGTGATGTTTCTATCGACTCTCCATTCATACTGCAACTGGCCCTGTGAGCTCTAATCAATGCACGCTAATGCCTCTATTATAATCCATGGGCTCAAATTAAGGTTGCATTGATCAACAGGCCTTGAGTCGCTACAGTGTGGAGCTGCGTGATGTACTGGAGGGACATGTCTGTGTACAGCATGGAGGAACTCAGACAGGCAGCAGGAGAGGTGACGTGAGAGCAATACAGGAGCCGAGTGTGAGATTGTGTGTTTGTGTTCCTTTTTCAAACTCTAGCTTTAATTTGTAGCCTTTCCCCGAGGTTTTTAAGTATGCATTGTTGCGATTGGTTTAGAGGGGGCAGAGAAAATGCATCATGCGTGTCGATCAAAGGTGTGTTGGATTTTAAATACCGCTGCGCTTTGGGGGGGCTCCGCTGAGAAATTGCTCCGGGTGTTTTGTCGAACAAAACAATATTGCATCGGTAAGCCAACATGCATCGTAGTTTTTGGTCAGGGGGAGATGTGGACGTACGGGTGTTACAGATCAACACGGCAGCTCTGACCTGCGGAGGTGCACTTTGCTCTCTACGTCTCTGCCCTTTAGCAAAAGTGACACGGGATCGCTGCATTACATTTCATTCCTGTCCGTTGGTTTGTTTGTCAGTAGGATTACGCAAAAAACGACAGAATGAAACACAAAAACATGGTAGAAGGATGGAAAATGGGCGAAGGAAAAATCCACTAAAGGGCAGATATAGACAAAGGGTCGGATGTGGGTTTTTTGTTTAGCTCTAATTTGCAGAGAAACGGGGCGTTTTTGACACGTGTCTCTGGAAATAATTCATGGACCTTGATTTAAAAAGTCAGGCATATTTCTGTGATTCTGTGTCATTTGATCTAATCGAATGGGACTGTTGGGCCTTGGTGGAGGTTATGCGCTCCACTAGTCACTAGCCACAGGTGCAGCCACAAAATCAAAATCAAAACCTTGCACACGAGGAGCAGATTTGTGCACAAACTGGTTTCAGTAACAGAGCACTGATGTTTTAAGACTGGAGAGTAGGTGGCTCAGGAGATAGAGCGGGTCGTCCACTAACATGAATGGATTTCTGGAAAAATGGTGGAAGGATGGAACATGGGCCAATGGGGCAGATGTGGAGAAAGGGGTGGATCTAGGATTTTTTTTCAAATCACTTTCATTAGCATTGGAATTTTTGGGACATTGTCACCAATTCCCCAAAAAATTATCCATTGATCTTAATGAAAAAAATCTGGCATATTTAGGGGATTGATAGACCTATCTGTGAGCATGTGCCATTTGGTGTAGCTTGAATTAAAGGGGCTGTCGGGCCTTGGAGCAGGTATGCACTTTCCTGAGTGTCATTTTAGTTACTACTACACTTGTGAAGCGATAAAATCTAAATCCAACTTTTTGTGTTCTCAAACTAGTTTGTGCCAGAGTTCATTAATGGACATATTGGGACATTTTTTTACATGGCTGTGTGCCATTTCTTACACATTCAACAATCCATGTATGCTTGGATGATAAATCAGACAAACAAACAGATCACTGATGTAGAGAGTATGTGCTTGAGGACGTAGAGTGGGTCTTCCACTTGCCAGGGGGTTGATGGGACAATCCCAGTCTCCCCACGCTGAAGTGTCCTTGGTCAAGATACTGAATTGCCCCTCACGGCACCGGCATTGTATGAGTGATGTGTGATAGAGAAAGTGCTGCATGTAGATGTGTTCGAAAATGCGTGTGAATAGCAAAACTGGACTGTAAAGCACTTTGAGTGGGAGGAAAAAAAACTATACAAATACAGACCATTGACCATATCTATAATTGTAGATATATAAAGCAGGAAACACAGGTAACATGGTTTTTTAAAGTAGAGATTCTAATTTGTTAGACAGAGCAGTAACTCCCACGTGTCAATATTCATCATTAGAGTTCCAGGTACCAGATAAACACAGGATCCTGTTCTCTGCTTCTTATCATGCTCTGTCAGACAGCCAGCTTGTGTCTGCTCCCCGTCTCTCTCTCTCTCTCTCTCTCTCTCCCCCCTGTCTATACTCCCAGTTCTCTCGTTCCCACTCTTTCACCTGGAGCCCGGTAATTTATACAGCCACTCTGCTTCCTCTGCATTACCAAGGCTGACCAGAGCCAACACACAGAGAAAATGAGAGCAAAAAACATGATGGGGTAGACAGAAATACGCAGCGAGATACACAGGGAGATGTCAGGAATACATTTGTGAATATTTCACTAGCAGAGAATAGAAGCCTCTGCTTCTGATGTATGTAACTGTAGAGCCTCCTTGTCGTTTTTAATGCTGCACAACTGCATATCTTATGACAAGGTGTAATGCAATGCATAAGACAGTGAAATATAATGGAATCATATGATACTTCACCGTCACAGGACATAAAATATTTGTATCCGACTCAAGCATTATTAGACCTTACATCAACATGACTCATTAAACTAAACATTGTGTAATAATCTTATCTTTTACAGTTTTTTTTAATGGAAAACATGAAACAAGCCTCACTAGATGAATTATGGATGCAGTGTTTGATGCTCTCAGCCATGGACTGTGAAAAAAGGACAATGTGTTTCCATTTCCACCCACTATCCAAATATGAAGCCAAAATATCCTGGATACAAACGTCGCTATATTGTGCTTTTAGAGCCAGAATCTGTGCAGTAGCGATCGGGGGATGGAGCTGCACAATCATTGTGATAAGAACAACAGAAAATTACAGAAACACACCTTGAAATAAATTTATTTGACGTGAATTTTTGTTGACTTTTTAAGTTTGGCACATAATCCATTATGACCTATACTCCAGGCCGCCATCAGGTGGCGATAGAGGCGCTTGGCTTCACTTTTGGGCAGCCATCATGAGCCCTCTGTCCGTACTCCGGTCTTCTGAAAGCTTTCGGAGACAGACAAAACAGATCGCAACACAGGAAGCCACGGCGATGCAATTTAGCCAATAGTTCTAGCGAGACGACCATAGCACACGAGGAAGAAATGTCAACAATGGCAGAACTTTTAAGAGTTGGTGAGAAACTACTCGTCTATATGAGGGTGTTTCACTCAGACACAGGGACAAACAGGATGTGTTTACCCCTTAAGAGGTAGATCATTACAAGAAACTGTCAGAAACTCTCAACCCTAGGCTGCCCTCTAGTGGATGTATTGTTTTGCAACCATCCCAACGTAAAGGTCGCATTGGAAGTATGTGGACACTTAGGGTTACATTGTTTTTGTACATAAAAGCCGTGTAAATAAGCCTGTAGACTGTGCTGTAGCCGTTAGTCTCAGTGTTTCTAACATGGGAAGCACAGCAGACATCTTGGCTCGTCTCAGTAGGAGGAGCGCAGGTGGAAATAATAAAATGAATAATGGTCCATTTAGCGGCTGCAGTTTCTGTTCATGCTGGCTCACTCTCGCTGTGTCGTGGCTACTGGGACACTTGTAGTGAAATAAAACAGAGCCATCTTTAATGTTATCAGTAACAGCTGCTCTCTGACTGCTATGACAAGTCAGAATACCGTCTCGTTTGTAACAGGCCTGTTAACACAAGAAACTGCCAAAGTAAGACATTTTACACAGAAGACAATTGAAAACTTAAAGGCCCCTCAGAGGCTTTGTACTTCCCACACAGGTGTGCTCACATAGCGTGCCTGGTTAAAGCTCTTCTCTGGAATAGGTGGGATCCGTCCCTCCAGGATCTCCCTGGCTTTTGGGGGGGGATTGTTGCTGCTTAAAATGCCTGATTTCATGACAGCTGATGGGCTGTGTTCAATGCACATTGCAAAGTTTTAGGCATTTCTTTTTTGCCATAAAATTTGACTCTTTTGTATAAAGCATTCACTCCATATTTAAATGTTTTATTTGAGACATTTTTCTATTCCTATACACATTCCTCACGTACACCCACACACACACACACACAGAGTGGACAGAGGAAAGCATGCCGACCATTTGAGAGCGGTCAAAATGATGCCCTGTCCACACTAATGCGGATGTTTTGCAATTTGAACTTTCTCCTCTGAGCTTGGGCCTCTTGTCCACACGCAAACATCATTTTTAGTCACTGAAACTGAGATTTTTACTTTTTCAAAGTGCAGATTTGTGCACATGCCCTTTGTTACTTTGTGTAATGAACATGCTCCGGTTTCTCTCTATGTTTGGTTAGCACATTTAAAAAGTGACCTGTTGTGTTTTCAGCGTCCACTTCTAAAACATAAAGGATAGTAAATGTCTTTCCAGTTAGGTTCTGATGTGCTAGTTATAGTAATGTGCGCTGAAATGTAGATAAAGAAATGTGTAGTCGGAAAGCTGCAGCCTCAAACTTCAAACCAGTCCCACTATCATTTACCACAGACCTTTGTTAGCGGAACAAATTGAGTGACCTTCACTCTACCTTTAACCATCTTTGGACTTTCAGCTACCTTTGTGTTCGCCACAGCTCATTTGGATATCTTTGCTGAAACTACCTCCAATTACAGGAATTTTCTCTTTAGCTACTTTAAAAAGACAGCCCCAATTCTTGTATTACCTCTATTATCTCACGGTCAAGGCACTTAGTCCAACACTAAATTACATCTTCCTCTCAGGCTTGCCAGCCACTCATTGCCGCCAGTGTCTTTCCAATTCTTTTTCTCCTTTCTGCCTCTATCTTACTCTTGCACGCTGCCTTTTCTTCACAACATTAATTACCATGAGGAGATGGCACTCATTGCTTCGGCATTACAGCAGGCATATTCAACAAATGCGCGGCCTGATGAAGTGTCCGCATCGCGCTGCACCGTGATTTATCACTCATTTCTGCCACAGTGCTCGGGCCGATAACTCTTTTTCTACACCATTAGCCGCCACGACGCAGGTCCCACACACAGACAGGGGACATGTCATTTGTATTGATGCAGGCTCAGTGTGTGACGAGTGACCTCAAATGTGATGGGAGGACCCGACCTCAGAGAAACATTATACAATCGTTTGAATTGTGAAATATTATATAGTCGGGTTATATGAGAAGCTACATTAAACGCACATGAGTGGGTACTGTATGTGCATGTGCCAGTGGGCAATAAGCATGTGCACACTGTCCAGCTGAGTTGCTCCTTAAGTTCTACACCAATGCTTTTCTCATACTTCCACCTACACTGACTCAAGGGTTTAATGCCAGCGGATCCCTTCATACAGAGTCATGACAAGGTTTCATCTGCACATGACATGTAAATCACAGGAGTAGTCAAGTGAACGTCCTTTATAGAGTGAGCGTAAAATCTCTAACAAGATATAACAGATATCACAGTCGCTGTCGTTTTTTTCCAGAGGCAGTGAAGGAAAGATTTTGGAGGAAAGCAAGACAGCTGAAATCTGAAATAGAGGCAGACAGACAACAGAAAAGGAATGTGTGAGACATATACCTGGGCTAGGACGGAGTTACATGACTCTCTACCTAATTATGTCCTGTCTAGAACACTGAGATCATCTGCAGCAAGTCTGTTAGAGGTTCACAAGTTGAGGAACAGACTGCGAGAGAAGCCTTCAGCCTTTAACTAGATCTTGCACTTGACAGCACTCCTGCGCTCTTATATTTTTTATCGTCTTCTTTCTTTTTATGCTTTTTAATTCAATTTAAATTCATGTCATTTTAACATGTTACGTTTCTTAAAATCTGTTCTCTTATTTATTTTAATGTTTTTATTTTAATCTGTATGTAAAGCACTCTGAGTGCATATATTGTATGAAAGATGCTATTCAAATTAATTTTATTATTATTATTATTATTATTATTATTATTATATATACCTCTTTTACACCAAAGTTAGCAGGAGTACCTAGATTAAATCTTTTTTAAAAAGGCGATTGACTCCTTTCGATCGGAGCTGGAGCAAATTTAAAACCTGTGGCTGACATGGGTATGAATGCCGATTGTATCCATTCCCACTGCACACAAAATCCAGATGTTAGTGTTTTTTTTCACCAGTAAGGGACCATAGATTTGAGTGAAATGAATCAAAAGGGGGTATCATGCACAAACAGGTTGAGAATGAGGTTAAAAAAAGATATTAAATGTGTCCTTTATCGGTTTAAATTAGTCTGAAGTCAGAGATGGCAGGAGTCTCTAATCCTCTCTCCCTCCGGCCCTGAATCACCTGCCATCCACAAAGTCACCGTCCATCCCACAGGAAAACACTCATTACAGGCTGCCACTACGTTTGACTGCATCTCTCTCCATAACCTTGAAACACTGTTCACTCAGCCAAAAACACTTCAATCCAGCAGGAGCGCCGGGTCAATTGAGTCAATGTCGAATGACTCCTTTCTCCCAAAGGCACCGAAATTGACATTTTCTTTTTTTCGTTTTTGGGAGAATGTTCCAAGGACAAATGTAGGTAGATCACATGGAAACATAAAGCAGCGAAGGTGTGACTATGTGTGCCTTGATCCCAGGGGAGCGAGCTGAGAGAATAAAAAACCTCAAACAAAAGCGTTGCCCGGAGAAACATCCCGCTGAGTCTGTGTCCTTGAAGACTTGCGTAAAGATGTCCTGGATACATGGATTGTACAATATGAGTATCTGTCACATACTCGCTGAAAGACACAACCAAAGATGTCAGCGCTCCAAGACACGAAAGTTTGCCGTTTCATCCCGTCTTTCCTTTCAAGTTCAATGATATTTCACTGATTTTATTTTGTTTGAAGTAGTTGTTTGAATAAGGACTTTTCAAGGCATCATTGCGCTGTTTTTTTCTCCAAATATAAACAATTTAATACTTGAAACAGACTTTTCTTTAAATTATTAATTAAAAAAACAACCTCTTGGCTACTCAAAATATATTCACCTCATGTAGCCCCGCTTACTTTACCCTTTTCAGGTTCGAACTAGATTTTGTGAAGACTTCCGCTAAAAAGCCGGTAGAACAAGGACGTGTAAACAGAGGCATATAATAAAAAATTTTACACGTTAGTTTGTGGGAAGTTCGCAGACATGGATCACGCTGTCAGTACATGGGAGCATACTTTTTCAAACCTGCGACGAACAGATCCTGTAAAAGTATCGCACCCTTCAAGGATCGTCAATAGCGACTGGGAGGGTGACATGAGAAAGTGTTCAGAAGTAACAGGGATATACTTGATTATTTTGTGCTGCACTGAAGTCTCCCATTATCTTCACAGAGGTAAGGTAAGGTGGAAGTTGGGGTGCTGAGGGGACTGCAGCACTCCCCCACTGGCAAGGGGGTGTAACTGCAAGTTAAAAAAACCAAAACCACTATTTTTCTTTTAAATATTTGGTTTCATTTTTCGAACATTCAGTACATTTTCAGTGTAGCCAATGCACAAATGTGTAGGTGTGACTTCTGATAAAGAAAAGTGTGAATTGTGGATAGCTGAAAATGGTCCTACTCTGCTTTTACATACGAGTTGGTGTTCTTGTCTCCTTTCTGTTATTGTGTAAAATGTTCGAATGTTGTTGCCCATTCAAATGAATACTAAAATCATTACTGTTGCGCTGCTGCTCTGCATTTAATATATCATGATTATACAGCTCCGACCAACTTTGAGCGTCTCTGAGAATATGTGAACTAATTTGAAATGCATCACACATTACTTTTTCTAATCTCATGCATTGGATGTGACTTTCACACTACTCCGCAGTGCTGACCCTTAATAATAAATCTGATCTGAATTTTTCTGCTGGTTCATTTGTAATGGGAAGTATAGCCAAAGAAAACACAGCACAGACCAAATTATGTCTAGGGAGACAACTCACAGAGGAGGGGAGCTGTAGCTAATTTCATGCCTTGTATTTTTCTGTCATGCATGGCTAATTCACGGTTCAGGCGGGCGCGATGAAGCACACGCCCTGTGGTCTTCCACAGCCAACCCCCTATTCGCCAAGGGCCTGGAGTGGTGGAGCCTGAGCTATCTTAATGTGAGGGAGGGTGGGGGGGCATTTGCAAATCCATACTGCAGTTTGCTTTTATACAGCACTAATTCGGAGAGAGGCCGATAAAACCAGGGGTGAGACAGTGGTGGCAGTTCCATTTGGGTTCGCTACCCTTGACTGGCTCTGAGATGTAAATGACTATCCACCCCCACCGTCCAGTGTGCCTGCTCTGGTTGCTCACCATTTGTAATTTAATACCTTTTGACAGAGTAGACTTTTTGGCTGGGAAAATATTTTCGAAAAATCCACTTCATCATGCTCTAAAATTAGATGTCTGTTTTAAGGAAATGGTTTATTTATGCACGTGTAATGTGGGAAAACCTTTTATTTACTTCCCTGGAACGTGAGAAGATTGATACCACTAGTAACTCAAGGAAAAAAATTTAATAATTTAAATACCAAATCTTTAAAAAATACTTCATCTTTATTTTCCTGTAATCATTCATCGCAGATTATCAACTGTCAGCCTACAGTTTAGAGGAATTTACTTACCATCCTCCCATCCATACTGTTGAGCTATGGGATTCACACGCCATCTAAATCTGAACCCAGGTTACTCATAATCACTCAGACCCTTCCTGGGGTCGGTTCCGCAGCAGCCTGTACCTGTTGTAGACATCTTCAAGAATCGGACAGGACCCCTTCATGTAGGAATGGAATGGCTCTCGCTCTGAAGCTATACTTACTGACATAAGAAAATATGAATGCTTTACTTTCAGGATCTCTGACTGGTCTCTGAATCTTAGACTTTCAAACAAATACAGACAGACCAAATTCATATCAAATCCTGTTTAAACAACAGGCAGGCAGACCCCATAATGTCAAAGTAAGACTATTACTTAGATAAGTGATGGTAATGCAGGCTAATTGGTGACATTTTATTTGCGTTGTTCAGAGCCAGGCTAGCTTTCCCACTTATTCCAGTCTTTATGCAGAGATACTAAGGTAACCAGCTGCTGGCAATAGCTGATTTTCTCAAAATACAGTGGAGGAAATCTCATGTTGAAGTGAACCGATTATTTTGGTTATTATATATTTCTCTTAATAATGTATCAGTTTTGGACTGATATTCCAAAGGGTTTTAGTTGCATACACAAACATTATCATTAAATACCAACTCACAAGGTGGAACAAAGCCTGAATTTCGCAGCTGTGTCTCTCTACCTCGGGAGACGTTGCCAGCTGATCTGCTACCAGGTACGTGTAGAGCACAGCTGCACATCCTACCTCCCGTCTCCTTCACCTGTCGAAAGCAGTTAGGGCGGAGTGGCCCCGTCGCACCGCACACCAACATGGAAACATGTTGTCTGGTTGCTGTGGAGAGGGCGGCTGTCTCTAGGTGAACCTCCGGGGGCACTTATTATGATAATGAGGCCCATTTTAGAACACTGGCCGCCTGTGGTGGGGTAGTTAATGCAAGAGTTGAGGGAGCACGGGTGGAGAGGGTGAACGGAAGAAGTGGAGATGGAGGGGATGTACGGAAAATTGGGGGGGTGGACCACCTCGGGGGACCTCCATGCATAAAGATGGAAGCACAGGGGCCAAAGTTGCCCCAACAAATCAATCAGACAGTGGTTGGAGGGCGCAGCTGGCCGGGCAGTTCCCCAACTGTGACAGGAATATGTCCCTCTTACAGCTGTGTGTGCTCTTGTACAGCTATCTTTGTGAGGACCAGTTTGAGTCTACAACCTACGGAGTGAGGACATTTTGGGAAAGTGAGGACCTTTTAGGCGGGCTTCACTTTGTGACCCCCCCTTTAATGGACTGGTTAAGGGTTAGGGTTAGGGATTTAGTTTGGATGGTTAGGATCAGGGGATAGGAAATGCATTATGCCAATGAGTGTCCTCACTAAGAGAGCTGTACAACGTGTGTGTGTGTGTGTGTGTGTGTGTGTGTGTGTGTGTGTGTGTGTGTGTGTGTGTGTGTGTGTGTGACCATGATATCCACTGATGCCCACAAACGAGTCATCCACCTCAACATACACACTTTAATTTACACACTAGAGTGTTATAATTTTATGATTCTTGGTTGATCGACAACCCTCAACAACAGATGTTTTGGCATAACTTATGCTTAAGCTGTTATGGGTGATGCGGGTTGGATTCCTGGATTTATAAGACGAAAATGTGACATGATGAGACTGTTGAATCGTTTGATTATGTCTGAAGACCGGGTCAATGAGAAAATGTTTCTTTGGAGTAAATTGCCCAATTCTCTCTGGGCTACAAGCTGTTTTGGAGGAAACTAAATCTCCATATATGTAGAAGGAGTTCAATATTCAACTTGAACACAATTAAAAGAAATTCACTTGCTACATTTGAAGAAAATGGTTCAGAGATATTGATTTAAAACCAAAGTTACAAACATATATTTAAATCAAGCACAGTTATGGCACTGAATCTTATGTTACAGCAAATTTATCGAGGGGTCAAAGGTGTTTAGTTGTACAGCTGAGAGCAGGAGTCCTTCCTCTGGCCCTCGACGTTGGTGGATTTAAAAACATCCCTGAGGACAACAGGCTGTCTCACACTTTCTTCTCCCTTGCCTGTATTATAAGTTGAGATTGGCTATATTAGAAGAAATGTGTGTTCAAAATCAAGAAATGTGCTGGTGCACTGATGATGACAGAATGGAACGGTTGTTTGGTTTCTTGCTTAAGTTGAGCTGAGCACATATAGTGTGCATGACACAATAATGAAAATCAATCAATCAATCTATCCATCTATCTACAGCTATTTTTGCTGTTCCAAGAGATACAATATCTATAAAAGCTTCTACAAGTTCCCAATGAGTTCGATTTAGAATATCCTCCGATTTTAAGCTCTTCATTCTGGAGCTGAATTGTATTGCCTTTGCTGAGCGTTAACCGGAGCAGGAAATGAGGCTGAACTGCAGATGCTCGTACTTGCCTTTCAAATCCTTCGAGGGATCTGTCTCAAATCTGGAGCGATACATATCTACACCACCGGAGACACTGCCGTTACTCACTATCAGCACCCTTCATCGAGCGACATGCTCCGGAGATTAACCCATATGTGCTGCGGCTCCTACCAGCGCCATCTGTATCTCGCCTTCCCCTTCTCAAGGTCAGATCGGCGTGGAGGCACAGGAGCAACCAGCGACTGGGGTTGATCACAGAGCTCTGCACGCCTGTTTATTTGAACACATGCGGCAGTGTGACTAATCGTGTAAAAAAGAGCTGAGAGCATTTTAATTAGCTGCCGTTCACCCTCTCACAAACAAGCTCTTTGCAAGTGACAAAGCAAGTTTGACTCGATTAGTAAATTATTGACTTCCTCTCCAAATTGGGAGGCCAATGATGGGACTGCTGGTGCTGATGGGAGTTCACCTCCCTCCGAGCATCCTGAATGAGATGTGTGCACATTGCAAGTTGGAGAATGTCCAAATACAGAAGGGAGAGAGGAGGGTGCAGTATCTCAGACAGCCTGCCTGCTGATGTAAAGAGGCACTGACTGGCCGATGCTGACTCTCTCTCTTTCTCTCTCTCTCTGGTAATGCTTTCTCTGGCACTCACGCAGAACTGCGCACAAGCACACGCTGAAAAAAAAAAAAAAAAGCTACAAAGATACAGCATCATCTCCCCTTTTCAACGTCTGCCTCTTTCTCATGCAAAACAGATGCAGTGTAGTAGAGCCCAGAGTCATCGAAACACCTGCAGGCGTCTCTGTTGTCACTTGTGAAAGTGTGTGTGTGTGTGTGTGTGTGTGTGTGTGTGTGTGTGTGTGTGTGTGTGTGTGTGTGTGTGTGTGTGTGTGTGTGTGTGTCCGAGGCTGACAACCCAGGTTTGAGTGGTGCTGCCATCTAGTGGTAAATATATAAACTGAAGCACACTCGCATGACATGGCTCAACATGGGTGAATATATCACATGCTCCTTCCTTCCTTCATTTGTGAATAAGGGGAACATGCTCTTATGTAATCAGGAGAAGCTTCTTACATTACAGGCTGCTGGGAAGTAGTATTTGAAGTGTAAATGTGTTCATGGCGTGTGTATCACTAAATGCACACACACTGGATCATCCATTCTGCTGCAGATTTAATCATCCAAGTGTGACCTCAGAAGGAAAATAGTTGTAATGTTGCTGCAATGCTTCATATTGAGCTGAATTACATAGCTCTTATTTTGAAAAGAACTAGTGTCTACAGATTGTGTCAATTGCTTCACTGAAATAGTTGACATGCGATGTATGAGAAATAACTGTAAAGTAGTTCATTCAAACTTATAAATCACACACGCGAGCAGTTTCATTTTATTAAAGACAATGAATATGAAATCTATACCAGGTAGGATGAACACAAAGTTCACTCTGCACCATAGACTGTTTATAAAAAAGCTCTGCACACAAGCTCCAGCACACAATCAATAAAAAGGGACAGTGTTTGAGAAGGATTCACTAATGAAAGGGAATCATTCTGAAGTCAATAGCAAACAGGTATGTTTAGAACAGGCACTGCTCTATAGTATTTTCAATAAAACAGAAGAAATATTGGTTTAAATTTCTACCTCAAAGTTCATCATGCAAATCCCCTCCTCTTCCTGCTCAGTGCTCCCCTCCCTTTAGATTTCAGGCTCCCCTGGCAGTGCCTGCAGTTTGTTTAGCCCTCATAAGCTGTGTGAGCCCTCCACTGACCTTGTTTGGCCCCATCGTTCTCTGGACTCCATCCCGGTGCCAGTGAAGAGCGACTCCAATCTGGGAGGGCCACATATAGCGCTGCCCCGCAGCTTCAACATCACTGGGTTGAGGTCACTGTTAAAGGTTAAGGAGAATTTAGCAGCCATTAAAACAACTTGCATTTTGTCTTTTAACCATTCTGTAATTCCGCACTTTCACCTCCTCTATATAGAAGATACTCCAAAATAACCAGGAAAATTGATTGTAGAGAAAGACAGTCTGTGAACAGTATGCATAAACCAGTGAGCACACACACAGCAGCTCTCCATATCTTTCTCCTGGATTTAAGGTGATAAATTGGCTTGAAATACAGGAACACACATCTATGTAATCCAAACTGATCCCTTCATCCGAACAGCTGCAGAGGGTAAGAGTATGACAAAATTCACAGTGTAACCACGTTTGACGGTTGAATGGAAATAGACGTCTCCCTGCCATCTATGATCGGGGTTGACACGCAGTAAAGAAGCCTTATGAGATTCAGGTGGAGGACTGCGGTGTAACAATGAATAAGCAAAGTGCCACGATAGCACCGCTTCACTTTGTCAAATGTGATGCGGCTCTGGCACCAAACGTCCTCTCGAGTAGCTCAGATTTTGTGTGCGGGCACGCATATTATGCATGCAGTGTGTGTGGTCCACGTATTACTCATGTTGTGGGGACCTAAATATGTTTACACAGTCACATGAAAAGGACTTGTCTTCCTTATGGGGACAAAAAGCCCCCATGATGTAAATCATTACATTTTAAGGTGAAGACATGTTTTAAGTTTATTAGGTTTAGGGTTAGGTTAAGGTAAGATTCAGGATTATAGGCAAGCCGTATTTATGCTTAAGGACAATGTGAGAAATGAATGCAAGTCATTATTATGTCCTCCTAAGGGGGGTGTGTGTGTGTGTGTGCGTGTGCGTGTGCGTGTGTGTGTGTCTACGCGTGTGTACACTAGACTGGTAACTGGCAGGCTGCTGACCCACTTTGATGATGTTTTCATTTTTCATTCACTTCCCGCGAGGAGCCACAAGGTTTTAGCTTTCTCTTCACTTCTCTCTCGTCTTCTTCTTCCCGTTCTCCACCCAGTATTTACCTGATGATAATTGTGACATGAATCATTTCCGACAGGGTGGAGCTCAGCTTTGAGAACAAACTCCCGCGACAGAAGCCTGGAAGAGGAAGGGAAACTTTCTTTTGATTCCCGCAGCTCAGGAAACTGATGAATTTCCAAGTGCTCCATGCATCTCTGTGTTTATTTTTTGAATGGGAGCATGAAATATTGCATGTGGGGAGAAGACACTCAAATAAAGATTGTGACACAAAAATGTAGGTTAATATTTCTTTCATTGTAAATGAAAACTATAGATGTGTACAAAATATATACATGGATAAACATGTATAATTAAAAGATCACAAGAAAAATAACCCACAGTACGGTAAATGCTAAATTGACTGTATTTATATGGAGCTTTTCCAGTCTTTATCGACCACTCAGAGCACTTTAAACTACAACTCGCATCCCCCCATTCACACACATTCATACGCTTTCTCTATCACAAACCATTCACACACCCAGGGGCAATTTGGGGTTCAGTATCTTGCCCAAGGACACTTCTGCACGCAGACTGGAAGAGCTGCGGATCGAACTACCAACCTTCCAGTTAATGGACTACCCACTCCACCTACTGAGCCATTTAGAGAAAAAAATATCAATATCTTGCATTTCTGACCCATTTTCACTATCACATTAGAATCTATGCTGAGGGCAATGCTTCACCTGCACTATAATATCACCATGACCAACATACATTAACGTGATGCTCCCTGTCTCTCTGGATATGTCTTTCAGGACCTCTATCTCTGAAGCTATGCAGCAATTTCACTGCTGAACGAAGATCAAGTCTCTTGATGACATTATCCTTCTTTAGTGGCCAAGGTTCCCTATTGCTCCATCCGACACAGTGAAGGCACAGGACTCAATCTTTTCAAAACGGTCAGAACTTTTTATGATTCTGTCCTCAGCTCACTGGTTTGTAGATTTGTGCCCATTGAAGGTCTTAGTGGAGTTGGTTTCAACCTTCTCCTGCAACTAACTGCCCAATTCAACTAACTTCCCAATTCTAACAAGATTATATTCAGCGTGTCTGTCGGTCCCATTTGAGAAATACTTGCAAATTGATGCAAAGTTCAGGCATTTACATTTACCTCCGCCAAGGAGATTATGTTTTCATCATTTTGTTTGTTGTTTGTCTATCTGTTAGTCAGGAGGATAATGCAAGAACTTCCAAATGGATTACGACGAAACTTGCTGGAAGGATGTGGTATGTGTCAATTTCGGGGATGATCTGGATCAGGGGGCGGAACCAGGATCTTACTCTGTGTGCCGTTAAATGTTTCATAACGTGACGGTCGGACCTTGGCAGCGGTACGTGCCCTCTGAGTGCCCTTCGATGAGTTTTTTTTTTTTTTTATGTTTTTCCACTGCATTATGTATCTATGGCTCGGGTTCTCTTTCAGCTTTACCTCCATTTGCCCTGCTCCCTCTGTGCCCTGCAGTGACATTGGAGGTGGACCGTGTTGCGGTATCACACAGCATGTGCTGCTTCCCTGTGCCTCGTGCCCTGCTACTGCTGGGAGCACTGACATAGCCTCGAGCATCATGGCTCTCTGACACAACCCCATCTCATGCAGCCCTGCTTGCAGCACGTGGATGCCCCCTCCCGAACGCCTCATGACAGAGACAATGTAAACCATTTCCATAGCGGACATTTAATCGGATCAGTTTATTGCAGTAAATGCTGATTCTCAGAGAGGACAGAGGCAGACTCTGCCTTACAGCCCTGGTCTTTGGTTTGTAAACCACACTCAAGTGACTTAAGCCACATGTTATATATTTAATTCAATTTAGCGGAGAAACAATGGCTGCTCCATCATCCGCAGCAGTACCAGGGGGGGGCAGCCAGAAGGGTCTAGAGCTCCTCAATGCCAGACATAAATGAACAGAGAGGCAACCAGATGATTAGGGTTATTAAAAAATGTCTTGTCCCGTGCCACAGCTCGGTGATTGATCTCCTTTGACGTGTCCTTTTACCCTGTGTCACATCAATAAACAACGTCTCTGCTGAGAGACTGACAGACTGCCTCCATGTCGGGGAGAAATGGAGAGGATAGGAAGAGAGCAGAGACAGAGGAGACGGAGAGATGGAAATGATGCTGACAACCAGACAAAAGCATTAGCACTGGAAGGAAGGGGGAAAGGAAGGAAGGAAGGGGGAGAGAGAGAGAGAGAGAGAGAGAGAGAGAGAGAGAGAGAGAGAGAGAGAGAGAGAGAGAGAGAGAGAGAGAGAGTCCAAATTCCGAGCAGGGCTGTGACTTTTATTGCTGATCATTACAGCAGGAGAGCCTGAGTCAAGATATTTATCAAATTCATCACAACAGAAGGGTCCGTTACATAATTCTCCTTCTCCACGAGTCGTTCTGTGATCTTTTATGTTCCTCCTCTGTTCAGTGGACTCTACTGAAACCTTAATGGTGACTGACACAAGAACAGCTTGAGGGCCTCCTCATCTATTTTACACAGAATAATATCAGCTACCCTTCCTGCTCACACTGCGTCATTGCTCTGTAGAACCAGGTAGAATCAGTTGCTGCTAAAAACAACAACAACAAACAAAAAATAGAAGAATGTGAGCCATATTCACACTGCAGGAGTAGCTCTGGTGTGGAGTTATATCAACCAAGTGCTTACATGACCTTGTCTGCAGTGTCAAAACCATCAATAGGCAGCAGTGGTGGGATAAAAGTAGATCTAAGCCTGGGTGTAAATAATATACTTCTTCTTCTTCTTCTTCTTCTTTGTTCGGTTTATTGATGGGTGGCAACCGATGTCAAGGTGCATTACCGCCATCCACTTCTACCCACTCTATTCTCCCCTTATTGCCGGGTATCTTCTGCCTAACAATAAAATTGTCCGTGGCTGGATTTAATTTAACCACGTTGCCTGCCTGAACCACTACACTTTCAGGGTCCTGGTGTTGTGAACGCTGGACCACTGCCACACAGTCATGGTGTACTGGGGCACTTGAACAGAACCGAGCCATTGTTAATGTTGTTTGTAAAACCTCTGCTTTCCCTTAAGACAAGTCAAAACGCTGTGGGGAAAAAAGGCCTGTTTGTTACTCGCTGATTTCACCCGACTGCTGTATTAACGACTCAGGGGCTATTTCACACTCTCTAAATTAAAAAAACTAAATTAAACTAAAGAGCTTTATAAGTATCTTCTTCCAGTGTTGATATGATAAGCTGAACCAATACCTCTTTTTTATTTATGTATCTATTAATTTAGGGGGTTGTTTAAAGGTTCAGTGTGTAGAATTTAGTGACATCTAGCGGTTAAGCTGCATGTTGCAGCTGAACACCCCTAACCCCTGATTGTTACTTTACACTGTATATACCGGTATAATTACATTTATATTTTCTGTATATCTGTTCTATATTTATATATACTTCTTTATATTCCTTCACCCAAGTACAGCATGCTACTTATTTGATGCCTTTCTGCTGCTGTAACATTGCAATTTCTCCATTGCGGGACTAATAAAGGACTTCTTATTCTTATTCTTATAATTTTACCTCTGAGACAGTGATCACAGATGAACACCATGCTGTCATTTCTATTCTACCACACTGAGAAAGCCCACAGTGGCCCAAGTGTTGAAGTAGGATATTGTTTGATATGATATGTATGTATTTAAACTAATATGATGCATTGTAATTGTTTGATCTCGTTAAGATAATAATAACATTTCATTAGAAAACATAGTAGATGATGGCGGCTGGTCAACGAAAACCGTAAACCTTGCGATCGTGTAAAAATAAACTAACAGGAAAAAAAAGCGAAGCAGATTCTGATTCTATCTCAAACATTAACGGTCCGTCCTGGCATCGCGCATGCGCAGGTCTCCACTGAGGAAGAAAGGAAAATGTCTCTGACGAGGTGGGTGCTGCGTCGAGGCTTTTTGTGTTTTTATTGAAGCAAATTGTGGTTGTATGCAATTTCCAGTCCGTGTTTAATGGTGTTTATACTGTGTTTAATGTTTTGATTTGATGTTACTGGTCTGCTGGTCCGTTTTCTGCTTTTAATCGATGCCAATAGCATCCGCTAACGTATAGCATACGTATCGCATACGTCTGAAGCTAAGTGTTTAGCATTAGCCAGCTAGCTTAACAGCGCATGGATATTCCCAAGTTTATCCATTGTATGTTAGCGAAGTGTCAGCCCTTCTCTTAGTTTGACTAAACTGGTGTGTAGTGACGGCAGTTAGTTAGCTAACACTTTTAACGCTTCTGAATAAAGCACCGTGTTATGTCGGCTAATGCTAGCTAGGCCTCACAGCAGCTGCGCGACTACGTGGGAAACAAAGTGACTGATATACCTGTTATTGTGTGTGCAGCTTCCTACCTTCGCCGACCCAGCTGTCCCAGGACCAGCTGGAGGCAGAGGAGAGGATCCAGGCCCAGAAGTCCTTCTCCAACGCCCTGGTTTCGTCCCTCCGAGAGCCCCCTCAATACGGACAGAGGAAGAGCTGGGTGCCGCGTGCACTCGAGGTAAATAAGTTAATCGCGGGTTACACATCTCGCTTTAAGAGCACCGTTCAAGATTGGAGGTGGTTTCTCATTTCTTTGGAGGTGGTTCTGGGGGATTTCGTATGATGTCATGACACTGAATGTAGAAATGAATGTTAACATTAATCACCTTGGCTGTAAAAAATCTGTGCTTCTGCAGGACTTTGGAGATGGAGGAGCTTTCCCAGAGATCCATGTGGCCCAGTTTCCCCAGGAGATGGGCCGGAAGAAGAAGACGTCCAATGCCCTGGCGGTGCAGGTGGATGCAGAGGGAAAGGTCAAATATGACTCCATCGCCAGACAAGGACAGAGCAAGGATAAGGTAGACCACCGGTTACTGCTTCAGCTGTCGCCTCAGTGCACATATAGAATGTATCCGTGCGTAACTTGACTTTTGAAATTATTGGACTGATCAAACTTGGTCTGAAGATGGTAGTACACAAACATTAATTGTAGAGACACTTTTCTTTCTATGAAGTTTGTATGAGTGACCTTTTAATATAATACATGCTTCGCGATGGTGTATTCCCCCTGTCATTTACAGACTACACACTTCATTATGATGCACACTGTCAAAACAATCCATGGTTATGGTGCATATCATGTTTTGATATCATTATGAAAACGATGACTTCCTCAGTCTGCTATAATTTCTTATCTTTCCTTGTTGCAGGTGATCTTCAGTAAATACACAGACCTTCTGCCAAAGGAAGTGCTAAATGAAGACACCCCAGAGCTACAGAAGCCTGACGAGGAGGCGGTGAAAGAAGTAAGACATATTGGAATTTGTTTGTATGGAAAAACTGTGACACATGCTGTTTACTTACAGAACCAGTTGATCGTGAGATTTTAAATTTGACTGCTCAAAGATCATTAACCCAGGCCAACTAATTGTATCCATTGTTTACTGGAAAGTTAAAGCTGATGATGGTGTGTGATCATATCTGTCTTCTGCTCTGTAGAGTTGAGTAAATTATGTAAATGTGACAAGTGGAATTACAATCAGAAACATAATGCTTTTGGTAGTGTTTTATTCATTTTTACCTTTACTGAGTTATGAGGCTAATGTGAAAATGTGTTAACATCTTTACATGTTCATTGTTGTGTGTAGCTTACAGATAAGACTCGGGCTGCCTTGGACAAGCAGGTGTCTCAGAAGATTGCTGCAGCTATGCCTGTAAGAGCTGCAGACAAACAGGCTCCTGCACAGTACATCAGGTATGTAGTGGAAGAATGAATCATCATAATAATAATCATACATTTTATGTATTTAGCACTTTTAACACTGCTCAAAGACATTTGACATACCATTAAAAAAGAAAACTAAAAATGTTGAATACACAACATAATCACACATTGAAATATAAAATACATGTCACATCACACATTAGAATAAAAAACGCATGTCATATTCACATTAAAAGTAATTCTAACAATTTCAACACAATTTAGAACAAAGATTTAGAAGGGACAGATGGATTGTTTTACAACTACGTTCATATATTAATGGGGGATTGAATAGTGTGATGACAAAGGTTCACAGTTATGACATCAATTGTTATGAAACACATAAGTTGGTACTATTAATTCATTTGTATTTTTGTATGTGAGGGAAGATAAAAGTTGTATCCATGTTGACCCACTTCTTCTGCTTTGTTCTCTCTTCAAGATACACCCCATCCCAGCAGGGGGTAGCTTTTAACTCTGGGGCCAAACAGAGAGTGATCCGCATGGTGGAGATGCAGAAAGACCCCATGGAGCCTCCACGTTTCAAGTAAGTCAACAACCTGTCTCAGAACAGCATGAAGTCATGTGTGACGACTGGCTTGATAGATTATTTAATATAATTAGAAGAATTACTATGTTCAGACACAGTTTGTTAAAAAAGTCTTAAAAAATAAAGCCTCATATTATGGCCAAAGGAAATCTGAAGTTCACAGTTAAATAAAGATATTTTTGTACAGATCTTCTTTTTTTTTATATATACCAGAATGTAACATAGAAAGAGTTTAAGGTCATTTGTTGTAATTGTCTTTCTTTTCAAACTGGGTAGTAATTACACACTTGAATATGTACCTCTCATTTTAAAGAAAATAATTAAGTTGTATTATTGTGTGTTTCAGGATCAACAAGAAGATTCCCAGAGGCCCCCCCTCTCCTCCTGCCCCTGTCTTGCATTCTCCAAGCAGAAAGGTACCGTTACACATTCGAGAAAAAAAATTGGCCGTGTAACACATTCTGCTTTTACTACTACACTGATGCATTTAAAATAAAGTTACTTGCATTGTACAAAAGAGAAGATCTTTGACCTAAATGTCTTCATTTTTCTTTAGATGACAGTGAAGGAACAGCAGGAGTGGAAGATTCCTCCATGCATCTCCAACTGGAAGAACGCTAAGGTAACGTGGCACCACAATTATTTTTGAACTATTTCTTCTATTTCAAAATTTCTAGAAATGATCATGTATTATCCTGTTGCCCCTTCTCTGCTAATTTCGTTCTCATAATCTCTCTCAGGGCTACACCATTCCTCTCGACAAACGTCTGGCTGCTGATGGTCGGGGGCTGCAAACGGTTCACATCAATGAAAACTTTGCCAAGTTGGCTGAGGCGCTCTACATCGCTGACAGAAAGGTACTGCACCATCCCTCTGATTGATCCGATCAACAGTTTAGGATAATGGCATTGCCTAAAATCTGCACCCTTCAACCCACATTTAAATAACAGTGAAATTCTGTTTGTGTCTTAAGGCCAGGGAGGCTGTGGAGATGAGAGCACAGGTGGAGAAGAAGATGGCCCAGAAGGAGAAGGAGAAAAAGGAGGAGAAACTGAGGGAGCTCGCCCAAATGGCTCGAGACCGCAGGGCGGGGATCAAAAGTCACGGAGACAAAGGTGAGTCAAAGATCAAGAAGTAGAAAAGTTGACTGTTAAGGACAAACGTGTGTGTGTGTGTGGATCTCTGGGCATGTTGAAACTCTGGTGTCAGCACCACCTATTTTCCAATTTTTTTATTCATGTCTTATTTTTGTTCATGCATTTTGAAAGCACTGACTCGCCTAGCAATATCTATATTGACATTATTTGTGATAAATTCTGACAATACCGTATGTCAGCTGGGATTTTGTCTAAATGTGCACTGAAGACAAACAGTTTCTCTTCGCCTTGTCTTCCCTCTCCTGCTGTGCATAACATTTTCCTTTTCTCTACTACTACATCTTCATCTACAACCCACCTCTACTTCTTCTCATCAGTTTTCTCCTTTCTTCCTCCAATTCTTTCAGTCCCGTGTTGCTTTTCACATCCTATTTCGGCTGTAATATTCCACGTCATATGTCCTCATGTGGTTTCCTTTCTGTTTTCAAAATTTCCTTTTTGTGTTTAACGTGGCAGGTGGCGAAGACGGCGAGGCCAGGGAACGTGACGAGATCCGCCATGACAGACGGAAAGAGAGACAACACGACAGGAACATTTTGAGGGCAGCTCCTGATAAGAGGTGATGGACACGCACTATAAAACACACCGCATGTGAACTCACCCACCCCTCTTTTCAATACCCACAGATACAGATGTACTGCTCACTGCTGAATCATTCATGCATCTGGCAGAAATATTGAACTAAGCATGTGTGATCAGTGTGTGTTTGTGTGTTAGGTCTGTGTGCGCAGTGGCAGGTTGTCGATTGATTGAATTGTGGTTCCCTGGTTGAGTGGAGGGAAGTGAAATTCAGATGAGAGCTCATTACAGACACAATTCCAGCTGTCTGACGGCACAAACCTTGTTATCTTAAAATTGCCTTTCACTTAACTTTGAGATGGCTGTTTGCTGAAAGACAGTCCCCAGTTATTTAATGAAAAACTCAAACACTTTTTTTAATCATAAATTGAAGCCCCAATGACATAATCTTTTAAATAATCTTAAATAAACCTATAGGCGTATAAAAATAGATTATTACCTCTGCCAAGTCAAATTTGTTTTTCACCCCTGTCCATTTGTTTGTAAGCAAGATTACACAAGAACTCGTTAAATTTAAAGTGGATGAAGAGCAACGGGTGGATCCCGGAATTTCCACTGTTTAAACAGGGAACAATCCATGGATCTTGATGGGGAAAAATTTGGCACCTTTAGGAAACTGATCTTTTCAGTGTGTAACATTTGGTGCAGCTTGATTGAATTTGATGGGGACTGTTGGGCCTTGGCGGAGGTATACATTCTACTGAGTGACATTCCAGTTAAAATCATGTTAACTACTCTTTAAGTTCATTCACTCAGTTATTTTTTATTTTCTTTTGTGTGTCAATTGCTTTTGTTGCGAATCGTTGCTTCATCTCAGACTCTCTTCCTTGTCCCAGGTCCAAGCTGCAGAGAGACCAGGAGAGGGACGTCAGTGAACTGATCGCTCTGGGGATGCCCAACCCTCGCTCCTCCTCCGAAGCTCAGTACGACCAGAGACTCTTCAATCAAAGCAAGGTTAGAAAGTTTCATACCTACTACAATGTACGTTAACATCAGCTTAGATTATTTGTGTTGATTGGAGAGAAAATCTCTTGTGTACAAGGCTGAATACTGAGCTCCACAATACAAGGAAACATTTGCAAGTTTCCTAGTGTGGACAGCATTTATCCCTTCTTGGGTACTAGAGGAAGCACAGCAAAACTGAAGAAGAATTTATACAGCAGCCATTTCATTGTTGTGCACTGTTCTGTCTCTTATTTTAGTGGCTTACCTTTTCTCTGTCTTTTCAGGGTATGGACAGTGGCTTCGCTGGTGGTGAGGACGAGACGTACAACGTCTACGACCAGCCGTTCCGCGGCAACAAAGACATGGCTTCACACATCTACAGGCCCAGCAAAAATATTGACAAGGACGCCTACACAGATGACCTTGAGTCACTCATGCAAAACAAGTACTTATATTCTTCTTATATTTTTTTATGACTTAATACAGTTATTTGACTTTGTATTCGTATAGTAATATAATTCAATATTGGTTTTTATAGTCATAAACGCAACTAATGATATGGACCAAATGAATGAAATGAAGCTTCTTCTCTTTCAAAAACTTAAATTATTTCTTAAATGGCTAGTTCCATGGCCAGTTTAAAAAACAGTTAATCTTTCATTTGATTTTGATTCATTTGATTTGACTTAATATTTGTCAGACTACTAACAGGACGGCCTACGTTTTAACCTTCTCTAAGATAATTAGAGAAAATAACAAAAGCCCGAATATGTTTAGTCACCAGCTTGTCATTGTCGTCTTTGAATGTTTGGCGGTAACCGGGCGATACACCATTGAGCAAAACATGCTCAAAGGAAATGTTTGCATTATATACATATGTCGCGCAAAAAAAACAACAGCCTGCCAGCATTTAGCTCGTGGCTTCAATCCTATGGGTCCTTTCAGTTTGAGAGCAGGACTTAATGAGTTCACGTTCCTATTTTTTTTAATGCTCGCACTCCAATATCTCCTGCTTGCCCTTAGACTTCCTGTGCTCCAGCTTCAGCTCTTCTCCTCACACTGTGTTGACAAATGAAATTGCTCCACCTTCGTTTTGATAACTTTTTCTGTTGGTGCCGTTCTGATAAAATACAGGTGGGGGAGAAACAGGACAAATACTCTTTTGTTTTTATAGTTGTTAGCAACCGTGTTCCCATTACCTAAAAAAAACTTGATCCTTGATTTTGCTCATTTGCTGGTGTAAACTGGAGGGCAGCGGTGCATGAACCTGGTTAAAGTAAGCGCCTGTATGGTACACTCAAACACATGACGCTAACACCCACAACAAGGGCGGGACTGTTTCACTAGTCAACATTACAAATGGCTTGTTGACATGTTGCACAAAAACTCCAAGCGCAGGTAATCTAAGCACAAGCAGGGTATATTTTAGTGCGGGCACAGGGTTTTGACTGAGATTATTACGAATCCTGAACGTGAAATCCTTAAGTCCTGCTCTCAGACTCTCCTGAATAAAGATGAGAAAACCCTGTACAATTGCTCTGTACTTGCACGAAGATTGCAGAAGGGTGCAGTGAAATTATCCTTTAGTTGCGAGAGAAAACATCCATTTTTGCAGCATATTCTAATATGTTTCGTTTCTTTCCTCCAGCCGGTTTGCTCCTGGCAAAGAATTCTCCGGCGCCGACCACGCGCAGAGGCGGGACGGACCAGTCCAGTTTGAAGAGGATCCCTTCGGTTTGGACAAGTTCTTGGAGGAAGCCAAGCAGCACGGTGGCTCTAAGAGGCCCTCAACCAGCAGCCGCTCGAAGGACGACTACCACGACAAGAAGCGCAGGAAGGAGTGATAGTCTGTTCAGGACGGCTGTAAGAGGCATGGTGGAGGATGTGGCGCCCTTTCCTTTTTTATTTTTTTGTTTTTATTTGTTGCTTATTCAGCTACATTCAGAACATGTTGAACATCCTTACTTAACAGAACATGAATTAACACGTTAAGTTAAGCTAAAGCGATGGATACAGATATATAACAGATCTGCCTCCGTGTCTGACAGTGTCTATGCATAGGTGATATTTGGGCCCAGGAAGTCTGTAGACTTTAGTCGTATGTTTTTTTTTTGTTTTGTTTTTTAAATACATGTATACAGACCCAACATAAAAATCTTCAGGAGTTTATATTTTCCTTTGTCTAATTTGTTCCCAACATTTCCCCCTTTTTTGAGTTGTCCACTTACGTATTTGTGAGCCGTTAAAGCCCATATTTGATGTACAGAGATAAAAAGTAATTCTGTAAGGTGTAAAGCAAACCAGCTGTATAATTCTTGTACATTACCACCAATAAAATTAATTTCATATTGTGTGTAATTGCTAATCTCTCTGTATTTATTATGAAGTATAGTGTTTTGTTGGGCGCCTACAAATCGGTCAACATTTTTCACTAGTTTAGAGCAGCTTAATTCAAACTTTTACAACATAGTGGGAAGTCCATTGGTTATATAATTGATATAGTTTCCTTTTATAATAGTTTTTCCCTATGTTAATAATTTGACTCATAATGCAGCCTATTAACGTCGATGATTGTAAGCCCAAAATGTATTCGGAGAAACCATCAATTACGAAGTGTGAATAGTGAAAAAAAAATGTTTCCCTTCCAGGAATGGGCTCTATGATATTAGATGATGAGAGCAAAATTGTTTCCATTAATTACAATTAATTATGATTTATGCAGTCTGACAGTGTTATTTTCCCGGGGTGCGGAAATATAATCAATGTGGCATTACAGAGCCCAGCAGACTCAAATCTGCACGGTGCCATATTTTACTCGTACATGAACAGGCGGTCAGACAGTTGTTATATGCACATGATAAATGCTTTTTTCAATGGGCCTGGTTTGTAGTCATGGCTTCCTGTATTAGTGCAGTGCCCCAGACCTTTATTGCTGGTCTTTTAGTGCCCATCAGAAAGAAAATATATAATAGCCTTAGAACTGTGAAACAACACTGAGCTAGGAGCTTCAAACCAGGAAGAATCCAAGACAATTGAGGTAAAGATGCTTATGTTCATTGCACTTTTCAAACTTGTCAGCCAACCACAGGTAGCAGCACGAATCTCTGCCTCTCTCAGTGGATGTCTGCACACCACCTGAAAATCAACCTTGACAGACCGAACAAATTTTCCTTCCAGGGAAAGGCTCTCCCACCCATGACCTGACTATTACCTTTGACAACCCCGTGTTAGCCCCCACCCAGACAGCTAGGAACCTGGGTCGTCCACTCGACAGTCAACTCTCCCTTACTGCCAACATTACTGCAACAACCCATTCCTGTAGATACATGCTGCACAACATCAGGAGAATACATCCCCTTCTCAATCAGAAGACGGTGCAGGTTCTGGTCCAGGCTCTGGTCATCTCACGCCTAGACTATTGCAACTCCCTCCTGGCTGGTCTGCCTGCTAGTGCCATCCGACCTCTGCAGCTCATCCAGAATGCAGCAGCTCGACTGGTCTTTAACCTAAATTCACTCACACTACTAACCCCGTCCGTTTCAAAACACTAGTACTTGCGTACCGTGCTGCGAACGGATCGGTCCCAGCCTACATCCAGGACATGGTCAAACCTTACACCCCAGCCCGTCCACTACACTCTGCATCTGCCAATCGGCTTGCTGCTCCCTCACTGCGAGCTAACCACTCAACGAAACAACGACTCTTTGCTGTCCTGGCTCCTAAATGGTGGAACGAGCTCCCCAATGACATCAGGACAGCAGAAAGTCGACACATCTTACGCCGCAGGCTAAAGACACATCTCTTCCGACTATACCTTGAATACAAAAAATCATTATGTATTTAGTAGCACTTATATGGCACTTACATAAAGCACTTTGTAGTTTGGCTTTCCTGAAGAAAATTGTACTTGCTTGATTCTTGTTGTTCTGGGTTTGTACCCTCATGGTTGAATGCACTTATTGTTAGTCGCTTTGGATAAAAAGCGTCAGCTAAATGAAATGTCATGTAAAGTAATATACAGTTTATCCGTCGAGGGTCGCGGTTGGGCTGGAGCAAATCCCAGCAGACATGGGGCGAGAGGCGGGGTCCACTCTCGACAGGCGCCAGCGAATCACAGGATCGACATTAATACTTTTCGCAAAGGATGTTATGTTTTCATTTCATATTTATCTGTTAACAAGAAAAACAATGTGCCAATTTTCTTAAAACCTGTGGCAACGTTGTTTTTTTTGCCACTTTAACATTGTGAGAAGCAGTGGCGGATTTAGGATTTTTTCTAAATCGGTGTAATAAAATGGCCCCAATTTAAACAGAGGGGCCAGTTATATTCATGATTCAGTAAGGTGCACATAGTCACTCCTTGTTTTCTGTTAGCTCTATAGCTTTGATTCAAAGCCACACATCATTGAATATATTTTGAAATAATTGTTCCTTGTTCAAGCTCAGTGCACTTCAAAAAGGTAAGAAAATAAATGATTATATATGAACAAATTTGTCATATTTAATGTTATCGACAGGACATGGGCACTTCCGGGACCAATTTGATTTCAGCTGGGGCCAGTGCCCCCTGGCCAGTGCCCGTGGATTTGCCCCTGGTGTGACGTGGTGTTTTTTGACATTTCTGTGAATTTCTCAAGAAATAATGCAGAGATCCTGATGACGGCATACTTATGGGATTGATATCTATTGGTATGTGCAATTTGGTGCAGCCTATAAGCACATATAGCCTATAACATATATAGCTTTGAATGTGTTTTTCTCAAGGCTTCTCCCGGCCTCTCCCATGTGCAAGCGATGAATGTGGCCAAAACAACATTAATCCATCACTCAATTACAGCAAAGTGGCTCTGATGTGATTTAACATTGTGTTCTCGGGAAAGGAGCTGACGTGTTCAGAAGTCGTTCAATTCCTCACGACCTGAGGGGGGGAAAGGCGGCGGTGGTTTGTCCCCGTCTCTCCCCTCCACACCTGGGGAAACAGGTTGAACGACACAGAAGCAGGACTCTGTGTTGGGAGAGGGGCTCTGATGTAATTCAACACTCGCCTTTATCTTGTTGAGTGGTGTATCTGTTACCAGAGCTTCCCCCCACTGTCCTCTGATTCTTGTTGGGATAATTCCATCATGTGTACACTCCTTACTCTTGATCATTCCCATACTGTACCCCTACAGTGCTGGATTTACTTTATCTGCTCTGGAACATGCTCCTGCCATGTTTATCCTAACCCGGTGTATGAATAAATGATGTGGTGGATGGACAGATAGAGAAGTCCGCCTGCTGCTGCCTGTGTGAGGTGGTTTAAGGACCTGGGTATGAGAGTCGGTGTGTGGAAATCAATCTGACATGTACCAGCTTAGGGTAACTGAATCACGGGTGGCTCGATCGTTGCAGGGTTTCGGAAGGGGGTGAGGAAAAACCCCTTCCAACAGACTGAATGAGGGAAAAAAAGGTTTTTGAATCCAGCAGGGCCTCTGTCTCCAAACAGCAGCAGGGACGTGTGCTCTCCCTTCAGCCTGCATTCGTGTTACAGACAGCTCGATAATGGGTCTCCTCTCGTCTCTTGTCCGCCTTTATGAATGCGCGCAGAGGAAGATGAATGAGATTCTTATTCATGAAGGTAAGAGGAAATTGGTTCCTTGGCATCGCCTTTGTGTGCTGTTGTGTGTAAACGGTGAACATATTGTGTGGGGCCATAATGGAATCCTCAGCCCGCAGACAGCAGCCATGATGGATACCTCCTTATCTGTGCACCGCAACGAAAAGCCAACGCAGAAATAATAAACAACATTGAGTTGTTGCACTGCATCTTTGCCACTCTTCTGACCTGAAGGAGGACAGCTCAGGTTACGTGTGTGTTCTTGTTGATGCCTTTTTGTGATATTTCTCGCCCCATTCGCCGACAGCCAAGCAATAATTTTGGTGATGAATGCACCCCCGCCCACTGCTGCCGTTGACCTGTCGAAGAGAGACATCTTATCTCACACTGTGAGATTTGTTCTCCTCTTCCAGTGCTGAAAGCTGCCGCTGTAACAAAGGATGTCTTTTTATCGCTGGGATGAAGAAACACACCCACATCCATGGATAACAATGGGGCTGTTTCCTCTCTGCCGGGGACACTGCTCTTCTGGAGAAATGAGTCATTTTACTTAAGGAAAAAACAGCTGAAGTGTTGCACTGGAGACCTCAGCCTATATAGTGATGTCACAGCTGTTTGACATAAACTGTCTCCACAACATTTCTACTACAACAGCTCTGATTGACATGCGATCGTTACACTGGGCGATTGACATTTGATAGCAAGTAATGTAAGCTTGACTTTAAGCACTCACCAAAATTAAACAAAATGTTATGAGCAACAATTGATGAGATGGAAACATCTAAGGTGGAAAGTGCCCCACAGAGAATTATCATGTGACTGTGCAGCAGGAGCGTTTCGAGGGACATTGGGGCAAAGGGGGACCAAGGGGGGTCTTCATCGAACCAAACCTCTAAAATGATACCTCTTTTACAGTAAAATTAGTTTGCCGTTTTGTTTTCCTCTGGTGCGTCATGTTCGACATCACAAACAAGTGAGGCGCTCTCTCTCGTGATGCCAAATCAGCTTGTTCACTCCAAAGCCGGTGATAACACTTTAGGGGGTTCTCACAATGTTGTCATTGCTGTGGATCACCAAAGCTATACAGGTAGCATGTTATCCAGTTGTTTTGTTTTTACAGCTTTCAGATGTATTGATTTCTTGAGTCTCATCAGTGTGAAGCCTTCTCCAGTGGCAAAAAACAGAGGTAAAATCAGAATGGCACTCACACTTCTGCAAAGGTCCAACAGTCCCCTTACATCCAATCAAACAGCACCAACTTTCACACACTCACAGAAATCAGTCTGATAAATGTCCCTATTTTTTTCATCCAGGAATTATTCTCTGTGAAATTGTGGAACATGTCACAATCTTGCAACAAAAAAATGGATTTGCCTCTTTGTTTGGATCCACTCTAACAGATTATTACTTTGGCCATGTCTCATCTTTCCAACAAGTTTCATGGAACTCCGTTCAGAATTTCTTTTTCTGAATCCCGCTGACAAACAAACCAACAGACGAGGCGAAAACAGGGAGATAATCATCACCGGACTGTGCAGCTCCCCTCAGCTCTGGGGAGCATGTTATCCTGTTGTTTTGGTTTTTACGGTTTGCATATATTGATTTCCTCACACTCATCACTATGAATCCTTTTCCTGTCCTAGCAGTGGCGACAAAAATCTGGTCAACCCGCTGAAAGCTAACTAATAGGCAACAAACCACTTAAGTATTTGATTCTTGAGGTTGGCCAGAAACACAACTCCAAGTAAATGAATATGTCTGCAAGGTGTTTGCAGCTGTTCACTGCCCTTTTAGCCATTAAATATAAAATGTGAAAATATGTCAATGCCGTGTTTGCCTGTTTCTGTAGCACACAAAATGTTCATGCTCCAAATGCGTAACACGCATTTGTATATAATATTCATGTAGTATTTAATTGCCAGAAAAAGTCATGTACATGCTGAATATTCAGGATTTATAATGATGGCCTCCATTGTGCTCCAGCTTCAAATCAAAGTAGATTCCTCGAGGGCCTACTTGTATTCATGCAGCTCTTCCTATGTGCTCTGTCACTCTAATTCATAGTGCAGCTCTATAGTCTGAATACTGTGCACAGAGCCACAAAGTCCATAGATTTCATTTGTCAGACTGACATTCACCTCCAGCAGCACACACCTGAGCAGCCTGCCTTTCCTCTGTCACTCATTCACTCTCTTATCATTAGTTCCTCATCTGTGCATATTTAGGCTGGGATTCACTCTTCATTATACCCGCAGTCTAGAGTCGGACAGAGTCTACTGCTCTGCTGGAAAATGGCCCGCCTGTCAATCCGTCTGTCCGTCCCGGCTGCCTCACCTGAATCCCGGAGAGCAGACCCAGTCCTCTCCTCTGTGACTCACTCTGGGGATAATCTATAATGGAGGGAGGGTTTAGACAGGCGTAACAATCTCTAATGGTTGTGTCAGTCAGAGAGCGGTCTGCCCGCTGCACTGGGCAGCGACCCGCCCGACCGTGGTGGGAGTGCACATGGACCGCTCTGGGATTTGCTATGACAAGAAGTGATTGACACTTGGGCTAATGTCTTCATCTGAAGAAAGAGCTGAGCCAGGCGATGGTAGAGTGGGGATATGTTGCTCTTATTGCTCATATATCGATAGGAAATATCCGGCACCACTGGAATGGATTGGGATGTGACTTGCACATGCTCTCTTTGTGCATGAGCATAATTCCTGGCAATGAGCACACTCATTTATTACTTGTGTACTATTGCGATTTCATCATTTGTTATCTACCACCTTTAGACTCCACTGATGTATGAAAACAGGCCGCACGCCTCGACTTCCTCTCTGGCAGCGCTGGCTCTTTATAAGCTGCAGAGGGAAGAGGATGAGGGAGTGATTCTCCTGAGGATTTCATTAGATGACATCAAAGCAGGGAAATTGCAACGGAGAGTTGGAACACGTCTTCGGTGCATAGGAAATCATCTGTTATTTGAATGGATCTGTATGAACATCAGCAGTGACGTAACCTTGTCAGTGGAAACGCAGTATTTATGATGTTTTTCTCAAAGGGAGATTATTCTGGGGCATCATATTTGGCCAAATAGCCACATTTATAGATACTCAATATTGAGTTTATGATGAAAAGAGGTTTATAGTAGATCTTCACACAATGGAAGAATATATTATGTATCTAAAATAGGTGGATCGTTTTTACAGTTGTGTGAATACTCAGAATAAGATGCTGAGGCGCTAGGAGGGGCGAAAGCCACCTCACAACTTTGCTTAGTCCCAGTTAAGCCCCCTCAAGTATTTTCTATATAGTACTTTTTATTTTCGAATAAATGAATAAATACACAATAAAAAGTCAACAAAGCAGCTTCCCTGTTCCTAATCTGATCCCTGACTGGGTGTGTGCTGCCACAGCACATCCCTTTAATGACCTGTGTGTCTCTGCGTGGTGTGGGCTGGTGCCTCTCATGCATCACACATGAACTTGTTGTGAAGTGTTTCAGCTTTGTCATTGCCTTGTACTCAGTTGAAGGCTTATGGTTTTATTGTTGAATATTCTCTTGCCCAAATCAATTGAAATACATTTACATTTAAAACACAATATCTCCCAAACAGTTATTTCTTCATTGATGTAAACCATCTCAAATTAAACCTGAGACTTGGCACTGTAATGCAGTGTGCATTATTTCATTTGAAACCACACATGCTGAGACACAGAGCCTGAAGAGATTATGTGTAATTGTCCACATACTTCCAGTCTAGGTGTATGTAGCAGGGGAAATGAGAAATTACATAATTACATAAATGCTTACATTGGTAATAGGTGAAATGTCCTCAACGCTGTATCTACGGAGTTCATTAGTTATTTGCATTTAACTCTTTGTGTTTTCTTTAAAGATCACATCTAGAACACATAATTCAATATTAATTTTGTCAGTGTGTTTTTACTGTGTCCTTAAAGCTCCTTGCAAAGCCTGTATCAATACGAGCAGATCCACTTTCCTTTTAACCCTGCCTCTGATCCTATTAAAGCTGGATACTTATCACCACTATCAGGTTTGGAATGGACGGGAGCTTAACTGCCTTTGTGCGCATTGGCAAGATCGGACCAGACTGATGTGTCATTATTCTGCGCTCAAGGTTACAACCTTGAGAGGAAACAAACGAGGGGAAAAAAACCTGATTAGGTAATAAAATCATCAGATGTTATCAGGGGTGTCTTAATCAAAGATGTCACACCTCAGAAACAATGGGCAGCACACCGATACCACCACACTGAACTATAACCTGAAGAAACATCAGCATAACCTCAGATTGTGGGACCGCAGGCCTCAACCTTTGTGTGGCCCAACACTGCCATCTAGGAGGGTGAGAGCAGGAGTGGGTTTACTGGACTTTTAAGAGTCTGCACAGCAGTTATATTATCTTAGAATTGAAATACTCCTCCCGCACACAAGTAAATAAATGCAAACAGTGACAGAATGAATTGCATGGTTATAAATTTCGATTACACCTTATCTGAGACACATGCAGACATAGCAGGGCCTCCACCGACTGGGGCGTTTCATCAGGACATAATTGTCCAACAAGAAGAGGACATGAAGTACAAACCTGGAGGTCTGGTGTCAAATACCGACTCTTTCTGGAAACTCTTATTGTTGCTGTATATTGTTGCTTCTTCTTCTTCTTCTGTCTTTTCGAGTCTTGATGACCACTCAAGGCACTTTACAGTACGGTATTGCCACTCACCCATTCACACACATGCAGAGCACTTTCTGTATCACACATCACTCAAACACTGCCAGCACAGCCATCAGGGGCAATTTGGGGTTCAGTATCTTGCCCAAGGGACACTTCAAGAATGCGGGGGGACTGGGATTGAACCACCAACCTTCTGGTTAGTTGTGGACCTGCTCTACTGAGGCACATATTCATACAATATAATAAACTTTATTTCAATAGCACAAGTTAAGTAGTTGGCGAGTTGCCAGAACAGTGCAATACTGTGTGTTATGAATTCAAATCATTTTATGATGCAGGCTTCTCTCTTGTATAAGTCTGACAGATGTTTGAGCTCCTCTTCTCTGTCATGAGACAGAAGATAGAGTTGTTTACGCAGCCTGATGTGGGTCAGATAAAGTGTCTTGTGTCACACATTACCATTTAACACCAGGGCTATAGGATCATCACTGACATTTTGTGATTGTTTAGTTTAGTTGACAGTTAAAATTGCCACAAATTCCTCTCCAATACCTTCCCGAAACCTCACAGTGGACTTTAAACCATCTGAAATAGTCAGCTCATTGTTTGTTCAGTCTTGGCACACCCCACAGCCCTACCTTTTTTCCCCTGTGGGATTCATCTCGGAGATAACCTTGACCCGTGTTTAGGATCCTCTCAGCTCAGGTGAGAAACAAACGTCACTGGAGTGGAAATACAGCTGACGCCCACAGCAAGCAAAGGTTATGATGAGTAATATCCATGGGTTGGGTTTAGGAGGTCCCACCTTGGAGAGAGAGGGACGCCCAGCAGAGAGGGTGGAAAGAAGGAGATCTCACTCTGCTCCAATATTATCATGCCACAAAATCAGCTCCTGTGAACTCATGTTGTTATTGAATATAATAGTAAAAAAATACAAGGTAATAAACCTAAGTTCCCCTAATGCACCATTAGCCAACTAAGAAAAGTTTGACCTGTCATTAAAAAGAAAATGGAAATTGTTCGATTTTCTTAACCCTCCGATGCACAACATGGGTCAAAAATGACACGGCTCTTTTATTTTCTTAATATTTGCAAGTGAATGAATTTTATCATTCAGTATTTCAGGTATTCCCCAATTAACTTGTTTTTGATCCTCACAAATCCCTATTTAAATGTTTTCTTTTGTTACTATCTGAATAAAAATCATTTTTGTATCACTACCCTTCTAATGCGCAACATGGGTCAAAAATGACCCGTATACATTTCCTGTGTTATTTAATGCACGAGTGTTTCTTTGCTATATGTTTTAAATAAATGTATTTTATCATTAGTGTTTAAGTTTAGATGTTTAAGTATACATCTTGTTTTTGATAACCAGACATTTATTGGATACATTTATTTTTACCTTTATAAACAAACGATCATTTTGTATTTCTACATCACATTTACACACATGGGTCAAATGCCCCCAAACAGTGTATTCACTACGGAACACCTACCAAGGCTCCTATGATGACATAACGGACTGATCTTATATGTCATCAAAGGAGCCTTCTCTTAAAAATGAATACGGAAGAATAAGCTATAAAAGAATAAAGCAAAGAAACACCAAGCCTTGCGTGAAATAACTTCAGGAAATGAATAACATTTTCCTGAAGATTTTTTGTCAACAATCCTGGTCGGAGTCGGGAGTTGGCCATACACATAGACGATCTTCGTTTGGTAGTGACGTGCCCGGCCAATGAGGAGCGCGCTCGGGCGGGTGTTTCCGGCAGGAGGCTAGTGAGCCCGCAAGCTCGGAGTGGGCGTCGCAGCGTCTCCCCCCCCTCGGCGGCGCGTACCCGAGTTCACCGTGAACGACGCCCGCTCCAGTCGTGACATTTTTCCACGCTTCGATTTGAACATGACGGAAGGCTCCGCGAGCAAGACGTTCAACGGGGACGCCTGTCACCGGACGTCGAACGGCAAAACCGGCGGCAAGAATGGCTACGTCAAGAACCACTGCTTGTTCCGACAGCCGCAGAAGTACCGCCGCCCCAGGGAGAAGGTAAAGAGGCCCAACCGTCCTCCGCCGGCAGGCAGGCAGGCAGGGAGGGAGGGCTGTAAACAAGCGGTGCTGTGTGGGACTCCGTGCTCAACTAGTTTGACTGAGGGGACAAGACCTAGCTCGGATGCTACCATTCATTCCTACTGCAGATATGAATGAGGGACTTTCATTAGCAGGGAGAGTGTCCGCTATGAGGACAGCAATAACGTCACCTCTCATGTGAACCCGAATACCACTAGTTAGCCTCGTTTAGCTTATTTATTTATGTAGCCGGTGTCCTAGCAATAGTGGTATGTCTCTATGCTACATGTTTCCCGGCTAACGGTTGCCAACAGCAACACGGAATTTCATCTTGAACGCTTTAGTTGCTTATCACGTGCTCTTTGGAACACTTCCTGTTATCAGCTTCACGGTTTAAAGCACGAGAGCAGCTTGTTGTTCAGAGGAACCTGCCACCTGATCCGGGAGGGATGTAGTGACTTTTTTTTAGTAACCTGACACCCTGTTGTCTCTGCGCCTCCTGTGTGTGTGTGTGTGTGTGTGTGTGTGTGTGTGTGTGTGTGTGTGTGTGTGTGTGTGTGTGTGTGTGTGTGGTGTGTGTGTGTGTGTGTGTGTGTGTGTGTCAGAGAAAGAAGAGGTGAAGTTGGACTGGTTTCTGTTTACACTGTCTCTAGTATGAAGAGGACCAGGGCTCTGTTGTGTGCTTACAAGAGAGGCTGTGTTTGTGTGTGTGTGTGTGTGTGTGTGTGTGTGTGTGTGTGTGTGTGTGTGTGTGTGTGTGTGTTGTGAGAGGAGAGGTGGCCTGCTTCCACATGACCCTTTAGCAGGAGGAGAGGAATGTCTTGAGTCTATGAAGGGTGTGGTCCCTCCTGTCGTTGACTGAGAAGCACACACACATAAAAAAACAAAACAAGACTACAACACTGTGTGTAGTGGTGGTCGGTGGGGGTAAACACACACTCCTTTGTTTTTTCTTAAGTTGTATAAGATCAACACATAGGAGCGATGTTACAAAACAAACGCCTCACACTTGCTGGAGGTAAGGCTCCTGTGTTTGACAACATCACATTCCTGCTGACTTCCAACACATGCTGGATTCATACAACTAGCTCCAGATGCTGTGACTGTCATAGTAATTAGATTCGTGTGCATATAAGCACTTACTTCTCATCCTGCAAGAAGTTAAGAAAGCTGCACTTTATATCGCTGCTGGTAACCATCAGATATCGGCCTAATAGGGAATAGATAGGTACTAAAGTTCAGTATTCCAAGACTTAACAAATTGAAATCCCATGACGATTTTGATGTCTCTCAGGTGAACTACACTATGGTGGCTGTTTTTATTCCTCGATTTCAAACAGTGTTATTAGCCTAACATGCAGGATATAATGCACAGTATTTATCAATATGTAAACACTGCATTGGGAATGCCATTATTGATGTTAAGAAGTCCATGACCTCATGTCATCCTGTTGACGTTTGCTCTGCAGGTCTTTGATAAGGCAACTGACCTTCGATGCACAGGTCTGTGTTTGCAGCAGTAAATAGGCTGCGGGAAACTCTCTCTACCTCCAGTTTTCCTGTTAACCTCTCACAAATACCGCCTTTAGACAATTTAGCAGTAAGCCCCTGTGTCAGTCACCGACCAATAATAGTCCTTCGCTAAAAATCCCTATCATGAAAATGTGGAATTAGTCAATTAGGAATAAATTATCTCACTAACTGCTCTAATCTGTGATGATAGTGTCAATAAATATTAAGTGAGAACGAGCGATGTGTTGAATAGACAGTTTTCGGATGTGAGAGGACTTACTCCCGTATTTACTCTGTTTTAGGCCTAATGTGAAACCTCCACCATCTGCAGACCTTTATTGTTGTGTATGCAATGTAATATGATCACCATCTCTTTTGCCAAAGAGCAAGCATGTGAAAAGAGCAGGTATCTCAGAGGAGTGTGTTGGTTGGATTCTCTTCTGGGGATAATAGCTTTGCTCTCCAGCAATAAAGGAAGGGCACAGGCCTCTGTTTGTCCACCGGCATAAAATATTAAGCAAACATGACGTCAGGAAAATTGGATTTTGCTGCTGTTGTTGGCATCAGTGGGCAACAGACTGTGAGCGGTGTGCTTCGATATGCTGTGTGTGTTTTTTTTCTATAGAGGCAGTTCACGACCATAGTTGCTAGACTTAAAGACTTATTAAACTCGTGAGAGGGACCTGTTTGACTGGCTTCAAAAACACACACACACACACACACACACACACACACACACACACACACACACACACACACACACACACACACACACACACACACACACACACACACACACACACACACAGCAGTGCACTCCTGTTCCCTGGCTCTGAGTTATTTCAGGGAGAAGCATGACTGGTCACATGGGATATGGTTGCTAAGCTGCGGGGCAGAGTCGGTAATGAGTGATCACCCTCATTTGTTTAGTGTTGGTTTTGTAGACAGCCTGACCACAGTCAAACATGAAATGATGCTAGTATTTATTTTTTTATGTGGCACTTCTTAAGCATGTGACCATGTTTGCACAGGCCCATTATTCAGGATCAATATTGCTATTCATAAAACTCAATGAATTAGAACCGTGGCTTGATGCTCATTGTATTGCTCGTTGGTCTATGGGGGCCTTGGGTGTGGTAGAGCCTCCATTTATAAATGTGCTTATGGAGCCATTATTTGGTTTCTAAATCTCTTTCCAAGAAAAACACAATTTGAACAAATTAGCCCTGCTGTCATGTAGTGTGTGGCCAGCCTTTACTGAAATACCCTGGTCTGCTTTTTCTCACAGTTTATTCGGCGGCCTAGTGTGGCAGATTTAATGAGTTAATAGACTTGAAGCATAGATAAACAGTAACCTTTTAAAGGAGAAGCTACCAGCTGTTGCAATGGCCTGTTGGAACAAAAAGTGTTCTGAGTTACGCAACATTTATTTTATACTCCTTAAAGCATGATTTAGTTTCTGAATTCCTTAGTCTCCGGTTTGTTTGTAAAAATGTGGTCTTCCTATGATAAAAGCTGTGCGAAATTCCTAGAAAACACATTTAATCAGAACTTGTAGAGACTTGAAATGTAAATACAGCCTCTCCTACTTTATTTTCCCACAGAACCGAAATGTTCCTCATAACTCCAGCCTGTACAAGACGCCCTTCATGGAGTCATTTGAGGAGACGCCTCTACTGGTGGCCGTGCTCACCTACATGGGTTACGGCATCCTCACTATCTTCGGCTACCTCAGAGACTTCCTCCGGCATTGGAACGTTGAGAAGTGCAACGTGGCCCGGGAGAGAGAGGAGCAGAAGGTAGATAAGTATTTACATTAAAATCCTTCTGAATGCAAAGGATGATTTAAAAACAAAATACATTTTAAGCAATTCCTGACCAATTTAGTGGAACCCTACTTGTCATACTAATACTAAGTTTTCCTCCTTAAAACTGTAAAAACTATCGTCTATCTACCTCTGTTTCTTTCATCTTTCCTCTGCAGGATTTTGTCCCACTCTATCAGGACTTTGAGAACTTTTACACGAGGAACTTATACATGAGGATCCGAGACAACTGGAACCGACCCATCTGTAGCGTCCCGGGTGCCAAGATGGACCTGGTGGAGAGAGTTTCCCACGACTACAATTGGACCTTTGAGTAAGTGGCTGCCTTGTGGTTTTGAGTATGTTTTGTTGAGTTGGAGTGTGTACATGTGCAAGGCGTGGTCTGCGGAGGTTATTACTTCCCTCACAGGTGTGTGCTTTTGATCCCTAGTTCAACAGGAAACTCATCTCTTCTCCATTGTATTTTTTGGAGGGGTAGCGCATGACCCAATAAGGAAACCATTACATTTCTTCTTTCTTAAAGATGGCAAAATAGGCTGTTCTGTCTTGAGAAGTCAATGTTGTTTTATACCTTTCATATTCATCTCATTTGTATAATATGCAAAGCTTTTGATCCATGTTTGACTCTGCTTGCTCAAGTCGCTTGGGACAATAAACTATAGTATGTTATCACGGTGCATGATAACCGTGGCAGTTAAAGGATAACACTGAGCTGGAAATGAATGTCAAGCAACCAGCATAGACAAGGTCACAGTGTTGAACTATAAAGTAAAGTCCTGGTACCTGTTCTCTGTCTAACTCTCTGTCTCTTTTAGGCACACGGGCAAAGTGGTGAAAAACGTCATCAACATGGGCTCATACAATTACCTCGGCTTCGCTGAAAACAATGGTGCTTGCGCCGATGCTGCTATTGAAGCCACACACAAGTACGGAGTTGGAGTGAGCAGCACTCGCTGTGAAATGGGTAAGGGTCAAAATAAATCTTTTGAAAAGCACAAGATTTGGTTTCTAAGCAGATATGTCATATTATGTCCTCATCTGAGCCTGCTTTCATTCTAAAAATGAAACTCTTACGCCATTATGAATCAAGTGGACTTCCTAATAAACCTCAGCTGGTACCTCAACAGCCATCCCGCTTTTCTTTGTTGCTCTTTCAGAGTAAAGGCTCAAGTGGATTTGAAGATTGAAAGATTGAGTATGAAATATAATCACATATTGTGAAAGCATTGAATTCCTTATTAGTTTGCAAGCAGCTATGGATTTGTTTGACACATTCAGTTGTTTTGTCTTTAGCAAAAGGAAAGCTGGGGTTAATATTATATTTCAGTTAAAAGAAAGTAGACTGTCTTTAAAGTTCTCTAAAAAAAGAAAGAAAAAACAACTGGTGTCTGTGGCCCTCACGTGACTGTAATGAGCTCACCAATCATTTCATTAACCAACCTGCCAGTCTGCACCTTACCCGTGCTCTTGCTTTAGATGAATGAAGTCTTCACAAGGCAGGGAGGCAAAGAGACATACTGTACCACACTAAAGCAGAGACGATAGCCAGAAGTTAGGGATGGGGTAGGTGGTAGGATGTATCAGTTGCATATTTTCAACGTGCAGCCCTCTCTTCTGACTTTTCCAGTGTTACAAACTCTAGCTTTAAACATTTGCACGCAACTCTGTGAGTTGCAGTACGCTACTTTGGAGACGTTAAACTGAGATAATGTTGTTTCCAGGGACCCTGGACATCCATGAGGAGCTGGAGCAGTTGGTTGCCAGGTTCCTGGGTGTTGAGTCGTCCGTGGCGTTTGGTATGGGCTTTGCAACCAACTCCATGAACATTCCTGCTCTCACTGGGAAGGTAAGGAATTTCATCCACTTTTTGTTCTGCCGGGAACATGCCACTCCTCTTGAATTGATTTTGAAATTTTCTTTGTGTCTTTTTAGTCACTATGACCCTTGTACCTGTACAGAAACTGTAAGCAAGTGACTTTATCAGTTTTACTGTTCAGGAAAATCCAGTTTCCTGTGTAAAGTGAAAACAAGCTACATTTTCAAATGTACGGCCAAGCTCGAAGGGTTCAGACTGTTCCACAACACACTCGTTTCCGCCCCAGGTTTTCCAAACACTCAGATTACAGTTGCTTGAACAGGAAGTAAAAAGCCGAGCTGACAGGCATGTGTACCTTGTGAGTCAAACAACACATTTCCTGACAGCAACATGAGTGGAAAACACAAAAATGTCAGTGGAAAGAGGGAAACTTTCTGTGCGACAGTAAACGTCTGATTCACAGTTCATTAATTCATTACTGTGCTTGTCACTTTCCTGCTAACTCACATCCTTATGTCAAGGCATATTTGTGTGTTGTGTAACAAGCTCATTTGTTCATTGACCAGAGGAAGGGACGTGACCTGTGTGATTGTGTGGGCTTATTTATGATGCACTGAAAAAAAATGTCTCATCCTGTTATTATATTTGCTTGCTTTTGAATAAAGCATGTGGATATGCATCAGAATCCTGTTTTTACGGGAAGCTTAAAAAAAAAAATCATGTTTGTTTTTATAACTATTTACATCGCTTTTAATTTTATTACCATTTAGCAAGGTTGTAATTAGTTAAAATCCTACCTGCGTCGTTGGTCGCCCATAAAGATTTTCTTTGGCATCCAGGCAAGATGCAAAATATACTCCGGAGAAACCGCTTTTGCTGTGCAAGTTTACACAAGAAGCAGACAGTTTCGTTCCCCACCCCCGCCCTAACTAATAATCTTCAATAGTTCATGATACACACCCATGTAATATTCTCACCAAGAAAATATCTCTGTTTCTGAGTTATTTTGCTAGCACACAGACATAGACAGGGCTGAAAACAATACTGTGCTGCGTGCAAGGTAATAGAATCTGAATGAGAACCGTTCAGAGTCAACAAACAAATTATAAGAATTGATCTAGTCACAGCAGTAATCTACAGACATTGCATAATAACGACAAAATATGATGACTAACTTAAACTGACAATTTAAGGGTCTGTTGTCTCCAGTTTTGAGACCATCCGTCCCTTGTAAAAGTAACACATCGCCTTCTGGCCATACTGCTTATATATTCCTGAGACTTCAGTTGAATCTCCTGCTAAGAACTAAAGTCATTGCTCAACACTAAAACGTTTGTGTGCTTCTGATGTGTGTTACAATTTTGCAATTTGTGGTCTGACTTTGGCTAATTGGGGATTGCAACTCTTGCATCAGAATCCCAATACCAGTTAATACAACTTCAAGACATTTCACACACTGAACCTTTTTTTTGTCTTGTTTTAGGGTTGTCTTATCCTGAGCGACGAGCTGAATCATGCGTCGCTGGTGCTGGGAGCCCGTCTGTCTGGTTCTACAATTCGGGTCTTCAAACACAACAGTGAGTGATCGCCAATGTTTGGCATCTTTCATGAGAGCAGCTAGATAGAACTGTGACCTGGGGCACGCCCATAGCCTGCAGTAACACAGATGTATAGGATTAAATGGATTTTTCGATAGTATGAGAGAGTAATTAGCTTAATCTGCTTTACTCAGCAGGAAAGTAAATAGGTGTGTGCATCTTTCAGCAATTTGCCTGACTCAATGCAAATTGTCTTTACTGCAGATATTCACATACTTAACTCCTCTGCTTCTGCAATTCTACATTAATTCACCACAAAACACACACACACACACACACACACACACACACACACATCCTGACATATCCAAACTAACTGTCAGGAAGCAGTCAATGCTTCAAAGGGTGGCAATCATAAAATATTGACTCTCATCCATTTATTTACAAAAGATCTCATGTTACCGTAGAGGAATTATATCTATACTTAGCTGACAACTTATTCTCTAGTCTTTCATGAGTAACTTAAAGCCTGTGTGAAAACGCCTTTTATTCAGACATGTCTCTCATATTGTAGACATGCAAAGCCTGGAGAAGCTGCTGAGAGACGCCATCGTACACGGGCAGGCGAGAACCCACCGACCATGGAAGAAAATCCTCATTTTGGTGGAGGGCATATACAGGTATAAATCATTTTTGTGTGTGTGCGTCTCACACTTCTGTAGTCGTACCCACCCGCACTCTTACACACAATAACATTCAGTCTTAAATTGCCCAAGCTGGAAAATTTACTACCATAAAACCTACTGTAACTCAGCTAATTAAGTTTTATTTCTACTTTATTTCACTGTGAATATCATTATGTCACATCTGGGTCACACTACACTTGTGTTCACTGCCAGTTACTTGACACCCACAGCTTTTAGGGTGAAGACTCATTTATCTTTATTTAGCTTGGCTGGTTCATTTACTCAACAGTAGTGTATAGTATTCACCCATGATGCATACAAATAGCAGAATTGTGACTTATTTAAAGCATTATGCTGTCAAGTCCCCCATAGGTTCAAAGGCTTCTATTTATGACGTGAACTTGACTCCATCTACACTGCAGCAGCCGTAAAACATTGGAGGGCATTTATAAGTGAAGAATTATTTCAGCAGATGAGAGTTTAGTGGAAGAACAAATGTCTACATTGATTGCTCTTGATGTTACACTCAATTGCGGCCTAAAAACATACTATACAAAGACATTTTTGCAAAACATAAATAGTACCAATGCTGTTTTCAGACAGAAAATTGGGTCTGGACATTTTTCAGCCTTTTTCCTTTCACATATGAAGAATGCAGTAAGAATCTGTGTCAAACCCTTTTACAACAACAGGAAAATGCCCAGAACATTAAAGTCAAGTGTTTTTGTTCACAGCACATCGACAATGGCATCGGCCCTTATCACAAAGGGCCTCAAATCTCATTGTCTTTCCAAGTTGACATTTTTCACTGGCATCTTCCACTTGTTTGACACCTTTTTCTTTTATGCTAAGATATTTGAATTCTTCCACTATTGCGCCTGTTGCATGGTAGAAATGTCATCAACATGCCCACTCACTTGTGAGTTTTCCAGACATTTTCCTGCTTGGGGGCTGGAAGGAACATTTCAATAAAATGTCAGAAGCCACTTACATTTGTGTTCTGGAAGCGTGTTCGCTCTCCTTTTTACGATAATGTATTCCATGTTCTTTGAAGAGTACTTACTATAAAGGCAATCAATTGTGTCGATCAATACAGTCCTCAGCGAAGCTGCCTGACATAATCAATGCCCTTTACTAATGCTTTGTTAATGGAGTTTCATTTCCACTGGGATTTTCTAAGCAATTGGTACAACTGCGATAGTAGACAATGTTTGGAAACACATTGACAGCCCCACATGCACAGCCAAGCAGATGTCTATAGGGTCAGCTGCTGGCATGCTCTCTCAGTTACACTGCAGCTGTGTGATGTTTGGGGTAGATTGTAGATACAAGTCTAAGAGTACTGTATTGTAGAGGGAAAGGTAATAACACATTCAGAAACATTTTTTTACAGTGGCTTCAGAAAGTATTCAGGTCCCTTTACTTTTTATTCCTTAATTGTCGGTTTAATTATAAATGGATAAAATTGATCTACAATCATGAACCCACAGTGAGAAAGTGGAATATTTCATTTACAGACTCAGACCCATAGATTCATATTTTGTAGAAGCTGCTTTGGTAACAGTGAGAACTTTGTGCCTGTTTGGACACTTTATATATTTATATATACACTATAGATGTGTGGCTTTTATAAACTATATATGTTCAGTTCTTTTTGCCACAGGTGGACTACAATCAGGTTCTAGAGACATCTCAAGGATAAAAAAATAAGCAAACAGGATCCACCATAATTTATTTTGTCATCACAAAGCTTTTGAATACCGTAAAAAAAATTAGATAATGAAGTTTTAGTTTTTTGATAATTTTGTAGTAAATATGTCTTAACAAATTTAAAGAAATTCATGTTATTTTTATTTAAAATAAATGCAATTTTTCATGTTTGTTGATTGATGGAGAAAAAAACAATCTTCTTTTTAAATGCATAATTAAATCTACACCAAAAAGTGCAAAAAACCAAGGGGATTGAATACTATACCTAAAGTGACTTATGGAGCTTTTTATAATTTGTTGACTTTGTCTTTTCTTGTTTGTGTTTTTATCCTGAAGTATGGAGGGGTCCATAGTGCGTCTGCCAGAGGTCATTGCTCTGAAGAAGCGCTACAAGGCCTATCTGTACCTGGATGAGGCCCACAGCATTGGGGCCCTGGGGCCTAACGGCAGGGGGGTGGTGGACTACTTTGGCCTGGATCCCAAAGACGTGGACATCATGATGGGAACATTCACTAAGAGCTTTGGCGCTGCCGGTGGATACATCGGAGGCAAAAAGGTGAGTGAACACCTAAGACTTCAAAGCCTATCAGTGGAACATGAAGCCTCCTCTGTCGTAAGGGAAGAAATAATAGCCGGAGCAATTAGTGATCCTGTTTTGTGACGTGAGCAATTTTCCAGACTGATGAAACCCAACACATGGTGTGTCATTCAGTTTTGGTGTTGGTCAACACTGTTTACCAGCAATGGGACATTTAGCTTCCTCATTTCTGAAAAGAATTTGACAGTATAAAGTCTCAGAGTGAAACTGCAAACACGTCTGTAACCATGTGCTGCTTCAGTTGAACTAAGTTTAAAAAAATACACCCACAAAGCAAAAATACACTAGATTGAACTCCACCTTATGCAACACTCCAAAAACAGATACATAAGTACACAGTCTTATAAGACCAGGGATATTCACCATCTTGTCCTATATTCAAAACTGTATATAACACAAAAAACTCCATTTAAAAACATGGTTCTACTTACCATCACAAACAAGTAGCCTTAATGACTTTGTATTACTTTCTTACATGGAAAGATTCTGTCTTTACAGAAACGATACTTTATCTTTTTGTTTTCCTTTAGTATTGTTATATTTCAAATAATATTTGTCCTACCTGTACTTATGATTTAAGGCATTATATAAAGACATTATCGTTTTTTAACATTCTTGAATCACACTGTTGTATCCATCAAAATTGTATTAAAATGATACCTACTAATTTTATCCATCAGCGCGGCTGACCACTGATCTCCTCGCTTCATTTGTTTGTGTCCTGTATCATGCAGCTGCCCTCCATGTTGGCATATTATCCAAATCAAATGTTTGCTGTCGCTGTTGTCACTTGCCAACAATGTCGTTATTCTCTGATAGGAGCTTATCGACTACCTGCGGCGCCATTCTCACAGCGCCCTGTATGCCACCTCCATGTCCTCCCCTGTGGTCCAGCAAATAATCACTTCTATGAAGATCATCATGGGAGAGGACGGGACCTCACTAGGTAGGTCTGGAACAGTTATTCTATTCTTATGAGAAACGTTTTAATTGATTAAAATGATTAAGACCCACTTCTTCTCAGTGGTTGTCAATTTGAGTTGAGATGGATATCATTTGCAGGTAGTTTGCAGAGACCCTTAGTTTGTCATTCTACACTGAACATACCACAGAAATGTAAATCTAATGTTCGGTTCAGCACATGATGCCAAACCAAAGCTCACATTGTCTTGTGATTACTACATGTTGGACTGATGAAGTTCCTCTTGGTGAGGCTACTTCCTTGTTTGTTTTTCTCTTGCAGTTGCAGCAGCAATTAAATGTTTCAGGGTCACTGAGTTTGGGATTCAACTGTGTTTATAGACATGACCACAAGATGGCAGTGTAGATCTGTCAGACATTTGTTATTGTGGTAATCTTGTGTTTGTACTTTGACTCCTTCATTCTGAATACTTGTTAACCTTTAAAATATTTTATTTCCATCTGTGTGATAAAGGCCACTATCAGTGGCAAACTGGCAATTATTCACCAGTAAATACAGCTTTGATACACAGCCTTATCAAGCTGTATAGCCTGTGTAAACACACTGATTTCCCTGCTAAAGGGTTGAGAATTTAAAGTGCGATGCAAAGTTCATCTCTCACCACTTCCTGTTTTATCACATGATCTTATTTTTCAAGATTGGCTGCAGTGACAGTTGGTATTGTCTCCAATTTACTGTTTTAATTAGAAAAAATATTGCTTAATATATTGAGATTTTTAGTATCAGTAAAGTATATTATTAGTGCAATAAAGATTCATTTCTAGAGCATGGTTTTGCATATTATGACGTCTCTCTGCACTTGTCCACAGCAAACTCCTCCTGTCTTTATCTCTCAGGATGTGAAGCTTTTAGTAGCTGATAGGTGGACGGCAGGGACGCTGGAAGTCAGTCAGAGTTGGGGTGTTGCTGAGAGAAAGTTTAAATAATGCCAATTTAAAGTGAATAATTAAATGCGGTGCAGCAGAGCAATAATACATATATTAAATAATATTAAATATTAAACAGTAAACATCAACTTTTTTGTCCAACATTTTGTTCAACATTCACTGACTGAAGTAAACTTTTTCCCCCTTGTAGTAAAAACCCTTTGCCAGTAGGGGGTGCTGCTGCTCCCTCAGCACCCCATGCTTGCAGCATACTTGTTGAACGGTTTCTGATTCAGGCCAGTCTGGTGAAAGGTCTTGAACCGGCTGCACGCTGACTCCTCTACCATTTCCCTTTATGCCTTTCAGATGTGTGATTCTCTGTTTATCTGCGCTTCTATGCCTTCATGCTGGGGACAAAGCAGCATGGTGCTCAGGGCCAGAGATCTGTACAGAACAAACGCTGTGGACTCATGTCCTACACACACAAACAGATCTCCGGGGCTTGTTTTTCTTGCAGGGCGGCACCTCTTTTACAGGGCTTGATTGATTCCCTTAACATGCTAATATAAGATCAGATTACATTGCTCTCCCAGTCATTCAGCCATGAGGAACAGGAATACACCTGGGGTGTTCTTTTCAGTTACAGCCTTCCCACAGTAACATCAACTCTCTCTCCAGACTGGCTGACCTTGCAGCGTATCCCAGCTTGACATGTTTTCCTTGTAGAAGACTAACAATGGTAGTGTGATTGGTTGCAGCCCAGTCACTGTTTGAAATTCAAGCCTTTTGAAGACGCAGACACTGACATGAAGTCAAAGTGACAGCTGAGATACGGTTTGTTGCTGCATTGGAGTTGCTGCTCGTGGTTCCTGGCACCGGCCTGCATTAAAATGGACATTTAGTTGTTTGAAGCTCACATCAATCAGATATGTGGATGGGGCATGAGGGCACAAGACAAGTTTTTTCATAACGAAAAGAATGCTAAAGCATTTTGAAAGCAAACTGTCTGAATATCCGACTCTCCAGGTTTTTGCCAACTTATCACTCAGTACTGAGAATAGCTTTGGATTCTTTGTGAACAAAAAAATGTCTGGATAAATATAATGTCAGACTTTGTTGTGTCTCGGCCGCTCTTTGAAGCTGTGATGGTTCTGCTATGTTATTCAGCCCAGCCAGGCAGATGTGTGTTGCTGTTGGCGTTTCGTGCACTATGGTTATTTGTTAGGTTTAGAAGCTGTCTGTGGAGGCTTGGCCTGAGGGATTCAGTGAGTGAATCCACAATATTCGTCAGACTGACATGTGAGGATTGATACCTGTTTAGTTTCAGCCCCTAGACCTCAGACTTTAAGAATCCAGGTTGTTTTAAAAGGCGAATGATGTCGTGCCGTCTCCAAATATACATATAACATGACAGAGTTTCCTGGAGTTCCCTGCACTTTCTTTTCAACTAACTTTGGCTCGTGCTGTCAGAAGTTCATTTTCATTTTCTGCAGTTTAAAAGCCAACTGAATGGAGGAATCCAGAAAACATCAATGTTGGAAATGACTGCAAAAGTACATTGTTGTTTCCTTCAACTTGGCCTCCGAACAAGAGCTGATAATGAAATTTTATGAAGCTTGCGAGTAGAAAAATAGTTGCTGCAGTTTAATGGATCTGCCCACAGGTGTTTTCACTCTGTTTAGACCTCTGTACAGGTTGCCTGAAACTGCGTGAGGAACCAAATAGGAATCATAAGAGTGTATGTCGGGTAAAGCAAAATGAATAGAGCGAGGAAAATGTTGATCACATGTAGTCTGTACGTGTACACACAGAATCGATGAGATCAAATCGAGAAAATTAAGTGAAAACGCACTTTGTTTTTTTTGTTTTGTTTTCTACTTGCAACAGAAAATTGGGAAATAAATATAATAAATAAATGTTTTAAGTATTGAACCACTGAACAGTCTTCAGTCTTCACACATGATGTTGAGCTACATCGAAGCCCTGTCCACACTCATGTGGATATTTTGCTAAACTAACCTGTCAAATGCAAAAGGCGATTTAAGTCGCCAAAACAGATTTTTACAATCGCCTTCCAAAGTGCAGAGTTTTAAAAACTTCAGTTTCTGTGTATCCATGTGTGCATGTAAAACGGGAACATTTGGTAAACAGTGAGGTCACAGCTTACTTTGCGCATGCCCACTGTTGCGCAGTGAAATGAGCATGCACCAGAACAACAACAACAATTTGCGGCTATTTGCTGGTTTTCCTTACGTTTGGTTAGCACTGCTGGATCTAATTACAAGTTTACAGCTAAATTTGGCATCATTGCACCACATCACCAGCATTACCAGGCATCTGCCTCGCCCAATATTATTTGACGGATCGTTGATGTAAACTTTATTACCATCTACTGGCCCGGCATGCTTTTTGAGTTTTTGTATTCGTTTCGGGGGGGGGGGATCTGTTCAAAAACAAATCTGCAGTAGTGTAGAAAAAACCTGACAGTACAAACCTTAATCCTAATAAACTTAGTAATGAATAACTGTATAATTTCAGATAACTTCCCAGCAGACTGGTTTTAACTTTCCCAGTTGCCTGTGTTGTTAAATCCAGCTCTAAAACACCACTTTATGTGTGTTTCTGTCTTTTCCAGGTGCTGATCGCCTCCGACAGCTCTCACAGAACACCACCTACTTCCGCAGGAAACTCCGCGACATCGGCTTCATCATCTACGGCAACGATGACTCGCCGGTCGTACCCATGATGCTATACATGCCTGCCAAAATCGGGTATGCTGCCTTACACGTCATGCTATCTGTTCTGTACTCCTCAACATAAAAGACAATAATGGTGGCAGAATTTGACTTCATGATTTCAGTTCACACTTTTAAATAGAAGATCTTCATTTTGGACTGTGTTGCCCTCGTCTAATGTCGCCATTGGTTTGCAGGGCATTTGGTCGGGAGATGTTGAAGAGGAACATCGGCACAGTGGTGGTCGGATTCCCAGCAACACCCATCATCGAGTCGAGGGCCCGTTTCTGCGTTTCAGCTGCTCATACCAGAGAGATGCTCGACACAGTAAGTCCTCCAATGAATCACTGTCAGAAACACTAAATAAATAGAAAATATGAGCATGTCCATATTTATTTTAAGTGTTGCATAAAGGTCAATAACCAGTAGCACCTTTACATTTTCTTGCCATTTTGCCTTTCATTCTCTGTCAACAGAGGTCTTTCTTAGATGTTTTGGCAATAAAAGACGCTCTTTACTCTAAACTGGTTTGGATACTTTCCAGTAGCAGGAGAAACAGAACAGCTTTTATAGACGTGGAAACAACACTGGCTTGAAAATGTAATTTAACATGTTAGTTACCTTCTTAAATGAATGTATCTTTATATCAGAACATGCAGAAAAACACAAAATAAGATTTCTTTGACAATCTGGGCTATTACATTTTTTGTTGAACGTGCCACGTGCAGTAAACAACAGCCACTTTGTCTTCAGTTCTCCTCCAGGATGCAAATAGAAAGATACATCTGTTGTTGGTCTTCACCACTGGATCCAGTTTATTGCTGAAGACTTCATTTTATCCTCCGTATGATATAGGAGTTTGTTTTGGACCCGTGGGTGTTTGTGGATCCAAGCGTGCAGTAGGCTTCTCTCAGCTTTTAATCAACCAGATCTGCGTGTGTGGCTGCTGACTGTCAGTGTGTGTCTGTGTGTGTCTGTTTGTATTTGTTGAATATTAAAGGCCCCCAATATGTCCTTTATTACGAGGGAACGTGCAAGGCCAGGCTGTCTCTAAGCATTACAGTGTGGCTCAGTCAGAGACTTTAATTCGAGCTGTTCTGTCTCTCCAGAGACACTTCATTCATCTTACTGCAGAGAATGTCAACACTGTTTGTAATAGTCCATTTAAAGGGCATCAGCCCTTCTTTGTAGAGCGCTGCAAGGAGCCGCTCCCCCCCCCGTCTTTGGAAAAGCCAGCCCTCGCTATTTCTCAAACCACGGAATCAGAAAAAAGGTCAGGAAGGTAAATTGTTTCCAGGTGTCCTGCAGTGTTGCAGCACTGATACAGTCTCCTGTGGAAAGAGGTGGAGGAGTTGGTTCTTAGTTGTGGTTCAGGCCGGGAGCCTTCTGTTCACCTTTGCTTTTCGAAGCCCACCTCTCCTCCGCCTCTCTGACAAGTTGGATGGTTTAAAATCCAAGTGCGATTAAGGTTAATCACTTAATTTATCACCTATGAAAGAAATCCCCTTTATGAAGATGTAAGGTTTTTAATTATCTGTTGTATAACTTGCTATCTCTACTAATGGAATAGATGTAAATGATGTCTCTTTTGATTTTGATTAATAATGTTCTTCTTCTTCCTGTCCCAGGCGTTGGAGGCCATCAGTGAAGTGGGCGACCTGCTGCAGATCAAGTACTCCAGACGAGAGCAGCCCCTTCCCTCCCTGGGCTGGATGTCTGAGGAGAGCCTACTGCAGGATTGAGTCCCCAAATTCTCCCCCCTTCCCTTCCCTTACTTTACCTTTTCTTTCCTCTGAGCCACGCTCTCCACCCCGCGTCTCCACATCTCTTCTGACTCTCGAGGACTCACCAGAACCAAAGTCTCCACTCTGCTGCAGCCCGTTTTTCAAGCCTGCATATGGGCATCCCTGGTGTACCTGCCCAGCTTCCTCACCCTTAACAGAGGACAACCGATATCACCCGTATCTTTCTGTGTCCGTTGTTACAAAGTTTGTTCTAACTTATTGCGACTGCATCGGTCTAACATAAGTCTTATTCCTGTTTGCACATTGAATGTGTTTCTTAATTGTGCAATAATCACCACAACCTCGAGCAAAAACACCATGAAGTCCTATCCGTGCACTCTAAATCTGATCATAGCCATTTCTATGATGCACTCAAAAGTAAAAACAAATATATGTGTAAATATTATTTATCCCGAAGTTGGTCTAGCTGCTTCAGGTTAGCTTCCCTCAAAGAGAGATACGTCATTTCACAGGAGTTCTTATTATGTATTTATCTGATGGCTTTTTCCTAATCACTTTTACTTGAATGGAAAGTAGAGGTTTTGGGTTCTTTCCCTCACCAAAGGATAGATATAGATATAGATATATGTATATATCTATAGGTATGTATGTATAGATATATTTTCTACCCTTTCTCTTAAAATGCAAAGCAAATGTTCCAAAAGAATAGGGAAAGAATCCCATGGAGCAAGACTAAGAGATATTTTTACTGCTTATTTTCTTAAAATACTTTTAGGCCTTATTTACTGTTTACACCTGCACTCAAAAAAAAACTTGAGCCCTGTGTCTTTAACATTTCTATAAGCTAATGAGCTACTCGTGTGATTGTTATTTTATTGTTTTTCGTTCAATCATCCTCACTCAAGTGCATTCGTGCGTTTCAGCGTCGACACCCGTCACGGTGACACGCTGTAACCAAGATCTGTGTGTATGAAGATGCGATGCCCAAATGTATCTGATATGCAGACGGCTTTATTTATTTTTTAAGCCAGCTCACTTTTGTGTTGTATGTATCTTAAAGGCAGCTCCAAATGTGTCCCGGTGAAAGGTGCGTGTTTTAACTGACTACTTACAAGTCTTCTTCAGTGCAGCACTACTGACAAGGCATTCGAAATGCAAAGATGACGTAGTCACTGAGATTTAGCGAGATTTGTTGAGCTTTCGCACATTGTCGTCGTTTTTTTTCCTCATAAATCATGTGTGATCATTCCATATCAACCTGCTTTGACACTGTTTGTTTTTCGTGAATTGTCTGACTTCTCTGTGTGAGGTCAGCCCCAAACATCCCGCTCATGCGTGTTAATGCTCTGTCACTTTATTGATGTGAATCGGAGGGTGCATCATCGTACCCGGTCTGAAAGCTGGATGTGACCATTCCTACACGTGTGCAGCGAACTCGACACAAGTTCAGAGATGCTTCTGTTGATGTTTGTGGCATCTTAGCACCTCAGCGCAGTGAGCAACACTGAAGTTTTCGGGTCTTTAACTGTACATCCCTTTTGTGTGAGTCATTCCAATTTTATTGTTTTTTTCCCACTGAAAATGGCTTGAATAACAATTCCATTATACATTTGCTTTTAATGAATAGAATATAATATAAAAGGTGGAACACATGACTATGATGTGGATTTGCACTCTTCAGCAATGTGCTCTGACATGAAGAATTTCTTCTTGTCAAAGTTTCCTCTCAATCCTCAATTCCTCTCAGACGTTTCTGTCTATGGAGGCAAAAAAAATGTAATTACAAACAGCAACGTGACTGTTCCTCTCAGCCAGGTTTCCCCCGACTGGAACTGAGGAATTTAAGTCCTGAGAGAGATTTTCCAGCTTACCTACCACGACTACCTGCAGACTGACCTGCAGTCAGCGCTGGGGAACGTGCTTATCAGCTGCTTTTGCCCTTGGTAGTTGTGTTTGGGTTGAAGATAAACCACTAGGAGGAGTTTGTAAAGCCATGATGTTTGTTGACCATGCTGTTGGAAACTGCTGCAAAGATTAAATCACTTTCTTAGAATCAAGACCTGGAATGACTTTGTGTTTATTTGCAACTCAGACTGTTGACACCACTTAGCTGCCACTGCACTTTGTTACATTGTTGAGAAAGGTGCTCCACGGACTTCTTGCCATTACCCTGCAGTCCATGATATAGTGGCCATTCATTACTGTTCTTAAATGTTTTTTTTTTTAATACCTACTTAGTAGCCAGATTAGATAATAATCAATTTTTCCAGCAAAGAAAAAAGAATAGTATCCAACTATTTGTGTTTTAAAGTGCTTTACAAGAGTCAATCAGAATAAAACAATTAAACATACATAAAATAGAACAATAAAATAGGTCGAATTTTACAATCAAATCAATAGTATTAGTGTAAAGAAAGTTCTTAAAGTTTTAAGAATGGATTTAAAAGAAGCCTGAGAACTTGTCCGTCTTCAAGGGCAAAACAAGATCAAAGAGAATGCCATGATTTAAGAGGGAAATAATGCGACCACATTCTAAATGAAAGGCAGAAAATGATATTATACAACATCTAAACTCAAGGACAACAAATCAAATAAATCAACATCATTTAAAATTGATGGCAAAGGAAAATGATAAAAGAAACAATAATAATAGTTAAAAACAGTTCAGTAAAAGCTTCGACAAGCAAGTTTTGAAAGATGATTTAAATGTCACTATTAAAACAACGATGATATGAAGATGTGAGTATTTGTTTGGATTATTAGGTTATGAGTAAATTTAACCTTGTACATTATCAATAAACCCAGTGCCCCCACAGCTGTGAGCCTCCAGCCCCCAACCCCTGCAGCACAATGCGTGCGTAAAAGGCAAGTTTACCGAACCCGGTTGGCTGGAGCGGGTGCACACACACACACACACACGCACACTATCGCACACGCACACACGCGCGCGCACTGGAACCGGTGGATGAACTTCAGCAGGATAATGGATTAGCGCATCGCGGCTAAGAAAAAGGCGCAGCGTGCGATGAACTCCAGATGTCAACGCATTGGGAGAAAACATCCACCCACCCACACCGGGATGACTCACGGTGTGTAAAGCGGTAGAATACGCGGGCGCCGGTGCGGACGGGGAGATCGTGCGTGGGGTGATCCGACTCGTTTGTGGTACTTAAAGCTCCGTGGTTTGTTTATGGGGGAGAGAAGAAGGAGAAGAGGCAGCAGCAGCAGCAGCAGCAGCAGCAGCGGGACTCGAGCCGACACACGGACTGACAGTTGCTGCAGGAGGCGCCGGTGCCAGATATGGACAGCGCGCGGGCCACCTCTCCACGCTGGTGCGCATCTTCATAAAGTCCCACACCTCCCGACGCCGGGTCTGTCCCGAGTCTGAGCTGCTGACGAGGAGGGGGGGACGCTTCCACTTCCAACAACAACAACAACAACAACTCGTCCACGGAGAGAAGAGTTGGACACGAGCGTCAGAGAACTTTTGTCTTTTTTTTTTTTTTTTTTGCCTTCAAACGTCCACGAAGCGGAGAACATGCGTCAGGAGGTCGCGAGGAGACTCCAGCTGCTGCTCGTGCTCTGGTCGGTGCTCCTGCTCAGTCTGGGCTCGGGCTTCCCCACCAGACACAAGAGTGTCGCCCACAAGGTGCGTGCTATTCTCCACTTTGAACATTTTGTGTCGCTTCTCTTTACATTTTCTTCATAGTTGAGCAACTTTCAAGCAGCTGCGACTCGTGGAATCTCACCTGTCACTGACAAAAGCTAACGAGTTTTGAGCTAACGGCTAAACTATTAGCACAGAACCCTTCAAAAAACAAATATAACATTGTTAATACAACATAAAACACCGTCAACATCACACATCACACGTCACAGACAAACTGACTTTTAAAAAGTTCTTGCGTAGCTTTTATTACACGTGAAACTGATCTTATCACAACTGTTTATTTAACTTTAATTATATAGGTTAGTAATAGTGTGCCATATGCAACACATGCCATCATTAAGTTCATTGAAATAAAGGCGACAATGTCACGCTAAGTTCACAGAAAGACTTTAATTTAAGTTTTAAAAAGTTCCCGCGTAGCTTTTATTACACATTTAACCGTCGTATTATTGTAGCATAACTTTCATTCAGTACAAAACACACTACATTTAAGTACCTTGAGTAATTGTCATTTACGACACATGCTTTCATTAAGAAAAATAACAGGGACAATATCATTCAAACATCCCAGAAAACTTTCACCTAACGTTTAAAAAAGTTCCTCTGCAGCTTTTACTACACGTAAAAATGTAATAACTGTTATTAAAGACAAAACACTCTGCAATTAAGAACCTTTAACCTTATTAGTTAGGCTAGTAATTGTGTCATTTACAACATTTCACTGTGTATTTGATTCTTATTAAAACATCCATCAAGTAATTGAATCAATTCAGTGAGTAGATAAGTGGTGTTGCTCTCTTTTGTTCCATTCTTCTCTCCATGTATAGTAAACCTTGCCATCGCCTCTGCATACATCCTGCTATAATAAATCTAAACTCTCTCTCTCTCTCTCTACACACACACACACACACACACACTGTGTAGTGTGTTGTGCCTGTGTGTGTCTACGGGAATGTTTGTGTTACACACGGACATATTTGGATATCAAAGTCTGTTTGTGTGTGTTTGTGTCAGGGTTGAGTTTTTGCCTTTGAAACCGGCTCCTTCTTGTGTGGCCTCCCATGGATGCCCTATTGGGACGTTCTCTCTCTCATCATCTGACTGATTGATGTCAAAGCAAAGGGAAAGACAGGGAGAGAGGGAAAGGGGAGGGCGAGGGAGGGAGGGATGGAGGGAGGGAGGGAAGAAGGGAGGGGAATGATTACTGAGGAAGAAAAAAAAAAAATCTCACTGCGGCTTGTTGAGATTGTTCTATTCATTCACCGAAAAGGCTGCAGTTGGTGACTCCGTACCTCCGCCTGTGACCTGCTGGATGCGTGTCTGTAAGTGGTGGATGGAGAGGGGAGATTAGAGGAAGGGAGAAGGAGGAGGGGAGGCTCAGCAAAGCGGGTGCCCAGTAACGAGATGCTTATGTAACCAGAATAAGGCGAACCCTAGGCATCCCTCGCACTGGGGCCGGGGGGGTCAAGTGTCATCCATCTGATTGTTTACATTGGCTCTTTATTGTGTTAATGTGGAATTTCCTGTTTTTTGGTTTTTACCCCCCCATCTCTTGGCAAAGGAGAAACAAGAGTTTGTTTTTGAAGTGGCCTCTTTCCCAAATATCGTTTGTCCTGATCGCCCTGTCTGTTTTCTACGCCCCCAACCTCCCCCACCTCCCAGCTTAACCTCCACAACCTCACCCCGATTCAACCAGGCATGCATTTGTTGTCCCGTTTCCATTTGCAAGAGGCGGCGATCAAAGAGCTCCCATAGTTTATTGTTCTTCTGTAATGGTTTGGAAACGGCCAAGTGCAGAGGCCTTTGATATCTGCGGGCACATAAATCAGGGCTGCCACACCGTCTGCCTCCCCAGAATCCACCAGATCCCACTCACACCCCTCACCTCAGCCCCCATCCCGTCCTGCTCCCCCTAACCTGAATGTGTGTCACCATCAGCAGCAGCGACAACAGTAGCTCAAAATGGATCCATTCTTCTCAGTCACTTGAAAAGAGGACAACAGCGCTGTGCCAAAGGGGGTGGATTTGTCATTGATGTCTCTCTGTGGAGAGAAGCCAGTCTCCACGCCAGTCTGGGGTCCCCTGCTGCATCCATATAGTTCCCCAGTTAAACGCGCTGCACGCCATCGGCCATCGGGCCTTTGATCAGAACAGCTCCACTACTGAGAGGAAGAGAGCGGGATCAGAGAGAACAGGGGGGGAGGGAGGACGGAGGAGAGAGTGATATACAGGGCGAAAGAATACAGGATCCAGATGTGTAACAGGACGAGATGAGGAGGGTGTGAAAGTATGTGGCCTCTCATGACTCTGGACTTAGTCTTTCTTGTGAACTTGCGCAAGTCCTTGGGTGTTAGGGCATGTGTGAGGGAGGTGTACACGGACGCTGCTCAGTGCACTCAAGCTAATAACAGGCCAGTAGCCTAGTAATCACGCTGTCTTATCAGAAATCAGGGTAAATATGAGAGAAGCCGGATCTTGATTATTTGTTATTTTGACATAGAAGATCATTTGTTTAATTTGTTTGATTTAGACTAGAAGTAACATGTTAAATTGGAGATACTGGTAATACAACGTGGTGTTGGTGCATTCCCGTATGAAAAAGTTTACACATGGATAATGCACAAATAATTGCCTTTTCTTAAGATAGACCATTAATTTGAGGATTAAAATCTAACTTGATAAATAACTAACTAACTCAACAGATAACACACGCAAGCACAACTTAAAAGCTTTCTGATGCTATTTAAAGATTATTTTTAGGATTGAATAATTGGCTGAATAATCATTTATTAATTCTACAGTATAACATGTCGGGCAATAGTGAGTTTCCAAGGTGACATTGTCAAATGACTTGTTTGTTTCGGTTGACAATCATATAAAACAGAGAAGAGCCGCAAATATTTACAATTCTGAGGCTTTAACTGGAAATGTTTTGTCGTTTGAACGATTAAACAATTATAAGAATAGTTGCAGATTATTTGTCTTTTCATCAGCTAATTGATTACTTGACTGTTTCAGCTCTACACTTTGCATATTGTCTTCAAATGTTTTAAGATTTACATGCGCATTAGTACTTCTTGCAATATTTAGCATTTAGTATTAGAATGTGTTCAAAATGTCGGTTGTAAATGGCCAATTTGGATTTATTGCAATATGCCCATGCATTCGCGTATGGCGGATGAAATTACAGCGAGATAGGCTAACCATCCCCAAAAGGTTATCTACTTGTCATCACTAGTTTACAGATATCTGGGGAGGGGGCCAACTCTTCATCCATCATTTATCATGCTTGACAGGCTTCTCCTCTAAACAGGCATTCTGTGTTCACATGCTTGGATTTGTCCGACCACATAACTTCTTTATGGGACAATCACAAGCAGTCAGTGAAAAGTACTCCCCGTTCCAGAGGCCATAACTATAAATCATCAACCGACTGGTCATTAATTCAGACATTTCTTCTCCTCTTTAGCCCCTCTAACTGCCGCTGGTTTGCTCCTAGTAGACCGCAAACTGGCTTAGGTCCAAACTTAAGGTCCTGTCCAATCATATGGTCATGCCACTTAAGTGTGTTCGGGACAGTAATGAGTGAATAGCAGACCGCAGGGTTCATTAGAGTTTGGTATAGTTTGGTTTTTGGTTTTGACCAGAATCAGGAATGGAATAGATGTATGTCCTGTTAGAGGTGAAACAGAGACATGCACCCTGGAGGATCAGACCTCTCTGTAAATCCACTTTTAGTGACTGTATTTCAGCTACAGTACAGCTCCCCTCCATTATAATATCACCATTAGTATCAGAGATCAACGCTGCACAACCTGGAAGGTCACATTAAGCGGTGGCCATAGTGGCGGCAGCACAGCAGGTTCAGACACACTTGCACCAGCCCAGGGGTCCCACGCCTCCCAGGCCCTCTCATTAAAGCTAAAAGAGGATCCCTCTGGCACAGGCCCCTCTTTGTCCGCTGCCTGGATGCCATGACTGTTGTGGGAAAAAAAGATGAGAATGAAATGAACGAAGGCTGGTTGGTCACTTGGCTCTTTAGTTGGATGCCTCAGGGGCTTTTGGGAATTGCTGACCAAGTCATGAGAAGGTAGATGGTTTCAAGGATTCTTCCTGGAAACAGAGCGCTAATTGTTGTATACACCTCAAAGAGTAGGAATAAATGATGGATTTCTTTTACTCAATACCATTAAAATAGCCCCTGGGTTTTGCATCAGTGACTACCTTATGCTTGTCCCAGTTGCCCATTTTGAAGGTGGTGTCTGCACATCTTCAGCATAGATGAAAAATGGAATTTAATCTTTTAAATCCTTCCAGATTATAGTTTCTAATTAAGGTAAACACCCAATAACCCATCCTATGTCTTGATTTGTTCTTTCTATCAGGGTCACGGCCACCCTGTTCATAACGGTGGGGTCCAGTATGTCCCTGAGACTTTGGAGCAGCAGAACCAGGTGCAGAGTCTGCTGCCCGAGCCACACAGCCACCAGAGGAGGTGGTCGCACCCGCAGCACCGCTCCGTTGGGGTTCTCCCACAGCCAGAGCCTGAGGAGGAGACCAAACCCTTCATCCTGGATCTCCAGAACTTTCCAGACCTGGCCAACGCCGACATGAACTCACAGAACCCCAACATACAGGTGAGTGGAGAGTGACAGGTGTCACACATTTCTGTATCTGTTAAAATCCAGAAGTTAAGCTTCTAAGAGAGCCTTCAAGATATCTACAGGGTCAGGAATACTGTATATTTCTGTACAAAATAACAAAGCCAATCCAGGTATAGTTTGTGTGCTTCAGTCGTACAGTAATCAAGAAGTGGTGAATTATTGGTTCAATTTAAACACTTTATACGAGGAGAATTTTGAGGGTAGTTTTGTCTTTTATCCTCTAAAATGATTTATTTCCTTGACGTGAAACAAAATGAACAATCTCAGTCTAATCTTGAAGACTGAACTGTCCTCATCATCTGCTTCTAAATTGCCAAGAAGTTCAAATAGCAGTTATCCTCTTTTGCTCTGGTCAACATAATCAGGATGTGGTTCAAGGGACGTAATGATGCCGGCCTACGTCTACATCAAGCACAGAGACAGATGAAATGTCTTTCCCTGTAGCATTTTGACCAGATGTGCTCTTCTTTGACACTAACGTTATGCTCAACGGAGACAATTTAAACCAAATCCTATTATCATATTTCCTTCCTAACTGTGACTTTGAGGTCAAAAGAGTTATGAAAAGATTTCCCCTGTAATCTTCCTGTTGCCTGGTCTTCACATCAGTTGAAGCAGGCCCTTGGAAGCACTGCAGCATCTAGGATGAGTCATGTTGAGGTAATGAGAGGTAGTTATCCAGAATAAATGCTCAAATTCTCTCCCTGAGACGACTGTTTAGTTGGCTGAATGCTCATGATTACGTCTGCTTGGCTGACTTAGATCAGGGGAGAGAGTGTTCGTCTGCTAAAGTACTCCTCCGCAGATTTGAGATGGTTGATTTCTTAAAGAGCTTGTAAGTCAAGCACTAAAGCAGCCTGAAGGTACTGGTGGTGCTGCAGTTTTAATGGCAGAGAGGGACAACATTCAAACTGATACCCCGTCTCTTTATTCCTACACAGGTGACCATTGAGGTTGTGGACGACCCTCAGATGGAGGTAGAGATGGACCTGGCCAAGGAAAAAGAATGGCTGCCCTCCTCTTCCTCCTCCCCCTCTTCCACAGTAGATTGGCTTGGCGGCAAGAAGCTTTTCTGGCCTCTTTTCTGGAGTTACACCGACGCCGACTCTGGCGAGGACAGCAACAGCCGGTCGGGCATGGAGGAAACTGGCGAGGAAGAGGAGGAGGAAGACTATTCGCTGGATTATGGCAGCGAGGAACCCTTACCCAGCGGAGTGGGCGGAGACTGGGACACTCGTTGGAACGAAGGCTGGGATCCAATGCAGAGCTACTATGGTTAGTTTTGCCAAGTGGTACACTCACTCATACAACTCGTTTAGGCACCATATGCCAAAAAAGAAAAAAAAATCACAATCTGCAGGTTTAACCAAAAGTAAAAAAAGTTAAAAGCGATTCAATCATTTAATTTTTTATAGCAAAAAAGAGATAATGTGAATGTCTGGGAGGAGAGACAGAAAGTGAGAAAGGACAGTGGAGAGAGAGAGAGAGAGAGAGAGAGAGAGAGAGAGAGAGAGAGAGAGAGAGAGAGAACAACAGGGCGGCTCAGGGAAGCTGCACGATAACTGTCTTCACAGTCAGAGACAACTAAATGATGCCAGCATGCGAGGCAGCATGAGCACTCGACCATCAGGACATTGTGGATTATGGGCACTTTGAAGTCGACACTGGTCGTGCTGGTCGCGGAGGCCTGCCTTTTGAAGATGGGTCAGATGCGCTTGCTAATGGCAGCGTGAGGCCGGCAATGTTCCCTGGGACAAAACAGCCCTCTGCTTGTGAACAATTAGAGGGCAGATTGGGAACTCAGAATGACAGGGGCCGTTCGGCCGGCTCTTTCATCCTTCCCCGGGACCCCATGGGCCCCCCACCCCAGACCGTGGCGGCCCTCACTGCCCTCGGCGGCTCTGCCTTTTGAGCCTGTTCAAGAATTTCGGGGGCTTTCAGGGTCCTGCATAACTTTTACTGCTCTTTCCCCCTCTTAATTCTGCCTTCTTCTGGTGGGAAAAAATGTTGTCTCAGTTTGCACAGGCCACTAATTCGCTGGTAAAAATAGTAAATAATGAGTGAGAGAGAGAGAGAGAGAGAGAGAGAGAGAGAGATAGAGAGGGAGAGAGAGAGAGAGAGAGAGAGAGAGAGAGAGAGAGAGAGAGAGAGAGAGGTGTACATGCTGAAAGAAGAGTAAAGTTTGATGACAGTTTTTAGGCCAATGTGTGTGAGTCCTACTGTAAATTAGTGCACAATCTACCAGAGCCTAGAGCATCTTTAAAGACATTTCCCATATATACAAATTTGTGCGTGGTTGACTGCCTTTTTAAGGCTGTTGTGGTTGTACAAACTTTTCAACGTAACCTCAAAACTCGGTAGCAAGTGTCCTGAGTAAAACCTGAGTATTTTGGCTCTACATCCTTTCCCTTTTCCATCTGCCAATATAGAGACACTCTCTGCACACGCAGACGAGCCAGCAACGGGCAACAATGCCTATTAAGTGGTCACATCTAAAGACTCTGAGAACATAAATCAAGGATGTCTGCCTTCGCTTCTTCTGTAATTAAGACTCTCCTGAGACCTTATTCTCGTATGGCCACATGGCGAGCTGGCAGCGCCCACAGAGTCAAATTGGGTGCTCGCTACACCCAGGCTGGTATTTCTGCACCCACCTCGCCTTTAATCAAGAATGACTTGTTTTCAGTATTATTAACACCACAAGGAAACATGGTGCGGAGGCAGACAGCCACAGCACAGCTTCTCTCTCTCTAATTTTACTGAAGCCGTTTTAAAAAGAATATGGGTTTGCATGGGAAAGGTTAGAGCAGCAGAAAACTGCCATTTAAATGGAAGAAACTAAGAAAACACATTGTGGATTAGACACGCAGAGTTCACTTCAGTACAAAACTGTAAGGTGCTTTTCTTTTTGTTTGTGTTTATAATCTCACATGACACCTTAAAGCTGCTTCCTATGGTCTTGTTAAATTAAGTCACCTTTTTGCAATAATTTAATGCTTTCATTTTAATCTCTCCATGTCAAATGGAGTGTGAAAGTGTCAGTCACTGAATTCTCTCTCCCACAGAAAAGGAGACGGATGAGTGGACTTCCTGGTCTCCCTGTTCAGTGACGTGTGGACACGGTGAGAGGAAGAGGACGAAGTCTTGTGGCTACTCCTGCACTCTGACAGAAGCCTCTAGGTGTGACCAGGAGCCCTGCCCCGGTGAGATTATACTTCCATTTTAAAGAAATACAATTTCATAATTTTTATGTTCCCGCTGGTTTTTAATCCACATCTTACTTATTACTCTCCTTTTTGTAGGTGATGTCAACACTGTGGTAGAACCTTTTCCTTTCGAGATGGAGAATGGCACCGAGCCATTTGGAACAGGTGAGTTCATCTAATGAAGAATGCTCCATAACATCTTTCACTGGTTTACAGGATCATATTTTACACTGTATTGAAAACTCTTTACTCTTTGCAGTCCACAATTTTACAAACCATCCTCAGTTAGATATGTTATTTGATAGAACCTGCTTGGCTCAGTATGCTCGAGTAACAGCATGCCACTCATGTCACAAGGGTAAAAGGACTGGCTCACTGAATTGTCAGACATAAACCCCGGAGAATGTCTGCACAATTGGGTCCAGACTTTCACCAGAGTCTGCCAGAGGGCACTGCAGGTAGAGGCAGGACATAACGCTGCCAAAATCACATTTTGACACAGGCCCTCATCACCATAAGCTCACAAATCTTGTTGTCATTCCAAGTTGACATATTTGTCTGTGTCTCCTACGCGATGAATCCAATGGAAAAAAGTCTGCAGCCTCTCACTCTGTAATTTGCGCTCTCACATGCAGCCCCTCCAATTAAATTTCAGGAGATGGAGTTCAGTGCATGTCTGGAAGCAGCTATAGATGTTTATGTAGTTCTACCATGAACAACCGTAACATTATGTGGTATTGTCGTCCTCTTTTCAACAGATGTGGACAGCTGTGAGAAGTGGCTCAACTGTAAGAGTGAGTTCCTACAGAGGTACCTCCACCAGGTGCTGTCCGAGCTGCCCAGCTGCCCCTGCTCCTACCCCTCTGAAGTAGGATACACCGTCGTCAGTGTCTATGACGAGACTCATGGCCGGCAGTTCCGCTGGCGTGATGCCAGTGGCCCTAAGGAGCGCCTGGACATCTACAAGCCGTCAGCGCGCAGCTGCATCCGCTCAGCACTTTCTGGTGACTTGTCTACTCTCGCAGCGCAGCACTGTTGTTATGACGAACGCGGGCGGTTGATCACGCGGGGTAAAGGCGCAGGCACGCCTAACCTGATCAGCACTGAGTTCTCACCTGAGCTACACTTCAAAGTGGACGTGCTGCCGTGGATCCTGTGCAAGGGAGATTGGAGTCGCTTCCATGCGGTGCGTCCACCCAACAATGGGCTGAGCTGCCCAGCAAACCCCCATGAAGACGTGTTCATGAACGAACTAGAAGAGGCCAGGGAGTACTGAGGGACCACAGCCAAACGTACAACTTCACTCAGAGAGTCAGAGGGCCCAATCCTAATTTGAACGGAGGCTGTCTACCTTGAAAGTCACGAAAATATTACATCTAAACCATGCATCAGCCATTCATCATGCATTGATGACTCAGGGGAAATGCACTTTTGTGATTGGCAGATGTGTGGGGTTTAGAAACGATGGTGAAGTGTGGCTGTCTCAAGTTAGGATTTGGCACCGTGTCCTGACAACAGGCTCAACTGAACTGAACTGAATTACATGAATGGAAAAAAATGCAGTGTTCTCCCATTGCTTGCCAACCATTTACACATCTGGCATGACATCAAGCTCTGTTTCTTTTTATTCACTGCACTCTCCTGGGTGCGTGTGAGCATGATGTCTACCTACTGGCTTTTTTGACGGTGTCCTGGAGCGCTTGTGATTGACCATAGCAACATATGGTAAACATCCTGATCATGCTTCTTGGAGGTTTTACCTTAGGAAATGTATGACTCCATTTACACCTGGCAGTTAGAGTATCATGACCAGATTTTTATCTAGATACCATTTGAATGTGATGACATTTACACCTGGTATTAATGTGTGACTCCAATGTCACTGATGCTACATTCACAAATGCATCGACTCAGCTACAGATACGCCTGGCATCCACACTAGTCAAGAGTTTTAGAGCCGCTAAAACAGAGAAGTTTGGAAACAATGCTGGCCCAGTTTAAGTTTGAAAACTCTGCAGCCGTGTTTTAGTTTGGACGAGCAGAAACAAAGACGTTCAGAAACAATGACGTAAACACTCACAACTGCCTGCTGATTTTGTCTTTTTACTCATGACGTACCGTTTGCTGATTCGTCAGGTTCTTATCACATGACCCCCTTCTGGAAGGGGCATTAGCCTCAGCTAGCCGTGTAGAACGCAACATGGATAATCAATTATAAGCATTGCTGACTCTGTTGTCTTTGCTAACAGCTGTTAGCAAAGACAAAAACTGTTAGAATCTGAGACAAGCTACTTTTTGAGTAATCTGCATCAATTCCTCTGTCCAGTGAGACGCACACTCCTTCTTGTTTACACTAGCATGTGCATGCCCAGTTGTACGTGAGTGGTCACGTATAATAACATAGTAGTATGGACGTGGCCGGAGATCTGATTTAGCTTTAATGACTCCTTCCAACTCACGTTACATCCGCTACACATTGTCCAAAAAACAAGGAGCAAAAACAGAGTAGAAGAAGATGGTAGATTTATTATTGTGTTTGTTTGCTTTTCTCTTCTTTACTTCATTCACAAATGTGTTGAATGAAGTCCACTGCTAAGGACTGAGGAGAGGAAGGACTGATTCATGTGTTTATTGGCTAATGGCTTGTAGCTGCCTAGCTGCTACCTCGCTGGTCTGGAACTGTCACATGCGATTATGTATTTCCATCCACGTTGTTTGTGGGTTGACGACAGAATTGCATTTACATTTGTGTTAAATTTAGTAGAAACTGTACTTTTCCAGTGGTCCAGCACTTTCAGATTGCATTACCTTCACCCAAACACATTTTAATACCAGGTGTAATATGAATACATGAGCGTGGGCTGTATTAATGCAACAAACACAAGCATAGTCCAACAAATTTGAAATTTTGAAAAGAATGAAGGGTGTCGGACATAAGTAGACCCAAAAATGCCAAATGCATTCACATTAATGTACATTTCAACCAATTTTTTGGAAAGAAAAAAATTGTCATGATAAAAGAATTTGAGATGTGAACCTGAGAGATAAATTATGAATTAATCATTTGAAATTTTCAATTGCTTTATTGAGCTTGATTGTGAGAATTGTGAGAACAGCCTTTAGACAGTAATGCACATCACATTGGATTTCAAAAATGTTTTGTCACATAGATTGATGTTGTGCGTTTCCTCACATTTTTACAATATATATCATCTGGGTGCCAAAGAGTTAAAAAATCCGACTGTTGGTGCCTGTGTTAAATCCAACCTCCTAAGTCTCTTCAGTGCAAATGTAGGAGAAAGAAATAATCAGCTATACAGTGAGTAGATTGTGCTCAAAGATGTGTCTCTGCAATGTTCTCAGGGTGACTCACTGACCATGATAAACAAATTTGTTCATTTACCTCTACAGCGGAGCACTATCAGACTTTGTACAAAGTGTATCGGGGTAAAGAGTACTGAGTGTTATCGTGTGTGTAATCCGGATTGAAAGTGGTGAAGAGATAATACTTTTGTGCAGTTTATAAAAGCAAATAGATCCCTTATATCTGAATTATTGTTGTCGGTACATTAAGTGTGGTAGAAAGGTGTCATTGCAGTTTAAGCTGCTTGGATAGAAAGGACATTCCTATTCAAATGGACACGCCCAACATTGACCTTTAGGAAACGTTTGAGTCTTCCATCGTTAGGTATAGCACAAAGAAATGAAAAAGCTCATGTGTGACCATATTAAACATTGAGCATTGTTAGCATTGTAGCAGTAGATGTTTTAAGACTTTATACCTCCGCCAATAAACTCCAAGTGACAATCATTTTAAACCCCTTAGAAATATCCTACAACTCCAGGAATGGCCCTTTCTATCCTGTCTGATTTCATGGATGTTTGCTCCAAATCTTTTATTTTTTTTGAGGAACTCTGCTTCCAGATTTGCATTTACATTTTGGAATCACCAATTTTGAAGGAAGGCACTTTATTTATAAGTCTATACAGATTGGTGACAAATTGAAGGGGGAAAAAAAGAGTATACGAACAGAGGAACCTAACAAAGGCAGAAAGAGTATGAGGGCGGATAAAAGCATTGAGTATGACCATGATGTGAATCATATGCTATGGCCTTCGCAGTCACCAGAGCTCAGCTGAACACCCCTGGGAGATTTTGGATGGGCGTGTTACTCGTTCTTCTCCATCATTCATCACTTGACACCAAATGAGGGAATATCTTTTAGAAGAATGGTGTTAACCCTCCTGTTGAGCTCATGACGCTAATAGAAGCTCTTCTGGAGGCTTGTGGTGGCCCAAGACACTTTATATTGGGTTTTCCTTTCATTTGTCACCCAATTGTGTGTGTGCACGTGTATATATTTGAATCCACGCTCACACACACATGCAAATGATATATCAAAATGTACTCACGTTCGCCATTTGTCGACGGTAGTGTTATTGTGAAGGGTAACTCGCCAGAGATGCTGCATTGTTCTATGAGAGTGCATATATCAAGCGTTCGGTTGAGAGAAGCATGATCTTTTTGTGATTTCTGAATCTAGTATTACATATATGGTGTTGTACAGTATTTATTTGTCTGCTCTCGTTTTGTTTTTTAACTTTGTCGAAGCTTTGAAATGACTCTATACTCAACATGGTGCACTAATCCGACTGAAAAACGAAGGCACCCGCATCAAAAGGGAAACCACATGCCTCATATCGCTTCGTACAGCAACATAAAGTGTGTGTTTCATTTTACGTTGTACTGCAGTGCTATATAAATAAAAAATGTTGTTGCAATTATGCTGACGAAATATATATATAAAGACCTTGCATTCATCTGACTTTTTAGTGTGTCGTTTCTTTTTCCACACTCCAGATACCGTGAAGTGGAGCCAAGCATAGCACAGCACAGCACTGTAGAGTAAAATCCCTTATCCAACCAAGTAGTTATGCTATTTATTGACTGACCAAGCTTTTCCATACCTTTCCTCTCCAACAGGTACCGTGCAGCGAGCATTCGGTTAGTACAAACACGTCACTTCCTTATGAAGCCACTGGGTGATATCAGGACAGCCAATGGGACACACCATACAGCTTTCTCTGTCACAAAATTTGAAGCGATAGTTTGACCTTCTGGGAAAAACTCTTTATTCACGTCCGTAATGTGGATTTCATTAGATACATTTCTAGCTCCAGCTTAGCACACAAAACGAGGAAACCAATTTTGTATTAAAGTTGGACTACGTGTCTTCCACCATCCAGAAATGAAGCCAAAATATTACCGATACAAACGCTGCAATGTTGCTATTTCGGAGCCAGAGTCTGTGCTGTAGTGATCAGGGGATGGAGCCGTGGCAGCGAGGTCCCCACTAATACATGCACTCGACCAATCGTGAGTCAGTCTCAGCTGTCAATCATGATGTTTCCCACAATTAAAACCAAACAAAGGACGTACAACAGTGAAAAGAACTACCTCAAATGACCAGAAATATCCTTGAGAAATTTGTAATTTATGTGTGCTTTGACTTTTTTATTTGGTCCATGTCCAATCCACGAACATGGATGAGCCAGGGTTTATGACCTCTACTGCAGCCAGCTACCAGGGGAGTAGTCATGCCATTCGTCTTTATATACAGTGTAAGGTTCATTCCGAGCAAAAGCAAGAGGAATGGCATTGGCCATAAAAATTCCAGGAAAAAGCAGCTTGGATATCAACGTAATGCAGACGTGATTCCACTTGACCCGGCAGACAGAACAGCCCTGCTGTACCATACTTTTAACCTTTTAAGCTCCTGCATGCTTTATCTAACCACCACCACCGCCGTCATCCATCTCCACCGAGGTTTCTAGGTTGATCTACCGTATTTCTACCATCATGTCCGAACCTATAGTCTTTCTAGAGGATTAAATAACCGTGAGATTTAAAGGTCAAAGGTCGGGGTAATCTAAATCCATAGGCTCAGGGAATCCAAACACTCCTCTCAGATACTCTAAATCCAGTGGGTCATGGTTTCTATCCTTCACGGCTATGCCTTCACATTAGAACATTAGGTCAAAAGTGGGATGCAATTAATGGAGGATGTACTAAAGTAAGGGAGATATTTAGAACTCCATCCCTCTGTTATGTATCCACTGTGTTCTAAACGATAAGGAGCTTGGTATGGTTTACTACGCTCCTCCGGTGATTTCCTAAGTTGACTACAGATGAGTGCCGCGTGGAGCGGAGCCAGACACATGTTGACCACATTGCTGCCGCAGAATAACAGATAAATAACCGCAGATGTGAGGACGCGGGGGAACGCAGAGAGGGACTGAGGCAGGGGGGAAACAGAAGAGGGAAGAAAAGGGGCACATGAAAGAGTGGATTCAAAACTGTCTCCGTCCAGAAGATGTTACCAGAAATATAGAATGGAGAGTCACCGGGAGGATGCGTGGTTTGAAAACCAGGGTGAATACACTTCACCGGTGGCACGTGTCAGAGAGGGAGAAGTACGCTGAGGTTAAACAGACGTTCCAGCTCACCAACGTTGGTGTGTGTGGATTATTACACATGCATAACGTGGAAAGATTGGATTGCCATCACCAAAGCATGCATCACCTTGTGCACCTATATGTTAGTCAATGAATGTGTGCGCGTGTGTTTGTGTGAGTGTGTGTGTGTGTGTGTGTGTGTGTGTGTGTGTGTGTGTGTGTGTGTGTGTGTGTGTGTGTGTGTGTGTGTGTGTGTGTGTGTGTGTGTGTGTGTGGTGTGAGTCATTCCTCTGGTTATAGTGCCGGTGGCCCAGGCCTCATGCCAGCGCTCAGTGGTTTCAGATCTGTTTACTTTTGTAGGCTGGCAGGAACATGAGATTTCCTCTGGGTGCTCTGCGGCTGGTCAACCTGCAAACAGCCCAGCAGTCACTGCTCCGGCTGCCGGCTCCCCCCGTTCATGAGGGTAATAACCCCCATGCAAACTCATACCCTCACACAGGAGGCAGACAGGGGGTCACAGAAGTCATGAACCACATACTGTGTTAATGCCAAGAAGCCCGTGCACACAAACTCATGCACACACTTCAGCTGCTCCAGGACTTATATGGATGCCAGTGGATCTTAGGATCTTATGGATTATCTGGAGGTGGACTCAACCCATTCCTCGACACAGAGGACGGCCTTGTTCTGAAACGATCAACAGGAGCCATCTCGAAATGGAGCCTCCACCCACGAGAGAATTTAAGGAGCAAGAATAACATTTCACAAGAAGTGAAATTTTGATTTTGCCCTCATTTCTCCTACAGGTGACACAAGTTGTTCATTAGGGATGAAAAATCGAATGACGACATCCTAACGTGCTGCATGTGGCACTGTTAGCATGCTGATATTTAGCAGGAATCATGTTTGCACCTATTAAAGGTTCAGCATGTAGAATTTAGTGACATCTAGTGGTGAAGTTGTATGTTGCAGCTGAATACCCCTCACCTCACCCTCCACTTCCAAACATGAAAGAGAACCTGTGGTAAAATTCAGTTGTCATAAAAACTCAAAAGGTGTTTTTTCAGTTTAGGTTTCTGTAAAAAACCCTCTTCCGATGTAAATATAAAGTATTTAAATATAAAAAGCCCATTCTAGGGTAAAGAAGACAACAATTCATACAATTTAGATGAAACACACTAGTAAAAACATCACTAGGATTATTTTGTATTCAATTTCTGCCAATAGATCCCTTTTACCTAAATCTTACACACTGGACCTTTAAGGAAAAGCAAAACTAAAATGTTTCCTTCTTCTTTGTCTCATGAGAAATAAATCATCGTCTTATTTGTAGAAGATTGATTTCAATCATTCAATTATCGGTAAGGGTCGGTTGAGGATGGGCTTGGATGACAGATAAACTGAAGGGGGTTTGTAAATTTCCAAGAAAGAGACATGGAAACAAGAAGAAGAAATCCATAATCCATAACATCATCTGCTGGACTCATTGGCTTCTCAGAGTTTTCTTTGGGCTAGAATTTGATCGCTGAGACAAATTTCAGATAATGTGCGTAAGCAAATCAAGTTTTCTGTTGGATCTCAATTACATCTCAGGAAATCTTTATTTTTTTGAGCCGACTAAAGAAAAGTGGAGGGAAACAGAAATAGGAGCATTTTATGGTCTTAAATAATGACCAGGAGCTAAATTGAAGGATTTGAGAAAATAGTCTAATTCTCATATTGACCTTAGATTGAGCTCAGTTGCGTTTAGGAGAAATAAGCAAAAGAAAGAAGAGATCACATTTTGAATTTCCTTTTTTCTCATAGCACCAAACACAAAGTTCAGCTGATGAGGCGATGATTTGAATTGTGAATAATTTATAACAAACCAAAGAACACGGCAAGTCAAAAGTTTGAGATGATACTATATGGGGGGAAAAAGGGATCCCCCAAAGTTGTATCAATGTATCCTGGGGAGGGCGCTAATGTCTGAATTAAAAAATGTCACTCAATCATGACCACCAATCTCATAATTATTGGTAGGACGTCTAGATCTTCTTTCCTCTTTAATGTTTTCTGCGCTTTGCAATTTCGCAAAAACCGAGGACCGGCAAATGTTTTTTATCAAAAACAAGAACAATATTCAGCGCGATCATCCCGACGCTGGACATGAACATCCTCAGAGAGGTCTGAATAACTCACATTCTTTGGATTAACCAGACTGGACAAACTTGTGTTTACACATGTCCAGTGGGAGTCTTAATTCCCCCCGCCCCTCCACCCCTCTGTTGATAATATAATCAAAAGAGCGGCCAACCCAATACCTTCTGGACGTGAGGGCCCTGCAGATGCGGTCGTACTCAGGCGGCACACGGCCAGCCATAACAACATCAAACAGCCCCTAGCCTCCAGCGTTTACACAGAGCAGAGACCCTGGACCAAAGCTATGAGTGCACGTTCTTTTGGAGATAAGAATGCAGACAAGCTCGGAGGTCACAGCAAACAATATGCCCAGGTATGAGGTAGCCATGGCGACAGAGGCGGCTGGGTCGTAGTAAACCAGCTGGGGGAAAGTGGCTTTGCAGGTCAGACTTGGATCAGATTGTGAGAACCTTGACTCGCAGGGATGATCCAAACGAAAAACAGACAACGTGCTCATTTGACCCTGCATGTTTGGACCCCAGCAAACAAAGAAATCTGAATTGTGGTCATTTACTGTCATAGTTTCTTCATGTCATAAAGAAACTATCGATAAACGCCGGCCCCGCGAGCAAATTGACTCTGCCGCTGCAAACAACTGCAGCATTCTCATGTCCCGAGCTTCACTTTGAGTCCTTCTCCTCACAGAAACTGAAAGGGAAATTAAGAAATGATACACTCAACATAAAAGGCCACGCTCTTTAATAAAAAATAAAAAATAAACGTGAGGGAGAATCTGCCTTTTTTTTGTCCCCTAGTGAGCCTCCACAGAAAAAGCATAGACAGGAGAGTACAGGATGTTTGAGGAGACTGACATAGAGTACCCCCTGCTGGTCACCATGAGTAAACACACAGCCCTCAATGTCGATACTTTGTTATTTTCCCTATTCTACAAATTTATCTTCACACATTCTCACACAAGTTAAGATAAAAATGCACTGTCTTAAGGAGGTTGGGGGATTTATGGATTGATCAGCCATTTATTTGGATTATTGATCGATCACCTCATCATAAATAGTCACATTTTATAACAGCCCATCTTTAAATGTGTTGTCCGAACACCAGTCAAAATCACAAAACATTACATTTTGCTGGGATCTGCAATTCTCCCAAATCCAGTGACATCTCAGAGATGCCTTATCCTGCATTGTTTTTTTGGGCCTTTTAATGATATTTGTGGCTGCTCCCCTGCTGTCGTGACTCCAGCCTGTTGTTTGTGTCTCAGCTCTGCTCCCTGTGTGAGTCTGGTGTCTGTCCACATGCTCATTAAATCCCTGTGATGAAATCTCTCTTTAACTTTCACTCCACCTCTTTGTCCCACTTTGGCGTTTTGGGTCCAGTGCTTGTGTTCAAACGTACCAAATTTCCCAAATGGAAACAGAAAAATAGGTCCGATCGTCCAATGATCCAACGATGAATAGTTGCCAATAAATGTTCCGTAGTTTGACTAAATGATAAATCAACTAAAAGTTGTTGCTTAAATTTGACATCTGTTGATCTGCAAAACAAGAATATAGATTCTTATTTTGACCTTAAAAGTCACAGTGATTCAGTGTCTGGTTAAATCCTCTAATGATGCTCTACGTGCCCAGACGCAGTAGAATAGACTTTTCACGTTGTTACCACCGAGTGTCGATTGTTGTTACCGGGTGTCTATTAACAGCTTTGTTTAACCATGTAAGGATAATCCTTTTGTGCGATGGTGCTCAGATTAGTGTCGTGTTCACTGCTTCCAGTTTCATGTTAGCCTGCAGAATGATAACTTGGTGAGTGTGTGAGCGTTTTTTGGGTCGATCTGATAAAATGACAGCAGTGGCTAAATGACCCAAAACAGATAAACAGATATTGACTAATGTTTTTTAACCACGTGGATCACAACACTTTTTTGCTATAAAGCTGCACAGGCTGCTTCATCTGGGAATCGTTGACAGCAGCAGATTTTAAATCCGATTTTGTGCCGACACGCTAACTTTGCCGCAGCCCTTTAGCCCCTTTTAGCAGCGCAGAGTGCGTGTGGTGATCAGCCGATATATTTACACAAGCAAACATCTGATTCACAATGTCCATCTGCATCACGTAGCCTATCGCTCCTGTGTGCGAGCTTCTGGGACGGCTCCCAACCCAGTGCTCCAGGAGACGAGTGCAATTGAATAAATGGAGGGAGGGTTTCCCGCTTCACCAGCCGAGGTGAAAACAGGCGGGTGATGTGTGTGAAGCACATCGAGCTACGCTAGCGCCACGCTCCGCTTGGCAATATGGATCCTATTTTCAGTCATGGAGGAATTCCCTCGCCTCTCCATCATTTGGGGGATGAACTCGGAGGTGGGAGGCAGAGCAGTTTGGTTCAAACTTCTAAAGCCGTGGAAAGTGTTACTCACTGTCTGTGTCATGATTCTCGTGAACCAGAGATTAAAGGTGCAGTGGGTGCATGACACATATATGGATCCGGTTGTGCCTCATTAGCGCAGGCACCACAACCGACATGAATCTGACTCTCTGCTGAGAAAGTTCGAGCCGAACTGTATGTGTCATCATTACCATGTATGCGGATGACGCACAAGATACAACTGAATGAACAGATCAGTGTTAAGATAAAGATCTTTAGATACCAGTGACATGGCCCCATTTTCCAGATGTCTCAGTGATAAAGTTCAAACTTGTTTTTACTAAAACCTCCTGATGATGATGACAATGATTCGGTATTAAACCGGTGACCAGGCCTTCGCTGTCCGGGCTCCACAACCCTGGAGCTCGGAGCTCAGATCTTCCTTTAAATCTCTTCTTAAGACTCACTTTTATGGAATGGCCAATCTTTAACTGTTGACATTTGTTTTTCACAACCTCATATTATTTCACACGGTTATAGTTTGTGAATCTTTGAAGTGTTGTTATCGTGAAGCGCTTTGTTACTTTGATTTTTGGAAGGTGCTGAATAAATAAAGTGATCCTCACAGTGGAAACACATTACACGAGGCCCCAGCGAAGATCGAACTCCCGACCCCTGTTGGTTTACAAGACCTGTGCCATAACCACACTGTTAAACTATGCTGCTATGGGTGGTGGAATAAGAAGAAAGAAGGGGGGAGAAGAGGGGAAGGGACAATTGAGGACATTTTGTAAAAAATGGAAAAATTCAAGAATTGAAACTGATCCTGGTGCAGGTCATAAGTTATAGGATGCAGTTTTTATTGTATTAATTTGAGTTATACAACTAAAATGACACTGGATCAATTCCCGTCGGCAACATGTGCCTGTTTACCCAAACTGTTACTTAGTATTATGAATCTTTCAATGTCACTTCATATTTGATACAGATTAGACAGTGACTCCTGGAGAATACCTCCGAGCCAAATGGTAAACATTCTGTTTGTAATGCTTACAAAGATTGCTTACATTTTGGGAAAAGTAAACTAAATAACAAACTTTAAAAGATAAAACACACTGAATATACTGATAAAATTAAATATAGTAACAAAATAATTTCCTAAAAAACTATTGCAACAATACTTTCTTTTAAAACTTTTTATATTATTTACACACATAACAAAGAATAACATCTTTTATCATCTTCCTCCGCATGTCAAGGCCGGTGGTACTGAGGCGGACAAGGGGAGAGCGAGCAGGAAGGGCAGGTGGTCCAGGGGGCACATCTGTGTGCTCACACGCAATCTAGAAATAAAATGCCATTTAATTAGAGTGTAATTTTCTCGTATTACGCTTTCATTCATGTATTTATTCTTCAGATTTGTATTTATTGCCTTTTATATGTGTCTGTCTCTTGATCGCACAGCTACAAATAAAGTTTACGGTTAGCATAATTACAAAACAATAAAAAATCCGAATTCAAATTAACAAGAAATAATTGTAAATCCACTGACGCAGTATAGCGTAAGTGAGGATGTGAGCTCCTCACTGTGACAGGACAGTTCGTCGGACTTGATGAAGGCTTCATTGAGCCCGACACAAACAATCATACGACAAGTGATCTGACTTCACAGTGAGCAGGAGGAGATGAAGTAGAAAACTCAGGGAGAGAGAGAGAGAGAGAGAGAGAGAGAGAGAGAGAGAGAGAAAGAAACAAAAGAGTGTGAGAGAGACAAAGAGAGAAAGAGACGACCTCAGCGTCCAGCAGTGACAAAAAGCATCGGTAGAAAACAAACATCTATACGACAGCAAACTGATTTGATCAAATTTAGCCGAAACAAGAGACAGAAGACGGTTCCTGCTGAGTGAGCGCTGGTTTGGTCCGACCCCACAGTGTCCGATGATGGCTTCAGAGAGGAGGCCCGTGCACTGAGAGGCAGCCTTCTTGTGTTTTTCATTGTGTGTGTAAGTTATGTTGATCATGCTCTCGTCAGCAGCTCCTGAGCCCAAGTCCTGATGGCGGAATTCGTGTGTTGGAGCAGCTGCCACGTTGAATTGGCGAAGGTCACGGCGTGGCCCGGCAGACACGACGCATCAACGCTGGAAGAGAGAAACACAGAGGCAGGTGAAGTTTCTGACAGGCTGTGCTTCACGCCACGTTATTTACCAGAGCTTTAAATAAAGCCAAATATAATCTTGGCTTTATTTGCATTGGAAACAGACTCAGAGCAACAGTACTTATAAATCAAGGCCAAAAAAGCCAGAGCTGGCAGGATGTAGTAGGGATGGAGGAGGCGGTGCAGCTCCCTCACATACGCCAACACCTGGGACATACTGTCTGGAGTGTTGGTGTAGACCTGAGCAAAGAAGAGAGTTGATCAGCGATGACACCTTAAATATGAACATAAGTGACAGTTTTATGTTTGTTTATATTCACTCTTACCCATTCTGTGACCAGCGGCGTCTTTTCTCTGTCCCAGAGGATGAACTGTGTGGTGTGATCAGAGATGAAAATGGATGCTGCTTTTGACTTCTCCATGGCCTGGGTCATCAGTGGCCCCAGGACCCCGCACACTCTCAGAGTAATAATAAGGGGTGTTTGTCTCCATCCAGCTACAGAAAAAGCTGAAACACAAGTTAAATGGTTGATTTTCATGAGCAGTTATTAGACAAAGAGTTTAAAGAAGGATTTGTACCTGAAGCCCTGTTTTGAATGGACTGTTATTTTGCCCCAGGCCTGCTGAGATACGGCCGCTGTGCTGGAATCTGAAACACACAGCAACCATCACATGAACCTCAAGAACAAACAAATTAAAAGTCCAGATCCAGACGTGGAAGTTCTGCCGTAAAGACGGACCTGTGAAGGAGCCGTGAGATATGACGTCGTGAACAGAACCGTGAGCAGCTGGAACCAGGGGAACCCGCGACCACGCACCTGCAGATTCTGGTGGCAAAAGCAAAACAGTTGTTATGTTTGATAATCTAAGTGTTGCAGTTGTAATCATCAAATGTGCTCGGTGGTTAAATTCTGCTTTGCACTGTGCGTCTCACCTGACACTCGTGAAGCTCCGGAGTCCCCATGGTGTCTCTCGTCTCCTCACTGGTCACTCGGAACGACTGGATTGTTTCTTGAAGGTTCTTCCGTAGCTAAAGATGGTCAAACACAAGACAGCCGTCAAGTACAAGACGATTTAAAAAGACCGTTTAAAAGATATTTCAGACCCAAGAAGTCTTTTAGTTTGAACATTACGTATTAGAATTGATTCATGCAGCAGTTTCTCTCTGTGTTCTTTTCTATTAACTCTGAGATTACTTAAAAACCATCTGTGTCATGGCGGGAGTCATACTTTTGGTGGCAGGACTTTCCAGGACTTCAACAAATGATTCAACAGCAGAGAAAGAAAAGAGGAAAATCAGCGTCAAAACCTTAACTACATCCTCATGTGTGGCCCCATATATTTAGTGGTGGAGTTTAGAACTGGAAAATTCTGATTTGAGTGTTTGCTTTCTCATATTCACACTTTAAAAAGGAAAAAGTTCAATTTAACCGCTTGTAAAATGTAGAAATGTTTAAATCAGTGTATGTATAAGAGCATTTTGTGAAGGGTGAAGTGTGTATAACTCACCTGGACTGGGGTAAGTGTTTGGTATAGAGCTCCCTCCATACTTCAAGACTGTTTACGTCCACACACAAACACTCGGTCATACTGCTGAGCAGCTGCAAGGAACAGGAAGACAATATTTGAAATGCCACAGTCCCAACAATACGTCCTCCCAACTCCAAGACAACAGTTAAATGGTGAGTTTATATATGAGGCTACAGACGCCTCAGCTGCTTCTGCAGACTGAACACAAACAAAATGGGGTTATTTGTTTTTGGGAGATTCAAAAAACCCAGAGTCATATGTGTCCAAACTCAATTGTATGAAATGATCAGTTCTACAGTTTGTTTTGATGCATAGATGATGAGCTTACAACTGTTTTGATACTAAATAAAAAAGGTATAAATGATCTTTCTCAGTGAACTCCACCACTTCACGTGTGTTTAGTGTGTTTTAAAGGATCCAGACAAATTTCTCAACCACCCAGTTTCTACATCGACTTATTCCTAAACTGATCGTCATGTAATTGCACATGGGCTTAAAGGGAAATGGACACGACTGTGAAGCAGATTTTTACATTAGATTCCATTCACCTTGATGACAGGGCATTCTTGGGCATGAAGGCGAAATCCAGTAAAGGAAAGAACTCTTTAGTTCCCATGATGTGTCGTGTTCTTTTATCCTTAGGTATGAGAAGGGTCGGTCTTAGTTCAAAAAGTATTTATTTAGAAGCAATGAAAAAGGTACAGCATAGCTATGGGCACTCAATGCACAGCCTCTGCTTTTAGTCCGTAGCTCGGGGTAGTCAAGAGTCGCCCCGAACGGATGACAGGTGCAATATTTATAATAGTAGGTTGAAGGCGTGGTCCCAGCATCTTGGAACTGGGATCCACCAATGATGAGGAGCCGCTCCCAGGTTCGTCACTCCTTTGATAGTAGCTGGGCAAATCTTCACATTCTGACAGTGTTAAGTTTTGTGTATTAAGAAAAAGCCTTTATCCGGCTGAAGCTTTGTGAGTCTTCAGTAGTTTTGCAGACACAGTGTTTTTGTTCATTGGAGTGTGAAACATTGTGTTTCTGTTTTATCGTCTGTATGTTCTGTGTGTGTAAGCATGCGTATTTATCAGACAAGACAACGCCTTTCCTATCTGGCCTTCAGAAGCTGGGGCAGCTTCTTGATTTCTTTCTAAGGCATAGGTCACAGTGTCTTAATGAGCACAGTGCATTCATGTATGTGTGATGTTGAATAAAGCTAAAGGAATACTGTAATATATATAAAGGTTTATGTATGAGAACAAGTTTAAGTACAGTGTATTGTATGCCACGGATTACAGTCCTAACACATAACAAAACATAAATTCTTTCTGTTAAGGTACAAACATGGTGCGTGTAAAATCGATCCTTTTCGGGGCTATAGTGTCTAATTATATTATTAAAATCCTAACAGATGCCAAATCCCATTGTCAGGTTTGCATGAAGTCTGGAAGAAGAAGGACAACAAAAGGATTTGAGATTCAAGATCATGATTTCAGTTTCATTGAAATCATATTACATCCAGAAAAAAACATGTCCAAACAAATAAAAGAAGGTTTTTGTTGTATTTTACGTGATCTAAATAAAAACTGAAACACACAGTTCTCATATTACACCGTCAGACTTACAGGAGAAGTAGATCCAGATAGGCAATGGCATACGCAGACAAGGATTTCACTCCGAGCACAGGAAGCATGATGCCCAGCCACACTGAAACACACAGAGCAACACTTGATTCACCTTGTGCTGGTGGAGCAGTTAGTTCTGGTATTAAACGACTCAACACTGGGTCTTTTCAACTCGCCATTTCAAAAAAGAACAGGCCAGAGCAACAGCAACCAGGAACACATGGTGTATTTAAAGAAACACGGTGACACTAAAAAACGGAGTGATGAGAACTCGAGCAGCATGACAGCCGCCCAGCAAGTCACTTTTAAACCTGGAAATACTCTGAGTCTCATGTTAAATGTACTAAATGTGCAATTTTGTGTTGAGAATTTAAATGCGATTCTTTTTTCCTCCCAAATTACACAGGAAAACATTTAAGGTCAAGTTTGTATATCTTCTCAGTCCAGTCAGTCTGAGACTCAAACAGGAAACACTTCATTACTTTTTAAATTCCTGATGATGAACAGCCCGTCCTGGTGTTTTATAAGACACAGACCAAAAGGGACTTTCCAAGGGCCAATTCTGATATTATAATATATAACAATATATACACTACCGTTCAAAAGTTTGGGGTCACTTAGAAATTTCCTTCTTTTTCAAAGAAAAGCACTGTTTTTTTCAATGAAGATAACATTAAATTAATCAGAAATACACTCTATACATTGTTAATGTGGTAAATGACTATTCTAGGTGGAAACGTCTGGTTTTTAATGAAATATCTACATAGGTGCATAGAGGCCCATTTCCAGCAACTATCACTCCAGTGTTCTAATGGTACATTGTGTTTGCTAATCGCCTTAGAAGACTAATGGATGATTAGAAAACCCTTGAAAACCCTTGTGCAATGATGTTAGCACATCTGAAAACTGTTTTACTGGTGAGAGAAGCTATAAAACTGGCCTTCCTTTGAGCTAGTTGAGTATCTGGAGCATCACATTTGTGGGTTCGATTATACTCTCAAAATGGCCAGAAAAAGAGAACTTTCATGTGAAACTCACCAGTCTATTCTTGTTCTTAGAAATGAAGGCTATTCCATGCGAGAAATTGCGAAGAAACTGAAAATGTCCTACAACGGTGTGTACTACTCCCTTCAGAGAACAGCACAAACGGGCTCTAACCAGAGTAGAAAGAGAAGTGGGAGGCCCCGGTGCACAACTCAGCAAGAAGACAAGTATATTAGAGTCTCTAGTTTGAGAAATAGACGCCTCACAGGTCCTCAACTGGCAGCTTCTTTAAATGGTACCCGCATAAACGCCAGTGTCAACGTCTACAGTGAAGAGGCGACTCCGGGATGCTGGCCTTCTAGGCAGAGTGGCAAAGAAAAGCCATATCTGAGACTGGCCAATAAAAGAAAAGATTGATATGGGCAAAAGAACACAGACATTGGACAGAGGAAGATTGGAAAAAAGTGTTATGGACAGACGAATCAAAGTTTGAGGTGTTTGGATCACACAGAAGAACATTTGTGAGACGCAGAACAGGTGAAAAGATGCTGGAAGAGTGCCTGACGCCATCTGTCAAGCATGGTGGAGGTAATGTGATGGTCTGGGGCTGCTTTGGTGCTGGTAAAGTGGGAGATTTGTACAAGGTAAAAGGATTTTAAATAAGGAAGGCTATCACTCCATTTTGCAACGCCATGCCATACCCTGTGGACAGCGCTTGATTGGAGCCAATTTCCTCCTACAACAGGACAATGACCCAAAGCACACCTCCAAATTATGCAAGAACTATTTAGGGAAGAAGCAGGCAGCTGGTATGCTGTCTGTAATGGAGTGGCCAGCGCAGTCACCAGATCTCAACCCCATTGAGCTGTTGTGGGAGCAGCTTGACCGTATGGTACGCAAGAAGTGCCCATCAAGCCAATCCAACTTGTGGGAGGTGCTTCAGGAAGCGTGGGGTGAAATTTCTACAGATTACCTCAACAAATTAACAGCTAGAATGCCAAAGGTCTGCAATGCTGTAATTGCTGCAAATGGAGCATTCTTTGACGAAAGCAAAGTTTGAAGAACAAAATTAATATTTCAAATAAAAATCATTATTTCTAACCTTGTCAATGTCTTGACTATATTTTCTATTCATTTTGCAACTCATTTGATAAATAAAAGTGTGAGTTTTCATGGAAAACACGAAATTGTTTGGGTGACCCCAAACTTTTGAACGGTAGTGTATATCGACTGATATGTGTCAAAGAAATGGAATTGAGGCTTGATATTTTACAGTTTAACCATATATAGCTATTGAACTGAGATAATAAACGTGAGAGGTGTAGTGGAAAATTCAACTGACCAGTGTCTAAGGTATTGGAAATCCCCCTGACCAGGTGTCTAACTGCTGTGATACTGTCTACCTGACAGGATGGAACCCTTACTTGGTGGTGTCTCACTGCTATGACCTTGATCAACAGGGTGCATGCCCTTATTTGGTGATGTTTTTCTTCCAACTGCTACAGCGGACGGACAGACACAGATGATCTCATGTCTTTCATGTCTTTTTTCATATTATGTTTTATGAAACGCCTCTTTGTATAAGTTCTGGCTTTTGTGAACTTGCGGCCAGTTCCATTTTGAGCACCCGTGCTTGTTGTGTAACCTCTGCAGAGCTTACTATTATAAAGACTCAAAGGCAACTCCAGTCTGAGAATTTCATTATTTCAAATCTCAAGATGAATTTCCATCACAAACTTGGCGTCACGAACAGGATCCCTTGAAAGATCGTCTTGACCCGAGAAGTCTTCGGTGGCTGATCACCCAGGAGAGAAAATCTTCTGCCTCTACCTCCAACAGTTAAGAGAAGAGAGGGCCGAAATAACTTGGGTTCCGGACCTTCTTCACAGGGATCCAAAGACCTCTCTTTGGTCATCTTATATCTGGTGAGATGTTGAAATTCTGATTTTCATGACTGTTTAGATGATTTCTCAAATACAAAATCAAACATAAGAAATAATACATTTAAAGGGTTTTATTTGGAACGGGTGTATTAGTCATTCTCTCTGGATTATTGTGGATTAATGATGTTAATCTGACTCGTCCTTGTGGCAATCATCCTTGTTGATGGCATTTTTCCTGTTTTGCCGGAGAAAGAAACAAGGATTCGTGAAGGCATTTTTCCTGTTTTGCCAGAGAAAGAAACAAGGATTCGTGAAGGCATTTTTCCTGTTTTGCCAGAGAAAGAAACAAGGATTCGTGGAGACGTCCACGTCTTAAATTGAGTGTTCAAGGGAAATTGTGGATGAGTACGATTTCATACACTTAATTGATAAGGATGTAGAAATTGTGGATGAGTACGATTTCATACAGAAAGTCCAAATGGTGGGCTTTATGGTTGCAAGAGTGAGGACGGGAAAGTGTGACATTTTTCTTCCAATATGGTCCAGAGACTTTGCTTTTCCTCATAACGGGTCATTTATTGTCGAAAAAAATTAAACTTTTAAGAGAGAAACTCCTCGAGAAAGAGGAAGAAAAAATAAAAATAAATAAATAAATAAATAAATAAAAAAATAAATCAAGGTCGCAATGTGGAAAGACAGAAGATAATAAGAAAGTGTCTTGAAATGTGGGAAAAAGAGGCAGAGTGTAGGGACAGAAAACAAACATTTAAACAGATGGCTAAGGTTGATAAGAAGGAAACTGAGAAAGTTGAAAAGAAATCATATAGATCTCTGTATTCTCCATTACAGGGTGTGGCAGTCCTCTCCTCAACGCCTGCCTTCCTCCTCACCTACGACAAAACCCTCCTCCATGATGATGTGCAGAGACCAGACTCCACCAATCAACGATCAGGCCCATCTCAGACTCCACCCACCACTCTCCCAGTCTATGGAGACGGGGCAGCGGGAGGACTGAATGATGACGCCACCTCTTCCTCATCTTTAGGCCCCACTGACTTTGCAAAGATATGTCCGCACTGTGGGGGAGACCTCCGTCTGACTTCACCAGACTGGGATGATGCGGTTAATGCAGCATACGTCAACGCTCTCAACACACTCCTCAACGCCCTGAGGACCGCCTTCCCCAATAAAATTGACATGTCCAAAATAACGGGGTGCAAACAACAACCAGGCGAAACCGTAGGAGATTTCCTCACACGTCTGACCGTCCTGTTTAATCAACACAGAGGCATCCCCATACCTGACACCCTTGGCAACGAGCCAGGGGCTTATGAAACACATCTGAAACAGGCCTTCCTGAATGGTCTGCTCCCCCCACTACGGGCAGACGTAGGCCACACCTGCATCGGGCTTGAGGATGCTCGCTTGACAGAGGTCAGACGTCATGCTGAAAATGCTGAACGTCAACACAAAGAAACCAAAGACAAAGTCAGCAGAAAAAGGATCAACAACTCCAGAAAGCACAGCTAACCATGATGCAGGCTGTGTCTGCCCTGTCAAGGCCACACAGACAAGATAACACTGATAGCAGAGCCAACTTCACTGAACCAGGAAGAGAGGGGCGCGGTCGCGGACGTGGCCATGGGAGAGGTTTCTCTCGACGACCCCCACTTGCCAGAGATGAGTGTTTAATCTGCAGACAAAAAGGACACTGGGCAAAGAACTGCCCCCAACGGCGAGAGGACGGGGAGACAAGAACTTTCACTGCCGACTGAACTACAGAAAGTGAGGAGAGGCAGACGGGGGGGAGACGACCAATACACCCGCCGAGGATCAGAGAAAGGGAAGTGAAACACAGATACATACATGCCAAAGCAATGAAGAAATCGCTTGCAATTCTAACCGCACATACACACAAAAGCTCCAGCAATGAAGAAATCGCTTGCTAAACTAACCGCACACACACACACACCAGAGCAAACACAACTTTGTGGTTCTTATGTTAAGTACAATAGTGATGCTTTTAAGAAAATGCCTCAACTCGAACTGTGTGTTACCGGTCACAAACTTAATTTCATGGTCGACTCTGGTGCAGGTTATTCTGTGGTTAGGATGTCAGATTTGCCCACATCTCCTGAGATGAGTGGTCGCTTTATATTCTCTCAAGGTGCCAGCGGTGCCAAGGTAAAAGAAAATTTCACAAAACCTCTAAAATGCGCCGCTCAGTTTGACAAACATCCCATAAGGTTTGAACATGATTTTCTGTTGTCTCCCTGTTGCCCAATTAATCTATTAGAAAGAGATTTGATGATTGTGTTAGGCTTCAATTTAGTATCCTCCCCTGATGGAGTGACGGTTACGCACAATTCTTCTTCACAATGTCACAGACCACACATGAGCAGCTGTTTGTATATCAGTGGCAACTTCCTAAAAATGCCTCCACTGATCTGCTCTCCACGTCACACTCTCTCGTCACCCCTTTTTTCTGATTTTATGCACACTGATTCACTGCATTGCACTTCACATGTGACAGACACAGCAGATCACGTTTATGAATCTCTGTTTTTGCCTTTTCCTGATGATTCTCTGAAAAGTGTCCAATATTTTTTGGTCTGGTTCCAGAAGTGCAGCTTCCGTCTCACTCACTGACCAACAGATGGCACTGTTTCGCGTCTCGAATTCCAGCCCTCACATCTCGCTCTCCAAGTCCCATGATGACCAGTGGCAAGACTTAGGCCCATTTGTCAGATCATGCCAGGCTGCCGTTGATTGGCAACCCACAACCACGCCTGACGTAATGTATTCACCCAGTCTGAGTGCATTTGATCTAAAAATGTCTCCAACCTTCTGTTCTCCAGCCACACGCTCATTTGTTGTGACTGAAAATCACCTTCATTCTTATGCAATGTTGTCCAGCCCCTCTGATGTTTCTCCTTTACTTTCAGATCTGCCTTAAACACTGTGGCCAAAGGACAAATAGGATGTGGGCCTCATCAGAAACTGTGATCCAGTCAAAATCACTCCAAAATCTGATTATAGGCCATGTAAACAACAATATCCACTCAGACAGAATGCAGTGGAGGGGATACGTCCTGTTTTTGAATCCTTTTTGCAGGCTGGTGTAATTGTCCCCTGACCTGATTCATCGGTCCGCACTCCACTGTTCCCAGTTAAGAAGATCAGAGACAAAGGTCAACCTACTGAGTGGCGGTTTGTGCAGGATCTGAAGGCTGTGAATGATGCTGTAATTGCTCGATAGCATATTGTTCCTGACCCATACACGCTGCTTTCCCAAATTCCGTCTAATGCAGTGTGGTTTTCGGTTGTAGACTTATCCAATGCTTTTTTTTGTGTGTTCCTGTCCACAGGGACAGCCAGTACTGGTTAGCTTTTAATTTTGAAAACAAGGCCTACACGTTCACATGCCTATGTCAAGGCTACTGTGAATCTCCATCATTATACAATCAGGCTCTCAGGAACAGTCTTGAACCCCTCATCCTCACTCTGGGTTCAGTTCTCTTGCAGTATGTTGATGATCTACTAGTTGCCAGTCCCACACAGGAGCAATGTGAAACAGATACGATCGCTTTGCTGAGACATCTGGCTCGTGAGGGCCATAATGTCAGCCTCAGCAAACTAGTTTGTTCAACAAACTGTCACGTTTCTGGGTCATGTCGTCACCAAAGATGGCAAATCCCTGTCTGATAAGAGAGTAGAAGCTATTGTTAACATGCCTAAACCCTTGACGAAGAAACAACTCATGTCATTCATCGCCACATGTTCTTTCTGTAGAACGTTCATTCCTGACTTTGCTCTTCTTGAAGCCCCTTTAGGTGCTCTGTACCATGGCAAATCACTCACTCCTCACGAACGTGTCGTTTGGACTCACGAGGCAGACGAGGCATTTGTCACACTGAAGAAGACGCTGCAGCAATCTCCCACTCTTGCTCTCCCTAACCCTGACAAACCTTTTGTTCAGGCTGTGGATGAGAGAGACCGCTGCATGACTTCCGTCTTCCTTCAGTCTCATGGTGACAAATATCGCCCTGTCGCCTACTTCTCCGCCGAACTTGATCCGGTGGCAGCTGGCCTTCCACGTTGTTTGCGTGCAGTGGCCGCCTGTGAAAAAAGCCGTCCTTGCCTCACGAGACATAGTAGGTTACTCTGACTTGACACTCCTTGTTCCTCATGCTGTGTCTCTCATTCTTACAGAACAGAAGACCTCACATCTTTCTGCTGCTCGCTGGTTGAGGTATCACACTGTTCTTCTTGACATGCCCAACATCACAGTGAAACGCTGTTCAACTTTGAACCCAGCCACGCTTCTTCCGCTTCCGGATGACGGGGAAGAACACAACTGTGTGGCTGAACTTCAAGTCCAGTGTTCCCCACGACCTGACCTCTCTGACAAACCTCTTTCTAACTCTGACTTGATTCTGTATGTCGATGGGTCCGCCTCACGTGACCCTGTCTCTGGTACTAACTGTGTTGGTTTTTCTGTTTGTTCAGATAACGAAGTGCTCCTCTCGAGTTCTCTTCCTCATCACCTCTCAGCACAGGCAGCAGAGCTCATCGCACTCACGGAAGCATGCAAATTGGCTACTGGTAAAACACTCACAGTCTACACTGACTCCAGATATGCGTTCGGTAACTCATGATTTTGGCGCCCTTTGGCAACACAGAAACTTCCTCACATCTTCTGGTAAAAGATAGCACACCACGGTCTCATCACAGATCTTCTGTCTGCCATTTTGCATTGTTAAGAGACATTATTCCACAATGGGGAATTCCTAGCAGAATTTCCAGTGACAATGGCAGACACTTCGTAAACGAAGCTGTCAAACAACTCGGTTCTCATCTAACTATGGATGTGCGAACACACTGTGCATATCATCCAGCCAGTGGTGGAGCTGTGGAACGAGAGAACGGCACACTCAAAACTAAACTTGCAAAATGCTGTGAAGACACAGGTCTCGCATGGACAACAGTCCTGCCTCTGGTGCTGATGTACATGAGGATGAGAAAACGAACCAGATCTAATCTTTCACTTTATGAGATTCTTTTTGCAACTCCTCCCCACATTGGTGTGGATCCTCCGTCTTCTCCGCTTCCATCCACAGACTTGTGTGATCATGATATGGTGTCCTATTGCTCTGACTTCTTCTCTTTCAGACATCAGGAAACAGGTGGCAAGGGCCCTACCAGGTACTGCTCACAACCCACACAGCAGTGAAAGTTGCTGAAAGAGCCACCTGGATCCACGCCAGCCACTGCAAATGAGTACCAGCTCCATCTGACCAGCTGACGCCTTCAACTCAAAGCACACACACTGATACTTCCACAGGTTGAGAAGCACCAAGAGTGTTGTATGATTAACCACACGAGCGTTCTGCCACAACACAGAAGAAATCTGCCTGACAACTGAGACCATGGACAGGCCATGGCATCCATTTCGACATCCAGGGTTGTGTGGCCTGAGAGGCTCGCTATACGTGTTACTCATGATCTCCTCTATTATTGTTTTGCACATTATTCTGTCTAGATGCACTCCTGTGAAAGTCTCTGATGATCTAACGAACTGTCTTTTCCTACGGTGTCCTCTCAGAACCATCCAGCACATGCAAATTTGACTAGACACAAGAGAAGTGATTCAGGTCCCCTTGATCTGTAACTTATTCCCCATCCCTCCCTACCTGGACACTGACAGCACAGATGGTTCTGATGACGATACTCAATTTTAGGTTTTTTAATGTTATTTTCTCCCCCCAGCTTGCTTATGTGTTTCTTAGTGATTTCACTAGACAAAAACAGCTACTGCAATTATCCTTTCAACTTCATATTTTATGATGCTTTAATTTGAAGCTCTGTGAATTTTTAAGGTTGATGTGAGTTACTTTATGAAGTTTGTACATACTTAATAAATTTTTACTTCATAGCAAGAATTTAAAAAGTTTTTACTGCATATTTTCAACCTTAAATATACTGTATGTTGACATTTAACGTTTTATTACATTTTAATATGAGTTACTTTTGCCAATCTATACAGTATATTAACTTTTGATAATGGTTAATGAGATGATGATGTTGTTTGACCTGATTTCCTTCCATTTTTCATTTCAAATGCTTGCTCAATCACAGGAAAAGAACTTTTTTTTCTTTCCACAAAAACAGCAGCGGCTACCTATTGCACCTCCCCACCATGCATCGTATGTTCTAGAACCTCTCCATGGTGGATGTGACCCTGTATGTGCGCAAAGTGCCAGGGTTGAAGACTCGTCGATATTCTTCTATGATTATGATGTTGATTATGATGTTTCTTGATTGTTTTTTGTTTGTGATCATATTTTTATTGATGATCAAAGGGGGAAGTGTAGTGGAAAATTCAACTGACCAGTGTCTAAGGTATTGGAAATCCCCCTGACCAGGTGTCTCACTGCTGTGATACTGTCTACCTGACAGGATGGAACCCTTACTTGGTGGTGTCTCACTGCTATGACCTTGATCAACAGGGTGCATGCCCTTATTTGGTGATGTTTTTCTTCCAACTGCTACAGCGGACGGACAGACACAGATGATCTCATGTCTTTCATATTATGTTTTATGAAACGCCTCTTTGTATAAGTTCTGGCTTTTGTGAACTTGCGGCCAGTTCCATTTTGAGCACCCGTGCTTGTTGTGTAACCTCTGCAGAGTTTACTATTATAAAGACTCAAAGGCAACTCCAGTCTGAGAATTTCATTATTTCAAATCTCAAGATGAATTTCCATCACAGAGGATAAATACACATTTTTCTATGTAAAGTATTTTAAATTGTGTTGAAATTCGCTGCACAATCATTCACTACAAAACTGGACTTGCTCCATCAACCCCTAACCCAGACTTGCTGTGCTCACAGATAGTTGGGGAAGTGGGAGAAAGGACAGACCCGGAGCAGCAGTAAAGTTGTGAGAACAATGAAACACTGCGCTTACTCAACTAAAGGATGGTTTTTGTAGTTGTGAGAATGTGTGTAATTTTGTAACGGGGGCAGTGTATGACTGTTAGTTACCTTGTAGTCCCTGGCTGAGGTCATAAAATCCTGCTTGTCCCAGAGCCCACATGATAGTCAAACACTTCACCGGGCGATTCTGAACCGACCGCAGTAACTCCAAATACTGCAGAGGAAGGAAGAAGGGGGGGGAGTATTACAACATATTACTCCACAGTTATTCCAGAAGACAAATCCTGCAGTACATTGGACAATGGAACTGAAATCACACACACACACACACACACACACACACACACACACACACACACACACCAGTGCAGTGAAGCAGTCAACACACACACTTACCTCTGGCAGATTTTGGGTGGCTATTGTGGGTTGGTCCTTTAGAATGGCCTGGATGCAAACTCTGTAGCCATGAAGTGGTTCTCCTGAAGGGAGAAAAGCAATGTTGTATTCTGTTACAGAACTTTTAACTTCCCTGCTAATCACTGTATATTCTGACCTTAAAATCAAGATGTAACACTGATTTGATGGAGTGTCTTGATGCTGATAGTGTAATTGCATCCATGGTGAAAGTACAAGTGGACCTTTGTTTCATGCCAGAGCCCATTTATTCGTATTCAACTCATTTCCTATTGGCTGTCAACTATTGGCTGATTCATTAAAGCAAAAATACCCCAGACATTCTTAAAACCATTTTATTAGGTTCATTATCCTTAACTGATCAAGTTTACTAGAACAGTTCTGCCATATAACCTGTGATGTTCTAACCAAATGATTTATATCAATTAGGATATGCATCACAAACTACATCTCCTCATCTTTTCACTAAAAGCACTGAATCTACTCTGGGAATAACACTGAAGATACACAGAGCAAACGAAGAGGGATAACGTCCAAACCACTTCCACCTCTTCATGTAACCTCCTGTATTTACCGGACTGCCTGTCCAGCTCCCTGAGCATGGTGTAAACACAGTGGTCGAGGGAAACCTGGCAGAGCGTCGCTGCAGCGTCTGATGAGGCCTTTAATCACACCCCTCCGCTCCTGCCCTGTAAGGCAGTATGGGTAGTCTGAAAAAAGGAGGATATGACATCACTGCAAAAACCTCTCAATGTCAGGTTGTTAATAAATGAGCGTAGCAACTAAAAGGTCATATAAAAAATTGCACTGTATTACTTTGCATATTTGGATCTTGATAAAAAAAAACAACCGACTGTGAGTGCAGCTGCTGTGACTGGGCTCTGTCTCCGGCACAGTCAGATTGAGGTTGAGGTACCCGGCCAGGTCTTTGCCCCAGACTGACGGATTGTCTGGGAACAGAGTCTGACTGTGAGCCAGCTGCTGCTTCAGGTCCCCGACATCCAGCTGAAGAGAGAACAGCAGAGAAGAGCAGACAAGTCTTGTCTGTAGCCTCAGAAACAACACGTTCGTTATGTGAAGATGAATCTGTGTCAATGAGCCAAGCTGCTGCGCCCTCGTCCACACAGGTCCAGATTAAGTGTCCTTTGCTAGTACGAGTTTGGGAAGCCAGGCAGTACCAAAAAAGTCGTCATGGATGTGGACAACGACAGATGAAATGGGAGACTTCAGGGGCGACTGAAAAAGTGAAATAAAGGGGCAAAAGAGGAGGATAGATGAGGATGATGATCGGGGAGGTGAACAAACTGATAGCGATGAAGAGGAAGAGTTCAGATTTATGTGCTTCACCAAATACGGTTTAAGCAAAGTAACAGCAGAGTAACTCATTCATCTAAATACTAGAGGAAGTAAAACTCTTTAAAAAGTTTCTGAAGGTGAACCTGCTGAGGGATCATTACCGGTACAGCCTGCTTGCCCCCGGTCGACCGGTCGACCAACCTCGGCTTAAGACCTCGCGCTGCTCCCCCCCTCCCCCCCGACGGCAAACACGCCGCCGGGTTTGCGCATCTCCCGAGGCAGGGGGCACGCGAGTGAGCGAGAGAGGTGCGCCGTGTGTAAAGGCGCGCGTTGCGCCAACCTCCACTGCTCAAGTAACGAGCCCGTTTGGAGAATATAAGAAGTAGAAAGTACAGGAATTTGTGTTCAAATGTACCGAGTAAAAGTAAAAAGTCGTCAGGAAAGTAAATACTCAAGTAAAGTACAGATGTGTGAAAAATCTACTTAAGTACAGTAACAAAGTATTTGTACTTCGTTACTTCCCACCACTGCATACAGGCATAATATAGTGCTGCTAATGATGTTATACTCTACTATAAGTGGAATGCTACAGTAACATTATGATTATTCAAAATGCAAAAGAAGGAGAATGGACGGCGCGACGAAAGATGGACATAGAGTTTACGGATTGGCCGTCAAAAGATGGAAATGAGCAACTGGGCTGGTGGACTGGTCTAACTGGTAGGGGAGCAAGAGACTGTTTGTGAAGCGTCGTAAAGCGCTTTGTCACTTTGGTTGTGGAAGGTGCTGAATAAATAAAGTTATTATCGCAGTGCAAACATCCAAAACAAACTGACGTCAGAGGAAAATGAAGTTTACCACACGAGGCCCCAGCGAGGATCGAACTCGCGACCCCTGGTTTACAAGACCAGTGCTCTAACCACTGAGCTATGGAGCCCGTTGAGTTCCATTGAAAACAGCTGTTCATTTTATACGCAACCGACAACGTAGACGTAAACGCTTTATCTACCAGGTTCACTTTGGCCACACTGACGACCTACCGACCGATCTCCACTTCACTTCACTTCCGCGCTGCCTTGGCGGTAACATGGCCGTTTTCTCCGTCCTGTTGGGCTGGACGGCCCCGGCGGTTCTACTCGTTCTGCTTTTGATCGCGTTTCTCTCTTACTGCGTGTACCTCAAATACACTCACATGAAGTACGACCACATACCCGGGCCGCCGAGAGACAAGTAAGTCAAGTGGCTCCGTTACTGCTCGTCCTAATGTCGCGTGAACTTGTTGACACATTGTTTTGCTCCTCGCAGTTTTTTCTTCGGACATACACCGGCGCTTCTGAGTGTCATGAACGGTGACGGAGTTATCCACGATAAGTTCCTGGAGTGGTAAGTGTGTTATTCTCCTCAGAGTCACTGAAGCGGAGGCAAGTAAAGGATAGGGGGATGGGGATAGGTTTCGGCATGGCCGGCCTTTATGCTGGTTGACCCGTGCAGAATGATGCCAGCAAGAGTAAGGTCGTGTGTGTGTGTCTGTGTGTGTCTGTGTGTGTCTGTGTGTGTGTGTGTGAAATTAGTCCTAATTGACTCACTGACAAGTCGTAAAATTGTGTCTTTAAACTGGGGGTCTTTAGCACCTGGTCCTCGTGTGTGTGTTTAATATATGAGGTGCTACCGTGAGTGTGAACTCCCCTTTCTCATTCAGAGGCTTTCCTCTCTCTCTGTCTTGCTCTGTGTCTCGTCCGTTTCTTTTTCTTTTACCCTTGGGGAGTGACGTGACCTAAAAGCATCACAATGAAACTGTAAAACCAGCCCTCCCAGTTTGTTGTGTGTTAATACCCTCACATGTGTATTCTGACACTTCTCAGGTGTAACTGTAATTCTGTCAAACTCATCTATGAGTTGTCCCCTGCAGGTCAGAGAGGTACGGGCCTGTTTACAGGATCAATATTCTTCATATCGTTACACTCGGTGTCTCCTGTCCAGAAGCAACCAAGGTAAACACTGCACCTTTCAGGAACACATTTGTGTGCGGTCTTCTGTTGCATAAGCATCGCACTGCTGGACAAAGACCAGCATGAATCAGCACAATTATTAAACGCACAGAGGTCAATGAAAATGTCTTTCTGTGGGCCCCTCTTGTGTTCTCAGGAAATCCTCATGTCCCCCAAGTACCCCAAAGATAGGATAGTCTACAAGAAACTCTTCAACCTGTTTGGTCAAAGGTAATAAATCGGTGATACTCCTGAAACACGGTACCATGTTGTCCAACGGACCTAGCAACACTTTAACAATGTCAATATTTGTGATGGGTGATACTGTCAATATGCACATCGGACGCTTCTGAGATACATCATCTTACATTGTAATCAGAGGTCCACCGATGTATTGGTTGGCACAAACCTGTCCGATATAAGCCCCTAAAGATTTTGATAAAGGTTTGATAACGACATCTTAGGAAACACTACCCTTTTTTTTCGTATAAATATCAGCTGTATGTATCAGAAATGTTTTTACGCCCCTAATGTCAGTATTGGCATCAGCACCAAACAGTCTGCCCTAACTGTAATGTCCACTTAGGTAATCTTAGCATGTTTTAGATATGTTTGTTGTCAGTCCATGTTTGTGTGACGTTGTCCAATGTTTTGTTCCGTGAAATCATGTGCAACCTTCTTAAGAACTTATAAGAATTGTGTTCAATTCCTCTCTTCAAGGTTCTTTGGCAACGGCATGTTAGTAGCACAGCACCATGAGCAGTGGTATAAACAGCGGCGGATCATGGACCCTGCGTTCAGCAGCTTGTGAGTTTATTATGATTCATTCTGCAACCAGAGACAGAATGGTGAATCTACATTTACCTTGATTTTAAGTACAGCGTCTACAATCATTGCAGATCCTCTTCAGAAGGTGGGCAACTCTTTTTAAGGCTTCTCCTCTCTTTGCTTGCAGGTATCTGCGAGGTCTAATGGGCACCTTCGATGAGAGGGCAGAGAAACTGATGAATAGCTTCACGGATGCTGCTGACAGTAACACTGAGGCCAACATGCTTGCCCTGTTCAACTGTGTTACTCTGGACGTTATTGCTAAGGTATTGTGTTAATCTGCTTCTTCTGCAGCTGCTCTAACCCAAGTTTTTTTTTATTTTTATGCGAAGATTCATCCAATCATTGTAACCAACTCAATATTGAGTTTCCTCTCAAATTGGTTTCGGTGTGGACTTGGAGCTGCTGCATAATACTTCACCCTTCCCTAAATCCATCGAGACATGTCTAAAAGGGATGATTCACAATCTCCGAGACACCTTTTTTGAGGTATGTCTTCACTGCCAGTTTGTTTGGAGTTAATATGATTAAAGGTTCATAAACTGTTATACTTCCTAAAATCCTTCATTTCCAGTTTAATCCAAAGAACAGATCGTTCATTAAGGACGTGAGGGAAGCGTGCCGCCTACTGCGTACAACCGGAGCTCGGTGGTTAAATGAAAGAAAGAACGCGATTAAAAGGGGCGATGACATCCCCAGGGACATCCTCACGCACATCCTCAAAGCTACTGGCAAAGGTTACAGTCTCTAAAGTTCACACTCCTTTATACTGGATAAGACTTATGATTAATTGTTCCTGTGTTGTAATCAGCCATGGCAGCTGCAAACAATAGGATCTAGATAAGAACATAAAATATTGAGAGTTGCGGACAGCTTAACTAAGAAAGTAAAAACACATTTAACATTTTTCATTTCAATATACAACCCATCATCTATCCATATCAAAAGGCAAAATAAATGGATAGATTAGAAACAGATATGTAGCTGTAAGTACCGAAATATGCCCATTAATCCAAAATGGATGCCTATGATTATATGATATTAAAATGAGTTGAGAAGTCAAATATTAGTTGACACGTTGATTCCATTTTCTGTTGATTCCAGAGGAGAGCACTACTAAAGAAGAGGAGGAGACCATGTTGGACAATTTTGTGACGTTCTTCATCGCTGGTGAGTCTCTGTTGCTTCTGCCCTGGTTTGTGAAATGAATGTGAAATCGTGAAATTAGTTAAAGGGACATTTAACCCAAAATGTCAGTAAAATGTGTCTATCCACCGGTTTCAGTATGAGTTCTGAAATTATATTTATAGCCCACCACTGTGTTTGAGTTAAATATTATTATGTAGCTCCAATTGATTCCATACACACTATCTAAACTGTTTTTTCTTCTTTCTGCAATGATGTTGCTACATTGTGGTGTAGCTGTTCACAAAATAGTCCGTGCATTATTTGAGTGTTGTTATTGTTGAACTGTGAATTGTTATCGGTTTGTAGGTTAACTGATCTATTAAGTAAATTCTTTTTTGTTTAGAGATGAAGAACACAATCACTTTAATGTCACGTTAATGTGTGTTGTTTGAAAGTAACACTGATTCATTTTTTGTCATCTGTACATTTTCAGGCCAAGAAACAACAGCTAATCAACTCGCTTTTTGCGTCATGGAGCTGGCAAGACATCCGGATATATTGGAGAAGTAAGAAGAGCATTATTTGTTATTAATAATGTAGCTGCTGAATGATGGTTTCTTGAATTGTGTTTTGTTTCTCAGGGTGAGGAAGGAGGTGGATGATGTCATTGGGATGAGACAGGACATACACTATGATAACCTGGGGAACCTGACCTACCTCTCACAGGTATATGCCATGAAAAGGACATGTTTCAACTCTCAGCTTTAAATGAGAAAAAAAGAAAATCATCTAGAGATCAGGACAAACCAGTATCGTTAACTGAAATGTGCAGTTGTTAAGCAACTGGCCCACACTGTAACCTCCCCCCAGGTGCTGAAGGAGACTCTGAGGATCTATCCGCCAGCTCCAGGCACATCTCGTGATGTACTTGAAGACATGGTCATCAACGGCATCCACATACCTGGAGGATTCAACTGTATAGTGAGTCATTCACTTTTGAATGTCTGGAATGCACCTGCAAATCAGAAAGTATGTAGCATCTAAACCCAAACATGTCTTATAGTGTGTTTCTGTTTCATGTTTCAATGAATTGCTCTGAAATGTAGTTCAGTACCTATGTGACTGGGAGAATGGAGAAATTCTTCAAGGACCCACTGAAATTTGATCCAGACAGATTTCACCCAGATGCCCCTAAGTGAGTTGCATACAAAGACAAGTTTCATTTTTACTCTTACTGTGTCAGAGCATTGCTCCATATAAGAGAATGAAGTCCATTTAATGAGTTGTGTCTTATCTGTTTTACAAGGCCTTATTACTGCTACTACCCTTTTGCCCTTGGTCCACGCGCATGTCTTGGCCAGAACTTTGCTCAGGTGGGTGTTGACAAAATGTATATAAATGTGCCACATACTTGGTATCCACATATGTCTTGGGTGATCAGATTTACAAGTGGCTCTAAGTACAGGTGTGAACGCACCTGAGATGCACGGCGGACGCATCTGAGATACAATCACTCATCAGTCCATATATCCGAAGGTGGTCAGGGACGCAAATGTCCTGGGCCACATTGAAGGACCGCCCACTCAGCTGACGTCCTCGATGTGCTCTAGTCAGAACCGAAAACATTTTGACACTTCACACTGTTTCCCATACTTGTAAGGCTGTCATACAATTTTTTTCTTATTTATCTATATTTTTTTTTACTAAAGTAGAATTTTTTACTTTTTCAAATGAGTAATTACTTATTTCATTATATAGCTGAGCACATTGTACTGATTTGCTCAGCTTCTCCTTGACCCACTGTCACTGTCTCTCACACACTCACACACACACACACATACAAATTGACAAACACAAACCCATTCCTTGCAATGATGTGACTGTTTATTTACATGTAGAGCAGTGGCGTGACTGACGGGTTGGGACAGGCAAGTGTTCCAACAGTCAGTTTTCCAGATGACAGAGCAGACAGGCAGCGGAGCACGCCGGCTTTCACACAATCGGGTTTCCAACGGACTGGGGCAGGACAAGCATAGCAGATATTTTATGGGTGGGAACTGGTCCAACAGGGGTGAGGCAACCAGAGACTGATAACAGGCAGAGTAACAAAAAGTGGAAGTGCAGGCCAGAGGAGGCAGCTGTAGAATTTCTACCACAGACGATGGATGACGATCTAGTGGATTCTCGTAGGATGGGCCGCTCTTCACATACTGAGACAAGCCTGATAAGTTGATGGTAGAATTAAGCTCAGGCGTGCAGGTGAAATGGCAAAAGAACAGGAAACAGGAAGACACGCCCCCCCCAGCCAGCCGCACACTAAAACTGGAAACACAGACAAAACATGGGCAAAACACACACAGCGGGGTCACTGGAGACACATGAGGAGAAACTTTCTAGCAAACTTCGAGCTGTGAACTCGTGATGGGGTCACCCGACATGCATGTTGATACCATGTCTGAACAGAGCCATGTAAACACCCTGAATGTGTTTTCAGATGGAGGCTAAAGTGGTGATGGCCAAGCTGATCCAGAGGTTTGATTTCACCCTTGTCCCTGGAGAGACCTTTGACATATTGGACACTGGCTCACTTAGACCAAAGAGCGGAGTGGTGTGCTCTATCAGACACAGGAATTACAACGAGAAGAATGACCACACAGCAACATAAGAAGAAAACACAATAGTCTTTGGGCAGAAATTAGGTTGTTGGGTTGCTCAGGTAATAGTTTTCTAACTTTTGAATGCTGTCAGATTGTTTTATTACTTTCTGAATGATGAAAAGGTTGTAATGATCATGATTATTGTTATTTCCAAACAGTAATGGGGATATGGGGAAACAAATAGGGTTACAGGGCTACAGTATAATTTGTACGGTGCTGGTAAAGTGGGAGATTTGTACAAGGTAAAAGGGATTTTAAATAAGGAAGGCTATCACTCCATTTTGCAACGTCATGCCATACCCTGTGGACAGCGCTTGATTGGAGCCAATTTCCTCCTACAACAGGACAATGACCCAAAGCACACCTCCAAATTATGCAAGAACTATTTAGGGAAGAAGCAGGCAGCTGGTATGCTGTCTGTAATGGAGTGGCCAGCGCAGTCACCAGATCTCAACCCCATTGAGCTGTTGGGGGAGCAGCTTGACCGTATGGTACGAAAGAAGTGCCCATCAAGCCAATCCAACTTGTGGGAGGTGCTTCAGGAAGCGTGGGGTGAAATTTCTACAGATTACCTCAACAAATTAACAGCTAGAATGCCAAAGGTCTGCAATGCTGTAATTGCTGCAAATGGAGCATTCTTTGACGAAAGCAAAGTTTGAAAAACAAAATTAATATTTCAAATAAAAATCATTATTTCTAACCTTGTCAAAGTCTTGACTATATTTTCTATTCATTTTGCAACTCATTTGATAAATAAAAGTGTGAGTTTTCATGGAAAACACGAAATTGTCTGGGTGACCCCAAACTTTTGAACGGTAGTGTATATGTTTACGTTTTATGTACTTTATGCAAAACATATGTTTATTATCTTAATTCAAAAATATCAAGCCTCACCTCTTTGTCATAAGTGTTTGATAACGAAATCAATATACGACTATCAGAAATTTTAAATCAAATATTTTATCGAGGCCTTCAAAAATCCATATCGGTCTGGTTCTTTTTTGTAAAGGCTGTGTGGCCAACATGCAGAGTGAAGGTGTTGTGGCCGTGTGTCCTATGCTTGTCTGCTGGAACGCAAAGCACAGTCAATTCCTGAAAACTCCCCTTTCAGAGCAGTGCTTACAAAGTGTGTACCATCGTCACTGCTGATTTCCCATGGTATTTTTTTATGGTATGTGGATTAAAAATGATTTTGGAGAAACATGAAAACCTTATGCAGACAGGGTTTGTTGTTTGGTCCAAATGATTGAAACGTACCTGTTCTTTCATCCAGTTACTCTTCTCCTCTTCTGTCGTTCTCCTCTGCAGCTTTTGCAGATCAGCTGTTGGTGTTATGTGTGTCAGGAAGTGAAACAAGCTGTGTGGTTAGGGGCTATTTAGCTGCGGCATTTGCAGCTGCATCCACCTTGGCATTTCCTTGTCAAACAACATCTGTGTTGTGATTGTGAATGTACAAATAACTTGTTTGGCGGGAGCAGCACAGCTTCCAGCAACTCAGCCACCAGTTGGTAACGCACACTAAAACTAAAACTGATGCTCTTAGCCTTATCAAAGCACGTTTGTCCTTGAAACTCATTCAGTTTAGCCTGTTTCAAGCTATTATGACACTCAGGATTGGCCTTTTTCATCACTGCGTCCACATCCCAGCAAACTGGACAGTGTGACAGGGGCTAAACTTGACCTGAATGAACCGTGGTTTGCTTGGACCAAATATAAAAATCTGGGTGCGATATATGTCAACATCCTTTCTCCCAATAAGAGATATTTGCAACATACACCATTGTTTGATTATTCACAAGTTGATAGTAACAGAACAGTAAATGGATTAATCCAAATAATCCATTAGCTATCCATGCATTATCTATAATGCTTATCCTTTGAGGGTGGGGGGGAGCCAATCTGAGCTGACAAGTGCCTTAAGTGAAAGGCGGGGTACACCCTGGACAGGTACCACAGGGCTAACAAACAAACACTGCCTACATTTATTCTTATTGTCCAATCAACCTGCATGTCTTTGGATACGCTAACACGGACAGAACGTTCACAATCCACCAAGAGGTAAACTGGGATTCAAACCATGAATCCTTTTGCTGTGAGGCGGCAGCGCTGACCACTACCTTCATCTCCCAGTCGTACTTAATATATTTTAAGGGTTTTTGAGGTGCAGGAGCCCATCCCAGCTGCTAAAGGGCGACAAGCAGGGTACAACGTCGACAGTTCCCCAGTCTATCACAGGGTCGAAAATTTGACTCAACCAATCAAATTCACAGGCAACTTAAGAGTAGTTAATAACCTAACCGCCATGAACATGAAACCGAGATTTGAGCCTAGAACTCTGTGGATGTGAAGCGCAGCTCGGGCTGCTGTGTCCTAAATGACCTGGCTCTGCTCAGAAAGGATCTTGAAAATAGTAAAGCTACCCGATGTGTAACTTGCAGCGATAACAATGGAGTATCACAGAGGCCTTATCTCAACAGGAGGCACTCCTAACCCTAACCTCTAACCGGCTTGTCCGCTCTGGGCATCTGTAGCAATATGGGGATCCAACTATGGCGATGGAGATATTTACAAATATATAAGGCTCATTCTATCAAAACAAAAACACTTACATACAACTTAGATATGAGAATTATTAGAGAGCCTTAGAAATTCTACACACTGGCCCTTTAAATCAAAATCATATTTACTGTATATACTGGGGGCCCAATGAATGGAAGGAACATTAGTCAACAGAGAGGCATGTCTGAACCCATGTGTGTGTTGGGTGTGTATGTGGATCTGTGTTTTTCTAATTGTGGAAAATGTGGGGTTTCCTGCCACCAGTAAGCCACCTTTTGACATAGCAAGGAGCCAAATCCTCCAATCGGACATGAATCAAACATGTAGACCTGAGCTCTACTGATGGAAAATGTTTTGCAACCTGTGTGGTAATTGTACATCTGCTGTGCACCCCCAAGAAAGGGGGGAAGAAAGAGAGAAAAAGGGAGGGTATCACTCAGCTTTAAATCAACCACAGTATATCCCCACATCCCACACACTCTTAACTCCCAATAACTACAACAATAACACAAAATAATTTATAAAATGTAATTAAATAATGACAATAACAGTAATGAAACAAGAAGAGAGAGAGAGAAAAAAAAAGAGGGATATTAAAAAATGCAAAGGGGAGGTAAATAATTAGACTCGTAAGTGAATTACGTAGTAGCCTTTTGTTTTTTTGCTTTTTATTTCTGTACAATGTTTGTTTTCTGCGTCCTCTCCCACCTCTCATCAAACCCACTCAGGTCTATTCCACTGTGCGTCATACTGTTAATCTGGTCTTAGTGAAACATGGGCTCTACAGTGTAATGAAGTTTACGCCATGGACCATGTGGCCTTCTCTGTACTTGCTGCAGCAGATATCTATTTATAGGTATCGGCCATGTGCCTTTGAGCCTCCACTCATATAAATACAATAATCAATCTGCCTCCCATCATCCCTATCCCTGCTTTACTGGTGACTAAATTGACAGAAAGTACAGTATGTGACTGCCAAACAAATTATACTGGACAACACGAGGGCAGAAGGAAAGTCTTTTGTTTAACTTGAACTTTATATTTCACCCACATAACACAATAATTATCTAAGCACCACAGTTGTTGTTCCTCATTGTGAGTTCAGAAAGGTTGGATGCAGCCCTCCGTGGAAAACCCGAAATGTTTGAAGCCGCAACTGATTTGTATCTTTCCAGTTAGTTGTAATCCATCTTTAAGTCGTCATGCATCCAACTATTACAAAATGTGTTTGTTGAGTTTGGACCAAGTTCCTCCAGCAGTGTTATTCAAAAGGCACAATGCAGGAACACGATGAATAGTATTTAGCCAATAATCATTCCCAGGGATTGTGTAGAACTTTCCCACAACATTTTAACTTTGGTGCACGCCCAAACAATGTGGTTAAAGGAACCTTTCTCCTGTTTGCAAAGCCAACAAAGATCTGAATCAGAGCAACCCATCCTGTGCAATCAAACAGGGGTAAAATATGTCCTGTGCACGAAATTATAATTGATTATTTTGTTCTTCGCTTATTTGGATGTTTTGTGAGCGGTTTTCCAGACATGGCTCCAAGGTGAAGGAGTGTTTTGAAGATCAATCCTCACGTTCCTGCTCACGTGTGTCAGGCTCAGTTTGCGTTTTGGAGTCAGCTCTTTCTCCATAATAACCGATTCTGTCACTCCGACAAGAAATACAGTTGACTCACCTATGACTGACAGTGTGATTTTAGCCGTGATCTTGTAAAGCATTGTGTGACAGCATTTGACACTGAGCCTGTCCTGACTGGCTCAGGACATGTTGTTTTAAATGAACTGTAGCTTTTTGCAATAGACATATTGTGTGCTGTGGAGTGTATGTGTGAGTTTCTGTCCTGGATCCTGACTTGTACCTGGCTCAGGGGTCAGTCAGTCACACGTGAAACACCCACTGCACGTCCACGAACCTCCTCAGACTATTGTCTCAGAATCGGCCTCTCTGTATAGATTGCATGGCTCTCCACGTTCTGCAGTGTCCCAGCAGACATGATGCTCCCTGGGTAATCTGACTGAATCCAGTGAATCTGTCTGAGAAGTGATTTCCCCTGGAGACATGTTAATCTGTCCATGTCCATCTGCTCTAGACCGGCCACGGTGGATGTCATGTACTTTTGTCTGATGGCCGAAAGCTTTCTCAAATCCAGTTGTGTCATGAAACTTGCGTTAGAAGTAAATCTTCAGCTCAGAGTCTGGAGGCTCTCAGTCTTACCAGGGAAGGATCCCAAAAAAGAAATACTAACAATACCGATAATAAATATGACACCATGTTGGTGGGGACCTGAGTGTAACTCATTTGTCATCAGACTCTGATACATAGAGCACAGTCCTTGCTGACATGCTCCAAAACAGCCTCATATACCTACTTATTAAATCCACTGTAGTAATCTACTGTACATTCATATTCCCACTGTCTTTCTAGTACAGTGAAATCACATTCCAATGCTGCATGGAGGCTAAAGTGGTAATGGCCACTTTGACTTTTGGACACTAGCACACCTCTTAAAACCAAAGAGTGGAGTGGAGCCTCTTGTCGTTTAGGGGGCATTACTGACAATGTACACAGGAGGGCGCTGTAGTCTTGCAAAGAAATCTCAAAAGTGCTTGTTGAACTACAATTGACACTGAAAGATTGTTACTTTAAGTGGGCTGTTGTCATTTTATGCTGTTAATTAGGTTAGTGGTAAGCGGTGGTCAGATCGTAGTAGAACGCTGATCAGGGTCAGGCTTCGAATAATCTACAGTAACTTGAACAATAATTTACACAGCCCTTTAATAAAGGGGGATTTTAATGTAATCCGTGTCTTGTGATGTATGTAATAAACACACACACACACAGATATACAACTTCACAAATAACAAATATATATAATAATAATAATAAGTAAAAACTAATAAATAAAAGTATATATATATTTATATGCTTTGTATATATATTTATTTGTAAAGCTGTACACACAGGTTTGCATGGCTATCGTTATTAGGACATTGCAGTCAGTGTGTGTGTGTGTGTGTGTGTGTGTGTGTGTGTGTGTGTGTGTGTGTGTGTGTGTGTGTGTGTGTGTGTACTTATATGAATTTACACATATAGACACGTGTCCTAAACCACAGTTCCTTTTGCTCTGTTTTGATTTATTTGAGAGATCGATACGTTCCCCTCGGTGTCGAACTTGTGTGACTGTTCCTTTAAGAGGGCGGAGCCTCGGAGGGTCGAGGCTTCACTTCTCTTCTCCTCCACCTGCTGCCCACTCCCATGCCTCCTCCTGATTGGCTGCTCAGGCCCAAATCCTCTTGAATGATTTCAAACCAAACCCGAGTGTGTGGACATCCAGGAGGAGGAGGAGGAGGAGGAGGAAGAAGAAGGGGAGGGGGGGGTTGCTCTGCTAATTGTGAGCTGGCTGGAGAACCCAGAGCGCCTCCACCACACAGCACCTTTACTAAAGAGGCTTACCCGGGACCGAGAGACGCGCTGAGAGCAGCCGGCGAACGACACAAACAGGCTGCTCACTCGACCGTTCGCCATTTTTCCCGAGTTAAATCAACACTGAGATCTCGGTTAGTTGCGCTTCACGTTCCCCATCAGTGGGACGGAGCGATGTCCGGCGGCGGACATAGCGCTGGAACGCGGTGTGTGGCGCGGACGGGATTCCTCATCGGGGACCAGCGGCTGACTGGAAATCACTGGTGAATCAATTAGAAAAATCAATACGTCACGTGTTTTGTGTTTTGGACGGAATGTGAGTAGCGAGCTCCCAGTCAGGATTCTCCTCTCAAAGATCAGTGAGGGCATTCACTTCATGCTCGGTTGGCCGTAGCCCCGCATCAGTATTTGTATGATCGGCCTGTTGAGGAGGACACACGGCGTTACTTTCAGGACCATGTTCTCCTTCTTCAACTCGACTCATCTGAGGGTTGGTTCCGATCGTTAACACCGAGACTCCGTTCGATCCGACCCGAGACCGAGCCGACACAGTCATGGCTAAAACCCCATCCGAGGGACCGATGGATGACCTGAGCCAGCACACGGACGAGGAGCTGCAGCGGCTCAGCAAAGAGGATCTGCTCCGGAGACTGAGGAAGGTGGACGGGGAGAAAATGAACTTGATGATCGAGCACGGGAACATGATGAAAGACATCAACCGGAGGCTGCAGGTGCACCTGCACGAGATCCGGAGCCTGAAGGAGATCAACCAGAAGCTGCAGGACGACAACCAAGAGCTCCGGGAGCTCTGCTGCTTCCTGGACGACGACCGGCAGAAGGGCAAGAAGCTGTCCCGGGAGTGGCAGCGCTTCGGCCGCTTCACTGCCAGTGCCATGTGGAAGGAGGTGGGCACCTACATGCTGAAGCTGAAGGAGCTGGAGGCCAACCAGGACACCGTGCTCCGGGAGAACACTGAGCTGAAGGAGATCATCTTCATGCTGGACGAGGAGAGGAACGGAGCCGGGTCCAGGAGCTCCATAGACAGCCAGTCCAGCCTGACCAACCTGAACGGGGGCACCGGCACGGTCCGGGATGTCGGGGACGGGAGTAGCACGTCCAGCACAGGTAGCGCTGGGAGCCCCGATCACCACAACCACATACACAAGCCCTCAGAGAACAGTAAGGTGGGCCCCACCATGAGGAGGTCCATGGATGACCTGTCAGCACCACACCATCACAGGAGCATCCCCAATGGACTCCATGGTGAGTACACACACAAGGCCGCCAACTTCTTCCATCTGCTTCCCCAAACTGTCACCCAACCAAGTTGGATGTGAGTTTTAAAAACACAGCTCATAGACCCATTTTTCTTTTTAATATCCCTTTTGATTTCATTTTTTTTAATCTTTGGGTCTAAAAGTCAATCTTCTGGTCTAAAACCTCTCCAGAAAAGGGATCTGGATTTCTTGCTTTTTTTGATGCCACTGAAGTTATACATTATTACTCTTATTCTATGTAGTGTGAGCACAGTAGTCTATTACTTCTGTACTCCTCTCCCTAGTGTCCTTCCTAGCAGATAAAACAGTCAGACAGTTTCACAGTCACCATATGTGTGTGATGGCAACATACAACATATGCTGATCAAAATTGCTGTGAGGGATTATCATGAGGGGGGTCTTGGCTTAACCTCACTGTAAAGTCTTGATTGGGGTGATTATCACACGCACACACATATACACACTGACCACCCTGCATCCTTAAGTGGCCTTTTTAGTCCCACGCTACTGTCGTCCGAATCTGCACTGATTTAGGTCACTGCACTTAGGGTCCTCAAGGAAGAGGACTTATCTTAATAGCTTTTGGAGGGGACTCAGGCAAATAGATTTTTTTTTTTTTTAGGGCCGTTCGCTGATTATCATTGTTGTCCTTGGTCACAGAGGAGCACTTGTGCCTGCTTAGGGCCCATTTGAAATGCATGGCAAGGGACCAGAAATCAATGTCCCTGTTTTAAGACCTAAATGCGAAAGCTGGGATGAAAATGCCATGATGGAACAAGAGGACACTAAGCCTCGTTCAGCTACATGGGCTGATAACTCGCCATGATCTGTTTGGCGAGGGGAATAAACACATTCATGGGCCAAAAAAAACCCATTTATTTTTTTATTTTACCGTGATGTACAAGGACAGGGTCGGATGTATGTTGGAGCTCAGGGGAAGCAGCTTCAAATTAGATCAGAGCGGTCATATGTTATCCATCAGATGGTCCTGGAATTGTGGGCCATACAATCTGGGACGTTAAGCGATATCAACGTTTGGAAGCATGCACAAGGAAGAGCTGAGAGAGCCCTTAGTTCAGAAACACACACACACTCACACACATTTTTTTGGCAGTGTTTTGCTGTCATTATGTAACATCAATATTGTGTCTGCAGTGGCCCAGCACCTCTCTAAGCCGCTGTTGTGTTAGATGTGTGACATTGGGTGCCCCTGAGGCCTCTGGCGCTGTGTGTTCATCACCGACAGTGATGTACAGATACTCTATAACACGCTAGCCCATTTCACTCGGGAGGTTTATTATTCCGTTGTTCAAAGCAATGCATTGGTAATGAGATCGATGTTATCGGGTCTCAAATAAAGCTGAGCATCACAAATCTTTCTGGCTTTTACATAATTGCAAACAACTCCATGCATAGAGGAACACAACTTCTATTGGCATTAACTAAGATGTCAGTCGATTTTAAAAACAACAGCAAAGCACTGGATCCCAATCTACAACTACTCAAGTCGGATGACTGCTCCCAGAGGCAGTCAGATCAAACAAGTGCTTCATCACTTCTATCAATAAATAATCCTCTAAACCTCCGATGTAAAACATACTGTAGTCGCCTGCAGGTTGAAGCTGAAACTTCTGCAGAAAATCCTTCTCCAGCACAGACTTACACAAATTGCCTGCTTGAAACCTGAGTGAAGCGACCATGTTGCGGGGTCAGATCTGGTCGCGGTGTGAGGTCTGCAGAGTGGCTTTATTTAATGCTGTCCAAATGCCAGTGGCTCCCTTGGGCATTTAGGAGACAAGCTCGAGGACCGCCGCTCAAGTGCTAAACGAACAGCATCTGTCCGGATGCCAGACACACACAGATGGGAAGAAGGGAGGGAGAAATGAGTTTGGATACCAACGAGTAAAACCAACTGGTCTTGAGCTGGAGGCTTCTGTTTCATTCCATTATAGTCACATTTTATGATTTTGGCTAATGCATCTGTTTTTAAGATTTTAATTTCTTTAGGGGCAAATGGGGCACTGTGAGAGGAATGCGTGAAAGAGAGCCCAGCAAAGGGCCCTCAATGGGTCTGGGTGGTGCTGTGGGAGTGGCTGAATGGCTGTAAGGGGTTGGCTGGGAAGCTTGGGGGTGGAGTGGTGAGGGACTGTTGGAGGGCATATTGAGCACAAAGGAGGCTGGGTTTCAGAGGCATCCTGCTGTCTGCTTAATTGAATTTCTTGTGCGTTGACACGGCTGACAACCCCTGCTCCCCCACACCTCTTCCTTTTGGGCATGGCTGTGTATATGCATGTTTACGTGGACAGGGTGAGTGTTGTAATGTGTAAGGAGAGCAAAGATTTTCTGCTCTGAAGAAATAAAAGATAAAGCAACTCCGTGTTTCATATCATATAAAAGTGACTTCTATTTCCAGACTGCTCACCGTCTGCAGTCACCTCTGGTGGTCTGGAACCCAGTTCCAGTCAAAGGCCGTGTGAAATATGATGCTGTCACAGAGAGCTTGCATTAGGCTCCCCTATAGTGCCACAGACTGAGTAAAACCTTATGAGATCAAGACAAAGTGGCCGAGCGAGACAGTAAAGTGGTGCTTTGACATTGTCCAGATGAACTGATAAAGAGCCTCTCTGCAATAATGCTTGTTGACCTTAAGCAGACCCTCACACATTCCCCTGGCCTTTTAGCTGCCAAATGGCTTTAAAGGAACAGTTTTTCTAATAACCACAGAGAGTGTGCAAGGCCTCTTAAGACTAGTGCAGAAAAAAAAAGACCCGGGCTGACGTCAACATATTGTGCTACTTTTACCACTTTGAAATCCCTCAGCATCAAGACCGGGTGGGGGACAGCATCTGATCGGCTCTCCTTGTGCAGCAGGATTTTATTTCTCTGAAAGTATTTCTGCTCTGTAGAAAGTGGTCTCTGTATAAACCCTTTATGATGTCACCAGTTTCAGTACATTAAAGTTGATTTAATGGAGTGAGCTTGACTCATGCCACATGACCTCAGTTTCTTAAAAGTTACTGCTGTCTTGGTTGATGAAAGTCAGCTCATTGCAGGCATGGACTGATTAGAAGCAAGCACGCTAGGAAATGAAACTTGGTTAAAATAAATATTGATTTATTAAATGAGTTTCGCCACAAGTTACTCAAAGTGTGGTATGTGTATGTTTGCTTTTCAAAGGCTGGTGAGATGTTGAGTTAGGCACAACTACCGTTGACAGCTGGAGATTTGCAGCCTAAAACAGTGGACCTTCATTCCTGAAAAAGTTTACACTGGCCTTTCTCTTCCCTTTCTCAGAAAGGCTGGGTCAAACCAAAATTTTAAATGGGGGAATTAGTTTTTAAGGTGCCATAAATTTGCCCATTTAAAAAAAAAAAAAAAAAAAAATAACTACCTTAGTCAGCGCTGTGACCTTTAAGAGAACAGAAAGCCAGAGAATACAAATGGCGGACGCTAACACAGATCATTAGCTGTGTTACATGCACTTTTAATTTCCTCAGGCATATTCAACCACATACAAATATGTTTTTTCGAATAATCTACAGATATATTGTCCTGTTAGCAGTGTATAACCAACACCAGCTATCATGGAGTCACTACATGGCCGACGACCAAACCTTTTGTACAGAGACACTTTTCAGACCTCATCAACACAAAGGCTGCACGTCCATTCCACTGCCCGTGGCTCTCGGAAACTAGTTAGATAGGTTTAGTGATTCACCGGAGATTAAGAGCTCAATGCATGAATGTGAATCTGATTAACATGTTGTGTCACATTCCCTGTGTCTGCGTGGGTTTGCTCCGGCATCATCCCACAGCCCAAAGTCATTGGGCTAAGGTTAATGGGTGACTCTAAAGTGTAGCTGGGAATAGTTGTTTGTCTCTATGTGTCAGCCCTGCGATACGCTGGAGACCTGTCCAGGTTGGACCCCGCCTCCCGCCCAATGTCAGCTGGGATTGGCTCCAGCCTCCTGCGACTCCTGTAGGATAAGATAATGGATGGCTAATGGATGGATGGGTGAATGTTGTTTGACTGCTTGAACTGTTCTCTTGAGTAAATTGTGCTGTTCCTGCGACACCATGCCTTCCTGTGTTTAGTCCCTCTCCTGAGTCACCCAGTAAATCTCCCCACTTAGGCTCAAATTAGGTTCAAATTAGTCCTAATTGACTCACTGACAAGTCGTAAAATTGTGTCTTTAAACTGGGGGTCTTTAGCACCTGGTCCTCGTGTGTGTGTTTAATATATGAGGTGCTACAGTGAGTGTGAACTCCCCTTTCTCATTCAGAGGCTTTCCTCTGTCTTGCTCTGTGTCTCGTCAGTTTCTTTTTCTTTTACCCTTGGGGAGTGACGTGACCTAAAAGCATCACAATGAAACTGTAAAACCAGCCCTCCCAGTTGGCCGTGTGTGTGTGTGTGTGTGTGTGTGTGTGTGTGTGTGTGTGTGTGTGTGTGTGTGTGTGTGTGTGTGTGTGTGTGTGTGTGTGTGTGTGTGTGTGTGTGTGTGTGTGTGTGTGTGTGTGTGTGTGTGTGTGTGTGTGTGTGTGTCTCTGTGTGTCTGTCATCATACTAACGCAAATTAGTCAGTGTCTTGACAGTCACATTCATGTGCGACAGAAGCGTTTGGTTGTTCTCCCTCCGAGGTTAACCATCAAGAAGCTTTAAAAGTTCAGACAAAGCATTTTAGTCTCTCTTGAGAATACAGTCTTGTATTATCAGGGTCACTTTTTATGAGAAAGAATCAAAGTTCTTGTTTACTTTGTTTACACGACTGTAAAGTCTTTATCGCCACTTTAGTTTCTTCAAATAACGAGGTCGGGCTTTCAGTTTCTCTTTTGTTTTTCCTTAATCAAACATCACTCAGTGAATCACAGCCTGCTAGTCAAAGTCAGCCTCGGCCCGTCATTGTGTGCGGGGGCTCCGTTCTCATTTCAAAGGAAACTGGTGGATCCACAACACAATGGTGTTTTCCTCTCGGCTGTGGATTGATGTCATTGTCTGGCATGTCTGTGAGGCAAAAAAAAGGCCATCTGAGCAGGAATAGGATGTTTTTGTCGCTAATATCCTGTTTGTCCACGCTTGGATTCATGTTTCGGTGTTCCGAGATGCTGACTTGAGCTCTTGCAACCTAACCCCTGGTTACATTTGTACTTGTCTCATAAAGGGCGGTATCATTGTGTGTGCTCAAAACTTAAATAAAGGAAGAGCGACCACACTTGCTGACTTAACTGAAATTGCAGTTCTGATTTAATTGCGAAAATGAATAGTATCACATCAGGTCATGTGAAAAGATGTAGTAGAAATTGTTGCCCTTTTTAAAACCTACTGCTCTCAATAGGAATGCTGATATATACTTTCTTTCAATGTTTAGTTTTGAAGTTTGCAAACTTCTACCAAATTCACAAAGGAAGGCACTGAAATTATCTTATGAACTCCCCCTGGTGTTGTTGACATTTAAATATACATGTATATAAATATATATTTTTATCTCCCTCAGTGACTGAGTAGCGTCAGGTACTGTTTGTTTGGCTTGTGTTTCCCAGCACCCTGCCGGTGTGAGGCCGGGTCGGCTGATAACGCTGATAATGGAGTAGAAACACACACACACTTAGAAGAGACTGAGAGAAAGAGACAGAGCCACCGGGGGGAAACTCTCAGCTGTGAATGAAAAGCCAGCCTGTCAGGATGTCCCACATTCCTGGATAAACAAAAGAGGAAGTGGGTCTCTCTTCTCTTAGTGACACAGCAGGAATGAGACTATAGCAGAGAGGAACAGGAAGACGGAAAATGATAAAGACGCGTGTGTCTCTAGGTCATTTCTTTGAACTTTTGCCTCCTCCCCGTCTTCTGTTACCTGACGGACTCGGCTTCTCCTGTCTTCTCCTCTCGTTCCGTCTGCATCCATCTCTCTCCCTATTCTTGTGAACCTGCCGTCTGATCCGCTGCCCGTTCATTCCCATCATCTCAGCACTCGGCCGACAGAATGAGGTTATTGAGCCAGCGTGAGTCTTGCACACAGGGACATACTCACTGTGAGGACTAATGCAGTGCCTTTAACAAAACAATAAGTTTTTTCAGCAAGTGTGTGTCTGTGTGGCCACCACTGTCTGAGTGTGTGACAGTGCAGATGTGTTCTGGTGTCACATACATCAAAACAATGTATGTGCTTACAAATATTTGGTCATTTTTTAGGTCCTGTGTCTCTTTCTTGTCTGTACTGATCTAAGTGGATGTCCATCTTTTTTGTTCACTGGGCAGCGGGCTGCTAGTGGGGATGGGTTGCTCTGTTGCCTAGGCAACGGCAATGATCAGTGGGGTGATCGTGGACGGCGCCCATGCTTAGCCTCAGAGTCACTGAAGCGGAGGCAAGTAAAGGATAGGGGGGATGGGGATAGGTTTCGGCATGGCCGGCCTTTATGCTGGTTGACCCGTGCAGAATGATGCCAGCAAGAGTAAGGTCAGCTGTGTGTGTGTGTGTGTGTGTGTGTGTGTGTGTGTGTGTGTGTGTGTGTGTGTGTGTGTGTGTGTGTGTGTGTGTGTGTGTGTGTGTGTGTGTGTGTGTGTGTGTGTGTGTGTGTGTGTGTGTGTGTGTGTGTGTGTGTGTGTGTGTGTGTGCTGTTTCAAACCAACTCCCACATTAGTCACAAGAGGGTGTGGTCAGAGTTATGCTCATTTTAACTTGGAAATACCTGAAGTTGATAACCATCTTTACTTTCAGATGTTACTTGAGTTAGTTTAAGAAGCAGATACAGCCTGGCAACTTTATCTATTCTGATAAAGGGTTTTCCGATATGCAATACAACTATATGAAGAATTTTTATTTAACTCCCTATTTACCTTATCTCTGTATTTACTAAATACTGTGTTCTCTTTCGGTGCAGTTCAACAAGTTACAAACACCCTTCTTAAAGGTGTTGTGGCCTTTTCTATTCGCACATCCAGCAACATTAGTATTTATATGTTTCTTTGTATCATCAAGAAAAATATAATACCAGTAGTGTTCTTTTATCTCTGTTTGTGGTCTCTACCAACTCCTAAAGAAAGGTCAGGTTAATATATAAAACAATATATTGAATATAGCAGGTTTCAAATATTTCTTGGTTGCTATTGTGTTTCCTGGCTCTTCATCATCTGGTATAGACTAACTTTATTTTCTTTATTGTGATGCTGCTGTTGCTCAGTCTAGGACAGTAATTCTGAGATTCCTCTTCAAAATACACCCATAAATGGATATAAATAATGTGGTTGACTAAATGGAGGGATAACCTTACTCGCTCCAATTACTATAAAAGTAAATGCACTTTAATTTGGTGCAGTAGTAGTGTCTCTCGTAAAAGCGATGAATACCATATTTAACTTGCACATATTTCCTGACAAGATGTTATTTTGACTCAGTTTAAACAAGCCCTTACAGAGTGCTCTACTGCATTGTAGCTTGGCTATATAATTATATAATCCTTAACTGAATAAAGTTAATTTTATTTACGGACTCTGCACCCTTGGCAAGACCCCTTTTATTGATCTGTGTCCTATATCTGATCCAAACTGCTGATAAGGATGTAGAGGACATTCACGGGAGGGAATTCAATAGAGTAACTGGCGTCATTGTCAAAAAACCCATCTGGGGCCGCTCCATAAACTCACTATCAGCAATTCAGTTTTGTCCGTGCATCATGCCCGGTGACCTTCGGCGGTGGAATGGTCCCAGGTTGCCAAAAGTCAGCAACTTCTAGACAGAGCACCTCATCATCAGCTCCTTTCGAGGCCCGGGAGGAACAAGGTGTTCATCTGGATTTTCTCTCCTGTCAGCCGTTCGCATTTGGTCACCGTGACATTGGAGGCCGGAGTCAGCAGATGTTCTCCCTTTTTTTTGCATTTTAATAGTGCTGTCACCTCTACCCGGACTTGTAGTTTAACAGTTACGGATTGTTTTCTTCCACACTTGAGTGCCTGTAATCTCGCCATGGGGGCAACTTTTGCTTGGTCCCATATGGAATGGCTCATTACTTTCCAAGTTGAGGGACACATTGCTTCCTTTGGAATCTGTGCAAATGTTTTAGCTGCCAGCTGTTGTGATAACAAAGATATTGGAACACTTGATTTGATGCTCAGACAATAACAAATTCACAGTTTTCACATAGTTGGGCAGGGCTTTGCATAACTGCAGCGCCAGAAAAATGTGAATCCGGCCTCGGCCCCCTCAAGATGGATGAGATAATGTGAAGCTTTGACGGTCAACCGAAAGCATCTGGAATGAATTGTACAGTCTCGGTGCTGTTGCTCCATCCTCGGGAAGATTTTTTTTATGAATGGTTTCAGGTAACTGCTCTGCTATCCCAGATGCTAATTTCCTCTTGCAGGCTGGTTTTATGTGCCAAAACTGGTGTAACTTGGGAAAACGTGTCTTTATTGTTTTGGGATGGGCCTTGGAGACAGACGTTTCTCCTGATTCTTTCTTGTTACTTGGAGCCTGAAGCAGTAGCTGCATGACGAGCGGGGATTATGTGAGGACTAATTTTTTTTTGCTAAATATGTTAAGAATTAAATAATTTGGGAACATATGACTTGTCTTTTTAAGTCTTCTGTTACGGCAGAGGAGTTTGAGGGATTGCAGCCCTCCTCCTCCTTTTCTATTAATGCCCCACATTAATGCCGCTGTGGCCATCTGTCAGTGTGGCCTATTGTTGGTGTTACAAAGATGGTGGGAAAAAGTAGTTTCCCCTCGGTCTCATGCGAACAGATCTGAGTAAATCTGCCTTTAGCTTGGAATGAGCTGCAAGACATTTTAAACTTGGAATTATTTCCCTCTCTTGGCATTTAAACCAATCTTTTAAATTTGGTTTTCATGGAAAATGTCTCTGCTCTGAATTTTTCATTCCTCGGCTCAGGAGGTCATGTCTTTGTCAGCGCTTTTCTGTTTGTCTGTTAGTTAGTAGGATTAATAGATTCATGAAATAAATCAGGCATGTTTAAATGACTGACATTTATAGATGTGTATTGATGCAGATCCCTCCAAAAATCTGGATCTAGTGAATTTAAATGTGGTTTCATAAGGGGACTAATTAGATTCTTGTTTAAATGTGTTTGCTGTGTTGAGAGTTTTTTTGTGTCAATGGTCCCTGTTTGTATTCATATGTGACACAGAATATGTAAAGACTGATTATCATACCTTAGATAAATAAATCCCTATTAATAGTTAAAGGTTGTGTTGTATAGTATAAAAATGTACAACTGACTTCTCCCTCTACCTTGATAGGAATGAGCTTTATAGAATCATATGATATATGACCTCCCACAAGAGTTTGGCTTTCTGCCTTCAGTACTAAATGGAAAACATTTAAAATATCTACATTTTTTCCAAGCGGATAAGGAATTTATTGAAGCTATGTCAAGATAGATAATGAAACAAGACACTGGAGCAGCCACGTCGGTAACATAAATAATCCAAACATATTTAGAAATGTTGTAACCTTCAGTCCATTCATGTTACCCATTGGGTCCGAAACCTGTCTGCCTTGTGCTTTCTTAGATAAAATATATGAAAAAGAAATTTGACAGACGAAAAGTAGGTGAGTCACCTGGGGAAGGTCAGAAGTGAGTTCTGAACTCTCAGTGCTATAAATACATCATCAATGCTCCCTCCACATGAAATATTTATTCAGAAAACTATTAATCTCTCTTTCCGCTGTGTCCCAGTTGTGCTGCTCATGATAAGTACTCATCGGCAATATTATCTCTGTTGAAATTTCATCAAAAATGTATTAAGACCACCGCACTTAACAAGGCTCCATCTCGGATTATAAAGGCTGATCAAAGTCATTATTCATTTGAACTGCCAAGCGCGGAGAGTTCGATTCCAGCGGTACGACTGTGACAATCATAAAGCGCTTAGGTGGAAGCTGATAATCATATGAAAATGCAAGCTCACGGAAAAAGGACTGGCAGCCTCGATAGATGAGAGGCAGAGAGGTACAAGTACAAATGCTTCTTTATCTTTTCATCTTATTGCATGTGATTGATATTCATGGCATTGGGGGATATGTGTGCTGGTATTACTGTTGGTGGAACAATCAGGGATGTCCACACGATTATCTAAAACTCTGGAGATGTTCCTGGGTCCCCCTCCGATCCTCTTTAACTCCATCTGCCTTAGCTGTGGGTTCAGCAGATGCACAGATAATGTCAGATTACACGTGGGCTGCTTGGCTCTGGTTGTCCGCAGGGACAGATCTTAAAAAGAGGACTGTGGAAAGTGGACTGGAAGTAGAGATGGAGAGAGTTTCATTTTAGAGGGCTTTGATGGAGGTTACACAGGGCTCACACGTATGCCTTGTGTTAACGCTCGACGGTGGGCGTGCCTGAACAGATATTTTCTCCGTCCACACAACCTTCATTTGACCAAATATCTCTATCCAAACAAAGCCACAAAAATGACCACAAACGCTCAAACAAGCATGCCAGCCCAATAGGTGGCAATAAAGTCAATGATCAGTCAAATACCAGAGAGAAAGCTGGCGTCCAAATACGATTGGGCGAAGCATATCCCTGTGATTGCTGCTTAAGTGGTGCAGTGATGTTAAATTAAGTTTCTAGCCGCCATTGTTGTTGTTCTTTAGGGCGACATCATCGTTTACCAAACGCTCCATTTTACACAGAAATAGAAATCCGAGCATTTTAGTGAAAAGTTAAATTTTGACGGGGACAGTTTCATGCTTGGGACACACAACATGGCCACATGGCATGGCCTTTCACGCTAAGAGCAATGCTAGCTATCAATACAATGCTAAAGAGAGGTACAAGGGAATTATAATCCACAAGCAGATGAACACAGCTCGTTCACCAGCTGCCCCTGCCTCCTCTTTTGCATTAACGCAATTTGATTGGCTAGTGTCGTCACTACTGCATGACGCCAAATCATGAATTCACCCCTCTCAAAGTGAATTAGCAGCGTTTTAGTTGAAGCCTCCAAAGAGTACATGTGGGTCCGGTGTTAGACGAGGAGGTGGTTCCCTCTCTTGTTCCTGGGGCAGTCACTTTCCGTCAGGATGGACCTCATGGCTTTGTATTGGGGTGGTTTGGTGTCAGATTGGGCAAATGGAGCCACTTATTCATCTCTGGAGGGTCATCACACAGCATATTTCTCACTCACGCACTGAGAGGAGATGACATTTCTGACAGCCAGTTATAGCCGGCCGGTTTCTCCTCTCTTTCTCTCAGCGCTGTGGCCTCTTTAGTTCCGATCTCACGTCGCTCTGCTGCCCTGCTGCTGTTGTTTTTTTTGGAGGAGTTCAGAATCAGCACATTTTGAATTGGGGAACAGCAGGAAGGCAATAAGGGTTGGTGTACATTTGACTCTGTGTGTTTCTCATCAGGCACCAAGCTGCCCTATATTCTCTCCTCTAATCCCGGAGCTCAAAACAATGATGTGCTGTCCTTAAAAGTTAAATGGGACCTTCTCACAGCTCCATCTGAGAGCTGTGTATGAGTCATTCTCGACAACTACCAATCCACTGAAATGAACATGAGGCGAAGACCAAGAACAGTGAGAGGACACAGACCTCTCTGCATAAAAAAAGTGTTTATAAAATATAGAAAAATGTTGTTTATTCTACCAGTGAGTTATTAACCAGGCATCGACTTAAAATCTTGTTGTAGCTTTTGCTGAGTAAATATGTTAGCTTTTATTTGCTGGAGCTTGTTAAACATTAGTGCTTCTTTAATAATTAAAATTGTCACTTTTTGTGACTTTTAGATTTTTTGGTCACTGTCACATTCAGACTAGTTTTAAGTCTTGCAGGTCTACTGGGGCCAGGCAATCAATCAAATTTGTCATACAGACCAAGATCTACTCAAATCCCACATTATAATAAATCGTTTAAATCTAATTTAGGTAAAGTGAGGATAGTTAAGCATTGCTAGTAATAGTTCATTGGTCTCTGGGGTTCTCATTGAGACTTAGCAGAGCACATATGTCGTCCATCAAGACCAGACAGTCCCCCGAAATCCAATCAAGATAGATGTCAGTCCTCTTAATATGCCTAATTTGTTTTCATCAAGATCCATGAATAATAGCTTGGAAAATAGGTGAAAATGTAAAAAAACTCCATGCAAAATTTGCAATGTTAAAAACAATTCTTTGTCCGAATCCACAAGAAAACTTAATGGGTTCTTTCTTGGCCTATGTCCCACCCTTTCACAGATTTGTATGTAAATTCATTTAGCAGTTTTTGTGTAATCCTGCTGACAAACAAACAAACCAACCAACCAAAAAAAACCAATAAGGACGAAAACATCCAAGCGGAGGTAAGGTAGAGATTATATAGTAGGAAAAAAATAGCCTAAACACAAATAAGAACATCTTAAAATATTAAGGGTGAGAGATCTAGCGTTATATATTGCTCTAATACTTGTTATTGCTCCAGAAGCCGTGCCGCACCTAATGCTGTCTGATTGGATGAGGACTCTTGAGTGAACTCAGTGAACCTACACATCCGTTTTCTTATATATGCACACTCGAGCACAAAAAAAAAAAAATCTTTCTCTACAATCTCCACCATTTCTTTAATGATTCCCTCTTTGGCCTTTGGCTGCCTCCGTAGCTGTACCCGTCACAATTTTCTGCGATCTCAATCGGAAATAGATTAATGGAGCAGCAAAACCAGCCAAGGGGGATTTCAGGAGAGGTTTAACCGTGTTATCTCCCATATATCCTCTGTGTCTTACCCGCTCTTCTCTCAGTCAACAAAAGATGTAAGGTAAGGGATTAAACCACTGACGTTTCAGCTCTGTCGTTGGCTCTCTGAAACACAGCAGAGGGTTTGGTGGAGAGGGCTTCTCCGTTAAAAGGATTTGAAGATCCAGTGCTGCCCACCACTCTTTTAAATACTTGGCACGTAGCCTTGCATATGATATGCACTGTATCAACCGAGGCACTCTTAAACCCTTTAGAACACATAACGGTGTTAAATGGCGTGCGCACTTTATGAAAGTGCCCTCATTGGGGTGCAACAAGGTGCCCTAACAGGAAGTAGATGGATAAAGGATGGGGCGAAGCATGAAAGCGTCTTCCAAGAGGGCTCTTGAGGAAAACCTCTGAGAGAAACATGCAAGGTTGAAGATCCAGGAGCAACAGAGGACACTGCAGAGCAAGCGGCTTCTGCCTTTCTGCTTGTTGCTAGGATACCATGCCCCTTTTTTCATTATTATGGGGTGTGCTTTGCCATGCTTTCTCTATAGACTGGCAGCTCCTTTAGCTCCTTGCCTCTCCACAGTAATTCTCTCTCATTCCCTTTTGACAAATTTCTCCGATTTCGTTATTTTTGGTCAGAGAACTTTTAAACAAGCTTAATCTTGTTTCGGAGGAATGCGTGTACAGCCAGTGATTCTTTGTTGCCACCAGGGATGTGCTCCCTCCAAGAAGGTATGTGTACTGTATACCTATGTGTACTGTATACCTTCAGGGCCTCCTTGTACTCGGCACATGCACAACAAACAAAAGCAGTGGGCATGAAGTGGAAAAGGATGAGGAGGAAGGCTGAGCCATGTGCAACCAGTTAGTGATTCTTCTGATCCGGGCTCCGTATGGTGCAGTATTTATACAGTTTGGAACAAGATGAAAGGTTCAACATAGTTTCCATGCAGAGGTTAATAATTGACCGTTTGGAAAATGATGAGATAATAGCATCATAATAAGCATGCCAAGTCGAATGAAAGCTGAGGCAAGCAATCAATACCCATTGTGTTTATGTTGTATTTACCACAGTCGTGGCAGCACGGTTAACCAAATGGGTGGAAAGGCTGACGGAGGAGGTTTTTTTTGGGGGGGGGAGCCCACATTAGTGGCCACGAGTGGCCGATGAGGGTTGCAGAGGAAGGGGGAATCTGGGAGAAATGAGGCGAGTCTAAAAAAATGCGGAAGAGGGAGAGGTGGGATTAGGAAAACTAGATGAAGGTTGAGGGTTATTGATAGTTGGGGCCGGAGACCCGAGGAGGGAAGTGGAGAGAAGAAACAAGAGAGCACCAAAGTTTAAATAAAGGTGAAATGAGCAGCGATGAGGCAAAAAGAGATGGATGAGGTATAGGAGGAGCAGAAGAGGTGGAAGAGAAAAAAAGGACATGAAAAAACAAGAGTACAAAAGAGAAGATGTCACTGCCGGGGGGCGCAGCTGGAAATTGGCCACCTCTGAAACCTCAGCTGCTGCGGCTGAGAGGGTGAGGGTAGTAGAATAAAAAAATAAAAAACCCTGAAAGGCTTGAAATATTACTGCACGACAACTTCCTGCTGACTTTTCATCCGTTTATTTTCAGAGGAAATGGGAGTTTCAGTCATACAAACCTTGCATTTTTCAGATTCTGAAATTAAGAAAGGACTACTGATGTACATTATACAGGTATGTAGCTAAATCCAACAAACAGGACACTATGCAAATCTCTATTATAGCTGTGCTTTTATAGATTTGCATATGACCCTGAATGAGTTTCATAACTAATCCAACTTGGGACCTTTTCCCATCACTAAATGTTTTGCTACAATCAAGCATGTCAGTGGGGTCTAATGTTGACTTATTTACAGTTTTGAAATGAGTAACGAGTTTCACTCTGAGACTGTAAGATTGGGTTTATTGCAACACTGCACGTGTTAATAGCTCTTGGGTGGGACCGTTCCTTTAAATTCCGAGGGAATGTCTATAAGAAGAGCCCCCTGACAGGAACTTGGATGCAAGGTAAAGCGAACACAGCATATTGTCATTGTGCCATAATAAAAACAGTGAATTGGTTACATAAATCAGGCGTCAGTGTCTGTGAACGTTCCCTGTTGTTGCCTCTCGGGATTCAACGCGCGGAAAGAAAAATGTGAGAGAAGGGTCGAATGAGAGTTCATTTTCCACAAGTTGTAGAGGGAGAGATATGCTTTCAATTATTTACACAGTTGGGTCTTACACTGCAGTACTGAAAAGCACAGTGTATGTTATACAAAAATGTAAATAAAGCTAATTAGGAAGCTAGTGAAGTCAGTGTGTGCTGCCTTTTGCCGTCTGAGGACCGCTGACCGTCGTGGGAATGCGCATGGATGAAGTGCAGACTAGTTCTGCTGAGGTCTGCTGAGGACAGTGAAAAGTGTATTAGTGGTGCAGCTTAGCTAAAAATTCCATAACAACTGTGCATTTTGTGATGAGCAGCATTGAAATTGGTACACTTCTAGCCAAAAGCATTTAAAAATATATATTATTAATCCCAAAGGTAATTGCTTAATTGTCACAAAATGCACATTTGTTATAATTATCTGCCCCACTCTAGGGATTTTTCAACTGTCTACAGTGCCACCGACGTGACAGGATTTCTCCCAGTGCTCACGCTGGTCAGTCCGACTGTGACGGTGAGAGAGCAGGGCATGATGGGAGGCTGAGCCGATCTATGCACACAGCTCTTCAATGAAGCAATGATGCAAAACACTATGGTAGAGATCTTTGATGCTATGTGAAGTGAAACAGTTTTTTGGTTCATAATGAAACTGGGGTGGGACATATTAGTCTATGGCGTGCAGCCACAGTCTAGGTAATTAATGGGAAACACTGGGAGCAGATGAATATGCTGACATCAGTCTTTAGCCCGCAGCATTTAGTTTAAGTTTTAATAAGGACAATTAAAAAGTCAGGCTTGCAACTTTCTTTTTGCACACGGCACTGGCACCACACATATGCAACAAAGTCAATAATACATGGCTTTGTTTCTATGTCTAATTTTATCCTGTGCATGGTTGTGGGAAACATATCCCAAAACTCATTGGGTGAAATGTGAACTAATTCCACAGGGTCTCCACCAGCCGAAAACACTGGATTCATTGCAATTTTCAAACCGAGAGAGAAGCAGCAGAATGTTTGTCCTGGCCAAAGCTAGCATATGTTCCTGTTTCCTAATCTGGAGCTTTTACAGTAAGATGATTAGAGGTTTGATAACCCTCCATATATAAAAAAGGCATAAAACGGATAAAGGCTTGTTCAGAGCGAGTTAGCGCTCATTTAGCCTTACTCAAAATCAATTTTCTTAAGCTATATTTGACTTGTTTAAAATCAGCTAAGACAGAACATGGCCGTCCTTGTCCTCATCTCACTGTCTCTTCTGCCAGTTTCTGCCAGTGATCTGCTTTGACCTCCCTCTGTTAGTAAGATGCAGTGAGTCAGAGGGACCACCTGGTCACTGTCTCAGTGGACAGCTGCCACAGACATATGAGGCCGAGCAGCGTCTGTGCCGTGCAAGGTGAAGCTAGTTCAGCTTTTGTCGTTGACGCATCCCTGGAGCCTTTTCCTCAGTTTGTAAAGGTGACTGAGGTAACGGAGGTGATGCAGGCAACACTGGTTAACTTTTTATAGACGGTGAAACAGCTTTACAGCATATGAGGACTGGTTTCTCATTTTTTATTGGGCAAAAATAAACAGCCAAATAGCTTTTGAGCACTGAGCAATAGATTTTGATTATTATTCGTTCAGGGTTTTGACACATTTAGATTGTGACCGTATCACACCTCATTAAATGTCTATGGCCCTGTTAGAACCTGGTATCTTGCACAAGATCCAGACTGTGTGTTGATGCAGCTGGTTGCAATTCACTTGAAACAAATATGCATCTGAAAAATACTGTCTGAGTTTTATTTAACCTTCTGAATGCTGGTGTTTTGTATATATCCAACATTTGTTAGTGTATTAAAGAAGCGTATTACTCATTTAAAGAAATTTGACGGCTGTGTGTCAGAAGATAGAGATGGTCGTTCACTAATCAGATGGTGCATGCCGAAGTGTCTTTGGGCAAGATACTGAAAACTGCCCCTGATGGCTGTACCGACAGTGTGTGAATGGTCTGTGATAGAATAGGAGTAGCATATAGAAGCCCTTTATGAATGTGTGTGTGAATGTGATTTGCAGTGTAAAGCACATCCAGTGGTCGATTAGACTAGAAAAGCTCTACATAAATGCAGAACATTTGCACTTTTTAGCTTTTTTGGACTTTGTTTGGTGTTGGTGGTTTTTTTTGACCAGTGGAAAGGGGGCTTGATTTTTACCGTGGCACCCGAGAGCAAATGGTTTCTATGTGTGAGATTCATTCTCAAGATATCGGTGTGAAACTACCCAAGCAAGATGGATCATGAGGGATTCATCACATAAAATGTCCCCTGTCTTTTAAAACCATTACTCAGCAGCCTAAGTATTTCATTCAACCGCATCCCACAGTTCAGTGGCTTCGGAATCCGGTGGCAGCACATCAGCTTCAGCCACAGTTATAATTTTCCAGTCAGAAGCAGTTTTATTTTATAGTTTGGGATCACATTCTGCTGCTTTGCATTTCATTTATGGGACCCAGACACCAAAAATGAATTCTTCAAAGGCCGCGGCTGTTAGATTGATGAGTATGACTTATGGCTCTGCCCCATCAGAGTATGTATCAAACCAAACTGCCTCTGTAACCACCCTGCTGCGTAAATGATAGCCATGCATCATAAAGTGAGAAAGCGTGACTTGACGACCAGATGATGGGGTGTCAGGAAGGTCTTGTATAATAAAATTACTGGTTGATGAGTTCCCATTAGGTTTTATTAGGTATTTATATGTGTGTGTGTATATGTGAATGTGCGATGGGGTCTTCATCAGATTGATTCAGGGCAGGTTAACCATCTGGCTATAAAACCTCCCAGTCCCACTCGCTAATGGAATTTGTTCTCGTGATCCCCCCTCTGGTGTGTGTGTGTGTGTGTGTGTGTGTGTGTGTGTGTGTGTGTGTGTGTGTGTGTGTGTGTGTGTGTGTGTGTGTGTGTGTGTGTGTGTGTGTGTGTGTGTGTGTGTGTGTGTGTGTGTGTGTGTGTGTGTGTGTGTGTGTGTGTGTGTGTGCGCCTTTGCCCCTGTACAAGCTACACTAATAAACCTAATGGCTACATAGTCAGAGGTGGGGCTTGGTCCTATTAAAAGGATGGAACACTTCAGTGCCGCAGTGGCAGTTATGGCATATGGACTGTTATGATATACCACAGCATAGTATAAAATGACATTTAAAACCCTGCCTGCGCACTGGAATACAGGACATATAGATAATGCTATGATGCACTCCATCATCCAATCAAATGCAATGGCCTAAGCTTGTTTAACATAGGCTGCAACACTGGTCGTAAATGTCATTATTGCCTCTTGGGTGGAAATGGGGTTGATGTTTGTGGCAGCTCTGCTTAATGAAGTCATTCATTAGCTGCGATTACTGGAGATATTTACTGGTGGGACAAATGGCTGTTGTGCGATTGGAGCTGGGTTTGGTTGACGTGCTGCTAACACACGCACACGCACACGCACACACAATCAAACTAAGCATTGTCCCAGTTCATACTTCGTGCTCTCTGTTTGCTGGGTCTGTGGTGATGCTTGTTGCAGTTTTCTTTCTGAAACTGTAAAAGTGACCTGCAGTTATTCAGCCGCGGCAGGTAAAATACCTGCTGCCGGTCTCAGTCCACAGAACCCTGAAGCTGCACCGCCGCTGCTGCACAAAGGGCCGTTCACCTGTTTATTCAGAATTCAGTGAAGCTGAAGCTGTTGTCGTGATCGACTTGCAACTCTGCTACAGAGCGCTGGTCAACTGTTTTAATCAAAGTTTGTTAATATTTAATGTAATGTGTGACTTCCTTGGGATGAACAGTTCTCGAGATATGCGCCAGATGGACACAAAGTTTTTCGGAATTAGTAGATAAATAGAAGATAGATTCTATTCTTGTATTTGCTATACATGGAAGAATAATACTACACCGGTATACACAGTTTAACATGTGTGTTCAGACGTCAGTCATTCACTGACTTTATAATTTCACTAAAATCCCTGAATTTAAAATAACTGGAGCTGTTTCCCTTCAGAAATCAAGTATATGTGTGTTTACTTGGATTTGAACATGTTTTAAATGAACACATTAATTATATAATTTCTCATTAATTGTCAGTTGAAGCTATTGATAATTTCCCTCATATGTTAATCTGTCATGGTTTTTGTTTTGACATGTGGCTCCTTCATGGGTCACATGCCTGAATTACTGCTTTTCTAAGTTTTTCCTGTAAATTACTCAAATGCTACCTTTTTAAAAAGAAAAAAATGTGGTATCTGATTGTATGCATAGCAACCTGTGATTATGGCACACAAATAGTCTTTCGCAAATGTTTCTGACCTGCTTTAAGTTTTAGTCCAAAAAGGTAAGAATGACTGATGACAGAGCAAAGCTGCAATTCGTCACGTTGTCAACTTATCATTTCAGCTCAAGTCAGCCAGAGTTTGTGAGGATGCGGAGCTGCAAAGAGACAAACCCGTCAATTTTGGAGAGTACACTGTGCTTCAGGTCCCTTTAAACTGGAGGCAATTAGACAAGATCAGACACCTTGGGAATGCCTTTCAGCTTTCGCACCTTTGAGTTTTTCTTTTACTCACACACATATACATACACACACATAGAAAAGCACAGTGTCTTTGAGCTGCGAGGTGTCTTACCAATGGCACAGGAAAGCTTTTGTGTGTTTCTGAATATGTGTTACTGTGTGTGCAGACACTTGGTCGATTAAAATGTAATTTTTTTTTGTCTGATGCTGCTTCTTACAAGGTTTCATGTTCTTGGTTTAAAAATAGCCAGTTTCTGTGGATGACTGTTTTTGTTTTTTTTTAGCTCAGTGTCCCCGTTTGAACGCGTTTCACACCGTTCTGTCCTTCAGAGGAGGATGTCTCGTAGTTGTGCACATAGGTCACTTCTCGCCAGGAGGTCGGAGGGATTTTGAGTCGAAAAGTGCGCCAGAAAAACACAGAAGGGACGAATGCAGCGACATAGATAATGAGTCCAGGCTTTTCTTCTGTAGCGAGACACTTGGATGGAGCCAGCGCTAACCATTCATAATGGGATGTAATAGAATTCCCTTGGTTATTGTGCCTGTTTCTGTCCTGTCTGCACAGTATCTGTTGTCTCCCTACTGTACGTCTCGCTCTCATGCTCCTGTTTCCTTTCTAATGGCCTGTTTTCCTGACAACTGCGGAGTATAAGCGCTGTCGCCTTCGCTTAGCTTCAGCGCATCTCAAAATGCTGCTGTCGGGTTGAGTCAAAGGCTATGGAACTCCACTCCAACATCAATCCAATTTTAGTGGTGGTTACGATGAGATAACTGTCTATCTGGACAGCTCTTACGTAAAGCCTCTTTCTCTTTGTGGCAATTACTGTGCTAATGGCCCTTCACAGATCCCTTTTATCCACCAGTGCTTGGTTAATAGTTGGTAATAACCCAGATGACACCAGTTAATAGAGGGGGTTTTGTTTCTCCTGGTTATTTTGTGAGAGCTTTGTCTTTGTGCCGTTAGAAAATACTCAAAAGCTCCACAGGCAATTATCATAAAGTTTAACAGTGACCGCCCACTTTGAGTTTGGCTCTGGTTCCAGAAGTAAATTTCCCCAACTAACTTTAGATTTGAAGAAACAAGAATTCTGACATGGTTTAGGCTTTTATTCAATTACAAGACTTAACCATAAATCCCATCCTTAAATGAACATTGGTTTCAATGGGTAAACAACACTCAGGTTAAGTGCACTCTTGCTACTTAAGATTAAAGGAAATTGGAATCAGGAAGCTTACTTTTCCACCTAAAGTGAACCGAGTGCTAGTGCTGGTTCGGAGCAGGCTGAACTTGTGAACCGTTTAAGAACCAGTTTGCTTTTCCATTGGCCAGATCCGACTTAGAGCCACATCATTACGTCAACACTGTCTAGGTCTCCAGGCCTCAACTGTATAAATGAACCCACAAACTGGCACTTATTATATGTTATATTAAAGAGGGAGAGAGAGAGAGAGAAGAGAGCGAGTGGAGTCAGGTTGGACTGTAGCACGGATCTGTCTGTAAAAGCAATTAATATTTTAATCGTTCACGATCTAACATCGTCATATCACACACCCTGATCTGGAACCACCCTGTGGAGCTGTATTAGAGTGTTATTCTTACAAGTGTTCTTTTGCAGAGCACATTTTTAGGGGATTTTTAACATGTTGTCACAGGTAATTATTTTTGTTCAGATAATCATCAACCACAGCACAGATTAGGTACCAGAGCAAGATAGATTTTGTCAACATTTTAATTATATAGCAGAGCCTATCCTCAAGTTGAATCTTGCCAGCTGATTCACGTCTGAATGAAATCCGACATAGCTATTATTGGTGTAAACGGCAATGAAAACATGAGGTGATGTCATCGGAAAGAAAAAGTAATTTTTCCAGATTGTTGAAATGTATGAAGATTGCGTCAGAACCCACACGGCAGATGGGATTTTCAGAGGCACATAATAAAGGGGTTTAAGGGTGATAGTTATTGATGGGACGCCCTTTACCATCTAACTGCTAGCTGTTTTACTCTGCTTACATAAGCATGGCCTTTGCCAGCTCAGCAGTCAGTCAGACAGGCTTTTAAAGCAACAGGGAGGTATGCAGATTTATGCAAATGGGGTTTGCCATTGGGTTTGTGGTGGTGAAACCGTGGTAACGGGGAGAGGAATGAGGTTAAAGAGGGCCATGGGCTCTGGGAGGATGCTCCCTACCCACAATGCCCTCTGGTGTTTGTTTACACACTGCGGTGGGTTGTGCGAGGTAAAGTCAGCCATCTCCTAAGCCTCTTGTGCAAAGCCTTCCACGGGCACTGTGGGGTATCATGTTGATGACATGCAGACGTACCGAGACAGTGCGTCTGTTATCACATGGCCTTAGTTAAACTGCTGTTTTGCTGACATTTTCTAAAAGTTTTGTTGAGTGAGGTTTTCCTAAACGTCAATTTAAGCGACATGTAAATATTCATAACTCCTCCTAGTACAACACAGATGATTCCCACAACAAATCATCCCATCTAACTATGTATGACACTGAAATGCATGCAAACAGAGGGCAAAATAAATAAGGGCAAACACTCATTCACACAGTAATCCCAGCATGTTGTTCTATGCAAGAAGAAAATCTTAACTGGGTGACTGATCCAGAGGAATCCAGTGTCCCGACCCTTGACCTTCAGTGTCAAGGGCTCAGAGTGTCACGGAGTGTGAGATAGAAGGTCTTCTTGGATTAGGAAAATACTGAACAGATTATACTCTTCAAAATAATCCATTCAATAATTGATGGCTTTCAGTTTTGGCATTTACCCAGAAACCCAGTAGGGGAAGGTATGACCCCTCCCCACATGCTTCGTGTGGGTCCTGACCTTGTTCGCGTGTTTGACCCAGAGGTGACAGATGGATAAGAAAAGTCATCTGGAACATAACACACACGCATGAATGGACTCATGAGTCGCAATACAGCTTCCTGTAGCCCACACGGCCAATCAATCTCCAAATGTCGCTAATTTCTTCTGTTTTGTCGCGCACTGAATTAGCCAACAGATGCACACATGGAACGTAATTATGGCTGTGGACCACATCTATGAGATTAAATCCAACTGGCTGCCAGGCTGCCATTCTTCTAGCCTAATCAAAAGATTAAGGTCATAGGGCACTAGCCTTGAAAGTGGCTTGATCGTCCACTGTCAACAAATAAGCCGTGACACTGCAGTTAGATTGTTACGGAAGAAGAAATGGAGTTGTTTTGGAATTTTTTCCTGTCGTCACAATCAAAATTAATCCTTACAAATTAGGTTCGCATTTACGTCAAGGACTTTTTATTTATAGATCAATCACATTTGCTCCTGTGTAGACACGTCTTCATCCAGCCATGCACAGCTTCAGGCTTGTGAAGGCGTTCACGAGACCCTGCTAGGGTGGTGACGGCGATCGGAGGAGACAGGGGAGGAGCGCATCACGATGTCGGACGGGATGTGTTATAGCAACAAGACACACGTCTTTGTTAGTCTGCTGGAACGACTATAAATAATTCTTTCTCTCCCCCACTAAGGATGTTGACAGACCGATCAATACCTAGACAGAGGAGATTTATAGAGGTCTTCAATTTCCACTCAATACACATTACCAACACTTGTTACATTAAAGAGACCCAACTGACCTCCGCACAACTTCAAATGACAGTGTGTAAAATTATACACAACATGATGTGGTTATTTGTGTGGAGTTAAAGTCAATAAGGTTTCTCTGTTTTATCCAGACTGTCAGATTGATTTATGTTGGAAAGTATGAGAGGAAATGAGGAAATGGATGCCAGAAGCAGGAAATGAGTGAGGACTGATAACATGTTTACACTGAACGCTCCTCACCAAATTGATTCCTAAATTGGTAGAATACAACATAACCAAAGGATCCATACTTTGACATATCTGTTCTACGTCCTATCTAAGCTCTTTTTGCGGTCTGGTCCAGGAAGCTCAGTTAAAGGACTTTTCTACTGCTGCAACTTTCACAGGGGAGCAAGAACCTTTTGAGGAGCGTAGGAACTTTACAAACCATTTGATCGAAGAATAAATACAAAGTTGAATTACCATGCAGTAGTCTCAGACTGATAAAAAGTCTGTTATCAGGTGCAAGTTTTTACACTCTGACTTTGGCTTTAGATAACGGTTGTTTTCATTATTGATTTATTTGCAGTTTATCTTTCCATTAATAATATAGCTTATAACTTATGAGAAAGTAGTTGTACTTAACTATATGTCCCTCCTCTATGAACAATTAGGTGAAGTTGTGCCAAAAATACCTAATCTACTAAAAAAGTAATTTTCTAAAATTACACAAATATTTCCCAGAACACATTTTGAAATGTTCAAATTTATCATATTTCTCGTTTAAACAATCAGTCAATCCACAGTTTGTTTGTTTTTTCAGCTCTTCCTCAGAGTAAATCAGAAGACATGTTGTTTGCAGGTTCTATGCCATACTATCTATAACATGTGTTTGATGCAAGATATGTAAAGAAAAGAAATACCCAAGGATTGAAAAGAAGTTTTTGTCTTGACTTAACTTGACAATGAAGGTATCGAAGTAAACACAATGCTCTTAGCCAAAAAGAAGAAGAAGAAGAAGAAGAAGAAGAAGAAGACAATAGTTCAAGTAATACTCTTAAAGTGTTAAAACACAACTTGTACTGCAGTAACTCTGTGTGGTCCAAAGTCGCTCCAAAGCTAATTAGCAGATGAATTGGACGGTAACCAGTTTTTAATACTGTAAAACTTTCCTCAAAATTTAATATTACAAACTGATTTAAAGAAAAATCTAAGTATAGGTAGCTGTCTAATGCTGCTATACCATTTCTTTCCACAAGTTGTTTCAACTGTCATTTTCTATCTAATGTTACATTTATGTTTTTAATATGTTTCGTCAATTTGTATGTGCAGCCCATAGTGCATGTGATTTCTTTGTTGTAAAGCATTTTGCATTTCTATGAAAAGTGCAATACAAATAACTTATTATTATAAATATTATGACGTGCGGGAAATGATTAAAAACCTGTTTTCACCTGGCAACTTTAGGGTTAGGCCGCCCTTTTGAATCCCAATCCATTTTGACACTTAAACTATCACATGAGTCACTCAGCATGGGTCGTCTCCCTTCAAGCATGAAGCCACGCAGTGCTGTTTAACACACACAGATGCACACACACGCACATCGGAAACATTCACATGCTCATGAAAAAACATGTCTTGCTTTCTGCAGAACACACCACACCCACACCCACATACATGGGTACATACGACAGAGTGTGTGTGGGGTGGTGAGGCACTCTCTCTCTCCCTTAGAACGAGTGCCATGTCTTGTCAGATGGGGTTAGCTCCCTGCCAGCTGATGCACCAGTCGAGCCTTTGAAGCCCTCCCATGGGCCTGTGGTTTACATGCTTGGGTTGCCAGGTTCTGCCACCCCCCTCATTAATGCAGCCTGGGTGCCCACTTAACTTGTTCCTCTCTGTTCCTGTGGTCAGTTTGCCCTGGCTTCAACTGAGCGCTGGGCAACCAGGCAAAGGAAGCATGCACACACTTGCCCCGCACATGCACGCAATCACACACATACATTAGAGTGCATACAAATATCCATATGGCATTCCTCTTTGGAGTGTGTGCGCTGTGCAAATATGGAAACAGAGAGCTGAAACAGTTGTTCAAATAATGAGTTTGTTAATTGTACTTTGCTAAACGTCTCTCCCCTGAATGGCGATCAGTCAGTCAGATCTTACCAAGTATAACCAGGCATGGTAGTACCATCAAGCATTGGAGTGATGTTCTTGAGGCTGAAGAAAGAGGGAAACCTGGTATCTAAAGGTGAATTCATAGTTTCTGCGTCCGACGGGCAGCTGGGCTCCGCTACATTTCGTCATCCACCCGTGCTCATGGACCCCGAAGTTGAACACAAATTTGACTGCATTCTTTCACGCAGCTAAAAGAATGTCTCAGACCAACTCCCAATGTGGTCTGAATCATCAGATGTCCAATGCATCTTGGGGTATACGTTCACACCTGACCACTTGGGATCGGATCACTCAGGGACGCGTGTTAAAACCAGGTCTGAACGAAGTCTGTAAGATCTGACTTTAGAGGCAGTGGGGCCTCTCTCCTTCCATTATGTCTTTTTCCCTCTTTTTTTTTTTCTGTTTTCAAAGCTGGGCCCCATTCAGATCGCCCCGTATGGATTCAATATGTCCTCTCTGTAGTTTTGAAAGTTGCCCGTTAATGGGGATGTTATTGTTTGATAAATTGGATGTTCTGTAGCCGCTGGGGTCCGGTTTCATGGAATTCTGCTGTACTTTTATTTGGGTGTTGGTGCAGAGAAACGAGAGGGAGACTGTGTAGAGGGTTTCTGCTCTTTCTTCAACATCTTGAGGTAATTGACCCAGCCTCCTGCCTTAAACACACATACTAACACACACGCATACCCACACACACACAAAATCCCCTCTTTTGTACAAACACTTGCTCTCCCTCCCTCCCACATGCACACACACTCAGCGTAGACACCCATGCAACCCACAGGCACTCCCTATTGTACAAATGCTGCACATAAGCGCTCGCTCATACTCGGCACACACATTACACACTCATCGCTGAGAGAATATCCATGTCTCTGTGCTAAAACACTGCGATACAGCTGTGAATGGGAGATGAAAGCCGGAGCCGAGCCAGGAATAATAAAAGCAGAGTGATTCTGTGCACTGCAGGCTTCTAAACAGCCGAGGGATCCGACTCGAAAACATGAGGGGATTCCAAAGCCGAGTCCTTTTTAACTATACTATTTTACCAAAGCTTTTTGATGTATGAAAGACCTTAGAGTCAACAGTGCGGAGGCTGGTTTTTGCTGTAATATACATTCCTGCCGATACCAGCTAAATAACAAGTGTATATATTGCATGGTCTAATAGCTAACTAGGCTAATTCTTGCAACACCCTTCTGCCTGTCTGTGCTCCGTAAAGAGTGGCCTGCTCTGACCTCCAATAAACCCGCTCCCACCCTCTGCTCCATACTGGGAATTGAGACATGTATAGGAAGGGCGTGACAAAGAGAACAGATGTAGGGATGGAGGAACTAGAAATGTAAGGAGGAGAATTGTATTGCTCGCACCTCAAAAGAGTTTAAATGTAAAAGTATATTATAAGGAATCACACCTAATCGCATATACTTCAAAATATATACTTTGTTTGAAACTTGGTGAAAGGGTGCAGTATGGGTCATGGAAGAACCCTTTTAATTTTGGAGAAGACCCAGATCATGGGGCGGATCAAGGAAATATTTTCCCTCATTTCCCGGGAATAATTCATGGATCTTAACGAAAGAAAAAACAGGCACATTTATGGGAGTGACATCTATAAGTTTTGGCCATTTGGTGCTGCTTCATTGAATTTAAGGGGACCATTGGGAGTCATTCTAGTTTTTTCATATTTAAATTCTAAGGCTGGCAGCATTTTGGATTTCCTTTATTGTCAACGAATCCCCTCGACTGACCAAAACCAAGAATCTCTCTCAATGATTTCCCCAATCTGCTTCTCTCAGCCACAAGCTGAGTGTCAGTGCTAAGATGAAAAATATTGTTGTCTGAAAACCTTATACTAATTAATGTTGTTGCATAATGAATAATATTGAATTGCTATTACTTATTTCATGGGCTATAAACAAAGACAAAATACAGTGTTTCAAATACTGCATGTTGATTACCACAGCAGTGGTCAAAGCTTTGCAGCTTTGAAGTATTTAGGTCAGCCGAGTCGTACGTGGACCTTGACTACGGACTGTTTTCCAAGATTAAAAAAATGAACTTTCCTGCTCATGCAGCAGGTCTTTAAACACACCGTGGTTTCTGTTTTCCTCCAACATGTCAACCCTCTCACACTGTTTTAATACTGCAGTGGTTTTCATTCGCATTTTGGATGGAGAATTGTGCCTCACTCCTTGTGGTTGTATCTTAGAAAAACAACCCGGTTAATGCGGTGCAGGGTGCGTGTTGCATTGTGCAGAAGAGGCTGTGATGATGGACAGATGGTTGAAGGAGGTTTGGAGCACAGTAGAAAACAAAGGAGGGCCAGTGGAGGTCGTGACCTGTGAATGATCACACACAACTTTTTGGGAGCTTCTGTTTAACATAGAAACACAGATGACAACGTCACCCACCAGCAAAGTTCACTAATGGGTCAGTGTCTCGAAAGCTTGCACTTGTTTTGAGGGTAGAAAAGAAAAGACAATGGAAGGAGCAGTTAAGAGTGGAGGGATGGAATTGAAAGGAGGGAAGGGAGCGGGGCAGAGTTAAGGAAGGAGTGGCCACTAGAAGTGGGTCACAGTGGCCCTGACGTGATGTAAAGTGACGCATGGCGAGGGGGACGGACTCGCGCCACTGTCTGCGTCACCTTTTGTTCTGTACACACACACACACACACACACACACACACACACACACACACACACACACACACACACACACACACACACACACACACACACACACACACACAACCTCGCACATGCACATACATCAGCTCAATTCATTTGGGTAAACAACACTTAAGAAGATAAAAATAGCTCCCTTGTACTTGAGAGGTTTCCCCCTCTCTCTTCTTACTTCTCTCTCAATGCCTCTCTCACCAAATGTATGCATCTACATATTCTTAAATTGCTTAGTTGGGTATTTCTTACTCGCCTACTTCCTCACTGCCCATTGTAAGACCTTAAGATTGCATTCAGATTATGCATTAGTAATAATAGAATCTCTCCCTCAGTAACTGTTCGTTGTGTGTATATAAAAAAATATATACTATCCCTGTATGATCTGCTGGCTTTTCCTCCAGCTTCATGAGGGAGCGGTGAGGAGAGGATGTGAAGCCTGAGGGGTGGTTGGGTATAATAAAAAAAGAAAATGTAGCAGTAGTGTGGTTCAATAACCTGACCCCCTCTCCCACCGGGATGACTCTCTGGAGTCGGTTGTTAAAGAGAGGGTGACAGGCTGGCTTCACCCCTGCAGATCCCCGCGGCTCTGTGCATGTGTGTATGTGTGTGTGTAGGAGGTGTTGAGGCATTCCGTGCATGCCGTGTGTTCCTGCGAATGTTCCCACGGCAGATCTACACATATTTAAGCATCACTACTTAATAATGCCATGTGTGATGCTGACGTGATGGGCTCCGAGATTTAACATAACCCCCTATAACACATCAAAGGCTTATAGATTGGCAGTGGAAGGGAGGGATGGATCTCTGTGTGATATGTGAAGACGCGGACACATCGCTTATAGCAGCGGGATTCCTCACTTCAGTCTAATTCTAGCTTGCTATATGTCTGAGCTATATATCAATATTTACATTTGAGTGCTTAAATTCATTTTTGTTTAATTCATTTAGGAGATAAAAAATAAAATGAGCCTGACAGACTCGGATGACTTTTGAGTTTATTGGATTCCTGACAGAAAGATCTCCATCTGTTAGTAATCTTAACATACACACCAAAGCGATCAGCATTTTTTATTTTCCGTCCTCCCTCTCCTTCTCTCTTTCCGAGGCTTCTCCCTTTGTTGTTTGAGTGTGCCGGTGTTGACTGAAGGCTGAGGAACCGTCGACCTAATCGGCTTGAGATCTTGGCCGCAGGTCAGGGCAGCAGATGAATCCAGATTAGAGTGTCACAGGGCAGGAAGAGAGGATTAGCAGCTCTGGTCACTGCAGCCTCCGTCCACCCGTCGGGATAACCAGCAACCTGACAGCACTGTCTGCACCGGCTCGCCTAAGAGTCAAAGGGCTGGACATAAACAGGCCTGCAGGTCCTGCTGGGGTCGCTCTTTGTGTCTGCTTTCAGATACAGAATTCTAGCACCATCACAAACCGGAATTATGGAAGCCAGCCTGGAAATCTGTAGAAGTTTTGTTTACATTCAGGTAGTCGGTGATCGGATTTCTCCTCACTCATTACCATAATATTTTACTTATTTAGCTGGCATCTTTCAAGTGTCGAAGTTGCTTCTGGACTGGTTGTGGAGTGGGAGGACAGGCTGTGTACTGAGACAACACACAGTGTACGTGTCAGAATTTCACAAATAATCTGCTATTTAGTAATGAAAACCCACTGATTTTGAGAGGACATCATATATTAACATATCATTTTAATAATCAGATCTGTTATTTTGGAGGATGGACTTGATGCCTATTAAAATCTTACATTTATATGCACTTAACCAGCATCTCTTTTTATTTACTCAGTCTATGAAAACTGGGTTATATTCAATTTGTTTAGGAATAAGGTTACTGAATACAACTGCATTTACTGCATAAACTAAAGTAGCTTCGTAAACACACAAGTCCATGTAAACACACACTTCAACATGCATCTACTGTGGGGTGTAAAAAGTCTGAGACCAGTTTCCTCACTGCGTTTGAAACTCGTAAAACATGTTGTATCTTTTATTTGTGACCAAGAGTGTGTCATTGTAAATCTACACAATCCAGGCTGTTGTTGAGTGTGTGTGATAGTTGTTTCTGCAGAAGAGTGCCCCCTGGTCGCACAGACCTCATCAGCTAGGTTAGAAAAAACTTGGTCGGGTAAAACCAAGGTCACTGACTTGCGTCACTGCAACAAGTTGTGATTTAGTGTGGGTGTGGGTGTGTGGGTGTGTGGGTGTGTCTGTGTAATACCCTACAGCCCCGGCTTCTCATCGGCATCTTACTCAACCCGTCATTTTCATCAGCAACCTCCCCATCGGCTTTGTTACATCTCCTCCGTCTCCTCTCTCAGTCTCTCTGTACTTCATCTTAGAAAACAAAACAAAATCCATCTGTGTGCACAGTGTTGTTGTTCCTCACTCGCTGCTGCTGACGTGCACTTCCTGCGCACAGCTCGGCTTTGATCTCACTGTAAATTAAACATGGCTTTTCAGATAACAAGCTGTGTGGCACCTACTAAAGTCAAACTGCACCTCCACTCTTCACACAGTCGCTGTCCCTGGTTTGAACTCTCCGAGTCGTGTTAACGCACAGTGCTGCGGTATCCGCATCAGCTATGCTCGTGTGTTTCTGTGGTGAAATTAGGCCACGGTTTGTCAGGTGTCTACAGAAAGATACAGTTTTGCGACATATTAAAAAAAAAAACACAGTGATGTCAGATGTTTCACACTGAATGAACGAGAGGCACAGAGAAGGTGTGGAACCAACTGGGAGACCACAGTCGAGCGTGGGGTCAAAAGTTAGGTCAAGCACTGCTAATCTGGGTGGGAATGCTCAGCGCTTGACCCTTGACATTAGGGTGACACAGCTCCACTCTGCTTGACGTCACCAAGATGGCAGCACTCGCATCTAAGTTATTTTGGCTTATTTTTTATACAGAAGGAGGAAGTGGAGATGTGTCTTTATATACAGTTATTGTGTTAAGCATTAGCGTTCTCTAAATTCTTGTTTCCTGTTACCTTAAACGTTTTTGGACTAATATAGTTGCCTCATTGTAAAACAACGTACACATTATTTGATTATGAAAGTAAAAGTTATTTGCGTACTACTAAAATACTTAAGTTGATTTATTCATTTATTTCTCATGCGGATGCTGAGGCTATTTGAAATCATGTGGGCAAGTATGTTCATTCATAGTAAACAGTTTGAATTGTGTGTGTGTGTGCGCTTTTTTTGGGTTGCAAAATAATTATTTTAAGTCGAGGGAGTTTCAAAATAAAAGCTCATGTTAATAAGAAGACAACATATTGCTCATATTCCAACTTCAGACTTGAACCAAAACCTCAAAACCTCATCTGGAGAGTCTCAAAGTGCATAACAATGTTTTCTAGCTCTATGGGGTCCGTTCGCTCCACTGGCCCTGCCCTGCCTGTTTTCTAAATGCTAATCACCTCTTCTCCCCTCTCTCCTCCAGATCCCTCCTCCAACTACATCAGACAGCTGGAGACGAAAGTGCGGATCCTGGAGGACGATAACAATAAGCTCCTCACACAGGTGAGGTTCACACATATACCCGTGCAGATGTGCGTCACTCAGGAGTCACGCTATTAGCCCAGTCACTGAACTCTTGTGCAACTTTCTAACTCGGCCAGCAGCATGTGATCGGCGGCAGTTTGAGATGAAGTGGCTGCCTGCTGCCTCCTCTGAAGCCACCCCCTCACAACACCCTGCCTGTTAGTTGGAGAATATGTTTACCCATGTTTAATTCATGGGGAGTCAGTAAGCCTCGGCAGCGAGCAGCGATGTTAGCCCCCGGAGGGGAACTGTGGGAGCGGAGGAGAGATGAGAGGAGGAAAAAGGAGGTGGAGGGGAGGGAGAGAGAGGCTTTAAGTGACAGTGACAGGGTAAAGCATTTCTCAAAAAGTTGACCTTGCTCTGACTTCTCTCAAATTTGGAGGATGGAGGGTTGAGCGAGTGGAGGTGGGAGTGTGAGAAAGGGGAGGGTGGGGGCTTGAAGTATTTGGTCTGGTTCACCAGGAGGTCATGTCAGTCTGCAGAGGTGTGTGTGTGTGTGTGTGTGTGTGTGTGTGTGTGTGTGTGTGTGTGTGTGTGTGTGTGTGTGTGTGTGTGTGTGTGTGTGTGTGTGTGTGTGTGTGTGTGTGTGTGTGTGTGTGTGTGTGTGTGTGTTACATCCGCACAAATAGATTTATAACGGAAACTAGTCATATGTAGGAGGAACAAACTGTAAACTCACATAAAAGCGTGAATATACATTGTGGTCTTTTATGTACCATTTGTTATCTCTGCTTCATCCTTAGGCTCCCAGTTTATTTGAATGCATGTCAGGCTGCAGACAGTCGAGTTTTGATTTCAAAGTTCAAAAGGCATTTTGATTCGAAGCCTTTATTCTTTTAAAAAAAAGCGATTTCTCCTCCCCCAATTATCTCCCAGCAGATTTAATACGTAGGCTGAGAGTGTAGGCTGGAATCCTTACAGCCCTTCAGTGCTACAGTGAGGTGCTACGCATTGTTTCAAAGCAGTTGGGACACATATGATGAACCTACTTCTTAAAGTCGACTGTTGGTCTTTGTGTTTTTTCTTTTTCTTGTCATTTTTTTTAACTGTATGTTTATCTCTGAGCCCAAGAAAAGTACGATGACAACCTTCAAATAATGAACCAGTACATCATCATGTTTTTCTCTCTCTCTAGGCTTATAGCCGGTATAGCTTATCACAGATACAGACGAAAAAGGTAACTCTCTGAAACGCCACCGTTCGTTGGCTTCTCTGTTTGTCAACCAGCTGAGCATTTTTTCCCCCTTTTATTTGTTTGGTGGTGGGACTTTTTTGCAGCTTTGAGATTGGGGCTTTTTTATACAGAGGGGGGACATATATAATAATGAACATGTTCACTTTATGCTGCAATTCAGAGAGCGGCTGAATCAGCTCTCTGATAATGTTCATAAGGACCGAAATTAACTTATTTACTCTTGCTGGGAGTTAGATAAGAAGATTAAATCCACTCCCACATATAATATTCAATGAATATGACACCACAGCCAACAGCCGGTTAGATTAGCTTTGCATAAAAACTGCTAGTCTACGCCTGGCCTCCTATATAGTCTGTAGAAATTCAGAAGAATCCGATCTGAGAACACAGCAGGAGATCCCCTGCCGGATTCACCGCAAGCGAGTGGGGGGGGGTTGATTACGCATCTAACAACCAACAGATGCAAACATTTAAAAAACAAAAAGAAAATAAATATCTCCCAGTAAAAGAGCGGTGTGATAGAGTCTGAATACTCTATCTTTAATGCTATATTCATACATGTTGTGTTAGATTTAGTATTTTATCCGTAATAATACAGTCCAATACAACAACCTTCAAAGTAGCTTCAAACATCACCACAGACCTGAATCAGCTCTGACACAGTGCACATTTCACAAAGGAGTTAGTCTGCATGTAAAGGTCCTGCCTCAGTGTCCACTCCTGTTCTTTGGTCCCTGTGGGCTCTGCTAGCATGCTGTGCTAATGAGGTGGCCCTGTACCTTGGCAAGAAAGCCTTTCTCTGCGCTTGGAGCCGGTCTGCGCCGCTCAGTCGGTGTCTGGTACGAGGCACCACAGGTGAACGAATGCTACATCGTGCTCCGGTGCATAAATGACAAACGCTTGTCCTGGCTTGTCGGGGCGTCTGCTGGGCTGAATAATTTAAGCTGCAAAGGCAACTCAGGTAGAACCAGGCATCCATAATGCATGGCCGACAACTGGTACGCGAGTGAGGAATGATGAAACGTCTGTCTGAAGTTATGAAACATCTCAATGGCTGTGTCTCTAATAAACTTTGATTTCTTTTGCTCCAGCAAATAACGACATTTCTCCGGTTTACTTTTTAACCTGACTCTTATGCAACAGTTATACTGATGTGTGTGTGTGTGTGTGAATGCTCTCAGGTGGGGTTGTTACAATGGATTAGTTGCCTCAGTGGACATATTGCCTAACTTCCTGTGTTACGAAACGGGTCCATTGAAACTTGTGTTAAGCCTGAAGGAAACAATGGCCTCTTATCGCAGGAATGTTGCCCCTCCAAACAGGCTGAAGGATTTTACTGTACAGAAAGGACGAGAGAAAGAGAGAGAGAGAGAGTTAATAACATGGTCCCACGGCAGAAAGGAACAAAGTCCTGCACAGCACAGGTGTAATCACGGAAGGAAACAGGGTGTGTGTGTGTGTGTGTTTGCCTGTGCAGGACCACAAGCATGCTTGATCACGTACATGTACGAGATTCTTTCGAACTTTTCTCCCACTCAGATCCCCCATGTCCTTTAACCGTTACTTGTCTCTGTTAAGTCACTGAAGTGTGAGGCACTCTGGTTTTCCCCACAAGCTCACTGCCACTCTACCCTGAGCAACTAAGTGCTCTGCACCATGAGTCTGAGAATTAAATGATTTATAGGTCAGATTCAGATGATACTCCAGTCCACTAACTGCAGGGTAATTGAAGTCATCTTGTGGAGAGTGGACCGCAGTGGGAATCAGTGGACCTGAATGATGACAGGGGTTAATGAATTATGCTTTATTCATTGACTGATTTATTGACTGGGATCAGCTTAATAAACATGGAGTGGAACATGGTTTGCTAACTGTTGCTATGTCAGCGGGAGAAAACCAACCACTCTGAATTATTAAGAGTCTTTGAAACAGTGGGCTTTTAAAGTTGTGTAGCATTTAGGAGGATGCATTACCATCCATCCAGCCATCTGTCCATCCGTCTGTGCGTCCGTCTGTGCGCCCGTCTGTGCGTCCATCTGTGCGTCCATCCATCCATCCATCAGCTTATCTTTGGAGGGTGAAAGTGGGGAAGGAGCTGACACATAGAGACAACCATTCACACCTATGGGCAATTTAGTGTCTCCAGTTAATATGAGCTGCGTGTCTTTAGACCGCGGGAGGAAGCTGGAGTACTGAGAGAAAACCCTCACAGACATGGGAAGAAGAACCCCAGTCTTTGTTCAGATGAAGGACATGACCACTCCCCAAAAGTAAAGCCAAAGCCTCACCTGGTGGCTGGCTGCAATATAAGTTATAAATCCTGCTGATAGGACAAGGACCAATCAATCTAAAAGGTCAAAGTACATGTCATATACATTGTTCTCACATATTGTTTCTGTCATTGTAGGTAGTTGTTTACACTGACTTATGTTCAGTGCTATTTTTTTCTGGTAAGTTGGTTTTAATTAGTTATTTAATGCTATAGAAATGGCTGAAACGTCATAATTGACAGCTGAGACTGACTCCAATATATATGTTTATATGTTTTCATTAGTGTGTAATTAGCACAGAAGTTTAAGACGCATGTCTCATGCACAAAATATTATTCACATAAGAAAGTGCAGTAGTACAGAAAGAATTATTCTTGTATTATCATATAGAGCTTAATTTTGAGAAGGAAAATAAATCATTTCAGACTACCCAGTGGAGTAGCCAGCGAAGTACCCAGTGTCTAGCGGGAGTTACTCAAATTAAACTGTACAGAATTTTGCCTAGGTGGCATCACTGCTGCCCCTCATAACTCAAGTAGGAAATGATGCATGTCATCCACAGCCTCTCCCTGTCAGCTCCAAGACCACTGTGATGGATGGATAGACGGAGGGGCCCGAGCTTTAACCGAGAAGATGCATGTTTCCAGCTGTCTGGCAAACAGATAGCTTTGTTGGTCTCAGTGGCCAAGGTCAATTCAGGGAAGGAAGGAAAGTTGGAGACATGTTGGTTTGTTTGTAAAACTAGACTTCGCAAGAAATATTCATTAGTCAGAAAACTCCTTCTGATCAAAGCAGGTCTTCTTCCTACACACGTCAAGGAGGTTATGTTTTCATAATTCATGGATCTGAATGAAAATCAGTGGACTGAGAAATTTTGTGCAAATCCAAATAAAAATCTGGATCTAGTAGATTTAAATGTGGTCTCATAAGGGGACTGTTGGGCCTTGGCAGAGGTATGTGCTAGAAATAACCTACCCAAGACACAAAGCCGAGAGCCAGAAATGGCAAAAAGATGCTAGAAAAGGCCCAGAATTGAGAGCATGAATGTGAAAACCCAGAGGGTAGATGAAGAAGTGCCAAGGGAAGGATTGGGAAAGGTTAGGGTAACACTGAGAGGATACTGAGCTGGAAGAGCAGAGAGGACGGGGACATGGAAGGGCAGAGAAGACGAGGTGAATGCCGATTATGAGCAAAACGTATGTGTGAGCGTGCACCTGAGTGTATGTGGCACCGAGGGAATACAGCGGCAGACAGCACAATGTCCACGCACTCATAGACGCTCACCCACAGCTCATTGGGTTATTTATAGCCCGAGTGCTCCCCGGCATCACGTGTGTTTACACACCGCTCCTCGCACAGAGGGAACATTAGTGCGTGACATGAGAAATGTCATAAGGAACAGTGGTGTTGCTGTGTGCCTGCCCGCAGAGGGAAGCGAGGCTGGTTACTGCCTCCAGGAACCAGTGGTCTTTTGCTGCTAATGAGGACAAATCTTGGGAACACTGTCCCTGCGTAATGGCCCTTGATGATGCACAATGTGATACGGCCCCGGTGCTCTGAAGGGCCTTTTATGTAGACAGCCACAACAAATAAAAATCAGCTCCGCAAATGAAGTGCTTGGAGCGATGGCGTCCGACTGACAATGAGAGTGCAGGCAGGTGCCAGTGTAGTGGAGGGAGGGGGGGATGCGGAACTACAGCCTGTAATGAACCATCACTGAGGATGTTAATATGCACAGTGGAGCCAGACAAACACTGGCAGCAATAAATGTTTTACTGGCAGCATTTTTATGCATTTGTTTTAGTACAGGATTTTATAGTTTCATTTAATGTGGTTTTAAATGTAAGCATTCAAAATGATTTAATGTTCAATGTTTGCCTTTCAAATTGAGCTGTTATCTCTAAACCTTCTGTCACGTTCATCTTTGAAAAAATATCTTCAGTCAAGTGCAGAGCTATGATAAATCAACCTGGCAGGCGTTACTGGCTGACTTGTTAGATATCAAACATCTGTGCTGCTTTTCCTATAGTATTAGTGTATATACTATATATATAAAACCTGCCATGTCCTTTTTAGACAATAAACCAAATACTGTTTTACACTTCTCATAATAACAAACGATCTCTTAGCTGGTGTTTTGCTCCATTGCCTCATTGTGTAGTTGTATGTAGAGCCATTCGCTGCATTAAGTCCACACAGACAGTCCGACCTCAGCTGCGTTTGTGCACGTTCCCCTAAGTGGCATTCAATGCTGTTCTCTCTCTCTCTCTCTCTCAAGCCAGAACTCTGTTAGTCTCTGTACCTGTCACTCGGAGTCTGTTGCGCAATAGAGCGACGTTCATGCATGTGCACCTGAACCCCCGCTGCTGCCATCGATTGAATTAATTCTGTGGGAAACGCTGCAGAGAAAGTGAAACAAAATGTAATGGGGGTTTTCCTGACACATCCTTCCACCAAGTTTCTGTCCAGGAGTTTTTGCGTAATCCTGCTGACTAACTAACAGAAGGATAAACAAAGTGAAAGCATGACCCCCTTGCTGGAGGTAATTAGATTTTAAGTATAGCCATGAGTTTGTTTTTTAATGATATGTTTGTTTTGTGTCCAGCAGTGTAACCCAGGTGACCTCCGTGTCCTGAGGAAGGGAATGACCCTCTACCACTCCGAGTCTCAGCTGTCCTCACTGCCCCAGCGCCAGGACGCCATGCACATGGTCAGTACACACGCACAAGTTCACACATGCACTCAAGCAGGGTACACGCATACAAGGACTCACATTGACGCACATGGGGGGGGGCGCGCCCACTCATATCTATCCTCTCCAGAAGTCAAGGATCAACACTATGTCTCTGCTTATAACAAATGTGGTATAGAGCCTGGGTTTAATTGCACACGGGCCCACACAGACTTAATTGCAGGGAGGACTGTACTTGTGCCTCCACAGCGGAATCAAGTCAAGTCAGCTCTAATTCACTTTACTGCTAACTCTCCAATTATACCTAGACATGCAACATTGCTCTCGCCTACACGACACCATGTCAAACACAAACAGGAAGAAAGCAAGAGAGGGAGGGACAAGGAGAAAATAAGATGGATTGGGAAAAGATAATGGGAAGAAGAGCGAGTAAGATGGAGACAGGAGTCAGCCTTCCCCACTCTCACTCCCTCATCCTGGCCTTTCAGTTGCCCCCCCCGCCCGCAGGAGACGGTTTGAACCGAATCCCGCTATGAAAGTAATAATTCTCGACAATCCACCGCCCACCCCTGACCCTGCCAGTGTCTGGGGAGGAGAGGCTGGATAATTGTTTTCTGACTGCTTAAGCAAGGTCAGAGTCAGGCTACGCCGCTACCCGCAGGACTAAATCTTCCCCGTGTAAAAAATCAATATTATGTTTTAATCACAGGCCCCATGTGAGGCGCAGGCCAGCTCGCACCTTTTTAAGCTTGTGGGTCACGCCCGTCTCCTCCTCGCTTAATAACGTCCGTGAACCTTGACCCGACAAAGGTCTCTCCCAGCAGGAGGAAGGATAAACTGCCAATTATGTGGATGGTCGTCTCTGCCAGCGTTTAATTCCACACATAAAACAAGGTCGTGATATTGACTTGAGCTGTGAATTTTGGGTCCTTGACATTTGGCATCTTTTTGACATTGTCAGTCATATTTAATCCACCGGGACCGTGTACCCAGGAACCACTTCCAAACCATTTCCTATTTATTGGAAATTACCCAAATATACTGAAAATATAGACATATCTAATTCCTTTAAATCTTTTAGTCCTGTATGTCCTTCTTCAAGTTTATGTTGTGTTTTCATGATTTAATGTTTATTAACATAAATATCCTTCTTTTGGATTAATTGTTATTAATACCAGAAAATAATACCTTGACGCCGTCAGGTTGGGAACCCATAGGTTTCTCCATATTTCTCTGTGTTGCATTTGTTGTTATTGAAATATAAAATTTTTTAAAATGAATTGGTAGTGGAAGTTATACCTAAAAAATAAGTAAATTTCCCAGAATTTCTGGGAGAGAGTGCTCATGCTCCCTGCACAGAAAATGTCAGTTTTAGCAAAAATATTTCCCCTAATTGTCAATATTAGGGTGGAGCCTTTTTTATGTTACAATATTATATTATATTATATTATATCATATCATATTATATCATATTATATCATATCATATTATATTATATTATATACTCCCATTTAACTGGAAGAAACCAAACCTCAATCGGCCTTGACTGTTTTGAGTGAACAGAGAAAGAAATTGAGAGAAAAGAGGTGGATGGAAAAGAGGGGAGATAAGAGAGAAGGGGGGAGAAAGGAGACAGAAGAGCGAGAGACCAGGAACAGTTGTGTAACCATCATGTTTAAGATCTGTCAGAATGGCTGTTAGCACCAGGTAACAGTAGTAGTAATGATGATGATAATAATTATTATATTTTATTCTAATAAATCAGTTTATCATTTGTTTAATCTGCACAAACACCAGACACTCCCGGAGTCTTCCGCAGGCTTATGATACAATCCTGGCAAATCAGTTGTGTGCAGCATGATTCACGTCAGCATGATTCACGTCTTCTCCTTCCAATGGCTTTGTTGTCGTGACAACTCTGTGAAGTGTTAAGTGGCTCAAGTTCAACAAAGTCCTTGGATGGTGACAATGAAAGAGGGCGAGAAAGATGAGCGATGTGGCAGCTACAGCAGCCGAACTTCAGTGAACTGGAGTCTTGTTGTTTGAACCCATCCTGATCTATCAGCTCATCCTTTATATTTAGTCCTGTGTCTCTCAGTCAGGCCCAGTTTCAGGTCAGAGGGGCGGGCGTGCGTGATAGTGTCGGATAGAAAACAAGCGAGAAAGATGAAAAGGATGAAAAAAAAAAAAGCATCCAGATTCTGTGTGCTCAAACTGCAACCCATTGATTCTGACAGCGTGCGCTCCCCCCCCCGCCCTCACCCTGAATCAGGCGTGTTTATGCAGGCGAGCCGTAACCAACTGTACGTCCATATGAACAGTAAACATTGCCCTGAGCTGCCTCCGCGCTGCTGTCCAAATCCTTTTCTTTACTGCGTATAGCTGCAGCGTAGAGTAAACAGAAAAGTTCAACACAGTGATACTGGAAGTGTCCTCATAGTTCACTTTACAGCTTTAACCCACAGAAGAGAGGCGGATGTAAGAACTTGTCGTTTTGACCTTTTAACAAGAAGATATACACACAGTGGGGGATGTGTTTAACAAGGGGATTTATTCTGTAAATCATTTGTGTTTGATGAAGCCCTTGAATAATGAGGTGCTGTCATACGAAGCTACAACCCTAGACATTACTCGGGTCATTATTTATTTATAATGATTTACCTGTGATTTGAAATGGTTTAGTCAGCTATTGTTATCCATTCATTTCAACATGGTTTAAAAATGAGATTCCATCTGTTAAGAGCTTTTTGACTGCTACTGAAATTGCACATAGAGTATTTTTATTTTAAAGCTCACAAAAAACCTATGAGGAAGAAGAACTCCCAAACAGGTCAGTAATAAATGAAAAAAAATGAAGAGGTAATATTAACAGAATGAATACAAATAGATAATGAATGGCATGAAAAATACTTATTGACACTTACTATGCATTGCAACTAATTTCATGTCAGTCCACACCTTTTTTTCTTCCATATGCCACAAAGTGTATTTGTGCACAAAAAAATCAAGTTTGGCTTCATTTCCTTTAAAAAAATAAAATAAAACTATAACAGTTCATACAGTGCATCTACTGCATGTGCAGCACTTTCTCTATCATCCATCAAACTTCAGGGGCAATGGTTCAGTGTCTTGCCCCAAGGACATTTGGGTATGCAGAACGGAGGAGCCTGGGAATGGACCACGCACCTTCTGGGTAGTGAACAACCTGCTCTACCTCCTGAGTCACAGCCACCTCAAAAAAAGAATACACGCTCTGCCCTGGCTGTTAGTAGGGAGTGTTTTGAAAACTTGTTTTTGCATGTTGAATCTTTTGTGTGTTGCTAAACAGATTTATTTTTTTTGCACTTAACAACCCCAATTCACATGAACCTTTTCATTATATTCACCAGTTTTCTTATATCGATGCTCTTGAAAACCCATGGAATAAAAACCCATGTGCCCTTTTCCCTCTGTCAAGAATATAATAATTCCCATCTCAGGAATAAATAAATGCTGATTATAAAGGCACATGCAAGACAAACAGTGGTTTTCTGTGGTTGTCAGGTGAGCATGTGTCAGGTCATCTCCCTCAGGACCAGTGAAACATCAACATTCTCATGCGGCTGATGTGATGTGAACGGACAGTTTCCACACACCATCCCTCTTGGCCTCAGCAACAGTTATTATTATTTTATCTGTTTCTGTTGGATTTTGTGGCCTCACTCTGGCACCCAAAGAGGGGGGGTGGCGAATGCATTGGTAGTGAGTGGAGAAGTGAACCCTGGCTAACAGAGTCACGGAGCTGTGTCTAATCAGGCTACGGCCCCGATGCCAGGTTGCTGTGAATGTTGCCTTTGTGTGTCCCAGAGATCTCTGTGTCCCTCTCGAACACTGAGCCACTGTCTGGAACTAACCAGGGGGTGGGATGAGTCAAGCACGACTCCCCTGCTTCTCTTTCTGGCCGGCCGCTCCCATCAAACCAGGTTAAATCACAGTGTGCAGGTAGCAGACCTGGCTGGCTGCTGAAAACATGGTGGATGCAAAAAATAGGGAGGGGGGGGAGGAAAACACAAGCAGGCGAGAGGTGATCTGAGCCGGGATGAAGGGGATGGTATTTTCAGCACGACAGAGTAAGAAATCTCTCCTGATAAATCAAACACACGCTGATATGGAGAGAGTGTTGTTTTATTTATTTAGGTTTTCATAACCGAGCAAAGTTTCTCGGACGTGGGTCAAACGAAGAGCTCGCTGAGAGTCGGTGCTCATGTGACGCCGGGGGGGGGGGTTGGGGGTAAACCGTGTGTGACAGCAGATGTGACAGTCCGCAGAGCATGTCCTCCAGATGTTGTGGGTTCAGACGTGGCTCTTAACCTTTGTCGCAGGTCACATCCTCTCTCAATCCGTGCACCATCTAGCACAAAATAAATAATATTCTTTCTTTATCTCTTCTCAGGGAACGGGTCGTCTCCCGACCAGCGAGTCCTCCCCTGCCACAGGCTACTTGTCCTGTGTCCAGAAGCCAGAGGCTGTGGTGCACGCCATGAAGGTACCACAGTTATTTCATTTAAAGGAAACTTTGGTTCATGTTGACACTGTATCTGATTCCTTGATGAAAGAGGTTAATTCATAATATTTCAAATTGATCGAAGAACTTTTTGAACTTGAAAAGCAGCGTCAATGTGACCGACAAAATCGTCGGCCACATCTGCATGATATTCAAAAGGGCTTCATAGTTTCTCAAGAAACAATGAGATTGGTTTGAGGTTTTGGATCCAGAAGGACAGGAACGTGGGCTAGCATGGGTTTCCCATGCTGCTTATTTTCTTTTAAGAAAACCACAACGACTCTACTCTCATAATATGCCAACATTATTCTTGAAATCTTAAGTTATACAGCTCTCATACAACTTCGCCAAAAATGATGCTTTAACCACATGATCACATGAAATTCATTTATTAATGTAACGGATCCATTCAGTGGACACACACACACACACACACACACACACACACACACACACACACACACACACACACACACACACACACACACACACACACACACACAAAAAGACTCATCTCTGTGTCTGCCCTCAGGTGCTGGAGGTCCACGAGAACCTGGACAAGCAGGTTCCTGAGGACTACGAGGACGATCTCAGTGAGAAAGAGAAGGCCATCGTGCGAGAGATGTGCAACGTAAGAGCAACACCTGAATATTCTTCTCCTGCTGACCCCTCTGCAGCAAACAAGAGCAACTCACGTCCATAATGTTCCCGTTTGCTCTGTGTGTCAGTGTTTTTAGTTCTTTTCCACTGGGTGCAAATTAGGTCGGGTTTCTGAGCTGCTCTCGCTAATGAGCGAAGCCTCATTCACACTCACTTGGTTTGGAACGACACTTGCAGAAGTGTCCCGGGCACGTCGCTCCCTCTCTCTTCTCCCTCTCTACCTATCCCTCTGCCTCACTCGCCCAATCCCCCATCCCCACACCCACCTCCCCTGCTCCGAAGCCAACTCTAAACTGGAAGCCCTGAGTAAGAAGAGGCTCGTAGTTGAGCTGTCAGAGCAATTAGACTGGAGCAGCAAGGGGAAAGCCCCCCAGCCTCGGCCTCAACCCCTCCATTCTTCCTCTCCCCCCTCGTCTCCCTCTATCTTTCTCTGTTGGTGCTGAAAGGCCTGATCCGGGATAAAAGGTTCGCTGATTAGAGTGAAAACGAGAGAGAGAGAGAAAATGAGAGCCAGGGCTATCTGGGCCTGGCAGAGGTATGTTACAGGCCAGGAATCTGGGGAGCACTACAATGGTACCTCTGTAATATCACTGGGGTCCCCGGGGGCCCCTTTCTCTCCCTCACTCTCACTCAGCAGCAGAGAGAAGCCTCGCAGACACAGAGGATGGATACAGAGATAGCTCCTCTGTAATGTGTGTGCGTGTGCGTGTGCGTGTGCCGTCTTTGCAGCTCAAAGTCCAACTGCGAGCATTTGAAGTTGTCACTCTTGAAGAGGAAAATCCTTTTTTCATGCAGAGCCTCTGCCTGTCTCCCTTTCTTTCCGCACGTCTCCCTCCTCATTCTTCCTCTTCCCCCTTTCACCTGCTCTCTCTCTCTCTCTCGGCTTGTGTTTTGCAGGTGGTGTGGAGAAAGCTGGGAGATGCGGCGGGATCAAAGCTGTCCGTCAGACAGCACCTCTCTGGGAACCAGTTCAAAGGGCCGCTGTAGCACAGCAGCCGGCGAGAGATGGAGGGGGAAAGAGAGAGAGAGAGAGATGGGGATCTACAGTACCTGCACTCACCTGAAAACACCTCTTACTGCCAGGACCCATAATGCCGTGCTCCCCACTGCCTACAGCGCTCCTTCAACAAGCACGCTATCGAGACGGGCCAAGATAGACACATTAACGGACCTGTTAGTCACATGTACTTTCCATGTTTTTAATCTCTCAGAGCTTACATTGACTACTGGCAGCTAGTTTCACTGATTCGCCACTTTTCTTTGTCGCTTTCCGAGGCTAACCAGCTCCACGACGGTCTCTCCTGTAAAACCCCTACAGACACACACACACGCACACACCACTTGTAGTCCTTCAGAGCAAAAGCTACGCTACACAAAGCTAGCGTCGTGACATGGTTTCAAGTACAGGACTCATTCGGCCGCAGGGGGCGGAGTGTTCTCACACGTTTGGATGTGAAGGCAGCGTCGTGGCCGTATCTTCGGATAAGTCGTGATAGTACTGTACCTCCCATAGAGACCCTACCCCTATCACATGTATCGCCCTCCCCCTAGTGGTCAACGAGTGTAACTAGCAGTAGCATTCTAAAGTGTTAACCAAGTGAAACCCACTGTGACCTAGCGCCTTTTTGCTCATAAGACTATGGATAATGAAGTCTAGAGATCACTGTTAACTTGTGTATATTATGTATAAAACCATGGCACTACTTCATTGTTATTGTTGATTTTACTTTTATCTGTTTTGTATTCTAGCGTGGCCATGTGATCAATAATCTAGTTGGAAAAAGCACACGCTGCCGGACCTTAAACAGGGTTTGGGTTATTAACTTTAATTTTTTTTATTATTATTATTAATATTCTCTTCCAGGTGATTCGCTATTATTCCTCCTTCTGTGTAACGTCCGAAAATGTATCAAGGCCATTTTGAATCAAACCATCCATGAGTTTATTGGATCGATCACTTTCTTACTTTGTGAAATTAACTAAAATTGTATGCTGTGTGCATGCTCGACAATCATTTTCTCAGGTTGGGAGGGCTACAGCTTTACCTTTGCCCATCTGTGACTGTGAGAGTGTGTGTGTGTATGTGTGTGAGAGAGAGAGAGAGAAAGAGAGTGAGTAAGTGTGGTTGTGTGCGTGTGCATGTGGGTGTGTAAAAGGAAAATGAAAGCTTCTCTTGCAGCTGTAGCATCTGCCTGTGAATCCTCTCTTCTGTTGTTTGAACCCTGGTTACAGCACGGTTGAAGAAAGCTGAAGACATTTGCTGAATCCATACTAAAAGCCTCGTCCCATTAATGCTGATAAAAATTTCAAGACCAAATACTAAAACCCCCCCAGGTTCAGTTTTGACTCCTTTTTGGGATCACTCTGAGTTCTTTGGTTTTATATATCGTCAGTAGATGAAAAGGTCTGTTTTTTTATGTCATTTCTTCTGCTCTGACCTTTTCTGTAGTCATGGATTCAGCAGGTGTGTTTACGCAGCGCATGTTTCTTAAAGTTGTTTTTTCTTAGAATACGAGAGATAAGTCTTCCCTTAGATGTCTTTTTTGAAAAACACTAACATTTAAAAATGAGTATTTCTTGATGTCAGAATGAACAAAACGCTGTTCGTCACAGTATTTATTGCCAGGTGTCAGATAGAGATGGGAGCGCTGTCTGGAACTGCTGAGTCATGTTGAATTTATCAGATTGACTTTATCTGATCGGTCCATTGAATGACTGACAGCTCGGGCTCTCCCACCTCTAGTGTTATTTGTTCCAAATTAGAACATTTCAGAGGCTGCCCGCCATGCGCCTCTGCGCTCTCAAATAATGGGTCAAAATAATAATAATAATAAATCAAAGTATGGTTTTTAAAAGTGTCCTTTTTTCTAGGAACTGATTTGAAGCCATGATACAATTTTGAATACTTTCTATATATAAATAAATATATATATGGCATTTGATTTGAGATGTGCCACGTTTTTCTGCATGGTGATTTGATTTGGTCTTTTTTAACAAACATCTATAGTGTTTTTTTTCTGCTTATATGCTAAAACCACAGTAAAGAATCCTGGAGTCTACAGCGTCAATAAATGTCAATTCCTGCAATAACTCACATGACTGGAACTTCTTTTTTTGTATCACTTTCGGAGATTACATGAATATCTGGCACGGGATAAAAGAAAAGTCCACTTTTAGAAAAAAAAAGAAAAAGAAAATTGCTTCATGATATAAGTGTCACAACAAGTGTCTTTTATTTGCTGGGGCCAATAACATGTTTTCCTTACTGGATGAGTGTAGGCTGCCCCCTGTTGGTGCAGGACTGGACATAAAATCAAGACTTATTTCCAAACAAGATCTCTGCTGTTGTACAGGCGAGTGGAAAACTCAACTAATGAAGTCAACTAAAAATAGAAATAGTGATTTGCTTCAAATTTATTTCTGTCACGGATTAAAATAAAAGTACAGTTTTAGTAAATTTAGCATTTAAGTAACTAGTCAGCTGCCCATCAAACTTGAAACGCATTAACCCTATGGCCCTGAAACTTTTACCACTGCTGTAACACATTTTCCAAGAGAGTGCATGGAAAATAAATAGCAAGTGAGCAGAGAAGTAGTAATAATAAAATATAATTACCTGAAAGTAATGTTTTGAGATAATGCTATCTAAAAGTGAATACATGTACAGTATAGAAGAATATTTAGTCATTATCCTCTGTTATTCATAGTGTTAAACAACATCCACTATATAATCCTGTCCAGAGAACATGTTGGTTATGCAATTCATCTGCCAGGGCTGTGAGGGTATTTCAGGCAAAAAAAGGTTGGGAGCCACTGCTGTACAATCCACATTTTCCCCTTATATAGACTGAAAACATACAAGCCAGTTTAAAGTAGGAAAAGCCAGTTTTTATTGTTTTAAGTGCCACTCAGACACAAAACCAAAGCTGCGTGCAGCATACAGAGAAAAAGAGAGGCCTGACTAAGGCACATATGGATAGAAACTCAAAACAAATCTGTCCGGATGAAAAGATCAGATATGTACAAATAAACCTTAGAATGTCCAGTGTTAGATGTTGTTGGGTTTGATAACAGGGTTTGTGTTGTGTAGTTGCAATAAAAATAATGAAACAGGAAATAAGTAACAAAAACGAACAAGGCAAAGAAACTTCTTGCGACGGACACGACCTCAGTGTTTCCACAGAATACAAGTAACAAGACCAAAAAAATATACAGCATGTACATTCAAGGACATGTTTGAATATACAGCATGTCTCCTTCAATCGTATTGATGTTTTTATATCTAACCGATGCATTTTTAACCATAAAACCAAGGTTTTACTACACTGTTTTATCTCTGCAACACTAGGATGGATTGGAGATTCAGGAAAAACCAAACAAGATGAGGGTGATAGAAAAACAGAAGGGAATATAAGTCGACCTTTTATCCATTTAAAGGTAAAGTAAAAATAGTACGTTTCATCTCCCCATGATTAGTGAAGGAGCAAGCCTGACGAAACTAAAAAACAAGAGCGAAATCGGTGGGGAAAAAAACAGGGTGTCACTATTTCCTGGTACATTCCCAGAACCGAAACAATGAGTAAACCGTGTTTGTTACAAGATCCTGGAATTGGGAACACCAGGTTCTCCTTAAGTCGCTTACTTTGAAATATTTCAAGATTCTTACTACGATCTTGCAGCACCACTTCGGGTTCCAATAACAAACCTCACTTTTCTTCTTAAGACTATCTGCTGATAAAACTTTAATCACGACCCTAGAAACTGTTTATCAGGAGTCCTGGTGGAAACTGCTTCTTTTCCTTTGTACCAGAATAACACCAGTTCCCGGTTATTCTCAGAGAGCGTTTCCTCCCCAGTCTCAGTTCATAAACGTATCACACTCTCATCTCATCCATCCACCCCGGTTCAGGGGCATGCCGGGTGGAAGGGGCAGGGGGACCTGTGACTGTCCTGGAGGCACAGGAGGCGGAGGGGGGTACCCTGTAGGTGGAAGGCCTATTCCTGGAGGTACGTGCCCTGGTGGCATGCGTGGAGGTGGCGGAGGGTAGCTATTGTAACCTGGAGGCGGATAGGTCGGGGCCAAGCTGGGTGGCGGGTAGGTGGAAGGAGGTGGAGGGCCTGGAGGTGGTGCTGCAGGCGGCGGATACACGTGTTGGTGGTATGGCGGTATTGGGGGAGCATAGCTGGGCGGCATGGGGGCGTAGGAGGGGCCCTCCGTCTTCATCATGGACTGCAGGTTCTGATAGCCCTCCCCAGACATGTAGGAGCTGGTGGTGGACATGATGTAGTTGGAGGGCGGCGGTGGAGGAGGGCGATGGGGCAGCGGAGGGGGCTGGTGTGGAGGCGGCGCGTGCGGGGGTGGAGGAGCAGCCTCACTTCCTGGTTCGGCTTCTGTGGGAAGTGCTGGAGCTGGAGCTTTTCGGTCTAGTGAGCGGCGGGAAAAAGCAAAGAGAAAACATCTTGTTAAAAAAAAAATGTGCTAATTATTGTTCCTATAAATATCACAAGGCTGCTAAGTCCAACATGAGCTCAAATAACCTTTCTGTTCCCAGACTGAACAGCACGCAGCCAGACCACAACTACCACATAGGAGGTCTCATTATCAGGCTCAAGCACTAATCAGATTGGTCTGAGTTTAGGGAGTATGAGTATGCGTGTGTTGGGAAACATTATGTCCAGACGAGTTGGTGATTATGTACGCAGACTGAGAGGACTAAAGACTTAGGGTTGCTTTGCAAGCTTGAGTCTCAGGCAGGGGTCCTGCCTGCTCATTATCGGCCTATTTGGTGACAGGCAAATGGACAACGGGGTGTGGAGAGAGGACGCCGGCACACACCGATGCTCTACCCCAATCTAAAGCTACATCCATACGACGACGATCTCTGTCCACACGAGCGCTTTAGCTCAGCATCAGTTTAATCCCCGTCAATTCTAACCCATCTAAATACACATCACTTGACCTCTACCGCACACATGCTTGAATAACAGCTCACCTCCTACACATCTAAGCAGTTGTAATCATTGTAAAATACAGAGTTTAACTGCACAACAGCTGTTAGCAAAGACAACAGGGTCAGCAACACTTGCCGTATCCATGTTGCCTTCTACACTGGTAGTGGCCGAGGTTAATGCTGGTTGTTTTTCCTCTGGGGGGGGGTCGTCATGTGATAGGAGCCTGAATCAGCGAAGGCTACATCATGACCCAAAAGACCCATTTAGAACAGGGTTGTGATTGTCCAATCATAGTTCCCAAAGATCCCTGTTTCTGCCCGTCCAGATGAAAACAAAGCCCCGGACTTTTCGAACAAAAACAGAGCCAACAGTGTTTCTGAACTTCTCTGTTTTAGCAGCTCTATAACTGTAGTAGTGTGGACGCCAAGTGCATTAGAAGCAGAGAGGATGCGTTTTCAAATGAAAACATAATAGTATGGATGTAGCCAAAATCTAAAGCATAGCAACATCTTTGCAAATTGGTAGATGGTAGATGACAAACATTTACCTGAGGGAGGCTGCGACGTTGGCAGAGGGGGCATCGGGCTCTCCAGTCTAGGGATCTTCGACCCGATTTGTTCTGCAAAATAAAAAAACTGTTAATAAGATGCAAAAGCTTTTTCTTTTAAATAGGGAGGGCACTTTGCTGTAGGCACGAATATTCATAAAATCCTACCAAAAAAATCTCATGTTAATTAGCTAACTTTTCTTGGAGGTATTTCAACATTGTTAAGATCTCAACTACTTATAAACCCAAATGGAATTAATTCTTCCTGTATGGATTTAAATAGGAATGTTACCTGGAGCCTTTGGTTCATCTTTGGGGGACGTCTGAAACAAAGAAACGTGAATGAGTCCCTTTGAGGTAAGCTAAGTGTTGATATATGAATCATTTTAAATACATGCACTAACTGTAAGATGAAAATATATGTTAAGCCATCAGCAATGTTATTTAAGTGTATATTCACATGTGAGCGTTTGAGCTGGCGTGCAGGGCTGCCACCCTGAGGGGATGTCTTCTTTGGGGGTGGGGGAGGAGGGTTGGCAACTGGGGGTGGTCCTAGTGGGGCAGGAGGAGCAGGGATTGGAGGAATAGGCGGCCGCTCCTTCTCCTGCATCTGCTGAGGGATGGGCTTGTTGCCCTGCGAGTACAGGTCCAGGATCTGGTGGCAAATGTCTGGACACAGACAGAGAGGTTTTTTGTTAAGACAAGTCAGAAAGGAGGTTGGACAATTATCAAAAGGAAAGGCACAAAGCATAGTAGATTTGTGATAAGCACCTTCAAGCAGCCCGACTGGGACGTCCTGGACAAACTGCTCCCACCAGCTGCGTGATGACTGCTTGGCGGTCCACTCCTGGATGTCGAACTTGCAGAGGCGGCCAGCCAGGTACATGACGGCAACCGCGATAATCTCTGGCTCCCACTGCAGAGACAGCATGGTGCACAAGCTGGAGGGGACACAGACAAAACTATTTAGAACCTATTTTTTACCAATTGCTTGTCAGTGTTTGTTTGCCAATGCACAACAGAGACAATATCAAGAAATGTGGGTGAGAGAGTAAAGGTGTTAACAGGCAATAAAGCTCCTTGGCCAGATTCAAACAGACGTTGCAGATATTACTGTAATGTGGTATGCATCTTGAACCACTTGGCACTCTGATGCCCTATACACTACATTCTTTACAAATAAACATTTCCCAGGTTGTAAAGCCTGTTTCACTTATTTACCTTGTCATCAATGCATTTAATAATTTAATAAAAAGGGGGTAAGGGTCTTAACCTTACCCCGTGCCTTGAGATATGCATGTTGATTTGGTGCTTTACAAACGAATGAATTCTACAGGCCTCAGATCGTTAAGTAAGTACTTCCATTGGACAGGTTAGGTGATAAGAGTTTAAGACATTAAGTGAATCAAACGCATGACACCACTGACAGAGTCACCTATGACAGAGTGACAGTGGGAGAAAGTCCGGCTGCTCACCTGTCATTGACAAACGTCCATGCCATTTGCAGCACCTTGCACACTTTATTCTTTTCCCCTATAACAAGAAGGAAAAACAAAATGTTTTACTTGTTTCGTTGCATAATAATGTACAAGACTCTTTGTGGATCTGATGAAATACTTAATCCAACTCACCTTTGAGCTGCTTGACATAGCGCAGCAGGAACATGTAGGGGTGCTCCACCTGCAGGTCAAATTTGATAGTCTGGAGCAAGATTCTCTCCAAAACCATCACCTCTTCCTGTTGAAGAAACACACATGTTCATGACTTTAAACGTCATGAGTGGAGACAGAATCCTACAACATGAGATTATCGTATGGTTGCTTGTTTAAGCAGATTAACAGCAATGTTTAGACATGTTTACTTTTCTCTTTCTAGGTCTTCATGATATTATGGCAGGGATCTATAATGCTGGTTAAGACTATTAACGTCTTTTCTGAACTCCATGACCAGAACCAATTCCCTGACTCAATTAGAAAGGTACAGTATAACATCCCTTTGCACTCATAGCACCCAGTGTTAACAGAGACAGAATCTCAAGACAACAGAGTGAACATAAGAGGAGCCGCACCTTCGGGTCGTCTCCAAACTGAGCAAACTGCACATCATTCAGTAAGCTGCGGGCGGTTTTAATGATGTCTTTGCACTTCTTCGGGGTCTCCTCCACTTTTCCCGCCAGGAAGAGACAGCAACCACCTGTCACCTGTCGAGACGCAAATGGCAACATTAATCCCACTCATTTCTTCATACTTCCAGGAATGTGAAAAATAACAAGTAAAAAAATGAATTGAACTTACATATCTAGGGAACTGCTTGAAGGAGTGAAACATGTAGAAGCGGTGGAAATATATGATCCCAGTTGCCAGTGTGTCATAGTGTCTGGTAACAGTCAAGGACATATCAGAGACCATTGACAGTTATTTGCACATCTGAACCTGACATAGAAGGTGTTTCATTATGATTGTGCTGCTATGATCACTCCATACTAACTCAGCTATACTTCCTGTTAACTATTCATATGCAGGTCTTTTCCATCTATTCCAGTGAATGTAAATAACTCCTGTAAAAGAGTGAAGTGAACATACCTAAATACTGTATATTGGTTGTATAATTCCTTCATAATTTGAATAGTTGGGTTTATATTTACTGTATTTTGATCAGGAATAAACCAAGCCATGTAGCACTTCACCTCAACTTGACCTACACAGTATTCCAATCAATCAATAAATCAATCAAGGATACAGGCCAAGTCGTGTTCCCACGTCAAATATGAAGCGGGCTCCTTCTCGCCGATATCGAGCTTCCGTGGCCGAGTCCAGGCCCTCGGACTGAGATGGGGTGTGGGCCAAATCCTTCTTGTCCCAGTACCAGCATGGTTTGATGTGGTCCAGAATCGTTTGGCCAGTCATTGAGAAGTTCTCTCTCGATTCCTTCATTGGCTTAGGGGAGGCAACGTTGGATGGACCTGCTGCACTCGACTGCTGAGAAGATGGCAGAAAAAAGGTTTAGTCATGGCCATTACTACCCAGAAGCATTGGTAGCAAGTGCAGGTGTTAATGCTATCCTGTTTGCTGTTGTGTGCTGGGGCGGCAGGTTGAGGGACCTAACTGATACAGAGTGGCAGTGATGTTGTTGGGGGGGGGGGGGCTGATCTCTACGAAGACGGTGCCGGAAAGAAGAATGCTGTGTCGACCGTGTGTGATAAAGAAAGTGCTGCACACAGATGCACGGTATGAATTTGTGAATGGCACAAACTCTACTTAAGATAGCTTTGAGTGGTCATCAAGACGAGAGGAGTGCTTTTTTACATACCATTTTATACTCTTGCTTACAGTTTGTATTTGTAATTATTGTCTTGGTATATATATAAATCCACTGATTGAGTAACAGTGATGTTCTACCATAGTATCAAGTGGCTCACATCCACTCTGTGAAACATCAGGGGATGTATCGTCAAAGTTTGCTTTAACTTTTAATGAATTTAAGCCATATTAGGCAACTCTGTGTAACATTAATGTATATTAAGAGTATATTTTCATAATTTGCTTTTACTTTTTTAACAATTTAGGCCAGTTTAAGTCATTGTACTCAGTCAACAGCAGGATGTAGCTACTTTCCTCTAATCCACACAGTGTGAAATAAGATAGACAGAGATCAGTATGAATTATATTCATTTACCTCGGCACCAAGTATGTCATTGCGTTGATAACTTGTTTCTTTCTGCCTATGACAGCGGGCTAACAGCTCCAACGGTAAGAAGCCAACAAGCAGGAGCAGCACAGAGAAAAGACAGTGTGACCCTGCACCTTCTCTCCATTCATTCATGGGTAAACTACACCTGACATCAACCCTGTAGCTGTAACAACAGCACAACAACCACTCCTGAAACTAAACGAAGAGATTAACGTGGATGACGAAGACCCCTCTCCTCGCAATTAGCTTAACGAAGCTAACTTTTTCGTTATGCTAATTGCGAGGAAACATTAGTGGGTGTTAGCTTCTCGCTAGCACTCGCTAATGTTAGCTTCCTGGGGCTTAATTACCAACCGTGAGTGGAACACAATGTGTAAGCTACGTCAGGTGATGTCGCTTGAACACAGCAGCATCTTAAAACAAATGAAACCTTCCATGTAAAGGCGGTCGGAGTGTGTTCGCCGGCCGCCGCTAGCAGCTAAGCTAACCTCGGCTAGCTAAACTGACTCGAGGTGCCATCACCGCTGAGGCTCGGAGCCCCGCAACCTGTCAGAAGTAGTTCGATTTCGGCCTGATCGGGTCCGTCCGCCCGCGGCCGAACACCACTCTTACCTTTAACATGTAGCCGTAGTGGAGAAATCACCCTGAACACACAACCGAACGAGCAGATCCGCAGTTATTCACGATAAGTCGGGAAACGAGTGATCCACAACAGTCCCCATTGTAACAAGGGCATCGCCATAGTGCAGCGCGTCAGAGGATGACGTCACGACGCAAGATATCTGGCACGCGTGTGCCTCGGTTAGATTTGAGTTTTTCTTTTCCTCTGCTGAATGAATTTTGCTCGTGCTTTGATTACTGTTTATTACTATTTAAATATCTGGCCTTGTGAAATCCCAGCAGAAGGAATAATAACAACAGCATTTATTTTTAATATGAGGGAAATATGTTGGTTCCAATAACATCCACTAAGGGGAGACAAATAATTACGAGTGGACTCGCACAGGCAGGACTGGGTTTTGCAGTTTATGATTTGACCACATACTTGAAAACAAGATGCTTCACTTGCAAAAAAAATGACAAAAAACAAGCTTTCGAAGAGGTTTTAAAAATGCAAATGAAAAGAAAGCAATCAAACACGTATAATATTTACTCACAGGATAGAGTGTAAACAACTTTTAAACATATAAATCAAATACTTCTAATTTGAATCCTGTAGTGGAAAGAGCTTATTTAACAGATGTGAATGAGACTAAAATGATATCATGCTTTCGAGTTGTTGTTTTTTGTCTACAAAAATCATTTGTAAGAAAATCTAGAATAGAATTTAAAATTCTCCCTTTTAAATCCCTTAATAATATGGCACCATTAAAGAGCTCATAGTACCATATCACCCCACTAGAGCTCTGCGCTCCCAGAAACCAGGCTTACTTGTTATCCCTAAAGTCTCTCAAAGAAGAGTAGAGCTTTCAGCTTTCAAGCTCCTCTCCTGTGGAATCGTCTCCCAGTTTCAGTTCGGGAGGCAGACACCCTTTCTACATTTAGGAGTAGGCCTAAAACCTTCCTCTATGATAAAGCTTATAGTTAGAGCTGGACCAGGCTTATCTTAGACCTGCTCTAAGTTATGCTGCTATAGGTCTAGAATGTCGGGGGACACATGACACATGGAGCTTCTCTTTCCAGCTTCTCTTTCTTCTTTTCCCCCCTTATCATATCAAAGAAATGAATCTCTCATCAATACATGTTACTGACTTGACCTCTTCCCCGGAGTCCCTATGCCTTATCGTTCGCAGATCCAGGGACGCGGCTGCGGCCACATTGTGGATTATGATAGTGGATCGAAAATTAGAGATCGTGATTGTAATGGCGGATCCTATATCGTGTTGGCATCTGATAGTGGTGGTGGACCATGGTCGAGGTGGCAGGTTTCTACGTTCTTTTTCCCCTGTTAAAAGGTTTTTGGGTAGTTTTTCCTGACTTGTTGAGGGTTAAGGGCAGAGGATGTCACACCTTGTTAAGCCCTACGAGACAAATTGTGATTTGTGAATATGGGCTATACAAATAAAATGTTATTGATTGATTGATGACTGAAGTAAAAAGGGAATCCCACAAAACCCAAATCAATAAATCATTCTTATCGAATTTTATTTGTATAGCCGGCAGCCCATATTCACAAACCACAATTTGTCTCTTAGGGCTTAATAAGGTGCATCCTGTGTCATTAACCTTCAACAAGAGAGAGAGGAAAAACTGGGGGGAAAAAAACAATATATACAGGGGATCTTTCCCTCAGAGAGAGCCACACGTGAGGGATCTCCCAGGACGGACAGAAATGAAATAGAATCTGCCTGTAACAGAGCACATCAACAAAATGACAATATTTACAGCATTCATGAGAAAAGAAATAGAAAATGATGAAGGGAGCAGGAATGACAATTGTAATGAAAATGATATTGCCAATAGTGGTAGTATATGTGGGCAGGCATATTGTATATCTAAGCAATATAGTTGTAATCATAATCCACGATAAGCTGCCACCACGATCCAGGGTCCACGATCACGATCCACAAAAAACGTGTTTTGCTCTCTAGCCAACAGGTGGCATGTTGCAGCTATCTGTGACCAATACAATTTTACTATGGCTGCATGGAAATAATTAGATGTTTTTCACCACTCATCAACTCTAAACCACTGATATCATTTACATACCTGAAGGCTAGAGCTGTAAAAAGCAGAAAATCTACTGCAGAAGAAGTTTTTGCAGAGAAATACAACAAAAGAAAGAAAGTGAGATTCAATGATTGATGATTTTAAGGTAAACACATGACCAAAAACACATGATAAAACCCATTGTATTTGAGTGCTTTAAATCAAGGCCGTAGTCATGAAGTGAACATTGGGGGGGACCAAAATCTCACAACTCTTTATCAACACACAAGATAAATTTGTATGTATTTTATACATAGTAATACTCTATTGTAAGTCTAATGTGTGCTTGGTAATAAAAACATGTGTATGTGTATGCTCGAAAACAGAAAAAGCAAAGCCACAAGCAACACTCATTAAAATAAAATGTATCCGCTGCTATTTTTGTTGTTGTGCTTAAAGTTAGTGCTAGCATTAGCCGGGAGAGCGGAGCCATATAAAGACGTATACAGTGACGTCATGACGTGGCTCTTTGAACGGCACTGGCCTGTGGAAAAGCAACTGCGAACCAGCACTAGCACCAGCACGGAACTGGAACCTGGTTCGCGTTGGTGGAAAAGGGATATTGGACAAACCGCATGCAGAGCTGCCAGAAACAGAACATGAGCTGCACGACACCGTAGTGAATATATCAGACGGCGGTGCTTTTTTGCTTGTTGTCATAGCTTAACAGTTTTATTATTATTATTCATTGTCCAGTTTACAATTCAGTTTTTTTGGGGGGTCAATTTTACCTTATTTAAACATGTCCCCACCCAATGGCTATTATCACTACTGCCCTGCTTTAAATGTTGCAGTGTAAGTGCAGACTACATTTAACATCTTGTGCTCTCTCCGTTCCCCCCACCGGCCTCACTTCCGAGAAAAAAAAACGGCATTGAATCATTTACTTGGTCCAAATTAAAATTTGGCATCTGCATGTATTATACATTCAGCCGTGCTCGGACAAATCCTCTTAACTGTGGTAGAAATTGTCGGGATGTGTCCTGTAGAAAAGTAAGAGCCTTGTCTGGTTGTATTGCCCGTAGCAAGGGAGCATCTCAATCTGTCACTCAAGTCCAAGTGCACACACACACACACACACACACACACACACACACACACACACACACACACACACACACACACACACACACACACACACACACACACACAGCAGCCGCAGTAAATCAGCTTATGAATAATATATACTTGTACTTTCTTTATTAATATTAAACATTGCATAATGAAGCACCAACTATAAGCAAATCCCAGAGCAATATTCATATTACCATGAGCTGTCCTAGAGTGGACCTTTCATTGTTTATGTCAGTCCTGTCACATTGTGGTTAAACACATCAGAAATGGCTGCTCTGACCCGTTCGTACACTTGACCCCAGAGTACACTTTTAATTCTCTTTAAGCTCTTAAAAATTGTATTATGTGCAGTTGTCGTTCATATATGTCAGGCTATTTTAAGATATTAATGTTATTTTGGTATTCTTCAGAGGGTAAACAGAGGGGAGAGACATGAAAAATGGAAGATAAAAGGATGTGATGAAGGTTGTGACCCAGAATCTGAGCCAGTTAAATGGCGTGTACTATTGTCCAGTGATGTGTAAGAGTTGAACCTGGTCCTTGGGCTAATTTCTGTGTTTTAACATAAATTATAAGTGTCTGGAATCTCATTAAAATCCAGGGTCATTTTTGGTAAAAGAGCCGAACTGTAAACACAGTGTCCCTTGTTACTTGGACAAAGCTTTCAATTCCGCGTATCCTCCTCTCTGGTGTAGGCAACTGCCCTGCGGTGTGTTCAGGTATTTGGCATTCAGCGGTGGCACTTACCACGCGAGATGCATGTCTCCTCAGAGGCAACACTTTGGACTTAAAACCTTTCCTGTGTCCACAAGCAGGGTATTTGTGGTATGTTGGCCCTGTGCAACCCAGCTTAAACTGCCTTTGCCCAGAGCCAGCAGATACAAGCTATAATGGAGACATTGATGTATTATTGAGAAACCCATGGGTAAGGATCAAGGAGCTGCTTGCAGCCAGAAGGGATGGCAAGAGTGTGTGTGTGTGTGTGTGTGTGTGTGGACTCGGGATAATGTTTTCCTTCAGCATCCAATGTGTCCAAGACTGCTGTTGCTCTCTTGGCCTGATGCGAGGAAGAAGACATTTCATGTAATATCACATACCAAATTTATGCGCTCCAGTCAAAGCAATATGCTTGACAACACGCGCGGCCTCTCTGTGAAAGATAGCTGTTGTGCTGTAGTGTTTCCATGTGGAGTCTGCTGAGGTTATGTCTACTTGAGCCAGAGCTGAGATGACATTTCATTTATATAAATAATTACTGTCCTGAAAGTCCCCTAGGCCTGCCCTGAAGCAATCAAACTTCTAATGCTCTTAAAATTGCCCACCATGATTTATTAATGGCCGACTATAAAATGTATTGCTTTAACTGCACACTTCTCCGCCGATCCGCCAGGAAATAGTGTCAACTTTAAATGCTGGTATTAGCCGTTTGTTTTTATTCAACAATGCATTTCGGCCAAAATTACAGCACGGCACACTTTTGAATTGTACTGCACGGTTAAAAATGGAACCTTGAGGACGTTCTCAGCCGAGCTGCAGCCCCACACAAAACCCTTATCTGAGCATACACTGATCTGGAGGAATACAGTGAATTATGTGCCGAATGATTGCCCATTAGTGCCATTAATTGCCACTGAGTGAACCTGATCTGCTCTTCAAGGACCCTCTCCGATTCTGAACAGAGGCTTCGCTCTAAAAATAAGAGTGAAGTAGCAACGCCGTGTTAAGGCTTTGCCCCCTGAACAGGTTTGTAATGTCTCCAGACTGTGCCAACAGAGGGTACTGTTGCCTCACAACATGTTTAAATTATCCAAACAACAAAGATGCAGCATGCTGGTTTCCCCTCCTCTGATCCAGTGTGGAAAGAAAGAGGTGTGTTTTGCATTTATATCATTCATGTGCTGTAGTGTTTAGTAGTGTTCTTTGGTCATTTACAAAGCAGAGGATGCCACAATAACGTGGACTATCTAAATTCAACCGTTTATTTGGGCTGATCTCGGAAAAGTGAGTGGTTGGGATTTGTCATTTTAAAACGATTTCCTAATGACATGGCCACAAAATTACAGCTGGCATAGAGTGAACAGAGGGAAGTTGTAAACCCGATCAAAGCAAGTGGGGGGAAAATGTAACGTGCTAAAGGGAAATCCTGATGATAATTTGACATCATGCACTTTTGGATAGAATGGCCATTAGAGCTCAGGTGGAGATAATTGTGTGGGTGCTATAACTTCACACTACTTCAAAGGGCAGACAGACACTATGATCAGGTCTTTGCTTTTTGCGTGGCCCACACACGAGCCAACTTCCCCTCTTCTCTGGTGTCCGCGCGCCGCTGTCCCGCGCCCTCGCATGTCTGCGGTGGCTGACGCGCAAACGCCTCGGACTCGCACTTGAACTTGGAACCCAGCCCCGCTCCAGTGGAGACAACCCCCGATCTCTCACACACACCCACACACACACACACACACACACACACAGGCTGCGTATAGATTCCTCCCAAACAGCGCCTCTCTCGTCGCGCGAGTCAACAAGAAGTAGCCTCGACACTGTTGGGCGCTGGGAAACATTGGACCTCTGCTTGTTGGTCGAGAAAGAGGAGGAGGTGTCTTGTCTGCCCGCCTGCTCACTCTCTCTCTCTCTCTTCTCTCTCTCCCTCCCTCCCTCTTTCAATCAGCGAGGCTACTGCCACCAGAGCCAAGAGTTGCCGCTCCGCGCACTGATGCCAAAACGCGCAGGAGGAGTCAGTGCCAAAGGGTCATTTTAGCGCACCACTGCTGAAATCGAAGGACTGTAGGGAACCCTACAATAATCAGCAGCCGCTTGACCCCAGATGATATAATCATACTATTAGAATTAAGAAAAAAAGGGGACAGGAAACAAATAAGAGCCAATACCTATCGCCGGTGGAGTGCGCCGTACTTCATCTGTCACCACGGTCGCTGCAGAGGTGGGCAGTCCAGGATTTTTCTGTCTTTTTTTGTCTGAAACAAAAAAAAAGCTCATTGCAAAATATTACCTACCTGCGCACATATCAGCCCATCGGCCACTTAAAGCCGACTGCTTCCTAAAACACTTGCACTTTGGCTTCCTCAATCCAGGTGTTGAGTCCTGCGAAGACGCGGTCGGACATTTGTGGACAAACTGGTCTTCCATCTATAAATTGCGCTCCGCTCCGACCCCTTCACCTCCCGCAGGGCGCATCAGAAGCTGCGGCTCGAAGACTGTGAATAGCGGAGGGATTTAGGCAAAGGAGGGGAAAGTTGGTCTCCTGCGTTCCGGAGCAGACCGACACCACGGTGCAAGCCGACTCCAAGTGCCGTTCACCGGGCGATGCCAGAGTAAATGCCGGGGCAATGTCCCGCCGCAAGCAGGTGAACCCGCAGCACTTATCGTTGACGCACAGGGAGACAGTACAAGGTGAGTTTAACTCTCTCTTCGCCGTCGCCTCTCGTTGACTTTACTTGTAAAATTATTTAAAATTTGTATTTAAGTATAAATTGATTTTCAGCAAAGAATAAAAGTATTTGTAGGGGGAAAAGATCTTAATCGTGCACATGCATTAGGATTTAAAAAAACTCACCAAACAGACAAGTAAATTACGCACAATTTATCTGATTTGTGGGAATTAATTCACAATGTGATAAAGTGAAAAACACAACACCATACCGTTCTTTTGAACACACTTTTAGTCTGGATTAGAGTAATTACGTGGATTAATAATGGTTTTCAACTTTACAATTTTATTAAAAGGATTCCGGAGGCCAATATTTCAAATGTGCCCTTTGCAGCTTCACATGACTTTTACTACGAGAGATGATCTAATGACAGATACACTGGGACTGTCTGACAAAGTGTGTGTGAGTGTGTGATTGCGTGTGCACGCACTATTGCGTGGCCTGTGTATGAGTTTGTAAACCACCACAACACAATTTAATTTTTTTCCCCAGCATATTGCAACATGTGGCACTTTGTTTATATTTGTGTTCACTTTGTTAATACAATTTCAAATAAGGCCACAGTTGTTTGGTGAGTTTTGCACAAACTTGTACCTCAATTTTTAATTGTATCTCTATTTTTTACACACTCACACACACACGCACGCACACGCACGCACGCACGCACACACACACACACACACACGCACGCATCTGTGCTTTAACTACATTTTAAAAAACGCACAAAAAATCCAAGATGTGTTAAAAAATAAGTCCAATGTTCACAATCCAACAACAATCTGAACTTTTTAAAAAACTATTATTATTGATGCAATAGTTTTTTTAAACGCAGGGGTCAGAACTCCGTTTTATGCTTTCAGAGCTGCGACCCAAAAATGTGATTAAATTGCACGGATTAAATCTGACGCAGGATTATTTTATTTTCTTTTTTTTTGGAGCATGTGATTAAAAAGTCGCACAATCCAATTTCTAATCAATTATATCAATCTAACCTTCATCTCCCAGCACTCTGCTTTGCCTAAATCCAATTTCATAGAGGCCTAATCTGGGTAATTCATTGCAGAAGTTCATGATGTAATCTTTGGACAGTCTGGTTTTGTGCTGAAAAAGGGTTATAGACGCATTCCGTCCCACCCGACACGTTTAGACTATGGCCCTAATCATTGATCATTGGAATAATCATTTCAGTATGAAATTATAAATGTTGGGAGTGTTTTTGTTTTGTGGAGCTGAGGAAGTGTATGATGCACCCTCAGCAGATTTTAGGCTGATGACAAATATCGATCCAGCCTGACTATTGATCTGCCTCTGTATTATTTCTCACAGTGCTGTCTGTCAGTTGATTAAGATGGAGATCGAGCTGATGCACATTTTCAACTGGGCAAAAAAACTTGAGCATCACTGTACAGTTTCACCTCAGGCATGTGCGTGTGTGTGTGTGTGTGTGTGTGTGTGTGTGTGTGTGTGTGTGTGTGTGTGTGTGTGTGTGTGTGTGTGTGTGTGTGTGTGTGTGTGTGTGTGTGTGTGTGTGTGTGTGTGTGTGTGTGTGTGTGTGTGCTTAACATTTACCTGCATGATTTATTAGAAAATATCTGCTACGTATTTCATATTTTCATTTGTCTTTGGGGAAGTTGTACAAATTTGGACTAACAGTCAAATATTTGCCGCCCATCCTTCCGGCCATGGGTCATTTTGTTTGACATCTTTTTTGCATATGTTCCACAAAAGCCTTTAAGCACCTGATGTACAGTTATCATATTCATACAACTGCCGGAACTTGTTGTGCTGCATGTAGTTAAGATATGGTTAGAATTATAATTATTGGTCACTGATTATCTTTAATACATTTCTTTACTTTCCTCTTTGAGCTGGAGTTGCATTCACATGCCTCCAAGATGCATTTGTTTTCTCCCCTTATTCTTTTAATGACTGGTTTCTAGAACTCCCTTTTAATCACCGCTGACTTCTCTGTGGACAACATGAAAGTGTCAAACCTCTAACTGAAGTCGAGATGTGCCTGTTTGCAAAATGCTGCCAAACTCTTGGCAGTCAGCTCGATCGTTCACAGGTTAAAGTTGTGCAGAAGTGGCTATCAGAGCACGTACAGTAGGGTGCTGCGGAAGCTGGGTCATCTGAAGGGCCTGAATCTCGTCCTACCTGTTCTTTCACATGATACACGCTGCTTGTTTAACTGTGGCCTCGAGCTGAGACATTGACCTGAGACGCACAAGTGCAAGAATAAGACAGTGCTGGCCTTTCAGGTATTTTTTTCTCCCCTCTCCCCTCTTTTGCAAATCCACCGAAGTTTGCAATGCCAAAACAGGCCCTTTTGAACACACACGTTATTATTTGCTCCTAGTTGTTTGAGAACAATGTGCGTCTGTGACCGTTTATCTGCAGAGATGTGTTTGCACAGAGCGGCACCGAAGCTGTGTTTACTGTATGTAAAGGATATCTTAATAGTGACACCGCGTTTCTAAGCTGGCGATGGGTGGAAAGCTTCTAATGTACCCATCATCCGTTGTCTGGAGGCTGCATGTCGCTCCGGGCTGTTTTCTTCAGCTGGGTGGGTCTGGAGAGGACCAGGATCACATCTCAGGCTGGAGGATCTGAGGAGCGCTGGGGGAAAACCAAACTATAATTTGATTGAGTCAACATATAAGGAGAGCTTTGCACAGTGTACGAGCAGCGAGAGAATGGTTCCACAAACTTATTAAAAAAGAGGATGTAGTCTATTTTCGATATTTTCAATATATCACCCGGTCGACTTTGCTCTCACAAGATTTAAGTATGAGCTGTCAAGACCAATCACAAGGTATCTCCTTACACAGGTAATAATATGAGGTTTCTGCCTATTGCCAACATATATCAGCTACATGTCAGATCCGGGGTTATTCGGTGTAAGTGAACGCAGCAGCCTTCTGCCCTGCAGCCATGGACCTATAGGTCATGCTCTACTTGGGAACACAGAGAACCTGAATATCAGCATATTTCTGGACAGGCTTTTCGTGGAAGACTATGTACTGGAAACCTACCTGCCAGGCCAGACATCAAGAGGGACGTACGGAAATTAGAGTAACTGACACGAATGTACGCAATGCTCAAGCGAGCGCCAAGGAAAGCGCACACACACACGGATGCACACACACACACACAGGTTGTAAAACTGCGCAAACAGCACACTCAAAATGCACATAAACGGCTTATGTTCACACTTTAACAAATGCACGTAACAGGCCATTCTGTCTTAGTCGAATTTGACGCTCATCCTTTGTTGAATTAAGGTATTGCAGGATAAAAAATACAGCAAACATCCCTTCCAGGCTTTTTTAGGCTCTTCCAGTCTGTGACTCAGCTCGGAGTCACATTCATGACAAAAAGAGACTTATCACAGGAATATCCTTATCCTATATTACTCACACATTAACGACTGCAGCATCACAGGCCTCCCTCCTTCAGAAACCAGTCTTTTTTTTGCAATTCAATATCAGCGATATTCCAGAGGACTGTTTCCTGGATCCAGCCATGGAAACGCCTTGTGATAACTGTTTACGCTCAGAGCTGGCATGCTACTTGTGAAACAGTTAATGTTTTCTTCTTTATTTGCACCATATGGCTGTCAAACGCTAGAGAGAAACCCACCGTACGCACAGCAACGCCACAGTAAATATACACAAACACACACACACACACACACACACACACACACACACACACACACACACACACACACACACACACATTGTGGTAAACGAACGATAATCACACAGGAGATGATTGGTGAGCGATTTATGATTTATGACGAAGCACTGCAGTCTGCTCTCTTGATTTTCTTTCTATATTTCAATATTATCGAACACATTTAATCAATTTTGCACTGCTATAAAGTGCCTCTTTTACTATTATTGTACCTCTAAAATCGTTTTGCAAATTTGATTTATACCGACGAGTGTCATGCTTCGCAGCTTACAAGTCATTTATAGCGATTTAGTGACAAGTCACAGTCAGCTCCAGAGCCGTATTTTGCTCACTTTCAGGCCGATCATCTAAGATTTACGATAAGAAATGAGACTGCTATAGATTAAATGGTGATAAGATAATGAAACACACACAGGCCTGGCCTTACACAACGCGCACTGTTGCAGCTTTCCTTGGCAGCCGCAGCCGAGAAAAAGGGATAGGCTAAGCGAGGCCGCTTGTTGTTTGAATTTTTGATTGCAACCATCTGCAACGTTGCTGGTGTCATTTATTTTCAATGACAGCGTGAATCTTACCCGACTTTCCCTGTGGGGTTTAGACATGTGCTTGTGTGTGTGTGTGTGTGTACGCAAGTGTGTGTTTTCAGCTCAGCAAATGGAAGGGGAAGACAAAGAAGGAGAGACAGGTCTGAACCCATACAGTGTGGTCGACTGTCATACGAGTGCCCCTGGCCTTACTCTGCCTTCACCAGCGGAACAGAGTGTGCAGCTGGTATTAAACTGTTGTGTAAGGTCAGAACTTTGGTGGAAAATAGTTTCACGACTCTTCGTCATAGCCCTTACAGGAATCCCTTCATATCGTAACATATAATTAAATAAAAACAAATGTTTCACTTCCAGCGAAACGACAATTTTTCTGGTTCTACCCGACTTACTGTAGGGCAGAGCCGAACTTGTCAAACGCTGTTGTAATTTTTCCTTCTTAGCCTTCACCTCAGGCACGATGAAACAACACAGAAGCATAATTGAGACATAAGGGTATATAAGGATAGAAACAATGAAAAGGTATTAGGAGGATTTATCGGGGCAATTAAGTGCAGAGGACATGGCAGGAACTCGCAGTGCTAATACCAGCACTTTGGCATGTTTTACCTACCGAGCTTGTTTTACCTGGCCACTACTGAGAAGAGCAAACACACTGAATGTGCCATACAACAATTTTGACGTTAAAATTACGACGCAGACAGTCACCCGGCTGCACGGCACACATTTTGCAATTAAAAAATATTTCAGCTGCTAATGAGACAATTCCTGAAAGCCTTTGACAACATTGTTTCATCATTAAATACTTTTTTGGCCGGGCGTCTGAATATCTTTTAGCCTTTCACACAAATGGAAATATTGGTGAAAGAGGTCCATTGTCTTCAGCTGTGTCTCCCATCTGGTACATATTGTGCAGCGGCAGCGGCAGCAGCAGCAGCAGCGGCAGCAGCAGCAGCGGTGAAGTGACTAACTGACTCTCTCCTCATCAAACTGATAGGGGGTGCTCTAAGGCTGCCTGACTTTACTCACACTTGATAAGGGAGAGGAGCAGGACTGTCACTGCATGGGTGAATGTGGCTCTGCATATGTGTGTGAGTGTGTGTACATGTCTTTCTGTGTGTGTGTGTGTGAAAGACCAAGAGAGAGAAATAAAGTATGTGTGGTATCGTGTTAGACAGCTGGGTTTCATTGCTATCATCACGCCTTCTCAACGATGGCATGTTTGACAGTGCGTCTGCTCTGCTCCCTTACCTATCAAGCATGTTCCTCTCACATAGGAGTTTATACAGAGGAATTAGACACTGTCTGTCACCATGATAGGCAACATTAGAGTGTTTTTCTTTTGTGTGTCTGTGTGTCTGGGTGTCTGTGTGTGTGAGAGTGAGCTTCCATTTCAGCGTGTTTGTGTCCACACATTTTTTTTTCCTTTTTGCCGCAAGCGTTCCATGCTCGGCTCCTTATTGCACATGTGTTTTTCTCACACAGGTGAGCCTCGGGACAGATGAGTGAGCGGGTTTCAGGGACGGGCGCGGTTTTTAGAAGCTGTCCGACTGATATTCCAGTGGTGAAGCGACAGTGCCAACGCCTGCCTAATTTACTGCCTTCTGCCCCCAGGCCACGTTACTCATCCATAGGTTAACAAACAGGCCCTGCTCTGCTCGTCTCCGTCTCTGACAGGGGGGTGGGGGGGGAAGTCGAGTTCAAGTGCCCAGGTGTCTGTCAGCTCTTTGACTTGATCTCGCCCTTTACTCATTTGCTGCGATGATGATCTAGGCCTCACGACACCTGTCTTGCTTTCAGAGTGAGAAATGAGAGCGCGCCATGTTGTCAGTGGGTACATCTCCTGCTCCTGCACAGTCCTACTTATATGCAATGCACATATGCACACATGCATGCGCGAGCACAGACTCATGGCCTGTGTGTGAGCACTCTGGAACATTGCTTCATGTGATTTACGGCCACAAGCTGTGAACTGTAGGTAAATATGTGTTTGTGTTCCTTCTTTGCCGCCAAAGATTATGAGATGGAAATTATCTGGCAGGCGTCCAGGAGCCCATCGCCATTTAGAGAAAAGATATTTGGCATCAGATCATTACTCCGGGGCGAAGTGAGTGGACTTGAACGTGCATGTGAGTGTGTTTGGGTGGGGGAGGTCGGGAAGGAGGGGTGATTCACAGCCGAACAGGAATCTTTGACATATTTAATTCAGTAAAAAATAGTTTAACAGTCATGATCGGGGAGTTTGAGGAGGGGCAACGGCTCTCTGACAGTTTGAGATGGGGGATAAGAGAGTTTAGGATCTCTCCACTGATATCTATGCACCGAGAAACACAAACTGGCTTCTTTGTCTAATCTTTGCAATTATTAGGGGTGTCATGTTTGGAGAGAGAGAGAGAGAGAGAGAGAGAGAGAGAGAGAGGAGAGAGAGAGAGAGAAGATGAGGGTACGGGGAGGGGGAGATGCAGGTGCTAGAAGTGGAGGAGCTGCGGAGACAGGCAGGCACTGCTCTGCTCCTCTCGCAGGCATCAACATCTCTCTCCTGGGTACCTTTTCGCTCGCACGGCCCCTTTAGTCTCTGGAGCTTCCGTTTTCCTCCAGGCTTTGTAGAAGAGGACACATCTTCATACTGGTGCATCGGGGTAGTGTTTAAAAAAACTGGAGGTCGTCCATGAGGGATTTACGTTAAGCTGAGGGAGTCTGTGTGTGCCATAGGGGAGGAGGGAGGGAAGAATGTGTAATGGTTATTAATGGCTGTGTCAGATCTGTGAAGAATGAGATTTACTCTCTTAACAGGACCCCGGGTTTGGCTTTATAGATTTTCTGTCTGTGGAGAATACAGTGTTCGAACTCACCTGTGTGCTGCTCTATTCATATACACACACTTAGACATCTTTCTCTTTTTTTCCCTCATTCTCATTTTTCTTTTCTGTCTTTTTCTGTGATACACACAAACATAAGAGCACACACACACACACGCGCGCACACACACACACACACACACACACACACACACACACACACACACACACACACACACACACACACACACATACTGGTGGATGTGGCCTCTGCTGTGCTACACTTTGTTCTGCACACGCTGGGGCTCCCACGTGGTGAAGGCTGCCGTCTAGCTATGACAGCTTAGTGCAGCGAGGGCCCTCACCGGAAACCCAGCCTGCACTGTGAGATGAATAGCTTCCTGGCCACACACCAACACACACAGAATTACACACGCACACACACACACACACACATACATATACATAGAGTGTATGTGCCGGGTCCCACCCACGCAGATCTCTCTAGATAAGCTGCGCAGGTGTTTGTCTAGGCGAAGCAGGTTTACAGCGGATTTGTTTTATGCGATGAAAGTGAGACAGTTGTGAACGTAATGATCATCTGGTGTGGTAGGGAGGGTTGGCGTTTATCAGGTAATGTCATCAGAAATAACTAAACCTCCTTATGTATTGTGTCTCAGCCTGTCTCACCAAAGTTTGACATCTTCTACCCTCCTCTTCCCTTTTTCTGCAGCAGAGGCCAATCATGACTCAGGAGCAGGATCTCCATCCCCAGAGCCGTCCACTCCCAGCCCCCGGCGGCTGGGCCCCGGGGAGCATGATCTGCTGACCTGCGGCCAGTGCCAGACCAACTTCCCTCTGGGGGACATCCTTGTCTTCATCGAGCACAAGCGCCGTCTGTGTCGGGGCCCCAGGAGCGGACCAGGGTCTTTCTCCAAACCAGGGGAGAGTGGCGGGGTCACGGGCATTGCCATTTCTCCCAGGGCCAGGTCACTGGAGCTGTGCAGAGGGTCCATTCCAGTGGAGGTGGGCATCCAGGTGACCCCCGGAGGAGAGGTGGATGTGGAAAGGAGGCTGACGCCGGCCAAGGGACTCTGCCCCAAACAGGAGAGAGGAGGTATGGAGACTGGAACACAAGAACAGATAAATAGATGCACATGTCGTGAACACACATAGCTGCAAAAAGCCATGTACACACACACCTCTCTCACCTGTCCGAGAAAGATAGCTCTCTTTAAAGAATCCCAGCTGCTCCTTATTTTGACAGTGGCCTTCAGGAGGGATTAATGTAGCCTGGGATGATTTCATTAGAGTGAGTGAGAGCTGCACTGTGTGTCTATTCTGCTTCGTTCTAAGTAAAACATCACACACACACACACACACAAACAAACACACACACAAACAAACACACACACACACACACACAAACAAACACACACACACACACACACACACACACACACACACACACACACACACACACACACACACACACACACACACACAAACAAACAAACACACACACACACAAACAAACAAACAAACAACACACACACACACACACACGCGCAGACACACACAAGCCCAAAAATCACACAAACACACACCCCAAACAAACACACACTGGCAGGCCTGAAGGACTTCTTCAGCTGAAACCAATTTTGAAAGGCGGGAAGAAGGTGATAGAGGAGCCACCCCAGTCTGTGTGTGTGTGTGTGCGCGTGTGTTTGTATGTGTGTATTTTCTCTCTCATTTTTTTTTTTTTTTGCTCATGTGTGAGTGCATATCACGTGTCGGAGCGTTTTGTAAAGAAATCCTGCAGCGTATAAAAAAAAGAGGTTAAGAAGGCTGATTAAAATTCATCTGTGTTCGTGGTGAGGAGAAGAGGATTAATAAAGTAGCAAGGCCGTTCATCTGGCTGGGGGTGGGTGGCGGTGGCGGCGGCGGCGGCGTGTGTGTGATGCACACTGCCAGCGCTGCAGGGAAACCAGTTCAAAGTTATCAGGGGAGACAGTCACCATCACACCCGAGAGCTGGGGAGGCTATCCAGGATTACACAGACTCCAGCAGAGGAAGAAGGTCTCAGCTGCAGAAGCGAGACAACCTGGTTGTAAAAGTTACCAGATGCAAATCAGATATAAACTCTGAGACTGGACACTACTTAGTGTTGAACTGCCAAAAAGAGTCTAATATATATCGTAAAGGTGAGACTTTAATTTTACATAATGTCGTACATGTGTTGTTTTCCAATATACTAGGATTTTAGTATACAGAGCAGTCCTTCAAAATAAAAGTCGAGATTCAGATTACAGTGTCACAGACGTGGATGGATTAGTGAATCTTTATTCCAGACTCCATATCAATATAAAAATTAAAATAAAATGAATGAATTAAAATATACAGGACAAAAATACAGAATGCAACGATCACATTTTACAAGTAGACAGGGGTTAAAAACACATATAGACTTTTGTTCCAGCACCTTGTATCACTTAGTGTCGTCTAGGTTACGGCCCTCATGGTAATGTTTTTTTGTGCTTTAATTAAAACATAAATTTGTGCGGAGTATGAGTACTTGAGAGACGTTGCTAGAGCCACATGTTGTTTGCACTTGTCCATCTTGGAATCTTGAGTAAAATTCTGAATAGCATCCTGAAGTGCCACCTGAAGCTTTTTCAGCTTTGATTCATACGTCAGAGTGATATATCCCAGTTTTAATGATAATTTAATTATTTAAAAACATCTTACACGACTGCCAGCGCACAGCGAAATAAACTGAGAGGTTATACATGCCACGTTAGACGAGAATAATCAGTGTGAAAGGTTGAACATTTAGTGTAGATGCCATGACAACAGGCTCTTGGTTCTTTGGGTCCCCAGCAGGTGCACGTTTGTTTGTGATACATTATATTTGAGAGGTGAAAATCTCTTTTCTTTAACCAAACTTGATCAGAATCAATCAATGTCTGAATGAATAACACTTTTTTGTACGAGTGTATTCATCCCACATGTCACACATTCCCTGATTTCTCTCGGCAGGATGTTTTAAGATGTAACTGGTCTGTACGAGATTGCAAGACGTTTTGTAAAAAGAAAATAATAAGCCCAGGGACACAGCTCTACATTTGCATATTTTGTTCGGTTCGGAATCAAAGCTGCTGCAGACATTTTTGTGTCATCGCAGCAGAGATCAACACATGTTCCTGTGTGTGGCCACCAGCTGTGTGTGGTCACCGACTTTTGCAGTGAGACAAAAAAATTGCTGAAAGTAGATCGCAAACAATTTGTGACAGCACAGTTTTGGATGCCACTTCTAATTTCAGATTTATTTTTTTTAAAGTGCTGGCCTTACTTTGTTGAGCACAGACATCCCCCCGGAAAGAAAAACATATTGATTGCAAAAATAAGCTTAAATGTTCAATCAGTTTGACTTTAGCTTTTATCGACGATTTAAATTCTCAGCTACACTATGGAAGTTTAATGAGCTGTAAGCGGCCTGTAGCAGCATCGCACCTAGACACCCAGCTGCAGCGGAGACATAAAAAAACGTGGAACTCATTTGGAAGCTGGTGCAATGAAAAATGGGTTGTAGGTGGTCAGAGGAGGAACGTTTGTGCAGCGGTGGACTGTTTGAGCAACAGACCGACAGCCACATGCACAGTCAGACAGACAGAGTCTTATCACTAAGAGAACAGGACATGAAAGCACTCAAAGCCCCGAATGAAAGAGAGGAGGAGAGCTTTGTTCAACACATTAGATTGCCACTCAAGGCAGTCTCAAGTTTTAACCAAATTAGATTATTATTATTAGGTCTAATTAAGCCCAGTGTGTTAGTTGCACACACACACACATAACACACACATTGGACACACACACACAACATTTGCCTGCGTGTGGTATTGAGAACTTTACACACAAATATTTGCAGCAGAAGTGTTAAAAAATAGACACAAGGGAATTTGAATGCGAGTCAAATGCACACACACAAAAGAGCACACATGCACTTTTCATGCACAGCTCGTGCTATATGCTTAACCCTTAACCCCCTCCTCCCCTTGATTGTTTTTGTTTTTTTCACCTGATCGTATTTTATAACATCCTGTCTGGCCTCTTTGTCTGTCAGCCCGCTTGCTTAAAATGCAAACATGCTGCAAGGCTAGCAGATTCAACCCCAAAAGGTGCAAACACACTCTCACAAACACACTCACACAAACACACACACACACACACACACACACACACACACACACACACACACATGCAAGCACAAGCTTTCGTACACATGGTGTAGATGAAAAATGGCCCTTCTGCTCCCGTTTTTTTTTTTTTATCCCTGAGTTTCTCTTGCTGATGCATGCACTCTGTGTGTGTGTATGTGGGGGCTATTTTAATATGTGTGCGCTTTGTATGAATTTTTGTATGAGTATGCGCATGTGTGTATGTGCGGTGTCTGTGAAGAATGATGCGTGTCATCAGGCAAGCAAGAGGTTGTCGCTAGGGGAGCGTTACCATGCTAAGACGACCCTGGCCCTGCTTTGAACTCCTCCCAGGACGGCTGGCGGCGGGCCCCCTCGGAGCACTTTGCGACAACCAGTGCATAAGGGCGAAGTCACATCATGACAACCTCTCCCTCTCTCTGTCTATCTCTGTCTCCCGCTCACACACAAACACCGTGTGTGTTGAGTTCACACTGTAAATATTTCATGAGACGTTGTGAACGACAGCGACATCCTCAGACGTCTCTCTCTGTTCTTCCTCTGCGTCCACCTCTGATCTCTGTGGCGCCATGTTTGTGGGCAACACAGTCATATCACTGTATTAGGCTGAAGATCTTGCAGGGGTTTGATTTTTTTTCTTGCGAGCCTAATGTGTTACCAATACTGAAAGATGGAGGGATTTAAATGAGATACCTGCTACTTTGAAACGGTCACACCTACATGTTCCGAATTATTGAGGGTGTGAAAGTGTGTTAAAGTGCACGGACGCGGTTTGAGCTGATAAAATCAGTTTTTGTTGGGCAACGGGGGATTTTTTTTCTCTCCTTAAATGAGTAATGGTGGTTTCTGGATGATAACCTGCGATGCATGTTTAAGATGTAACAAAGACCTTTATGTCCAAAGAAGTCAAATCTGCAATGACTGACACTTGTTTGTCTCCAAACCTCTCTACCGGTGTGGATTTGAAGGTGTCTCTCTCCTTCTCTTCTTCTCTCTCTCCGTTTCTCCCACCATCCTTTTTTTTTTTTTTGCCCCACCACCCAATGCTCCTTTAATCACCTGGCTTGCTCTCATTTCCATATTAAATAGGCTTTAATCATGAAAAGCAATCAGGCTTTTGCATATTCATACCTTCCCCTGTACGCCGGCTTCCCTGTCTCGCTCCAGTGCCAACCAGCCAGTAATCAGTAGGCAGGCGGCGTAATGCCATAGCCCCGGCCCATCGCATGAAAACACACACACTGCGTGAGTTAGAAATAACTTCACATGCTACTTACGTATTATCTCTACTCCAAGAGAGGGAGAGATAGAGGGAGAGGGAGAGGGGTAAGAGATAAAAAAAGAAAGATGGCGAGACTGATCCCTGATTTGAGCTGTGAATATTTGTACAGAGGCTCAAGGAAAAGTTGATTTGCATAATGACTTTGTAGTTTTGCATTAATCACATTTGCATATGAAAATGCGTTAATTACTCCTGATGATTTTTTTTTTAAAACTTGCTTCATTTGATGTCCAAGCTCTGGGGTTGTGATTAGGGGTTACATGGTGGCACTTGTGTAGGTGGTGTGTGTGTGTGTGAGTGTGTGCACTCATGCGTGGTGTGTGTGTGTGTGGGGGGGATGCATGTGCATGTGTGTGCTTGCAAGTGTGTCTCATGCGTGTTCATGCATTTCTGGTGCAGTCTGTGTGTGTTTATGTGTTCTCACTCAAGCGTTTTGAACGCTTGCCAGGGAAATTTATTTTGTGTGTGCTGTTAGGCATGTGTTCCTATTTTTATTTTGGCATTTTCTGTGTGTGTGTGTGTGTGTGTGTGTGTGTGTGTGTGTGTGTGTGTGTGTGTGTGTGTGTGTGTGTGTGTGTGTGTGTGTGTGTGTGTGTGTGTGTGTGTGTGTGTGTGTGTGTGATGTGTGTATTTCCTGCTTTGTTTGAGTGGTAAATATTTCCTTGTTCCTCCGTAAGAGAAAAAGAGAGGAGAACACCAGTTCCTCCACTGACTAACATCAGAACACACTCATGCATGATACAGTATCTGCTTTTGTTATTAATTTCCCTTTATTACACTTTTAAGTTGAGCAGAGGTCGATTCAAAGGCCTTGAGTATGTTCCAAACACTCATACACAGACATTGCTTGAAAATAGAGTAGAGGACTCTTCTGTAGAAGTTTAAATTTGAGTGTTTTTTCCTGTAGCAATGCGATGACTATAAAGCCTGCCTAGATTTTATTTTTTACAATAATTTATGCAATCTTAACAAAAACGTTTTAGATATAATAACCAAAGATATATCAAATGGAATTCATGCATATTGTTTTTGTGCATTTGTATGTATATGTATAACTCACCCTTTATGTCTGTCTAACCCCTGCTTAGACACTTTAAAAAGTAAATATTTTACTGCACTGCATTGTGTTTTTTCCGCCAATGAATTTATAAACTTAAATATTTAATTTCTAACAAACAGGAGCATAAGCAACATGTTTTACTAGATTTTCAATTTTACGCATTTGGAAAAGAAAACTTTTGTCCTATAGCTTAGAGGAAAAATAATAAAATAATTCGCAGTGATTAATTCTCTATTTATGTGCCTCTGTATGATAATTTAGGTTCACATACGCATCTGTGTGTCTTTGTGTGTGTGTGTGTGTGTGTGTGTGTGTGTGTGTGTGTGTGTGTGTGTGTGTGTGTGTGTGTGTGTGTGTGTGTGTGTGTGTGTGTACAATTACAGTATACATATTCGTGCCTGTGTATGGGGCCCTAGTGTTGTTAACCCATAACACTGCACCTCAGACAGGACCACCCCAGGGGCCGTCTGACTCTGCTTGTGTCTGTCTGTCTGCTTTGTACAGCAGGGTCAAATAGGTCTATAAGGGAGCTGCTAAAATGGCACAGCTGCACGCACACACACCGCTGCAGCCACCTGACACACACACACGCAGACACGGTTAGAAACGTGCACTCACACATTTGGTCAGAAAATGGAAACATGCATGCAGGAGTACGCACACAGATATGAGCCACACAAACACACACACACACACAACACATGTGCATGCAGGAATGCATACAATGACTCCCATCTCATATTAAGGCCTGCATCTCCCACCAAACACACACGTGTGCACAAACACACGCACACACACACACACACATACATAGACACACTGCTTAAAGGCTCCCACATGAAGGCATCAAACGCTCCACAGCCAGCTTTATGGCGCTCATATGGCAGCAGATTTGATATTTTCCTACCACAGCGGGGGAATAAAACTCGCCACTAATTTGGACTGCGAGCGCCACCGCTAACTTTCAGCATGTGCCGACTGACTGTGTCTTCCAGATGTGTGGACTCCGTGCTCCTTAACAGCCTTACTTAAGAGGCATTAGAAACCTCACACCCCGTCTCTGCTACGCATGGAGAGTGATGATGGCGCTTTGGTATTCAACACAAACACGCTGCTTTGTGCGGAGCTGTGAGTGAAGTGCTGATGTGAACTTCATGGTGTCGTTGCCATGGACCACTTGTGTCAGTGAGAATCCATGCATGTGGTAATGTTTTTCGCTTAAATCATTATCATCAAGGTAATTTGACTGCACTGTGGTTATTGTAGCTTCCTCTCACTGTTGGCAACATGCGATAACAAATTTGCCTTAATCGGTACAGGGTAAAATCAATGTTTTTAACTGATTAACAACTTCAGATTTGACTTTTACACGCACGACTCGAGAGCAGAGCCTGCCGAGCTGCTCTCTCACTCCTCAGGACGGACATGCAGATAAAATCCTCATGTGTCTGCGAGTGTGCAGCGTTTGTGCGGTCTGCCACACATTAGTGCAGAACACGTAATGCTCTCCTGCAAGGGGTAAATGGAGAGATTTCCTGACCAGGCTCTTCACTCCAGTTTTTCTATTGAAAAGTAGTGTGTGTTTGCCTTCGGTAGCAAAAGGAGCCACCATTAGCTGTTGTAAATTGTGCCGAGGAAAAGAAATGGCACTTGTTAGACAGTCAGACGAGGGTAATCCGACTTGCGACACTGTTGTTGTTCCTCTCCCCCCTCAACTTATTATCCTCCTGCACTGATTGGGCAGGATTGTGGCGGAAGAAAACTAGGAGACAGCGTTTATGGCCGTATTTTTTCCTTTTACAGGCTGCCTCACCGCGAGAGATATTGAAAGCCTTTCATGGTACACTCACGATTCCCCTTATTTCATCCACTTATTTGTCTTGAGCAATTACACCGAGAGGGAACACTAGACGCAGACAAGCACATGACAAACATGAGCTTCTTTTATGTTGGTTTGTCACTTAAGTATAAAGTGGTGTAACTGGAACAAGGTCTAGTTTGCAAACAGCATCAACAACCTTCGTGCACACTATGCGACGTTCACATCAACAGGAGCTCTTAGTAAAAGTTGTACGACGGGTGAGATGATGCTAAAAATTTATTTTATATCTAATGTTAAAAGTTCAGTTCAAAATGATGGGGGGGAAACACATTTGCTCACTCAGATAGATTTGGTTTACTTTGCCCAGATTTCTGCCTCGGAGTGTTTCTGCACCAACGTGAGAGCGATTTCATTCACGGAATTTCACTTGTGGCGCTCACACTTGAAAATATAACATTTAACATTTTTTAAAGCAATATCTTCTTTCCAGAAACAGTGTTGCACTGTTGTTATAATAATCCACAGAACACCCTGTTAACAGTTTTTACAGGGGCCGCACTTTTCATTTCAAGCGAAAACTCTTTACAGTGAGATCTGTGGATTATGAGAATTTGATCTGGAAACACACACAGATGTTGAAAATATTTCAGACACATTTTACAGTGCTGTGCACCACAGAGAAGAGTGGACGAGTGTAGACAAGTAAACCTGAGCATATAAAACCAAAACTATTTGGCTAGAATTTTTATTAATCCGGGTGGACAGAGCCGTGAAAGGCGAGAGGGAGAGGATGCAAACAATTTCCCACATAAATATGTTTTTTATTAACTTTTACTTTCACCTTAAAACCTGATCTGCCATCTACAAGTCAAAAGAAGAAACATCCCCTCTTTTCTGTCTCTCGGACGAGAAAGGACTTGCACCGTCATGTCCAGAGATGGCGTTGCAGACAGTAGAGTTAGCTACTCAAGGTTAAGGGGCTACGCGCTCACTGTATACTGGCGTAATTCATACTTTTTTTTTTGTTCCAGAAAGCCCTCTTCTCTGTGTCTGTCTTTCCCAGAGCAGAACAGAGCAAGCCAAAATGAAATAAAGCCTAAGATGTTATCAGGGTGATTGGTGCCAGCGGAGCTTGTCTGGGCCTGTGGTCTGGCGGGGCAGCGCTGGCCTGTACCACTGCTTGTATATGTGTGGGTGTGACTGTGTGTGTGTGTGTGTGTGTGTGTGTGTGTGTGTGTGTGTGTGTGTGTGTGTGTGTGTGTGTGTGTGTGTGTGTGTGTGTGTGTGTGTGTGTGTGTGTGTGTGTGTGTGTGTGTGTGTGTGTGTGTGTGTGTGTGTGTGTGTGTGTGTGTGTGTGTCCTTAAGGCACTGATAGATGAAAGCGTTCTTTAACCATAAGCTATGCAGGAGCCATGCCAGGAGCAGGAAATGTATCAGCGTGATAACAGCCAGAAAGACAGAGAACGAGAAAGAGAGAGAAATGAGAGTGAAAGAGAGAGAAAGAGAGAGACGGAGGGAGAGGCCGCAGCTCGGAGCCCACAGGGGGAGGCCTGGGGCCGAACTCAGCCCCATCACACACTCGCATGTCACCCCGTAAATATGTGCTGGGTGTGTATGTTGAGAGATGAATCTATGTACAGTACATGTCTGCATTTGTACCTGTGAACAGGTTTGCGTGGAGCATTTGAGGTTAGGTGTTTCGAGGCGGTTTGACACACGTGAGCATATTTTCAGGACCTGTGTGAGAGAGCGAGAGAGAACAGAATTCACCTGGAGACATGACCGGAGCAATGCTAATAATGTGCCACCGGCCTTCACATTATCATAAGTCCTTAAGAGACAAGAGAGACGGCTCAATGGAGAAGGAAAACAAAGAAGTTCAAAGCTGAGGTGGATTTTAGTTTTGTACATTCAATTTACAGTTTGTGATGAATTAAGATTTTATCCGGGTCATTTTTCTTGAATCGTCTCACGTTTAGCTGTGCAATACATTATGTCGGTGGTTCTCAAATGGGGGTCCCTAGCAGGGGGTCCATTAAAAGTTTCCAGATTCATGCTTTAAAATCATCAGGATATATGGGTGTTCTGTTTTGACACGATGACATTTTTTTCAAGAGTTTGAATTGAAGATCATGTCTATACTTTAATTATGACGTTACCTTAGCTGAGGCTGGAAGTAAAGGGAAACAACTAGCGTGACAAAATTGGCCTCTCAGCACCTCCAAAGCTCACTATATCAACTCGTTATGAATCTTGTTTGTTTAATCCACATGAAAAGTGTGTGTCGACTCCAGGAAGTCGCGTGTCTGCGGAAAAAAAGAGAAAATAAATAATTTATTTTATTTCGTTTTTTCTCACCTTTGAAAAGGAATTAGAGAGCTGAACATCTCTGGCCTATATTTGTATTTTTAACACTCTCCCCTTTTTGTTGCATCAGTTTCATAAGCTAACGCTAATTAGGTTGCAAAACGGTCTCAAATGATGCAGCACTCCTCGTGCTCTCTCTCCCTCACCAGCCTCACAGCCTCTGCTTTGTGTTCGGAAGAGGGAACAAAGCACTGCATCCTCTCACAACCTTAAATAGCTGGAATTAGATATTAAATGAGGGAAATTGTGGCGATATAGTGAAATAGCTTGTGCATGTTCAGGCTCACTGGAATGGACTCCATGCCATTTCTCAGGCATGTGAGGGGCAAGTTTTATAGCGGGCTGATTGGTTTGGATGGACTTGGTGTGCTGCGTTCAGGGCCACGGTGGTATTTTCCTGTGGGCGGCTAGTTAACGCTGCTTGGCTCCAATGGGCAGGATCCAGCTGGGGAACATTACTACTGCTGAGAGAATATAGCACCGTGTCACAGAATGGTAGACGGAGATACACACTGAGGATGCAAACACATGCACTACACACACACAGAGACACAAAAGCACTGTTTGTTCCTATTTCTCTTTTTACACAAAACACACACACACACGGAGTTGTGTCTCCATTACTTCACAGGACATTAGATTGACATACATTGATTTCCTGGAGAATCTACCCTTAACCATAGCTACTACTTGCCTAACCCTATCCTTAATCTAAGCCCAAACTAAACCTAAACCTAACCTAACCTAAACCTAAATTTGACCTTAACCTCTACCAAACCTTAACACATGTCCTCACCTTAGAATTCTTTCACTTACCTTATTGGGACTTGCTTTTTGTTCCCACAAGGAAGACTCGTCCCCTTAATGTGACCCTGGAGACAGAGTTAGGTCCCAATAAATGAGTAATACGCACACACACGTTAAACCAAAGGCGATCACACGTATGAAGGGTAGAAAGCCTTGGAGGAGTTTGCTCAGGAACACATGCTCATCACAGGTTGAGATAAGCCTTTGTGTGTGTGTGTGTGTGTGTGTGTGTGTGTGTGTGTGTGTGTGTGTGTGTGTGTGTGTGTGTGTGTGTGTGTGTGTGTGTGTGTGTGTGTGTGTGTGTGTGTGTGTGTGTGTGTGAGAGAGACAGCATAGGCTGTTTTGTTTCATTTAAATCGTCAACAAAGACCAAAATGATGCCACCTTTTCATTCTGTAAAAAAAAAAAAAAACCCAGCACAATATATTTCATACTGTTTGTATATAATGATTGATCCGATTAAAAATTTAATAAACCCCGCAAAACTGAAATCGCATGTCACTCATATGTCAAAGTCAATTTCCTATTCAGTGCCAGTGAATAGGAAATTGACTTTCTGGACAAAGTGAGAGTCCCCGAGGGATGTGACTGGAGCTCATTTGGATGTAAAACCTCAAACAAACATTGTGGGAGTCCACAAAGTCAGTTTCCATTTCATTGTCAGAGTTTTTTCTCTTTTGATGCCATCACCTATCCAAACATTTAGATTTTTTTTTTGCTCATGCGTCGCATCACTGGGGGCATTTTATCTAAAACATTTAACCTAAAATACATTCTGTTAATCAGTGGTGGAGTTTTATTTCTTTAAATCAGCTAACACCTCCAGCCGTTGCATCCTTTTTTCATTTTTATGTTGTTTGTTTTCTCTGCTGTGTCATGGTAAAACCCGTAGGTGATGGAATGAGAGATTAAAGTGCTTCTACTTCTTATTTAAAATGTAAATGCTGGTGATAAAGTAAACAACAGCGCCCTTTTTCTTCTGCTCCCTGCAATTTTCTTTTTCCTCTTTTCACTGTCTTTCCTTCTTTTCTCCCTCCCCCTTTTTTCTCCTCCTTTCATCATCTTCTCCATCTTGCTCCTCTCTCTTACATCTTCTCTCGACCACAAGCACGATTGAGTGTCACCCATTTGTCAGCGTCACATGACAGACAGCAGACCCCACAAGAATGCGCACACACCCCGAAAACGCTCACACACTTGCGCGCGCGCACACACACACGCACATGGACATGCGCACACGCACGTACAGGCACTGGGACCAGTTAGGAGCTGATGGCGATGAGTCAGGCTTAGAGAAATGCCACAGAGAGCTTAGCTAATGCACTTTATGGAGCTCCCTTTTTCTTTTCATTCCCTCCCTGTCTTTTTTTTTTGTGTCTATATCGCTCCCTTTCTCTCCCTCCCTCTTTCTCCCTCTTTGTCCTAGAAGCCGAGCCAAGAGTCATAGCTCTTAACTGACAGAGAGGTCTTTCCAGTTATTTTTCACAGCAGCGTCCCCTGTGCCCTCGCTGGGATAGCTTGCCTCATGGCGGTAACATGCTCCCTCGGTCGCGCTACATGAGAGCCTCTTCCACTCGTGCGTTGTCGCGCAGCTGGTCTGGCTCCGTGTACAGTGTGCGTGTCTGTGATCAAGTTGTTGGAGATACCTGATCCCTTTTATTGTTCATTTGACCCGCATCCCAGGAGGCATGAGGGTCAGGGTGGAGTACGCAGACACCTAGTACAGGTGCTCAGTGTATGCATGCATGGGGTAAAGAGGAGGAGAGGAGAGAGGGATGGAGAGAGAGAGAGAGAGAGAGAGAGAGAGAGAGAGAGAGAGAGAGAGAGAGAGAGAGAGAGAGAGAGAGAGAGAGAGAGAGAGAGAAAAGTGAAGAGATAAATATCGTTAGGGAAAATGTGTCGAGCGTTCAGTCCCTAACACTTTTCAGTGAGCACACGAAGGAGCACTGTGTCTTTAAATTCTCTTTTGGGCTGTCAGGCATTTCAGCTGGTCATATTGGCTGCAGACAGACAGACACACACACACACACACACACACACACACACACACACACACACACACACACATATGTATATGGTTAGCAGGCCAAAGCTGGTTTGAGTTAGCATGGAGCCAGTCACACTGTGTGAGAGCCTTACCCCCTGCCTGCTACTGCCACCCTCCACAGTCCCTCTCCGTTTTTCTGTCTCTCCATCTCCCTCTTTCTTTTACTGCATATGTGTGACAGTCAGCTGCCGCACGTCGGGGCCCTAGTTTAATGTGCAAGGTCCCTTTTTCCCTGTGAGACACACACACACACACACGGTTGATCTGCGTGGCCCCATGTCTCCTGATTAGCCCCCCTCATGACAAACAAGCCATCAGAGCAGAGGGGAGTGGGGCATGGAAGAAGAAGAAGACGAAGGAGGAGGAGCGGGAGGGACGGATGGGAGATGTGAGGAGGAGGAGAGGAGCAGAGGTGTAGGGAGGGGACAGGGGGTGAGGAGAGGAGGCCGGGACCCCTGGGGACCCCTAGATCACAGCCATGCTAATGAGGAGCTGCTTTGCCAGCAGCAGAGGTGTCAGCTAACCCCTGACAGGTGCACACACGCGTACTCCCCAGAAGGCTTGTGCTTGCTCGTGCACGTGAGAGTGTGTTTGCGAGAGTGTGCGTGCGTGCACGGAGAGGGTAGGGGAGAGGAGGGGCTGCAGGGGCATGTTTCAGTCCCAGTGGCCTAGCCTGCGGGCGGCTTTGTTCTGTATGCAAATCTGTCGCTGTGGCGTTCTGTCGCCCTTGATGGAATGTTGGAGCAGTACAGCGGACCTGAACTCCAGGAATGCTGCAGTGCACGCACACACACACACATACACACACAAACACAAACACACACACACACACACACACACACACACACACACACACACACACACACACACACACACACACACACACACACACGCACGTGACACCAACTGTAACATATCACCTGCTCCCTGACTCACCTCCTTGTTAACAACCACAACCTGCACCGTCTTCTGTTTGTACACATTACAAACTTTGCTCCCTGACTGTTTTTCACCCTGGCTTCACCCTGAATGTGGTGCAGTCGAGAGGTTGGTGGGCCAGCGTTCAAATTCTACTTATTTTCAATTATGATGTTTTTCCCTGAGCTTTGTGAGGGGAAATTTGGCATCAGTGAGCATTCATTACCATCCACTCACTGCTCACTGTCAGCAGCGACGCTCCGCTTTGCCCATCTTGTTCGAAGGCTGAGCTTGTGGATTTTTTGTTATTCTTCCGTGGTTTTATTATAAGTCCCGATGGATTAGAGCATCTGATAAAGGCCCCAAAATGTAAGTGCTATATAAATCAGAGTCATGCTGTGGAGATGGCATATGTGAATTTCCCAAATTAAACACAAAATCCACATGCCTGCACCATACGCCTGGTGTCTACTTCAGCCCCGCCAAGCTCACACCAACTTTTCTAAACTGGCCATATGCGAACAGTCAATACCATGGCTCCCCTTCATCCACTGGCATTTTGTTTGTACTTTTAAGGAAAATAATGGCTATAAAAGGCAATCTGGAAAGAATAAAATCTGATGTAAAGCTCAGATCTCAGTCCCTGAAGACTGGGTTAATTGGCCCGGTGGTTTAGTAAAAAAACCAACCCAGGAGAGAAGGAGAGCATTATTACTGGCCCACCTCAGCTCCATGCATGTGCCAATGTTTAATAACTTCCTCCAGGCCTCCTGGCCCTTAGCCCTGGTTTTGTTGCACAGGGCAAAGAGCTGGTCTCCACGCCAGTCTCACGTTTGTGTTGTGTTTCTGTGTTTCGTGGAAAAGTCTGCCTGAGTGGACACCTGGACAGACATATAACTTACTGTGTTTTCTTATTTTTTATTTTTTTGTAGGGTGAATCCAATATACTGTAGAAGTAGTTGTGCTGTTAGCAAAAATGACAAAAGCAGAGAGTAGTGCAGCGGCATATCACCAGAATCTTGCTGCGACTGCATTTCATCGCAACCTCTCTTCTCAGTCATAACCACTGAGCAGTGTGCGTGTGTGTGTGTGTGTGTGTGCATATGGTGTGTGTAAATTGGGCAATTAGGTACAGCATCAGTGGCTGAGTGGAGATGAGAATTTAACTATTGTAACTGGTCGTTGACCTTGGTGGTCAGCGGTGGCAGGGTCTCTGTCTGCGTGTCAGGCAGGAGACGGTAATTGCTACAAACTGAAGCATGACACGGCTCACCGTGATTCTTTAATGATATCGTCACACTCCTCCAGTGTGTGTGCAAGTGTGTGTGTGACCGTGTGTGTGAGAAAGAGAGAGAGGACAGAATGGAATGAGGATGTCTGATGTCTTTGTGCATTTCTGTGTGTCTGAAACATGGAGGATCTATCTATCTATCTATCTATCTATCTATCTATCTATCTATCTATCTATCTATCTATCTATCTATCTATCTATCTATCTATCTATCTATCTATCCGTCTCTATCTCTGATTCTCTTAGTGGCGACATACGGCTTCTTTTCTTCTCTCTCCCTGTTTTCCTCCCCTCCCCCTGCTCGTTTGCTCGCTTGCTTGTTTGTGAAGTTGATAACATTTGTCTTGGGTCGTCATTAGGCGGTAGC